>NC_044382.1:127157952-127857732 GCF_006542625.1 Nomascus leucogenys
ACAATCATGGCAGAAGGTGAAAGGCATGTCTCACATGGCAGCAGACAAGACAAAACAGAACTTGTGCAGGGAAACTCCTGTTTGTAAAACCATCAAGTCTCTTGAGGCTTATTCACTATCACAAGAATAGCATGGGAAAGACTTGTCCCGATGATTCAATTACCTCCCACTGGGTCCCTCCCACAGCACTTGGGAATTCAAGATGAGATTTGGGTGGTGACACAGCCAAACCATATCAGGTAACTAAACCAGAAACTTATACTTGGGACAGGGAAGAAGATGAATTAAATGGTGGAGTCTGGAACAGGCATCTACCTCTGCACTATGGGTCAGCCTACCCCACAAAACTATCTCCTTCCTGTGGGCCCCACCTTCTTTCTGAGCTGAATTCACTTAGAATTTTTCTCTCTCACTTCTGAGCAAGACTGGTGAACATGATTATCATAAATAGTTCATTATTTGTTTTGAGTTTATTTCCAGATGACTCACATGAACAGCAACCTTTGGGGGAAAAATCATGATAACAAATCGGTTTTCTAAGAGACTTGATGATTTACGGTTGTTTTGATTCAAGGCACATTGTTTAGATTGTTATCTCTTAGGTCATTCTCAGATGGCAGGGGTGAAAAGATACTGATGAGTTTAAATGGTGGCACACAAGTTAATATAAATCAAACATTTTGCATGGATTTAAAAGTAATTTTCACAGTGCTGCTAATGTAGTTTTCTTTGTATTTAGAAAGAAAAATTTTTTGTAATCTCTGAGACTTATATAACAAATGCTTACCTAATATAATTTTTACTGGGAAAAGAAGCAGATACATAGTAAGTTATGAACTGGCAGATGTTTCTATTGAGACTTAGCCAAATCCTAACTTTAGAAAATTGATTCCGATGTGAAAAAAATTGTATTCCAAAATTTTCACAACGTTTTTTTTCCTTTATAGAGCTGAAAAAAACACCAGGATGACACAGTTTTTTGGACACAATTTTGAGGATGAGAGGTGGCGTAAAGCAGCTTTAAAGAATGCTTTTTCTTTGCTAGGCAAACAAAGATTTGAACATTCTGCAGCATTTTTTCTTTTAGCTGGTTGCCTCAGAGATGCAATTGAGGTAATGAGTGAAATTTAAATAACAAAGAATAGCAATATCATCTTTCAAAGCTCCATAGTGCTTAAATTTTTATTTTTTTAATTCAACTTTATTGGAAATAACACAAGGCCAAATATCTAAAATAACTGTTAATATTTAATAAAGACATTTAAAAATTTGACTGTTAACTTGAACGGTATTTATGCAGAATTAAGATTAACCAAATGGTGTTTGTTAGTTGGTAGAGATAGGTAATTGATTTGACTCTTAAGAATATTCAAAAAATTAAAAGGTTTGTCCTACCAGTTTAAATGTATTTGAACCCCATATCTGGCTCTGTATTATTTGATGAATGTTAGAAAATCCATAACTGATTATTTCTTAGTAAACCTTAAAAAAATTACGAATATTTAAGATACAACATTTCTGTCTCAAATTGCCCTTTTGCTCAGAGTTTCATACAAGTAATTCAAAACAGCCTTTTAATATGGAGACTAAAGTCTCCAGGGACGGATGGAGAATAGTAGAGGTTCAAGACAAAAATAAAATAGTATAGCTTAAATTGACATCATTTAAATTATCCATTGTTTCCTCATTTAGTTTAATTTTTGCACATATATATATTTAGTACTAGAAGGTAGGTTTGCAGTTATTAAATGTCAAGTAGATTTGCTAAAAGCAAGTAGCATATGTTTTGTTTCTTTCTTTGCTAAATTTGGATATTTATAAGGCTTTATATTTTTCTAGTTATTAGTGAGTTAGCTGAATTTATCCTAAAATGAAACCTGCTCCTGCTTATTTAAAAACAATATTTTTTTTTAAAGGTTTGTCTTGAGAAATTGAATGACATTCAGTTGGCTCTTGTAATAGCAAGACTCTATGAGTCTGAATTTGATACATCTGCAGCATATAAATCTGTTTTACGTAAAAAAGTTTTGGGAATCGATTCTCCTGTCAGTGAACTGTGTTCATTGAACATAAATATGCATCACGATCCTTTTCTTCGGAGCATGGCATATTGGATTTTGGAAGATTATAGTGGTGCTCTGGAAACATTAATAAAGCAACCTATCAGAGAGAATGATGGTAAGCTGCACTTGTAAGATGTTAATGATTAAGAGTATTATTGGTAATTGCTACGTGTGCAGATCACTCTATTAGGTGGTAAGGGTAATACAAACAAACTGAATTCATGGTCTTTATAACAGTTTTTGGTTGGTTGTTTGGTTTTTTCCTCCAGAAGGATAAATCCTTTGAAAACAAAAAACGTTGGATTTTCTGTTTTTACAAAATAGATTTATGTAAATATTGAACATAAATATTGTCAACACTTGAATATAAACATTTTGAAGAAATACTGCTATAAAGCCAGTTTTTAAATCTTAGGTTGAGTTTAGTGTGTTTGTCAATCAGTTTTAGAATTCTTACAGTGAAAAATGTTGACTTAAGTGATGTGATTAGAAAATCTTTAGCTAGGTAAACTTTTGACTGTCTTGTTATGAACTGGTAGAGCTTATGTACTCTTTTGAGTCTAGTAGTACCTTTTCTTTTAGAAATCCTCTTTGCTAAAGCTTTCTTAGAGGCCAGTATAAAATGGAATTCTTTATATAGATGCATATAAAAATGAGATTTGTTTTTCAGATATTTTTTCATAGATTGAATTGTGTTTGGTAGCTGATAAAATAGGTATTATATTATTTGGAATACTAATTGGAAAAGGGTCTAGTTCATAGATTTTTATGTGCTATCATTTAATCAGGAAGTGGCCTTTGCCTTACTTTCTAAACCTTTGAGAAAGCTGTGTGACTCATTTGTTTAAGTCTCCTAGCCATTTAAGCTAAAGATTTTCAAACTAGCCTCTATGTAATGAAGGGAAAATGTAAATACCTTTTCCAACCACTTTCTTTTTTTAGTGTTTTTATTTAAAAAAAAAAAATCTTAGACACCGTATCTTGCTTTGTTGCCCTGGCTCATCTCAAACATCTGGTATCTAGCTGTCCTCCCACCTCAGCCTCCCAGAGTGTGGAATTACAGGCATGAGCTACTGTGCCTGGCCCCCTTTCCCTTTCCCTTTCCCTTCCTCTTTCCTTTGCTCTTTTCTTTTCTCTTTTCTTTCTTCTTTCTTTCTTTTTCTTTTTTCTTGAGATGGAGTCTCACTCTCACCCAGGCTGGAGTGCAATGGTGGTATCTCAGCTCACTGCAGCTTCCACCTCCCAAGCTCAAGCAATCTTCTCACCCCAGCCTCCTGAGTAGCGGGTACCACAGGTGTGTGCCACCGCGCCTAACTAATTTTTTCGTATTTTTGGTGGAGATGGGGTTTCGCCATGTTGCCCAGGCTGGTCTTGAACTCCTGAGCTCAAAGTGCTGGGATTGCAGGCATGAGCCACCACACCCGGCCCTGGCCCACTTTCTTATACTTACACATGTTCATGTAAAAATTGTATTTTGATTTGGGACTAGTACATTTTTACATACTTTTATTATGAATTAAACTTGTATTCTTCTAGAAGAAAATTGCAAAAAATAATAGCGGCTTGGACCAGAATGATTGGAATGGAGGCAGAAAGATGTGGTTGGATTTGGGATATGATTTTAAGATTGATTACATAGGACCGGATTTGATAAGGAGTGTGAAGGAATTAGGAGTCCATGGTAACTCTTGGCTTTTTAGATTGAACAATAGGTAGATGATATGGGGAAGAATTGTTTTAGATCATGAAGCTTTCTCTGATAAGGTGAACTTTGAGCAGAGAACTGGTTGAGATGAGTGAGTTAATCGGTGTAGATATAGGTAAAGAGTGGTTTGGTCAAGGGCACACTAAATAAAAAGGCCCCGAAGCAAGAGTTTATACACGTAAGTAAAAATGAAATGTAGGCCTTTGGATATAGGAGTTTAGGTTTTCAGTATGAAGTTGGGACTGGAGATAGAGATGATGTCCAAGTTATCAGCGTGTAGATGTTATTGAAAGTCATGGGACTATATGAATTCAACTCAGGGAATATAGATAGAAAATAAGTCAGCAGTTGAACCCTAGGAGACTCTCAGCGTTCAAAGGTAGAGAAGATGAGGAGGACTAGCAAAGCAGACTGAGGAGAAGTGTTCAGGGAAGTAGGAGAAAAAGAACTAAGAGTCTATAACTGGATGTTTTAAATTATCCTAGAATATTACCTGAAGAGATTTGTTTCAATGGGAAAGCGGTATAATCTTTGTTTTCCTACTTTGTTAGAACATGTTCATTATAAATGTGTTGTTGTCTCTTCAGTGCCATGCATGGATCATTGTGGTTATTAGTAAAATTTTGTCAAAAGACTCCCTAGATAAAGGTGTCATAGTAGAGAGAGAAAAGACACTACAATACAAACACACAGTTCATAACTTTTCTTGGCTCATAAAATGAATTTACTTTCAGATCAAGTTTTACCAGCCTGTAATCCTACAGTTTTTAATTTCTACAATTATCTAAGAACACATCCTCTTTTGCTGAGACGTCATTTTGGATCATCTGATACATTTTCCACACATATGAGTCTAACAGGAAAGAGTGGACTGGCAGGAACAATTAATTTAAGTGAAAGACGATTATTTTTTACCACTGCCAGTGCTCACTTAAAAGCTGGCTGCCCAATGTTAGCTTTGGAAGTATTATCAAAGATGCCTAAAGTCATCAAGAAAACAAGACCTTTTTATAGAGCTTCTAGTTTTCTGGATACTAGTAAAGACTGTTCTCCTTCTCCATTAAAGTTGGATGCAAGGGAAGATAAGTCTTCTGTTGATTGGTCACAGTCACTGATAAATGGTTTTGGATCTTCTTCAGAGGGTTCCTCAGAGAAGCAATCAAACTCCACTCTTTCTTTTGACTGGAGCCAACCAAGTGTTGTGTTTCAGGATGACTCTTTAGAGTTAAAATGGGACAGTGATAATGATGAAGAAAATGAGGATGTCCCTATTTCAATGAAAGAACTAAAACCTTTACAGAGAAAAACAGATAAAAAGTTGGATGACATAAGTTCTAACTACACAGACTCTTTCAGCACACTAGATGAAAATGACCTTTTAAATCCATCAGAAGATATAATTGCAGTTCAATTAAAATTTAGAGCATGTTTAAAGATTCTCACAGTAGAACTTCGTACTTTATCTACCGGCTATGAAATAGATGGTGGAAAATTGCGTTACCAACTGTACCACTGGCTTGAAAAAGAGGTGATAGCTCTTCAGAGGACTTGTGACTTTTGCTCAGATGCTGAAGAACTACAGTCTGCATTTGGCAGAAATGAAGATGAATTTGGATTAAATGAGGATGCTGAAGATTTGCCTCACCAAACAAAAGTGAAACAACTGAGAGAAAATTTTCAGGAAAAAAGACAGTGGCTCTTGAAGTATCAGTCACTTTTGAGAATGTTTCTTAGTTACTGCATACTTCATGGATCCCATGGTGGGGGTCTTGCATCTGTAAGAATGGAATTGATTTTGCTTTTGCAAGAATCTCAGCAGGTATGTAATTTACTTGATAGTCGAAAATAGTACATGTCTAAAACCGTTTTTGGTGTTTCTTTTTTGGTTTTGAATACTAAGACTTGATTTTCTTCATTACAGTTGCTTTAGGGAATGCTCCCTTTTGTGTGGTCCTTCATATTATGAATTAGTAGAGTTGTGTATTTATAGTAGTTTCAGACGATTCAGTATCAGGCCTTATGACCTGCTTAATTCAGACACTCCCAAGTGTTTTCTGAATGCCTTGTAGGGTGACAGACTTCTTATTGCAAGAGCATATTGTCTTATTTTTTTTCCTATCTGTGCCCCTCAATGTCTTATTTTTAAATACGATTATTGGAATGCTGACTTCTTCACATCCCTTCTAACTCTAAGTTTCTATTATGCTTTTATTTTTTAATTGTTTCGAAGTGTTTTAAAGAGCCCTTGATTTACTGAAGTAATGGTTTGTGACTGTAAATAGTTGGTTAACCTTTTATCCCTCTTTGTTTTTAAGGAAACGTCAGAACCACTATTTTCTAGCCCTCTGTCAGAGCAAACCTCAGTGCCTCTCCTCTTTGCTTGTACAGCCAATGCCAAAACAGTAGTTGCCAATCCATTATTGCACCTTAGTAATCTGACACATGATATTCTCCATGCCATAATAAACTTTGGTTCACCACCCCACCCTGATATCCAAAGCAATAAAGTAAGTATGCTTGGTTTCAAGCTTTTAATTCATCTATACAATGATAAAACTACAAGATAAATATTAAGGTTTTTTTTTTAAGTAATTTTAAACATCAGACTAAGCATAGCAATTTTTACATTGCCAAGTTTATGTTGATTCCTATTAAAGAAATCTTCTGGTTGTAGACTGGCTTATCTTACTCGTGTTACTTAGACCCAATAGAGTTCTTGAATTTTTTATCACAGTGCCTAGTTATTTAGTCTAGCTGCTTTAAGAAAAATAGGTGCATATGAGTGATTCCTTTAGTAGTACATTTAACCAAAAGGCTCATTGTTTTTTAAATATAGAAACTTAATATTTTAATGTAAAGGCACTAATATGTAAATGAAGTTTTCCCTTGTTAATATTAAAGAAATCCACATTTTAAGGATAATATGAACTATTTGCCCCTGTCATTCTTCTAGGGTAGGCAGTACTTTGTGAACCGGCTACAACAGAATCAGTTGCAGTGCTTGTTAAAAGTCTGGATTCTCAAGTTCACTCCAAACTTATTCAATCAGTTTGTGAGAGTATGTCCCAGGAATGTATATTTTTAAAGAACCTCCTTGTGTGATTCTAATGCATACAACTGATTATATTGTTATAGTTAATTCTCTAATCAAAGCATCCTATTCATCATTACTTTTATCTGCTGTTAATGTCATATTTTATCTTTACTTTTCAGACATATCGAAATCCTTTGAAGTATAACTGACTTTGACCATTTTCATATATCCCTAGTGGTTTTTTTTTTTTTTTAATAGTCTAACATGTAGCTCTCATCCACCTCACAGGTTGTATCACACCAATTCGATTTTCCGTTTGCCTAGTGGTGGACTCTCCTACAATTTTACCCTCTTTAGTTACCTTAATCCTTGTAATTAAATTTCACTACTTATTTTTCTGTACTGCTCTGTAGTATAAATGCCCATAAGTGCTTATTATACAGTTTGGAATTTAATTTCTTTCAGATTGTGCTCATTTTAGCCAAACTATATTTCATATTTAAAACTAATTATAGCATACCTCTGGTGTATCAGTTACCTTTTGCTGCTTAAGAACTGTCCTGAGGCCAGCATGGTGGTTCACGCCTCTAATCCCAGCATTTTGGGAGGTCGAGGCGGGCAGATCACCTGAGGCCAGGAATTCGAGACCAGCCTGCCTGACCAACATGGAGAAACCTTGTCTCTACTAAAAATACAAAAAATTAGCCAGGCGTAGTGGCACATGCCTGTAATCCCAGGTGCTCGGGAAGCTGAGGCAGGAGAATCACTTGAACCCGGGAGGCAGAGGTTGCGGTGAGCCAAGATCGCACCATTGTACTCCAACCTGGGCAACAAGAGCAAAACTCAGTGCCACCCCCCACCAAAAATAATAATAATAATAATAATAACTGTCCTGAAACGTTAGTGGCTTAAAAAGTCATCATTTATTTTGCTTATAATTCTGTGGGTTGGTTCATTAGTTCTTTGGTTTGGGCCAGCTGTACTAATGTCTGGACTCTCTCATTCATCTTTGGTCAACTGGTGGGTTAGTCGGGTTCTAGATGATCTAAGATGGCATCATTTACATTTCTGGTGGTTGGCACATGTTGACAGCACTGACAGGAGAATCTGGGTCATATGTATCTCATCCTCCAGCAGGCAAGCCTAATATATTTGTCTGGATTCACCAAAGAAACAGAATCAGTAGGATGTATGTATGTATATGTGTGTGTGTGTGTGTGTGTGTGTGTGTGTGTATATATATATATATATAAAATGAGAGAGAGATTTATTATAAGGAATTGGTTTATGTGGTTTTGGAGGCTGAAAAGTCCCAAGATCTGCAGTTGGCAAGTTGGAGACCCAGGAGAGCTGATGGTGTAGTTCCAGTCCAAATCAGAAGGCATGAGAACTAGGAGAGCTATAATTTAAGTTCAGGTCAGAAAGTCATCAGGCTGAAGACCCAAAAAGAGCTGATGTTTTAGTTCAAGTCTGAAGACAGGAAAAGCAGTGACCCAGCTCAGTGCAGTTAGATGTGAGTTACTCAGCCTTTTTGTTCTGTTCAGGTCTTGCCAACTGAGTCTACTCACATTACAGAGCACAATGTGCTTTAATCAGTCTGATTCAAATGTTTGTCTCATCTGAAAACATCTCACAGATACGCAGAATGTTTGATCAAATGTCTGTGCACCCCATGGCCCAGTCACACCTAGATTTTTTTCAAATGGTGGTTTCAGGGGTTCAAGAGCAGCAAGTAGAATTTGCAAGGCTTTTTGAGGTGTAGATTCAGAACTCACACTTCACTTCTGTTGGGTCCTCTTGGTCGAACAAGTCAAGCCTAGCTCAGATTCAGTGAGTGGAGAAGTAGGTCCAACTCTCTCTTGCAGAAGCTGCAAAATACTGTGATCATTTTTGCAAGCTCCCATACATAGTTTTTGTCATCTTCAATTATATAATATCTTTTAATTCATACCACGTTTTATTGACATTTGAAGGAAAAATTAGCAATTAGATTTGATCTGTCATTCTTCATTTTTATCTACAAAAAGACTGGCATACTTTACAATCAGATGAAGAACTAGTCTAGTCTAGTTTGCTTTCTTACCTAGCTGGAGCTTCTCCTTCATCCTCAGTTCTGCCTAATGTTACGGCCCTTGCCATGCCATGTTTAGAGTCTTCTCTTCCTTAAAACAAATGCCTGACTCCACTGCCTTTCAGTTACTGTCTTTCATACCTTATATCCTTTCTCTTTTCTCTAGTTTCACTCTCTTCAAATTGTTTTTAAGGTAACTAGAATATGTGGTAGCATATTCTTCAGTGACCTGTCCATTGGTGAACTGTCAGTTTTCAGGCTCTCTCGTCATATTTTGGTTGAGGAAAAAGCAGATTGAGTGTTGGAGGGCTTACTTTAATACATGATTCATGCTCTACTGGAGAGCTGACGTCTGTTCCCCTTTGCTGTAGAAAAAGAAATTAGGGAGCAAATTGTGTTTTATAATTTCTGCTGAAGACTTTAGCGTGTTTTCTTTAAATTTTCTGTAGTAAGACTCATGTAGATAAAAATGAGTGTTGTAGAAAAAAAGGAAATAGTTTATGAAGGCAAAGAATCAAAAATTTTTTCATTCTTTTAAAAATGCTGATTATATTAGGTCTTGAAAAAAAATCTGTACTTTAAAAAGGTTGTACTTAAAGTCATTTTGTTTTTGTTTTCCAGGTGTATGTAATGCATACTTTAGCAGCCTCACTTTCTGCTTGTATTTATCAGTGCCTTTGTGGTAGTCATAACTACAGGTAACTATCTTTTTATGAAATTTAAGAATACTTACAGTAAGCAATGAGGTTTCATATTTTGTATGTTAGTGGTTTAGAACTATATATGTCTATTTTAAATATTGCAAAAAGCATATGGTTGAGGGTTTGAGTACTTTTTGTTCATATTTGAAATTTTTATGGCAAATGAATCTCAAACCTTTATTCTGTATAACTTATTTAGCAGCCTATTACTGATCACTGCCTTATGTCAGACATTGTGATTGGCACTGAGAATTTTAACGCAAATAATATGATAAGGTCTATTTCTTAGGGTCAGTCTAGTTAGAGACAAACATGTGAGTTGATAAATGATATGTGTGTAATATGGCATAGTACTAAAATGGTAACTATAATAAGACAGTAGATAGTAAAAGGCTCAGGGAGCACAGGGGAGGGAGTAACTTGGAATTGAGAAAAATTTTACCGAATAATTGATGTATAGGATATTTCTCTGTATTTCTCTTTATGTTATAAAGTTTTACTGTAATTTATCTAGGCTTTAAAAAAACAGTTTGTTACCCTCTGGGATCTTTCTGTATCTTTAATTCTTTGAAATACTCTATTTCTTCAAGTATTGTCTCATCTCTCTTCTATCTTTCCTATTAAACAGATATTGCAACTTCTTAATGTTCTTTTAACTTTCCCATCCTATGTTCCTTTTCTTTATCTCTTTTGTTTCATTTCAGGAGAAATTCTAGCTTCATTTTCCAAACACGGATTCATTATTCAGCAATGTCCTGTCTTATTTAGCAAGAATTTATATTTTAGAAATTCTGTTTTTCATTTTCAGGATCTCATTGAATTTAATATTTGCTTCTGTTTCTATAACATTTCTTGATTTAAAAAGTTTTTTTGAGTATGAAGTACTTTATTGATAAGTTGGGTTTCTCGGGTGAAGATCTTTCGTTGAGTTTGTTATTTCTTACATGGTGTCAGCCTTCCTTGTTAATTTTTGGTTGTCTGTGCATTTTACGTTTTTGAATTTTCTATGGGTAGCCTTACTTACCACTCTGGTTGTATATTTCCCAAGGTAGCTTCAACTTGATTTCTTTAACCCTGATCCTTCAAGAATTCACTTTCTTATTATTTAGGCTTTATTTTCATTAACTTCTTTTTATCTTTCATATCTATGATTTCTATAGGAATGAGGGAGTTTTTTTTGTTGTTACTCTGCCATCTTGAAACTGGAAAGTAAAGCAAGAGAAACTACAAAGGCATCAAAATGTTATAACCAATGAGATTTGCCAATCATAACACATTTACACCAATAAATGTGCTATATTTAAGTATTATATTCATGTACTTATTGTATGATATAGGAATTTCTAAAAGAAATTCCGTATATCATTTTCTGTCAGAATTATTTCATAGTTTATGGCAAGCTGCAAGTGTTTTTGTTCATTCATCTGTTAGTCTTCGCTTTGCATCTTTTACTTGGGGAAGCTTATCCTGAATTCTCAAATTGTGTGAAATACTCTTCTGTTTTGCCTTGATAGCATCGTATGCATAGGTTTCATCTTTTAAGAGTAGTATGATAACATTATTTGTGTTTTGTTCCCCTATTAAATTTTATGGGGACAGAAATATTGTTATTCCTTATATGCCTAGTACCTGCTACAGTGTCTGATGTAGTGTAGGCTAGCCATTATACATAAAAGTGAGCCTAAACTGACTTCATTTTCAACCAGATAACTATGTTTTTAAGTCAAATATGTAAGCTTGCTACTTGTGGTACATAGCGATTTAATTTTCTCATTTGTACTTATTCTGTCCCTTAAAATGTGTTTTAATTTAGAAAATGTGTATATTTACACTTAAAGGATACTTTGTTTTTATATAGCAGTAGACTGCACATTATACTACTTAGATGTACTAGCAGTATAATTAATAAACAAAAATTGATACTATTGAAATTAGATCTGAAACATGAAAATATTATATAAAATTGATCATAGATTTAAATATTGTTTTCCTCTCTTAGTTCATTTCAAGCAAATCAGTTTACTGGAATGGTATATCAGACAGTACTGCTTCCTCATCGACATTCTTTGAAAACAGGAAGCTTAGATGAAGCATTAACTCCCAATACCTCACCAGCTCAATGGCCAGGTATAATTTTTATGTATAGATCAGTTTTTTCTTGGTCTTATTTATAATCTTAGATAAGTAAAAAGACTATTTTAGTTTTGCCACATGATAATCATTGTTAAATATTGTTAGAATTGATACCAGTTAAGTATTCACCACTCATTCTGAATTACAGTTGCTTAACATTAGTATTCCTTTGACCATTATACTAATATAACTCAAATGTTTTGTAATACCACTTTTTAAATCATTTTGCTTTTGACATACTAGAAAAACCCGTCTATGAAAATTTATCTATGAGATCTTAGTCATTAAAGATTTTAATGTTTAATATTAAAGATTTTTAATGTTTCTCTCAAATAGCTCATTTGTGCTTAACTGTAATAACCGCTACTAGTCTGTGAATTTAGGGAAGAAAATACAGTATTAAATCCTGATGCAATGACATTTTTTCCTAAAATTAGAAAAATATAGTTAATTTTTAAAATTTTAAAAATTTAGTCAGTGACGGCTATGTTTGTTGTTCTAGGAATAACTTGTCTCATTCGACTTTTGAATTCTTCTGGCGAGGAAGCCCAGTCAGGGCTTACAGTCTTGCTCTGTGAAATTCTCACAGCAGTGTATCTTAGTCTCTTCATCCATGGCCTGGCCACACATTCAAGTAATGAGCTATTTCGGATTGTGGCCCATCCTCTAAATGAGAAAATGTGGTCTGCTGTATTTGGTGGAGGTGCACATGTTCCTAGCAAAGAACAGACACATTCAAAAACTTTACCTGGTGAGTTTAAAAAATTTTTTTAAGACTGAAGCTTTATTTATCTGAGTGATATCATTCTCGAAAGTAATTACATTTTAATTTAGTTATAGAAAGTTCTTGTTACAGACCATTTGCGAAAAGCATGAACAAATAGTCATACGGTGAAAATGCAGTATTGAAGTTTCTGGTGCAGTTTTTAATCTTTAAGATATTCCTGTACCAATAATTAGAACGATCTTATGTAAATTTGTTAAATATTTTACTGTTGAAACTTTCGTTTTGAAACACACTGTAATATTGGTTTTTGTTCTATCCCAAATACAGATTCTTTCTTCTTTCTTTGGCAGGAAGGCACTTTGCTATGCCTAGCCCCCACCAGGTAGTGGTATTCTCCATGGAATGTGTGGGCTTTTCCAAAGCTCTTTCAGCCATCAGTTCTCATAGCCCTCCCAGTCTTGCAGGCAAGATATGAGCTTTAGAAATAGGCTTTTATCATTCAGCTTGCTTTGTGTTGTTTTGAGGGGTTGGGGTACAGTGGGCCAGTTTTATTTTGTTTGGCATTTATAGAAAACTGAGAAGTTTCCTTTGATCAAGCCATATTTTTGATTTAAAACAATGATTAGCAGTTTGGAAAACTATCTCTGCTATTTTATTCTGGTTTTAAATTCTTTGTTTTTTATATTTCTGTCCTACTTAGACTTTAATATTTTAAAGTGTGTAAAAATAAAACACAGTCAGTGCTAATCATAGAAAATCAGACTATGGCTTGAAATGACTAGAACAACATTTCAAATTAGGCTGCTTTATGATTTGCATATTATGATTCCGGCCATTGGAGTTTTTGGATTTCTAAGTGTTCATGGTACCAAGAAAAGTAAATATTTTAAACAATTGTATCCCCTTTTAAAAACTTTCTAATGTTAAAGCTGTATTTTTTTTCATGTATTAGCCCATGTGTGATAATCTTGGTTTTCCAATTATGGAGGGCATGAGTAGGAGGTTTATTTTTAATATATAGTACTTGAAAACTTATTTCATTCTATATTGATGTTGAATAAATTGAAAATGTTAAATGTTTTTCAAAAAAAAAAGCCCTATGCATACATTTAAGAGAGAAGCTCAGCAAGGTTATTTATCTCTTTATGAATTTTCATTCACTTCTTCTTTGACGTTTACACTGAGCATATACTTGTACATGTAGGTGTGTGTGGGCTTGGATATATATGTCTTGGGAGGTCAAGCAGTTGGTGAGGGACATGAGAGAATAAAAAAAACTTGAATTTGGCTTCATTATTTGGGAAAAAAATTATTACCAAAATCTGTACCATGATTGATGAATATTCTTTGAACAAAGCTATATTAAAAAGAAGTTAGAAAAGTTATTATCTTGTTAAAATATTTAGAAGTTATTAGTAGCAATGTTGGCATATATTATACTTTTCAAAAGCAGTTTCCACCAACCTGTGGCCCTGCATGACCATATAGCAAAAAACAATGATGGCCTAGCTTCTACTTCCTCTCCTTAATTGAAATTGTTTCTTCAGTTACCTAGGACTCTCATACTTTGTAGTCTGGGTCCTGCCTCTTTCTTCCATCAAGAAAAAACAGGCAGGAATTTCTTTATGTATAATACTTACCATGAGGCAAATTCAGTTTATAACTTTCAGCAGAGTTCAACTAGCTTTTTCTGTAAAAAGCCAAATATGTATTTTAGGTTTTGGAGTCCATTTCGTATCTCACAGCTATTTAGTTCTGCCCTTGTAGCACAAAAGCAGCCATAGACCATTTGTAAACAGATGAGTATAGCTGTGTTCTAATAAAACATTATTTATTTGTTGGATTGCAATTTGCCAACCCCTGCTTTACAAGTAGAAGCATTTTATTATTGCTCTATTTGGAATAGAATATTTGCCTTCCCTGTTAAAGGAATTTCAGGTTGTAAGAACAACTGAAGTTAATATTTTGGGACATAGAGTTCACTGTGGGTCTCTTAAAGTATTTGACCTAACCACAAATTGTACTTGTGAAATAGTATAAGTGGCATCAGAGGGATAATTTATAATCTTCCCTGCCATGGCCCTTAGCTTCCTTGAGCCAGTCTAGGGGCTAATTCAGTTTTCGCTGTTGTAAAATACTGAAAATGTAGAATGCTAACATGACTTCTCCAGAAACCTGGTACCATCCTGCCTATTACTCATCCACCTACTACACTTCGCTTACTACTTTGATGGCTGTTTTATCTCTCTGGTCCCTGCCATTTGCCTTAATTAAACTCATTTACTTCTACTTTTTCTTCTTATGTACTTCAGATTTCATATGCAAATTTACCTTATTTGCCAAATTTACCTTTGCTTATTAAATTATTAAGTATTTTGTTTTTGTAACATTCCTTTTCTGTTTTTTAAAAAGTTGTTTATTGTGCTTTTTGTATAGATTTTTTTTTAAAGACTACTTTCACATGAAATTTGCCTTGGACTATATTTATACTTGAGATACCTGAATTCAATTAAGGAAAAACTTTCAAAGTCTAAGGGAAGTAAGATCCATAGCTCTGTTGAGTTTAATTTTAAATTAAAAATTGGTAAATTAATTTTGACCATGTTTTTAATATGTTCTGAGAAAAATTCATTTGTTAAGACTCTGATCTTGTTGATGTAAAATGTTAAAAAGGGATAAATTATTGCTAAGGAATGTCCAGATATCCATAAAAAAGAAAATGAAAAATACATTCTTACTAGCCATCAGGTCTCAATTTCATCCATTCTTCCTGAGCACAGATACATGTAAGGAACCTTACTGAAAGTCCAGGTTGATCTTTGTATAAGGTTGGTGCAAAAGCAATGGCAAAAACGCAGTTACTTTTGCACCAGTCTTACTAACCACTCTAGTTGTTGGTTGTAGGCAAAAATACCATTACATAAATTATTTTGAGGGGGCCATTATAAGTCCGTCATAAGCTGTATCCTACCACTTATTTAACCCCAAGTAAAAAATAAAGTGACTTAAAATTATCTGCATCTATATGTTTAACCTCAGCCAATAATAAGGAATACTTAAAACGTATTGTTCACTTAGTGGTAGGGCTGGATATAGTCATATCCAGGTTGTATGGTGCTCATCTGTCCTTGAGTACCCAGAAAGTATTCTAAATACAATCATGGAAGTAACTGAAGGAGTACTTAAAGAAAACATGAATGGTATGATTTGTCCATTTGCTAACCAGAAAAAAAGGAATATATTCACTGAATGATGAAAACTAAAGACCTGCTGGTTTCAAAGCCAAGCTAATTTGAAAAGGAGCAGGAGGGCTGGGCGTGGTGGCTCACGCCTGTAATCCGAGCATTTTGGGAGGCCTATGTGGGCACATCACCTGAGGTCAGGAGTTTGAGACCAGCCTGGCCAACAAGATGAAACACTGTCTCTACAAAAATTAGCCGGGCGTGGTGGCGTGCGCCTGTAGACCCAGCTACTCGGGAGGCTAAGGCAGGAGGATTGCTTGAACCTGGGAGGTGGAGGTTGCAGTGAGCTGAGATTGTGCCACTGCACTCCAGCCTGGGCAACAGAGCAAGACTCCATCTCAAAAAAGAAAAGAAAAGGAGCAGGCAGAAAGAGAAAAGGAAAGAAGCGAAGAGAACGGGAAAGAAGCGAAGGTCCTATGGAGTAGGTATCCACTGAAAACTAGAGAGAGAAAATCTCAGAACAGAAAGTCAACCAAGACAAGGAGCTACTAGCAGCATTGGCTTTCAATATAAAGTAACATTCAGAAATCTCAGTTTTTTTAAGACATTAATATGTTGCCCTGAAAACTTACCGAGGCAGGACAGACCTGATAAATTTTAGGTTGTAGGTAAGCAGTCCTGTGTGTTTGGATTACTGCTAATCACAATGATGATGTATCAAGAGTCTAATTGCATTAAGTAATGTTCAATATACATTGTTGACCAAGGGAATAAAACAGTGTGTTTTAGAAAAGTTGACTTGAATCCGGTTAAAATTAATGTGTATTTAAAAATTTTTATCTTTTAAATTTGGCCAATGAAAGCTGACAAATCTAGAATACTTCATTTTCCTGATGAGTCAAACCAGTGTCAAAGCATTGTATATTGAAGATGAAATACATGCCTATTGAAATACATTGTATATTGAAGATGAAATACATTGTATATTGAAAATGACATACCCTTAAACATGTATTCTAAAAGTGTTCGATAAGTTTAGGTACTGTATTATGAGAGGTATTTGAAAGCCATCATTTGTTTTCCTTGTTCTGTTATAAATTTGGATTTAAATTTTCTTTGCAATGATGGCCTCATGAACTAGATTATATTTCTTTCTATATATCTATTATATACTTCATGTATTCTTGTAGTAACATAATATTTAAAGATAACGTAAGCTTCATAACTGAAGAAAATGATAGATTTTTATTAGACTCTGGTCTGGCAGGTCAAAATTCTTAACAAAAATGTTAACGTACATAAATTAATTTTTAATCAAATTATTTTTTTGTGAATTCCACATTATATAAATGAAGAGTTTGATTTTTCTAATTAACTAAAATTGTAGTGCAGGTATATGTTCATGGAGCTCTGAATTGTTTTGTTATGGTCAATTTTAAAGAAGAGAACCAGCTAAGCAATAGCAATTTTCAAAAAATTACTTTTTCTGCTAACAGTTAGAAATCCATACTTTTGCTTTTTATTCTATATTATAAATAAAGCAGTGTTTTTAAGCATTGTTATTGTGTTTTGTGATACTTGCATTTATAAGAACTGTGAATTATCTCTTTATCTTAATAAATTCATAGTAATGATTTTTTTATGTCTCCAAATTGAGGAATGGAAATATAAAATGAACATTTTATTTGTGGTAAGCATGTCATATATTTTTTACTGTGAGATTGCTAATGATATTCTAGACATAAAGTCTGTTTCTGACTTATTACGCTAAAACAGATGAGAAAATCCATTTTTTGCTTTTTCTTATAAAACTTGTGTAAAAGTTCTGTATTCAGTAGTCAGTGATTATCACGTCATTGCTAATATTCCTTTAGCAAAATAAGCAAAACAGCAAAATATCTTGACCAGAAAAGACTTGAGCATATTAAAATATAAAACAAAATAGGTGATTTAAAATATAATTGAATATACCAAACATTTAACTGGTGGTTTATTATAAGGAACTTTTAAAAGACTGCTGAACTTCAAAGTAACTAATTCTGTGGAAGGGAATACTTTCCTTTTCTTTTCTTTGTGAGACAGAGTCTCGTACTGTCACCCAGGCTGGAGTGCAGTGGCGTGATCTTGGCTCACTGCTGCCTCTGCCTCCCGGGTTCAAGCGATTCTCCCACCTCAGCCTCCCAAGTAGCTGGGATTACAGGCGTGCACCACCACACCTGGCTAATTTTTGTGTTTTTTGGTAGAGACGAGCTAGGCTGGTCTCAAACTCCTGACCTCCAGTGATCCGCCTCCTAAAGTGCTTGGATTACAAGTGTGAGCCACCAAACCTGGCCAGGAGTACATTTTTGTTAGACTTTTCATTGAAGACCATATCATATAAATTTTAATTTAAAGTTTAAAAAGTATTCTATTCATTCATTTTACAAATGATTCAGGAAGGCAAATTTTTATACAAGAGTAGAGAAAGCATAGAAGATAAAAGAAACTCCAAGAAATGTGCATGTATAGATTTTTACATGTAATTATTCTTTTATTTCACTGCTAAAGCCTGATGACAAAAGAAGAAACTAACCTTATAAGAAATGCAACATTCATTTATCTGACCTAGACTCCCTCATTCAATGTTTTCTTCTTTTTTTTTTTTTTTTTTTTTGAGACAGGGTCTTGCTCTGTCTCCCAGGCTGGAGTGCAGTGGTGCAATCACAGCTCATTTTACAGCCTTTCCCTCCTGGGCTCAAGTGATCCTTCCACCTCAGTGCCCCAAGTAGCTGGTACTAGAGGTGCAGGCCATCATTGATTAGCCTAGTTTATTTTTTAAGTTTTATTTTTGTAGAGACAAGGTCTCACTATATCCAGGCTGGTCTTGGACTCCTGGACTCAAGTCATGTTCCCACCTCAGCCTCCCAACTTGCTGGGATTACAGGCATGAGCCACCGTGTCCTGCTTAATTCAATATTTCTATGTACCTTACTGAGACCAATCATGTGATCTCTCTCTTCAACCTAGTTTTCTAATATTTCTAAGTCCTAAGTCGTGTAGCAATATGGCTTGAATATATTTTCTCCATTCTAGTTTTTTTATTATGACTAAAAACAGATGATATAAAATTTATCAAGTGAACCATTTTTAAGTATATAGTTTAGTAGTAAGTCTATCGTGGTGAAACAAATCTCCGGAACTTTTTCATCTTGCAAATCTGAAACTATACCCATTAAACAATTCCCCCACTTCATACAATCCCTGGTAATCACCATTCTACTCTGTTTCCAGGAATTTGATTACTTTCTATACCTCATATAAGTGGAATTATATAGTGTTTTGTCTTTTTGTGACTGGCTTATTTCACCTAGTATAATGTTCGTCCATGTTGTAGCTTGCGACCGAATTTCCTTCCTTCTTAGTGCTGAATGTTCTGTGGTGTATGTATACTCCATTCACATTTTCAATAAGTTTGTTGAGTTTGGGTTGAAATCTTATATACAGAACCGTGTTGTGGCATTCAGGGTAATTGAAAAGTAAGTACTACTCTAGGGCAGTGACTTCAGGCTTTTGAATACATTACCTTATCCATAAAACATGCTTGACCAAATTCTCAATATATGTATATTCATGTCTACTACTATCGATCCAGATGTTAAACATTGACAAAATTTAGTTTCTTCTCCTTACTTTCCTTCTTCCCCTTCTTTCCTCTGCTTTCCCCTCCCCCTGCCCCCATCTCTCCTTTCTTCTTGTCCCTTCTCCTTTCCCTCTACTTCTTCCCCTGTCCCTTTCTTCTCCTCTACCTCCTTCCCTTCTCCTTCTGCCCTTTCCCCCTATTTATCAAAAAATCTAAATAGAAGTTGTAGTATTTTCCTTCCATATACTGGTGAATCATTTTGTACACCAACTACCATGGAGACTGCCTTGCTCTGTGGTTTGGAGACAAATCAGCACTTTCTATTAAGATATTTATTATTTCATTTTTATAGATATTTATGGAGCCGTGTTCAAGATACTGTGTATGGTAATGATCCTAGGAAGACTTTGAGGGTCAGTCTTTCTAAAAGCTGGATAGTATCATCTTCCAGACTTTTTTGTTTGTTTGTTTGTTTGTTTGTTTGAGACAGAGTCTCACTCTGTCACCCAGGCTGGAGTGCACTGGCATGATCTTGGCTCACTGTAACCTCTGCCTCCCAGGTTCAGGTGATTCTTGTACCTCAGCTTCCCAAGCAGCTGGGACTACAGGTGCACACCACGACACTTGGCTAATTTTTGTATTTTTAGTAGAGATGAGGTTTTGCCATTTTGGCCAGGCTGGTCTCAATCTCCTGGTCTCACATGGTCTGCCTGCCTCAGCCTCCAAAAGTGCTGGGATTACAGGCATGATGCACTGTTCCTGGCCAGACTTTTTTTTTTTAATCACTAATCTTATTCTTTGACGATTAAGAAGTACCTTCAATTAATTGCTTCTTTAATCCTTTTATTTTTGGAATATTTGAAGTTTACTTGGAAAATCATGTTTTACATTTAATTTTGAGGATATGTTTTATACTTAGTGTTCACGTACATTTGTAGTTCTCACACTTTTTACCTGAAGATAAAGGTTAATATATACCTCTTAGGAGACTGAGGACTTAGACTGAATTGGTTTGCTGAAAGCAGGAAATAAATTTGAAATCTATTTGTCTTAAACTTACATTACTTTTATCTTTTCCATATTTGCGGGGCTCAGTTTGAAGGTCCAGACTAATGTGCCTCCTGAAGCTTCGTGTATACTCTGGCACACTCATGAATAGCTCTATGGATATGGGTGCCTTAGATTGAGAAATAGAAAGTGAGACCTGCTGGTTACTTTAAGTTCAGTTATTTTGTTGTTTGTTTTGTTTTTTGAGACAGGGTCTTCTTCTGTTGCCCAGGCTGGAATGCAATGGTGTGATCTCAGCTCACTGCAACCTCCACCTCCCGTCCTCAAGTGATCCTCCCAAGTAGCTGGGACTACAGGCATGTGCCACCATGCCCAGCTAATTTTTGTATTTTTTTGTAGAGACTGGGTTTCACCATGTTGCCCAGGCTGGTGTTGAACTCTAAGTTCAGTTTTTAAAGAAATGACATTTAAATCTACATTCAGAATATTAATTTCATTGTGCTGATTTTAAATGATAAACTGAAAAATAAATATTAACTTAATAACCTTCCCCTTATAAATAGTTTTAATCACAGCAATATATGTTGTGGTAATAAGTCTAGTAGTACAGAAGAATTTATAGGAAGGAATGTTGTCTTATTCCTCTGCTCCTCTCCTTCCCTATGGGTAGCCTGTTAGCCATTTCTCCATTTCTGTTTTGGGTTCTTAGGGGAGTTACATTTATAATTCTTAGAAAACCACAGTGCAGATATTCTGAGAGTGAGGAAAGGATTCTTAAGGGAAGGAAGGTGTATTTGTCTGTACAGTCTACTATCTTGACATGGAAGCTTTCTTTTAAAAAGTACAGGAAGGGGAACATCACACACTGGGGCCTGTCGTGGGGTGGGGCGATGGGGGCGGGATAGCATTAGGAGATATATCTAATGTAAATGACGAGTTAATGGGTGCAGCACACCAGCATGGCACATGGATACTTATATAACAAACCTGCACGTTGTGCACATGTATGCTAGAACTTAAAGTATAATTTAAAAAAAAAAGCACTTCCTGGGAAAGCAACTGAAACTTATTTTTAAAATTTATGTCAGGACATGATTGTTTTTCCTGTGAATGCCTTAGTTTTTCCTCAGCCACTTTATAGCCTCTCTATACCTCTTAAAATTCATAAAGTCTATATTGAAGTTGCTCTTAATTTCTCCCTAATACTATTTTCTTTCTTCTGTTACTAATAAAGTAGCTGTTTTCCCATAATAATAGAACCATAGGGTTAGTTTGCACCCAAGGAGTGGCAAACGTTCTTGATATTTGATTATTAGCATTTTCAAAAAGAACCAGTCGAGCACCCAGCAGCTATAGTTTTTATTGGCGCCCCTAAGCTTCACGACCAATCTGACCCAGCAGGATTTAAGCATAAAATTGACTTAAGTCTTCCTACAATTGGAGGACAAAGAAGAGGGAGTAACTACCCTACTGACAAGTCACAGGTCATTTCTTGTTTACTGGGTAGCATCACTAAGGTCCTTTTAGTTAAAGCATCTAAAGTAATACACATTCATTACTGTAAAACTGCCAATTTTTTTTCCTTTGGTCCTGCTTCATTAAAAGTGTTGTTGTTGTTGTCGTTGTTGTTGTTGTTGTTCGTGAGACGGAGTCTTGCTCTGTTGCCCAGGCTGGAGCGCAGTGGTGCAATCTTGGCACACTGCAACCTCCCCCTCCCAGGTTCAAGCAATTCTCCTGCCTCAGCCTCCCAAGTAGCTGAGATTACAGGCACATGCCACCACGCCTGGCTAATTTTTGTATTTTTGGTAAAGGCAGGGTTTCACCATGTTGGCCAGGCTGGTCTTGAACTCCTGACCTCAGGTGATCTGCCCGCCTCTGCCTCCCAAAGTGCTGGGATTATAGGCATGAGCCACCACACCCAGCCAGAAAGTGTTCTAATAAGTGGTTTTATATTTCCTGGTGTTGAGTCTGTAAATTTTAAACATTTCCTCCCAGTGTGGTTAATATTTTCATGTCACGTGACTGGATTCACAGCTTGTAGTTTCAAATGTTTCTGTCTTTAAAAACTCTCTTATATTTTACTTTTAAAACTATTTTTATCTACCAGTGGGTCAGTAAAAGAAAAAAAGAAAACTGTTTTTATGACACGCTAATCTTGGCAAAAATCTATTAATTTAACATTGTACGTTTTATTTTTTTCAGAGATTGTCTATACTTCTTGGTTCACATGCTTTTTAATAGCATAAGAACAAAAACAGCCAGGTGCAGTGGCACAAGCCTGTAGTCCCAGCTACTCAGGCATCTGAGGTGTGGGTATCCCTTGAGTCAAGGGATTAAATCCAGCCTAGGCAACATAAGGAGACCTCCATCTCTTAAAAAAGACAAAACAGTAATGTTAAAGTCAAATGATAAACTGATAAATTTATCTTAAAACTTAGCATTAAGTTTTTGAAAGGTAAAAAAGTACCTCTATAGTTTCTCACTTTTCACCTGATGAGAAGTTGGTAAACTACCGTTTAAGTTTTAGAATGTGTGTTAATGTATGCAGCAGTAATACTGGAAACTTGATTGTTGGTTATCAAATGTTAGTAAGAACAAAGAAAAAACTTTGCACATTTAATCTCGCAGTTCCTTTTAAAATCATTTGAAAGATTAATAATCATGCCACTTTTTAGTAATCTCTTAGAATACTAATATTTTATTCATCTTTCCCTTTTTCTGAAATAACCAAATTGCTGTGTTAAACTCAGCTTGACTATAGCTTGTTATAATGCATGTGCATGCTGTGTCTGCAAGCTGAGACGCTTCAAACAATAAAACCAAATTGTATTACAGCACAAGTATTTGCATTCCTTTGGAAGGTGAGTAAAATCTCATCAGAACCATTAAAGGAGAATATTAGTGTGCCTTAATGTGGAATTGTTTTAGATCATGCCTTTGTCTGCAAAATCCTTGATTGTCTACTGGTGATTTGCACTTTGTAACTCAAGGTTGATTAAAGATTTGTATAACTTTTTTAATGCTAATGTCTTTAGTATTCTAGGATAATATACTAAAAAAGTACTATCTAATTGTAGAGTGTCCACAAAATAAAACAACAAAGATTGCATTATTTTCTTCTTTGTAATTCCATTGACTAGAAAATTCCACCTCTGAGCCATTTCCAAAAGTTTGAATCAGTTTAAGTAGTTATGGTGCCTGAATTTTGTTTATGTTTTCTAATGAAAAATATAGTTTTAGATATAAGGCCACATCATTACTGAAGAATCTCAGAAGGGAGTTGTTGCTTTTAATTAACACTGACATCCCATGATAATCTTTAAAAAAAGCAAAGTAGAAGGATGTTGGAAATTTCCTATCGTGTTCCTAGTTAAATTGTGGACTGATTTATGGGCAGATATTACATCCTTTTATTTTTCACATACAATAGATAAGTCAGCATTTAGAGAGTGAGGAACAAATTGAGGAAAAAGCAGAGGTTGCTAGACAGAAATGATTTTTGTCTTCCTCTACTTATTTTCTTACCTGCTGTGTACTTTCGTAATCTTAATCTTACTTTTTTGTGTGTGCTTATTTGTAGTTAACCTTAGATCTTATATAAACACAGGTGAAATAAATGCAGTGAAAATAGTACTTCAGTAACATTTTATTTTCTTTTTGTTAGTTTCTTCACTAGTTGAAGAAGGAGAAAAACAGAACAAACGTTTTAGGTCATCAAAAATGTCTTGCAGAGAATCTGCCCCACTGACCCCTTCCTCAGCACCAGCAAGCCAGGAGTCACTGGCAGTTAAGGAAAAGTTCATCCCACCTGAACTCAGTATCTGGGACTATTTCATAGCTAAGGTAAATAAAATGCTATCTAGATCAATATTTTCATAGTCAAATAGAAATGAGAATATCAGAAATAAGTGTCATTTTTGGTGCTTCCAAATGTTTTCCCACTTTGGTTTAGAAAATTTTCATTAGTATCAGGCTACACTGCAAAAATATATACCCTAGAATATTTTGACCATATTTCATATAGTTTTTAAGGCACTTTTTTGGTAAATTATGACGTTTGCATTTTAAACAATAGCTTTTGCATTTTATTATATTTCTTATAAAAGAGAATTTGTGTAACGTCTTCATGTTAATGTACTTGATAGTGATTAAGAAATCAAAGTGCCCTGGTCATCTATCTTTCATATACTTTTTTTTTATACTACAGCAGTCTCTCATTATTCTGAAATGCATCAATTTCAATTACCAGTGTTAAGTAATATTATTCCCTCAACAACATGGTTTAAATTTGTTACCACAGTATATTAAATATGAGTAAACTTCCCTGCTAGCGCTTCATTCTAGAAATCACTTTGTAAATATGCACTTTTTGATCAGTGACCAATCCTGTCAGTTCTTTTAAAGTCTTTCAGTGATTGATTATGTAGCACCTGTTATTCAGTTCATACACAGCAAAGCATGCAGTTGTTTTGCTTCATCTCCTGTGATAAACCCATATGATAGTGTACAAAATTGGATTTGATCAAAGGAGGGAAGTAGCCAACTAAGATGAAAGTGCATCCATGAAAAAAGTGATAGTACTGAGAGTGAAATTCAAGTTGAACATAAATGAAGTTAGACAGAAAATAGCCAACTGTGGGTATGTTGACAGTGCTGCCATTTGAAAGACTCTAGATGAACAGCCAGAGGAATTTAGTGAAAGTGAACTTACAAATGTAGAAAGTAGTTGTGATAAAATGATGAAGATGTTCAGAGATAGTGACTTTGCCAAAAAACTTTACATTAAAGGGATTCACGACATTGAAAATGCAAAGAACAGTATGTTGGAAGCTGATAAAATCTTAGAAATGTGACAGTTTGTTTAAGGCACAGAAGAAATGCTTGCTTCATATCCTAAGTTACAGAGATAGAAGGCAATCGCTATTCAAACTACTCTTGATAAGTTTTTTACAAACAAAACAATTTTGTTTTAATTTTTATGTTTTAATTACAGTATGTTAAAATTAGTTTATTTAAAAAACTTTCTATACATTTATAGCTGATGGTAAGAGTTTTTAGTGTTTTGACAAATATCTTTAAAGGTCACAAAACATTTGTAACTTTTCCCATTGATTATTACTGCTCTGTATAGTTTCTGCATGCATGGTCATTTTTATAGGCATGAAATACTGTGCAAAACAAGGACTGCCTATATAAGTATCTTTCACTTTTTGTGTCATCAGCCGCATCCCTCACATTCTCAATTTCCAGACGTTCTCCTGCACAAATTGACATCTAACTGTAACTGTTCTCTGGTGACACAAGTCTCCCAGGCCTGCTAAGCTATGGCTTTTATTTTTCTCATATCCTACATTCTTAAGGGTAATGAAGGGAGTTTGTGTCTCCTTGTTCCTCACTGCCCTTTTTTGAGTCATTTATTCATTCATATATTCAACAAATGTTTATTAAGCACTTCATTTATCTAGGAATATCTTTATTTCACCTCCATATTTTGAAGGAGAGTTTTGCTGGATATAGGATTGTTGGTTAGCAAGGCCTTCTTTAGCTGTCTTATTTCTGAATCGTTTTGTTAAATATCTAGGGTCTGCCCTTACACCCAATCAATATCACAACTTCAAAGTAGTTGAGATGTTACCTTCCCTTATTGTTTGCTACTGAGATCTCTGTTACTTTTGATACTGCCTGTGGGTGTAGAATTTTAAAGACAATCCTGTCTGGCAGGGCATCAGAACTCAGTCTTCACAGCCTGTCCTACTGACCCTGGTGGAACACCTACACCACAGAGATTGGGGTGAGATGGGAATAGCTCCTGACCAAGTTATCACTGTTTTACCCAGATCAGGTCCCATAGAGTTTTAAAAATAAATACTTCTCTATGTGTTATATGCATGGGTCAACCATTGCTTGTTTTATACAATTTTGTTCAATTTTATTGTTGCTTTTTGGAGAAAGGCACTTACAAAGCTCTTTACTCAGCTGTTGCAGAAGTTCCACTCTCCCTGCTTTGTTTCTTTGTTGGTCTTCCAAGGTTTTACAACTTTTTTTTCAAACTTCCTGCATCTCCCCTTCCGTCCTATCCTCACTCTTAATTGATGACCTCACCTTGTAAGTCACTGAGAAAAATTAAATCAGACAAAATTTTTTCATCATCCCAATTTAAAGTTACAGATCAATTACGTTTGCTCCTGTCTTATTTCCTCCTGTTATAATGGAGGAAGAGTCCTTCTATCAGAGACCTTTTGTTGAGTTTTACTCTGAATCGCATTCTTTCTTTTCTTCTCTACTCTCCCCTGTGTTTTCATTTCTCTTCCTCTCTGTTGAATCCTTCACATCAGCACAGAAATGTGCTTTAGTATATCTCCCATTCCAAACCCCTGCTTTGACCCTGAAACTTTTTCCAGCTGCTGTCCCATTTCTCTGTTCCCACTCACATTCAGCTTTTCAAAACTAGACACATTTGCTTTCTACTGCCTTTTTTCCCTTTCGTACTTACTTATATAACTTTCTGACTCATTTACACCCATTAAAACTGCTCTTGCTGAGATTCAGGTGATATCCATGTCAAATGTAGTAGAAACTTTTAAATTATTTTCTTATCTGTCTTCTTAGCATCATTCAGCATTCTTCACTACTCCCACATTGAAATGCTTTTCTCTCCTTTTCTCTTGATGCCAGTCTCTTTTAGCTTTTCTTCTTAAACTTACTATTTATTCCTTATAATCTTCTTTCTTCATCCTTCCTCTTCTGACACATGAATCTCGGTCTTCCTCGTGATTTGGGCATTTTATATCGATTTTCCCCTAAACCTTCCCTCTCATACCCACTCTTTCCATTTTATGAAATTGTGTATTCATCCTTATAGTTGCTCAGGCCAAAAACCTAGGAATCATTCATTTTTACTCACCTTCTCTTGTTCTCCAAATCTATCAGCAGACCTGTTGGTGCTTTCTCCAAAATATATCTTAAATCTACTACTTCTCTCTAGCTTCATTACTAACCACCTATATCCAACCTGCCAACTCTTGTTTTAGTTACTGATGTCTCCATTTCTACCCTTGCCGTTTAGCTTTTCTCTCATAAGAGAGTGATCATAGTGATATACTTAGCATATAAACCTCAGTACCTGTCTTCTACCTACAACTTATTGGTGGCATTCCCTTACATTCCTTTAGTATGGCCTACAAGACCCCGTCTGAGCCGTCATTTGCTATTCTCTCCAACCTTTCTCCCAACATTTATCTTTTTGCTTAGCAGACTCGATCAAACTACTGTTTTCAAACCAAACTCTTTCTGCATTATGTTTCCCGTCTAAAATGCTTTTCTTCGCACTTGTTATATGGCTTGTTCCTTCTTGTCATTTAGTTCTCATACTTTTCAAAGAGGCCTTCCATGATCAGCTTATCTCAATTCTCCTTATTCTCCTTTTCTTTTCTTTGTAGCACATAATAAAGTTTGTATTTAGTTTTCTGTTATTTGCCTATTTTTTCCACTAACATGTAAAATGTAAATGAGAGTGGTGATTGTATCTGTCTTAAAAACCCGGTAGAATTCTTGCCGCACAGTGGATACTTAATAAGTTTTTGTTGAATGGATGAATCAATAATGGAATCGTATCAAGTGTTGTCAAAGGCATAGGATGGTAAGATAATAGTTACTTAACTCTCTTAAAATGAAGTATCTGCAAATGAGATGAATTAGTACCATTAGACTATATGTTTGAATGTATTAAATTAGATATTTGGCTGCTAAATTTCATGATTTCTTTATTGTAGCCTTTTCTACCCCCTTCTCAAAGTAGAGCCGAATATGATTCAGAGGAGAGTCTGGGAAGTGATGATGATGATGACGATGATGATGATGATGTTTTAGCATCAGATTTCCATCTCCAGGAACATTCTAATTCAAATTCATATAGGTACAGAATATTTTATTTTGAATTTCTTTTTAAAAATAATGGCTGATATAAATAATATTTTTGAAAAAAATACATGCGAAATTAATAGCTTGTTGACTTTATAACACGTTATAACCCAGATTTCTTTAGTTGAAATTGTTAAATTCCTTTCCTTAACAGTAATTTCTCTCTTGACTTTATAACACATTGTAACTCAGATTTCTTTAGTTGAAATTGTTAAATTCCTTTCTTTAACAATAATTTATCACATACCTTTGGTTGTCCATTAATGGATCATCCGTAATCTGCATCATTCCTAACAAATCTTGCTCCAAGATTATACCTTGCATTTTGGGCTCTAACATAAACAAGTTCTACTGTTTTAGTCTAGAAAATATAAAATATTTTCAGTAGAACACTAGTACTATAAGATGTCAATAGGTACTATCTTCAAAAAATACTCTGTATGTCATATAAATGTTCTAAATGCTCACCTCTAGCGCCAATACTGCATTATTCTTACGTTCATGAATGATGGAATATTACCTAGTCTCTGTTGATATGTTTACATCTAAAACATATATATGTTTTACTAAAACATGGTATGTTAATGGTGTGATAAAAAATGTAAATTTTCCAAAAGAAGTAAATATATGAGGGACATTGAAGTCTTTCTTTATTTAAAAGTTACCATGAGATTTTTACTTCCTGGTTTATTGAGGTTTTTTTTCCCCCTGCTGAATGAATTTTACTTTTTGAATATATAAATCATTTAAAAGTCAAACTGCACAACTCAACAACAAAAAGACAAATAATTTTAAAAAATGAGCAAAGGGCTGAGCGTGATGGCCTATGCCTGTAATCCCAGCACACTGGGAGGCTGAGGTGGTCAGATCACTTGAGCCCAGGAGTTCAATACCAGCCCAGGCAACATGGCAAAACCCCATCTATATTTCTAAAAAAAAAAGTTTTAATGAACAAAAAACTTGAATAGACAGTTCTCCAAAGACGATATGAAAATAGCCAATAAGCATATGAAAAGATGCTCAATATCATTAATCATTGGAGAAATGCACATCATTTTCCCAATGAGACAACATCTCATACGCATTAGGATGGCTACAAAAAAAAAAAACACAAAATAACAGTGCTGGCAAGGATGAGGAGAAATTGGAATCTTTGTGCACTTTTGGTGGGAACGTAAAATGGTGCAGCAACTGTGAAAAACGGTACACTGGTTCCTTAAAAAGTTAAAAATAGAATTAGCATATGATCCAGCATTTACACTATGGATCTATACCTGAAAATATTGAAAACAGGGACTGAAACAGGTATTTGTACTTCCCATGTTCTTAGCAGCTTTATTTACAGTAACCGAGGGGAAGAAACAATCAAGTGTGTTTTAACAGATGAATCACTAAACAAAATGTGCTATGTACGTTCAATGGAGTATTATTCAGCCTTAGGAAGGAAATTCTGGCACATGCTACAACATGGATATAATGCTAAGTGAAATAAATCAGTCACAGAAAGGGTTATAGTATGTGATTTCACTTATACAAAGTACCTAGAATAGTGAAATACATAAAGAATAAAAATAAAATAGTGGTTTTCAAGGGCTGGCAGTAGGGGGAGAATGGGGAATGAATTTAGAGTTTCAGCTTTGCAAGATGAAAGGAATTCTGGAGTTGGATGGTGGTGGTGGTTGCACAGCAATGTGAATGTACTTAATGCCCCTGAACTATAAACTTAAAAATGGCCAAAATGGTAAATTTTATGTTTTTGTATTTTACCATTAAAAAATAACTAAAAATTCAATACTTTAAGAAATAAATATGTTCCACTTGAAATAACAGAAGCTGACATTTTTTAAAATCAAACTATATAAAAATGTGAAATCACAAGTTTTACATAAACTTCTCTTTACTCTCTCCAATGTCTTCTGCACATCCTCTACAGCTAACCACTTTTATTAGCTTCTGGTTTATCCTTCTGTTTGCAAAAATAAGCAAAACATCCATCTAAACTTATTCCGCCTGCTTTCTTGCAGAGGGGGCAGCATACTGCATACAGTGTTCTGCTACCTGCTTTTTATTTATTACTACATACCAAAAGTTACTCCATATTAACACTTAGAGATCCTTCTTCATTCTTCCTTATGGTTACCCTAATATTCCATAGGTCAAAAATAGTTTTTCAACAAGTACTCTCCTCATGGACAATTTTGGTTATTTCTACACTTCTGCTATCGTGGATAATGCTGACATGACTACCTCTGTGCATATATTATTTTGTTTTCGTAGAGGGATATGTTCAGGTTGATTCCTAATAGTGGAATTTGTTGAGTCAAAGAGTAGTATACTCTTCTAAATCCCTATAGAAATCGTTAACAGATCCATCGTTGCTTTATTTTTAGTTGGTCCTTGATGCGGTTGGCGATGGTGCAATTGGTGCTCAACAATTTGAAGACTTTTTATCCCTTTGCAGGTCATGATCTTGCAGGTAATAAATAGCTCAACATGAGCTAATGGTGCCATTGCTTTTGACTTACTACCCTGTTTTTTGTTTTTTTTCGTGTCTGGACTGGGGGAAAAGTTTAGTGATTTCCTGTTACAGAAGTTAGATTTCTTTTAACTAAACCAACCATCTGTAAATGTATCTGTCATACTGTTAGGTGCTTGAGGATGGCAACGTCCAAGAAATCAAGGGCACGGAATGTGATGTGACTGACTATATTGAGACTGTATACTCTAGCCAAGTGTCGAGGGATTTTACAATGGAGAGAAAACTAAGCAAATGCAAAAGCTAGCAATTATTAACTTCAAAGGAGGAAAAGATTGTACAGGAAAGAAAGGGACATGATAACATACTAAGTGATTCTGCTGTGAACTATGGTTCTGTATATATAAGGTAAACACAATACCAATTTAACCAAAGATTTTTATGAGACAGCATCATAATGATGGACAGAGGAGTTTATTCTCATTATGCATAGTAGTAAATAAGTAGATCATTTCTAAAATTGAAAAATTAAGTATTAAGCATGTTATTTAGATATAGGGAGGTAAGTAGTAGGAATAACCAAAAGTTGAAAGTGAGATCAGGACTCAAGAGTATGGATGGGCAGAACTGCAAAGTGCTGAGTTCCATGGCAAGTACTATTTAATTTTAACTTTATGTATTGTTTTCATTTTCTATAGATCTTAAAGAGTTATATGCCATACAGAAATTAGTCTGATACAAATTAAAGCAGGGGTGTCCAATCTTTTGTCTTCCCTGGGCCACAGAGTAAGAAGAATAATTGCCTTGGGCCACGCTTAAAATACATTCATACTAACAATAGATGATGAGCTAAAAAGAAAAATCACAAAAAATTTCATAATGTTTTAAGAAAGTTTATGAATTTGTGTTGGGCTTTATTCAAAGCTGTCTGGGCCGCGTGCAGCCTGTGGGCCATGGGTTGGACAAGTTTGATTTAAAGCGATTAATTTTCTCCACATACATATTTTCATAATCTTCAGATACATTTTTCTTGTAATATTAAAGTCAGAAGCAGTAATGTTGAAATACTTACACAGATTTATGGCATACCTTTTGTAATCCACTGGGTTTTTTTGCCCACCTTACCTTGCACATCTTCCCTGCCAAAGTGTATGTTAATATTTCATCTCAGTCTTTTTTTTTTCCTGCGTCTGCTCTCCCCTCTCTCATTTCAGTCTTTCTTAAAATTGAATATGGCATTTTACTGCATAAGATTAATATGAGTCAATGTTCCCATTTTAGAGCTTCCAGTTAGTTCACCTCTTTGTCATGCGGTTCTAAAAACTCTTCAGTGTTGGGAACAAGTTCTTCTCCGACGACTTGAAATCCATGGTGGGCCACCTCAAAATTATATCGCAAGTCATACCGCTGAAGAGAGTTTGTCTGCAGGTCCTGCAATTCTTCGCCACAAAGCTTTACTGGAACCTACAAACACTCCTTTCAAGTAGGTTTTCTTATGAATGCTATTTGGATTTTTTTGTTTGTTTGTTTATGTTTGTCTGTTTTTTGAGATGGCATCTCGCTCTGTCCTCCAGGTTGGAGTGTGGTGGCACAATCTCAGCTCACTGCAGCCTTTGCCTCCTGGGTTCAAGCAATTCTCCTGCCTCAGACTCCCGAGTAGCTGGAATTACAGGCGCCTGCCGCCACGCCTGGTTAATTTTTGTATTTTTAGTAGAGATGGGGTTTCACCATGTTGGCCAGGCTGGTCTCAAACTCCTGACCTCAGGTGATCCACCCACCTCGGCCTCCCAAAATGCTGGGATTACAGGCGGGAGCCACCGCACCCACCCTGAATACTGTTTTTAAGATAGAAGTTTTACTTTTTGGGCTGTACATTCTTGTCATAACTACTCAACCCTGCCATTGTAGAGTAAAAGCAACCATAGACAACATGTACACAAATATATTCAGTTGTACAATAAACTTTATTTCTTAAAATGGTAGGTAGGCTAGATTTGGATTGTGAGCTGTAGTTTATTGATGCCTACTCTAGAGCTATGCTGTTTAAAATAGCTGGTCACGAAAGTGTTAAGAGGAAAGTTTATAGCACTAAACAACAAGCAGTCAACAGATTCAGCACAATTCCTGTCAAATTACCAACATCATTCTTAACAGAATTAGAAAAAAATTATTCTAAAATTCACATGGAACCAATAGCGAGCTGGAATAGCCAAAGCAATCCTCAGCAAAAAGAACAGGGCATCACATTACCTGACTTCAAACTATACTACAAAGCAACAGTAACCAAAACAGCATGGTACTGGTACAAAAATGGATAAATAGACCAGTGGAACAAAATAGAGAACCCAGAAATAAACTCACATCATAAGGATTTGTTTTACAAATTATTTTATCACTCAAGTAGTACTAAGCCTGGTACCCAGTAGTTATTTTTCCTTTTTTGGAGACAAAGTCTTGCTCTATTAACCAGGCTGGAGTGCAGTGGCACGATCACAGCTCACTGCAGCTTCCACCTCCTGGGCACAAACAGTCCTCCTGTCTCACCCTCCTGAGTAGCTGGGATCACAGGCACACACCACCGTGCCCAGCTAATTTTTTGTATTTTTTGTAGAGACAGGGTTTCAGCTTATTACTCAGGCTGGTCTCAAACTCCTGTGCTCAAGCAGTCTGCCTGTCACAGACCCCCAAAGTGCTGGGATTTTAGCTGTGAGCCACCATGCCTGGCCCCCAATAGTTATTTTTTGATCGTCTTTCTCCTCCCCCCTTCCCCCTCAAGTAGACCCCACTGTCTGTTGTTCTCTTCTTTGTGTTCACGAGTTCTCAACATTTAGCTGCCACTTATAAGTGAGAACATACAGTATTTGGTTTTCTGTTCTTGTGCTAGTTTGCTAAGGATAGTAACCTCCAGCTCCATCCATGTTCCCACAAAAAACGTGATCTCATTCTTTTTTATGGCTGCATAGTATTTCTTGTGTCTGTACCACATTTTCTTTGTCCAGTCTGTCACTGACAAGCATCTAGGTTCTATGTCTTTGCTATTGTGAATAATGCTGCAGTGAACACTTGTGTGCATGTGTCTTTTATAGTAGAATGATTTATATTACCCTAGGTATATACCCAGTAATGGGATTGCTGGGTCAAATGATAGTTCTATTTTTAGCTCTTTGAGTAATCACCATACTGCTTTCCACAGTGGTTGAAGTAATTTACACTCCCACTGACAGTGCATAAGTGTTCCCTTTTCTCTGCAACCTTCCCAGCATCTGTTATTTTTTATAAATAATCTGTTATTTTTTAATGATAACCATTCTGACTGGTGTGAGATGGTATGTCATTGTGCTTTTGATTTGCTTTTCTCAAATGATCAGTGATATTGAGCTTTTTTCTTAGGCTCACTGGCATGTACATCTTCTTGTGCAAAGTGTCTGTTCATGTCTTTGCCCGCTTTTTAATGGTGTTGTTTTTCTTTTGTAAATTGGTTGAAGTTTGTTATAGATGCTGGATATTCGACCTTTGTCAGGTACATAGTTAGAAAATATTTTCTCCCATTCTGTAGGTTGTCTGTTTACTCTGTTGATAGTTTCTTTTGTTGTGCAGAAGCTCTTAAGTTTAATTAGATCCTATTTGTCAATTTTTGCTTTTGTTGCAATTCCTTTTGGGGTCCTTGTCATAAAATCTTTGCCTGTTCCTATGTCCAGGGTGGTATTGCCTAGGTTGTTTGCTAAAATTTTTATAGCTATTGGTTTTACATGTAAGTCTTTAATCCATCTTGAGTTGATTTTTGTGTGTGTTGCAAGGAAGGGGTTCAGATTCAATCTTCTGCATTTGGCTAGCCGGTTATCCCAGCACCATTTATAGAATAGGGAGTCTTTTCTTGATTGCTTGTTTTTGTCAGCTTTGTCAAAGATCAGATGGCCAGAGGTGTGTCACCTTACTTCCCAGTTATCTATTCTGTTCCAGTGGTCAATGTGCCTGTTTTTGTACCAATACTGTTCAGTTTTGGTTACTGTGTTTTTGTAGTATACATCGAAATCAGGTAATGTGATTCCAATTTTGTTCTTTTTGCTTAGGATTGCCTTGCTATTCAGGCTCTTTTTACGTTCCATATTAATTTTAAAATAGGTTTCTCTAGTTCTGTGAAGAATGTTGGTGGTGGTTTGTTAGGAATAGCATTGAATCTGTAAATTGCTTTGGACAATATGGCCACTTTAATGATATTGATTCTTCTTCTCCATGAACATGGGATGTTTTTTCCGTTTGTTTGTGTCTTATCTGACTTCTTTGCACAGTGTTTTGTAATTCTCATTGTAGAGATCTTTCACCTCCTGGTTAGCTGTATTCCTAGGTACTTTATTCTTTTTGTGGCAGTTGTGAATGGGTCTGCCTTCCTGATTTGGCTGTCAGCTTAGCTGTTGTTGGTGTATAGGAATGCTAGTGATTTCTTGTACACTGATTTTTGTATCCTGAAACTTTGCTAAGTTGTTTATCAGATCTAGGAGCTTTTGGGCTGAGACATGGGGCTTCCTAGATACAGAATCATGTCATCTACAAACAGGCATAGTTTTACTTCCCCTCTTCCTATGTGGATGCCTTTTATTTCTTCCTCTTTCCTGATTGCTCTGGCCAGGACTTTCAATACTAGGTTGAATAGGAGTGGTGAGACAAAGCATCCTTGTCTTGTGTTGGTTTTCAAGGAGAATGCTTCTTGCTTTTGCCCATTCAGTATGATGTTGGCTGTGGGTTTGTCATAGATGGCTCTTACTATTTTGAAGCATGTTCTTTCAATACCTAGTTTATTGAGAGTTTTTACATGGATTGATGTTGATTTTTATCAAAAGCCTTTTCTTCATCTATGGATATAATTATGTGGTTTTTGTCTTTAGTTCTGTTTATGTGATTCATCACATTTATTGATTTGCATATGTTGAACCAAACTTGCATCCTGGGAATTAAGCCTACTTGATCATGATGAATTAGCTTTTTGATGTGCTTGTTTGGTTTGCAAGTATTTTGTTGAGGATTTTTGTGTTGACATTCATCAAGGATATTGGCTTGCAGTTGTGTTTTTTTGTTGTATCTCTGCCAGGTTTTGGTATCAGGATAATTTTGACTTCATAGAATTAGGTGTGGAGGAGTTCCACCTCCTCAGTTTTTTGGTATAGTTTTAGTAGGAATGGTACCAGCTTTTCTTTGTACTTTTGGTAGAATTTGGCTGTGAATCCATCTGGTTCTATGCCTTTTATGGTTGGTATGCTGTTCATTACTGATTGAATTTCAGAGCTCATTATTAGTTTGGTCAGGGAATCATTTCTTCCAGGTTCAGTCTTGGGAGGGTGTTATGTGTCCAGGAATTTATCCATCTCTTGTAGGTTTTGTAGTCTGTGTGCATAGAGGTGTCCATAGTAGTTTCTGATGGCTATTTTTATTTCTGTGGGGTCAGTGGTAACATCTCCTTTGTCATTTCTAATTGTGTTTATTTGTATCTTCTCTCTTTTCTTTTTTATTAGTTTAGCTGGTAGTCTGTCTTACTAATTTTTTCAAAAGACCAACTCCTGGATTCGTTGATCTTTTGAATGGTTTCGTGTGTCTCAATTTCTTTCATTTCAGCTCTGATTTTTGTTATTTTTTGTCTTCTGCTAGCTTTGGGGTTTATTTGTTCTTGTTTCTCTGATATTTTCCATTATGATGTTAGGTTGTTAATTTGAGATCTTTCTAACTTTTTGATGTGGACATTTAGTGCTATGAATTTCCCTCTTAATGCTGCTTTAGCTATGTCCCAGAGATTTTGGTAAAGCGTACCTACTTTTGTTAGATCCTATGGCCCTAGGTTAGGGATCAACAAACTATGGCCATACCCACAGGTGAAATCCAGACCTCTCCATGCTTCTTTAAATAATGTTTTATTGGATTATAGCCATAAATGCTCTCAATTGCATATTGCCAGTAGTTGCTTTCCCACTGCAAGTTGACAGTCTCTAATTCAGATCTGAAATGCTCTAAAATTCAAAATTTTTTGAGTACCAACAAGATGGTGTAAGTAGAAAATGCCACATATAACTATTTAACACAAACTTTGTTTCATGCACACAGTTATTAAAAATATAATTTCTCACCTTCACTGCCTGTAATCCCAGCACTTTGGAAGGCTGAAGTGGGTGGATCACCTGAGGTCAGGAATTCAAGACCAGCCTGCCAACATGGTGAAACCCTATCTCTACTAAAAGTACAAAAATTAGCTGGGCGTGCTGGCAGGTGCCTGTAATCCCAGCTACTCCGGAGGCTGAGGCAGGAGAATCGCTTGAACCCAGGAGGTGGAGGTTGCAGTGAGCCAAGATCACCTTGTTGCACTCCAGTCTGGGCCAAAGATTAAGATTCCATCTCAAAAACAAACAAACAAACAACAACAAGAAAAAAAATATATATATATAATTTCTTACCTTCAAGTTATGCATATATATATGAAACGTAAATGAATTTTTAACTTAGACATATGTATTCATATATTTCAAAATCTGAAAATACATGAAATTGAAAATACTTCTGGTCCCAAGTATTTTAGATAAGGGATACTTTACCTGTACAATATCAGACTTGAGTAGTTGTGACAGAGACCATATGGTCCACAAAGCCTAAATTATATACTAATCCTTTAAGGAAAAGGTTGGCGATATGGTCTGCCTCCAGTCATACAGTCTGATTGCAGTTAATTTATTATGATAAACATTTATATGGCACCAAGGAATTGTTATCAAGTTAATCAGAAATTTCTGAAGTTTCTAATTAAATTTGCTGTCTCTCTCTGTAGATCCAAACACCATCTGGCACTGTCTGTGAAGAGGCTTTGGCAGTATTTGGTGAAGCAGGAAGAAATTCAGGAAACCTTTATCAAAAATATATTCACAAAGAAACGGTGTCTAAATGAGGTCTGTATAAGTTAAAACCTGTTTACTATTTTATTATTGTAGTCTTTTATATTATCATGTAATAAATGAGTTGTATTTTACAGATTTTTTGAAAACACATTTTATATCATAAACATAGGCAATTAATGCTTAGAAAAGTGTAATTTAGAAGAGGGGCAGTATTTTCATAAATCAATTTAATTTAATTAGTTCAAATGTATTTGGGACTTTTTTCTTGAAAAAAATGTTTAATATTCCACATCTTGTTTCTTGTATTTTGAATTGTCATGATCATCAATTTAAGAGACAAGATAGAAAGTTTCTATGATTTTCATGTGACAGTTAAAAGAAGTCTATCTTAGAAGTTTAATTGTAACTAGGTTTGTATACTGAAAATTTTTTATTTATTTATTTATTTTTTTCGTTGGAGACAGAGTCTTGCTCTGTTACCCAGGCTGGAGTGCAGTGGTGCGATCTCGGCTTACTGCAAGCTCCGTGCCTCCCAGGTTCACACCATTCTCCTGCCTTAGCCTCCCAAGTAGCTGGGACTACAGGCACCCGCCACCACGCCCAGCTAATTTTTTGTATTTTTAGTAGAGATGGTGTTTCACTGTGTTAGCCAGGATGGTCTCAATCTCCTGACCTCGTGATCCACCTGCTTCAGCCTCCCAAAGTGCTGGGATTACAGGTGTGAACCACCACACCTGGCCTGAAAAATTTTTATTGTATTTATTTATCTTTTTTGAGATGGGGTCTCACTCTGTCACAGAGGTTGGAGTACAGTGGTACCACTTCAGCTCACTGCAACCTCTGCCTCCCAGTCTCAAGCAGTCCTCCCACCTCAGCCTCCCTAGTAGCTGGGACTGCAGATGCACGCCACCATGCCCAGCTAATTTTTTGTATTTTTGGTAGAGACAGGGTTTCACCATATTGCCCAGGGTGGTCTTGAATTCCTGAGCTCAGGCGATCTACCTGTCTTGGCCCCCCAAAGTGCTGAGATTACAGGCTTGAGCCACTGCACCCAGCCAACTTTTTAAATATGTACATTTTCTTTTCTGTGGATTATGCTTAAATTAATGAAATTTTACAAACCCAAATTAACCTGTAGTGTAACTGGTTGCTTATACCTTGATATTATCATAATGTTTTGTGGTTTTTTTTGTCACTTAGTTTAGTGCTAGTAATAAGTATTAGTTTGATGATATGGGGAACTTGCTTCTTTCGTTGGGAAAGTTTTGTTACTAAAAAGTTCAGGTGAACGAAACAGTAGATGTAGTGATGTAGTCAATTCTTTTTGTCTCCTGGACTGGTAACGAAGAGTTCAGAACTGACATTTGGTATGTGAACCACATTTTGAGTAGCATTGAACTAGTCTGAAAGCAAGCTTTGTACAGTTTTTGAAGTTGGAGGAAACACTGAAGAGACTTCAGTTGAAGAAATAAATTGAATGGCTTCACAATAGACAAGTAAGCAAAAAGCAAGATTGACATCTAACCTTTCTGCCTTAAAGGAAAATTACATGTATATCTCATTGTCTGTCAATTTAAGCACCAATTTTAAGTGGAAACTGTATATGCTGTTATTTACTATTTGCCTCATTTTGTAAATGTATTCAAATCGACCAAGTCAGGAAATAGTATGTAGTATTCTTGCTGACCTAGAAGACTTTTGACCTGAGTACCTTGGTGTAATATTGAAATTTAGACAAACATGAGTGTATTTCATTTGTTTATTTGATCTTTTTTTAAAAAAATTGACATATTTGATTAATCTTACAAAAATCTGATTTTTCTGCCGCTGATATATTTGGGTATTTGGGAAATGAAGTAATTCTGAAAACAATACAAAAAAACTGTTGAGCCATTAGATTGTCTAGCTGATTCAGGAATAGACTCATTAAGGAAATAGAGTAGTATAGTCAAGCCAGAATACGTAAACATAGCAAATAATAAGTATAACTACACATTTTAAAATTTCTGTTATTCTTTGGAGTTTCATATCTCGAGAAAATTTTTAAATTATTTTTATTGTAATTATTTTAATCAGAAGCATGAATATGAATGTTAGACTAACAGTTTTGTGACTATCATTTTCTCTGAATTTTGTTTTTTTTAATGCAAAATGACATTTTGCAATGTTTTGATAAATAGATTTAATTTATTTAAACCTTGACACTATTAATGGTAGTTATTAAAAGTTTGTTGTTATTGCTTTGTTGTTTTATTCTTGATAGTGATACTCTTAAAATAGTGTCTTTTTGATAAACAATATGAAAAGAAAAATGTTATATATTAAAGCACAGATTTGAATGGAATTAAACAGAATATAGAGTTTGTGTGAAATTAATCTTTACTGGAAAGGTTACTAGGCTCTTTTTAGTCTTAACAAAATCACCTTCCATCTCTTATTTTTCTAAAATGATGATTATGCTTAAATATTTTAGTCAAAGTCACTGTGATTTTCCAGATGGTTAGGAGATACATATATGATAGGCCCTGTATTTTGGATGGCAGGTGATGGGAGAATATTGTGAGAGCTGCTCTTTCTTTATTTCTTTATGTGTTTGAAAATGAAATTTTACAGTTTCTTTATCTGACCCTAAAATCCTGGTTTTGTCAGATCTTTTCTTTTCCTATTTGGTAAAGTTTACTGGTACCTGTGTTTTAAAATAGAATGTCTTCTCTCTTTGTATTTAAATAGAAAGTACAGACAACTGCAGTTAGATTAAGTCATTCTTAATAAAAAATTGGGACTTGACAACTCCCATCATTGTTCCCAGTTCCTTCTTCTGTTTTTTTGTTTTGTTTTGTTTGACTTTCTGAGAAGAACTAAAGGTCTTGGAACAACTCTTTCTTTAACACGTACTACTATTCCTTTTTAAGAAGTATATGTGCTTCCCAGCACTTTACTGACTCTTTCTGGCTTCATCAGTGGAAGAGAATTAGATAAATGTAGAAATTGAAATTTTCTAATCAAGAGATTTTCCTGAAGGTTCAGATGTGGAGATAAGACATAGCAGCGAGTAAGAGAATAATTCGACTTTGTTCATAGTACTCTGACACCAGTAGCTCTGATTATTTTAATATAAAGTATTTTGGTTTCAATGGTGCTTTAATGTTAACTTTTCGAAATTTAGTAAAAACTTCTTAGGAAAAGAATAAAATTTGTAGTGGTAGTTAATGAGTTCTGAGGGATTAAGTTTTGCTCATTCCCTAACCATGCACCCTCACACATGCTTTTTATAAGGTGTATGAAATTTTAAGAATAGTAACTCCATATAATATTCTTTTCTAGTAAATTTGGTTTAAAATATAACATTTAAACAATCCCCAATATTTTGCGTGTTACATCTCATCTTTACTCTTTGTCATGTGGTTATTCTTTCTTGATGAAGTCATTAGAGGACAACAGTGAAACCATCAAAAATTCTATGATGGAGGAGCCAAACATCAATAAGGTACAAAATATCATTCAACTGAAATTAGAAATTGCATTCTTTCAGAAAAGAACAAAGCATTTGGGTTTTAGTTTTAAACTGGTCTTTGTTTCCAGTGGATTTAAAGTGTTGTTCCATCAAATTATTCTCCTTTTATTTTAACAACTTAAATACTGCAGTTGTAAAAGTGGTTTCTGTTTTGTTAAATAAGAGAATGCAATTTTAAAGGGAGTTGAATGTATCTTGTTTTGGCTACAAATTTTTCTGAGTAAATACAAGTAAAGTTCTTAATACATGTGATTACAATAGCAGTTGTTTAGTAGTATTGTTTTAATTCTGCACATATCACTTTTGAAGTTAAAATTCTCTCCTATGATATTAATTCCTAAAAATATAGTAAATACTGTTACATAGTGTTTATTTTACTGGTAGCAATAGCATGTAGCAAAGTGCCTTAAGGATACATAGTAAGTACTCATGGTCCTTGAGAACCAAAGCACAAAAGATGAGAATCTGTATAATTATGAAATAACTCCTAGATGTCCTGTGATTGCATATTCAACTATGACTTTATTTTATTTTATTTTTGAGACGCAGTTTAGCTCTTTTGCCCAGGCTGGAGTGAAGTGGCACAGTCTCGGTTCACTGCAACCTCTGCCCCCCGGGTTCAAGCGATTCTCCTGCCTCAGCCGCCTGAGTAGCTGGGATTATAGGCGCCCACCACCACACGTGGCTAATTCTTTTTGTATTTTTAGTAGAGAACGGGTTTTGCCATGTTGGCCAGGGTGATATCGAACTCCTGACCTTAGGTGATCCACCCGCCTTGGCCTCCCAAAGTGCTAGAATTACAGGCGTGAGCCACTGCGCCTGCCCAATTCAACTGTGACTTTATGAGGTTAATATTTAACTCATGTTTTTCATACTCTGTATTTAAAACAATCTCAGCAGTCATTTTTAAGTGAAAAATGGCTCAAAAAAATTTTTAAGGTTACTAATTTCTACCCCTTATTCTTTCCAACGGGAATCCTTTGGTAAAATAGGAAAAATAATTCTGCGCAATTAATTAAAAAGCCTGATTTGATATCAGGTGTATATTATAACTAAAACTTTTGCAAAATAAGTCTATATGTCATTCAAACTTTGAAAATATCTAGTGGCCTTTGGGGGTTTTGAGGGAATACAATTCAAACTTCTAATCAGTAAACAATTTTCCTTGCCTGGGTTTTGATGATTACTTATTACTGTCTACACATTATCCGGAATTTTTTTTTTTTTTTTTGGAGACGGAGTTTCGCTCTGGTTGCCCAGACTGGAGTGCAATGGTGCGATCTCAGCTTACTGCAAGCTCCGCCTCCCGGGTTCAAGCGATTCTCCTGCCTCAGCCTCCCGAGTGGCTGGGATTACAGGCGTGGGCCACCACATCCAGCTAAGTTTTGTATTTTTAATAGAGACAGGGTTTCTCCATGTTGGTCAGGCTGGTCTCGAACTCCCAACCTCCGGTGATCTGCCTGCCTTGGCCTCCCAAAGTGCTGGGATTACAGGTGTGAGACACTGCGCCCAGCCGCATATCAGGAATTCTTATACAAACATTTTTGTTTTGATACTGTTTATAAAATGTTAATAATCATGATGTTGTTATTTCTATAGTCAGCTTTATGCTACGTCAAAATGCAGTCTTTTTAGGGGGAGGGTTGACGTCATTTTGGCCAGCATTTTTCCAAGCCCACTGCTATGTAGTTTTAAAAAAAATCTTTGTAAAGTATGCCTGACCTAAAATAACTACATATATTTAAAGTGTACAACTTGTTCGATTTTGGCATGTGTATACACTAGCGAAGCCATCACCACAACCAGGATAATGATTATATCCATCAGTCCCCAGAATTTAATCCCTCCATTTTTTTTTTCTCTCCCACCTGTGCCCTCTTCCCCAGGCAGCTACCAAATTTTTTCCTGGTGTTAAAGATTAATTTGTTGTTTTCTGGAATTTTATGTAAATAGAATCATATAATACGTCATTTTTGGTTTATAGTCTGTATCCATTGACTTAGCGTGATTATTTCAAGATTCATCTATGTTGTGTGTTTTAGTAGTTCATTCTTTTTATTATGATACTTATTACATTATATGGATATACCATAGTTTATTTACCCGTTAATGAACACTTGAGCTGATTTTATTTGGGACCTGTTCCAAATAAGGCTGCTTTGAATATTCATGGAAAAGTCACATTTTATGGAAAAATGCTTTCATTTCTCTTGTGTAAATGCCTAGGAGTAGAAAGACTGGATCATGTGTAGGTATATGTTAAACGTTTTGTGAAACTATTCAAATAATTTCCAAGGTGGTTGTACCATGTATATTCTCAATGGATGGTGTACGAAATTCCATTCTATTTTTTTTTTTTAAAGGCAGAATCTTGCTGTGTCTCTCAGGCTGGGTGCAGTGGTGTGATTACGGCTCACTGCAGCCTCAACCTCCTGGGCTCAAGCAGTCCTCTTGCCTCAGCCTTCTGAGCAGCTGGGACTATAGGCATGCATCACCACGCCCAGCTCATTTTTATTTTTTGTGACATGGGGTTTCTCCATGTTGCTCAGGCTGGTCTCAGACTTCTGGGCTCAAGCAGTCTTCCCACCTCAGCCTCCTGAAGTGTTCGAATTACAGGTGTAACCCACCATGCCCATCCTTGCATCACATTCTTACCAACAGCTGGTGCAGTCTATATTTTCATTTTAACCATTCTAGTAGGTATGTAGTAGTAGTTCATTGTGGTTTTAATTTGCATCGAGCATCTTATCACATGCTTATTTGCCATGTGTCTATCTTTCTGCATGAATTGCCTTCAAATCTTGTGTTTATTTTGTGTTAGATTGCTTGTTTTCTTGATTCAATTTTAACAGTTATTTGTATGTTCTGGATAAAAGTAATTTATCAGAAATGTGACTTGCAAATATTTTCTCTTACTCTATGGCTTGTCTTTTCATTCTGTTTACAAGGTCTTTTCATTTTATTTGTTTATTTTTTAAACAAAGTCTTGCTCTGTTGCCTAGGCTGGAGTACAGTGGTGTGATCTTGGCTCACTGCACTCTCCACCTCCTGGGTACAAGCGATTTTCATACCTCAGGTGTGCACTACCACACCCGGCTAATTTTTATATTTTTAGTAGATGAGTAGACTGGGTTTCACCATGTTACCCAGGCTGGTCTCGAACTCCTGGCCTCAAGTGATCTGCCCACCTCGGCCTTCTAAAGTGCTGGGATTAGGAGCGTGAACCACCGCAGCCAGCCACAAGTTCTTTTGAAGTTCTTAATTTTGATGATGTCTAATGTATTAGTTCTGGTTATTCATTTTCTTCTTTGGTGTTGTATTTAAGAAATCTTTGCCTAACCTAAGATCACAAAACCTTTCTCCTGTTCTAAGTGTTTTCGAGTTTCAGTATTACATTTAGGCCTATAATCCATTTCAAGTTAATTTGTTTACATGGTGTGAAGTATAGAGCTCAGTTCTTTGTTACTGTTGTTGTTTTTGCATCTGTATGTCAATTGTTACAGCATTATTTGTTGAAAAGATTATCTTTTCTTTCACTAAACTACTTCTTTTACCTTTTCAAAAATCAGTTGACACAGATGTGTAGGTCTAATTCTGGAGTCTATTTTGGGCCATTGATCCATCTTTATGGTAATAGCTCACTGTCTTTATCACTATAACCTTATAATAAATCTTGAAGTCATGTACTGTAAGTCATTCAAATATATTCTTCTAAGTTCTGTTCTGTTCTTTTTTTTTTTTTTTTTTTTTTTTTTTTTGCCTTATCATTCTGACTTAGAACTTCCAGTCCAATGTTGAATAGAAGTGATCACTAGCAGACATTATTATCTTGTTTCTGATCTTTGGGAAAGCAGTCTTTTATTATCAAGTATAATGTTTTCTTTAAGTTTATTGTAGATGCATTTTATAAGTTTGAGGACGTTTCTTTGCATTCCTACTTTATTAAGAGTTTTTAATAAGGAAAGGATGTTGGATTTTATCAAATGATTTTTTTTTTTTTTGCCTACTATTGAAATGATCATCCTTTTTTCTTTTATAGTATGATGGGTTAAGGATTTTTTTTTTAAATGTTAAACCAATCTAGCATTCCCAGCATAAGCTATACTTCGTCGTGATGTGTTATCCTTTTTATATATAGTTACATTTGGTAAAATTTTTAAGAATTTTTACATCTGTGTTCATGAGTGATATTGGTTTGTAGTTTTCTTACAATGTTGTTTCTGTTGGTCTCAGATTAATGCTAGACTCTTAGAATGAACTGACAAAGATTCTGTCCTCTTTAATTTTGGGGAATAATTTTTGTAGAATTAGTGTTATTTCTGAAGTGTTTGGTAGAATCCTGAAGTTTTTTAAATGACAAATTTAATTTCTTTAACAGATGTAGGGCAATTCAGGTTTATCTATTTCTTGAGTCAGTTTTGGTAGTACATGTCTTTCAAGAAGTGTGCATTTCATTTATGTTGTCAAACTTACTGGCATAAAGTTATCATGTTGCCCTATTAAAATATGTGTAGAATCCATGGTGATGCTGCCTCTCCTTCTGCTATGACTTTGAAAACCAAATTATGTCTTCTTTAGTATTTATATTCCCTAATATTTGGGGTATTGACACCATTTTATGTTCACCTGATTGCTTCCTATTTTCTTTCAGTTATGCCTTCAATATTCTTTAGATATCATTTTACTTGATATTTGTGTCATTAGAGTGGCAATGAAGTATTCCAAATACACAACCTTGTATTGTAGGTTTTAGTAAATGAAAATCACTCCTGACTACCCAAGGTGTCAGTCACTTTTTCCATGGATCTGCTGTATGACCTTTCACTTCTTCCACTCTTGGAGCTTCATTTACTGACATGTAAAATTATGGCTGATAATTTTAAACCTGTTGCTTCTCTAATTAAAATATTTCACAGGATCCTGGTGTTAATCTATTACAATTATCCCTTTCTCCTCCAGCCTCTAAGGGCAGCTCTGTGGAACCCAAGCAATGTTCAGATCAGTTTCTGCATAATTCCTTTTCGTGGTAAAATATAAATAACATAAAAGTTATGATTTTAACCATTTGTAAAGCAGCCCGGTGGCCATAAGTACATTTACACTGCTCTGCAACCAACACACCATCCATCTCCAGAACTTTTTCGTCCTCTCCAAACTGAAACTTTGTGCCCACTAAACAATGGCTTCCCATTCCTCTGGCCCCCACTCCAGGCAACCACCATTCTGCTTTTTGTATCTATGAATTTTACTATCCCTAGGTACCTCATGTAAATGGAATTGTATAATAGTTATCCTTTTGTGACTAGTTTATTTCACCAAGCATAATGTCTTTAAGATTCATCCACATTTTAGCGTGTGTCAGAATTTCCTTCCTTTTTAAGGCTGAATAGTATTCTAATGTATGTTCATACATTTTGTTTATCCATTCATCAGTTAGTGGACATTTGAGTTGTGTCTGTCTTGGTTATTGTGAATAATGGTGCTGTGAACATTGATATACAAATATCTGAATCTCTGCTTTCAGTTTTTTGGGATATATACAGAAGTGGAATTGCTAGATCATATAGCAATTCTGTGTTTAGTTTTTGATCTGCATAATCTCTTTAAATCTCTTTTAGCATTAATATTTGGGTTCTTTTTTCTTCAGATGTCCAGCCCAATCAAAGCATGACATCTTTACAAAGTGCGACTTGAAACTTTAGGAGATCTTTTAAAACCCTATTTGTTGTGATTTTTTTTAACTATAATGTTATGTTGTGAGGCCTTTAACAAATACAATTACATTCATAGCACACGCAAGTTCTGTCTCTGTTTTTAGCTGACTGTTTCATGTTCCTAGTTCCTTCCCTTACCAGCTTAGATTTCATGATCCATCATGGAATCAATCAGTCACTTGCAAACATCCTTATCCCTGTTCTTCCTACTTGCCTTGAAAATTCCCAAACCTTCTTAAACCCAACTTTTTGTCCTATTCCGTGCCTGCACTCAAGCAGCTGAACGTGTTTGGAGGAAAAGCACAAACCCTGGAGCTTGCCTCACTTTAAATTTATTAGCACAAATCCCAAATTAACATAAAACTACCCTGCAGTCATAATAAATTGCTCTATAGCAAATTTGTTTTTTCATTTTCATACTTTTTCCCTGTTTCCTCAAACTTCCAGTATTTGTTTCCCACTCCCCACAGATCAATATATTTGCTGTGAAAATAAGTGCAGTCAGCAGTGATTTAGCCTAACCTGCCCATCATCATCTAATTTCTGCTGTGTATGCAGATATTTTCTTCTGCCTCCTCTAACAGTGAGTGAACTGTGACCCTTTTATTCAAGGCCAGAGCTTTCACTTGTGCACAGATCTTAGCTGCTTTCACCTGCCCAAGGACTTGTCTTCAGTTCTTAATAACCGAAGCCCATCTCCCTCTCTCCTTGTCAATAAATGCTTACCTCTCTCAAATTATTCTGATTAGCATGAGCAAATATATTTTAATGTTTTCCCTTTAAAAAATACTCCATTTCTCTAGTCTACTATGTAGCAAAATTCACTTAGAGTTGCCTATAAAGTCATTCAAGATTTAAACAGTAATGTTGAAACACCATTAACAAACCACCCAGCTTAAGAAATAAAACATTATCAATTCAGTTGTCTCTGTGATCCTTTCCCAGTGGACTCGCCTTCTTATTCACCAGATACCACATTCTCTCTAATTTAGTTATTATCTCCAGGCCACTCCACTGAGATTGTCCTAGACACAGTCACCATTGACTTCCAGTATACTAAATTTAGTAGTCAATTATCTATCTTCATATGATTCAACTTCTTAATAATCATTTGGTAGTGTTGACCCATAATATTTTTCTAAAATTGTTTCCTCACTTAGTTTCCATAATATCAAACTCTTCTGTTTCTTATGTTAGCTAATTGGTAACTACTGAATTGTCCTTTTTCCCATCCTTGAAATATTGGTTGCCCCAGAATTCAGTTCTCTAACTTTTTATCTTTCCTATCTTTACTCTCTCCTTGGATTATCTTACGGTTTAAATATTAATATAATCTGTATGCTGAGAACTCTCAAATCTCTCTAGTCCCAACTAATTTCCCGAACTCCAGACATTGCCTGCTCCGAACCTACTCCCCACTGTTTCCTTCACTTCTGTCCATCTCAGTAAATGGTACCTTTACTCACCCACCTGTCAGGCATGACAACTAGGTTTCATCCTTTTTCTTTCCTTCTTTTATTCACACTATGATTACAGTCCATTAACAAAATGTATCCCAATTCCAGCCACTTATCACTATCACCATTCCTACTACCCTAATCCAACTATCCTACTACCCTAATCCCACTATGATCTCTCACTTCAGCTACTGTAGTCACCTTTTAACTGGTTTTCTGATAGTCATTCTCAAACCCTTTATGTTTTATCTCACAATAGCCTGACTTTTCAAAATCCACCAATGGTTTCTCTGCCTTAGAACAGGATTTGAACTCTTTATTATGTCTTTTAAGGCCCTGCAAGAGCTGAACCTCTACCTTTATCTCCAATCTTATCTTCTGCCACTTATGGTCATTCACAAATTTGATTTAAGACTTCTGAGATACCACTATTTCTTTGACCCACCCACATGACATTCTGATTATGTATCTGACATGGGGTTCAGAGTATTTGTATTTTAAAAAAAATCACCTCAGTTGATTCTTATTCAGGTTATCTTGACACCACCTTATTGAGAAACAATGTTTTTAGTAAATAATGAGGACAGGAATGTATTCCTACATAGAGAAAGGTTTTTTGAAGTTCATACCTGCAGAAGCTTTCTTCCCATATATGTAAAGTTTGAAAAAGCTCCCCTGGTGAAACTGGTATGATCCCGCATCCAACCATTACCAGCAAGTGGCACATCCCTCTATTCCATGGAGCCATCATCTTTCTCTGTCGCCAATTTCTTCAAATCCTAAGAATGAACATTTAGTATACTTTAGATACCAGGCAGATTGGTGGGTAAGTTGGAATTTTGTCATAAAATTATGGAATTTGACTTGTACATCATTAACAGATGATCAGCCTTTTGTAGTCAGAGCTGAGACCTTCCTTAGAAGACAAGTTGATCCTCAAGTCAGCCAGAATGTTCAGCGAATACTGAAATTCTTCCTAAGCAAATTATACTTTAGATTAGAATACATTTGACTCTTTATATCTGGCGACTGATTTTTGTTTGTTTGTGTAGGGGTATTTTGGTTTGATTATCTTGTAAGTCTCTTTGAACTTTCCAATTGAACAGTCATCTTAATTGCCTTTATTTTATTTATTTATTTTTTTGAGACAGGGTCTTGCTCTGTTGCCTGGGCTGGTGTACAATGGCTTGATCTTGGCTTACTGCAGTCTCTGCCTCCTGGGTTCAAGCAATTCTCGTGCGTCAGCCACTCAAGTAGCTGGGATTACCGACGCGCACCGTCACGCCTGGCTAATTTTTGTATTTTTAGTAAAGGCAGGGTTTCTCCATGTTGGCCGCTCCAGACCTCAAGTGATCCACTCACCTCAGCCTCTCAAAGTGCTGGGATTACAGGCGTGAGCCACCACACCTGACCTTAGTTGCTATTTTTAAAACACTGCATATTCTGATCAGTTCTATGGTCAATGGCCAGGCATTGGTGATATTTCTATCAAAATTTTGAAGTAAGTAAATTTATTGTATGCTGATTTCAGATAATTTATGCATTTCACAGTAAGTTGGTAAACCTAATTCATTTTAAAAGTTTGAAAGTTAGAATGGCTGGGCGTGGTGGCTCACGCCCATAATCCCAGCATTTGGGAGGCCAAGGCGGTCAAATCACCTGAAGTCTGGAGTTTGAGACCAGCCTGGCCAAAATGGTGAAACGCTGTCTCTACTAAAAATACAAAAGTTAGCCCGGTGTGGTGGCAGGCGCCTGTAATCCCAGCTACTTGGGAGTCTGAGGCAGGAGAATCACTTCAACCTGGGAGGCAGAGGTTGCAGTGAGCTAAGACTGTGGGCCACTGCCCTCCAGCCTGGGTGACAAGAGCATCCATCTCAAAAAAAAAAGCAGGATAGTATGAAATAATGTCCTACATTAGGCAACATTTCAACTCTTTAATTGCCTCCTCTTTTCAGCTTATTTTAGTAAGTGTTGATTTTATATAGTATTCTTTTCTAAGTCCAAAGATGTATATACTTTGTCTGGAGTAAGCAGAAGGTCAAATATATGTCCCTCATCTAAAGTACTTAGAATGGTGGTTTATTTAGCTACTAAAATGATTACTCACTTGGGCAAGTTACATTGCCTTTCAGGATTTCAGGTTTCTCTATAAATCAAAGGTTAACTACAGCCATCTGGCCAAATCTCACCTGCTTCTATGTAGTCCATGAGCTGAGAATTTTTAAAGGGTTTGGAAAAAATGCAACAGTGACCCTTTGTGGTCTGCAAAACCTAAAATATTGACTATCTGACCTTTTAAATTTTTTAAAATAATACTAAAGAATTATAATGCTAAGAAACTTGGTAAATACATTTTGCTTTAATAATTAGAATGTGTTGATCCTTTAAACTTAATTAACTGTATCTCGGGAGGATAGCCTCTTAATGAAGTTGTATGTTGTATCAGCTGTTTTTTTATGTGTAAAAAAGCAAGTTTGGAGAAATTTAACTTTCCCTTGTCAAATTTTGTTTTAGGGATAATTAGCATATACAGTAATACCTTTAGAATTGAAATACCTAGTTTCTTAAAATAATTTATGCAAGTACTAATTGATAGATTGGCATATATTATTAGTTCTATTACTAAAATCAGTGCATTTTTATATTTTGTTTCCTTTTATTTAGATAGAAGCAGATTTGGGATATCCTGGAGGTAAAGCAAGAATTATTCATAAGGAATCTGATATCATTACTGCGTTTGCTGTTAATAAGGTAAGTACATAGACATTCTTTTGTTTATTAAGTATTTATAGTTGGATAATATCTTCGGTTTTATCAGTTTATCCAAGTATTTTTTTCCCAAAGCTGCTTCCAGTTCCTTAAATTGCAATCTGGATACTTTTTTAATTTTATAAAATGATATTATTTGATAATGTGATTTTGTTATTATATGATTTTGGAGATATAGCTGATAAAATACATAATGTTTTATTACTATGCAGAGAGAAGTACCAAATATATAGAAATCACTTTAGAATTTATACAATGTAGTATAGTAGTTAACCCACAGAAAAAGTTTTTTATATTCCTTATGAACATGTCAAATGTGGTTCTGAGTAGTTGGTAAGATTTAAGCTTATATGTGACTCAAATTCTCCCTGTTTGATTTATACCTCCAATAGCAGCCCAAAGTGTGTATTTTCTTAGTATTTCCTAAATTTCTACTTAACATCCTCCTTAGATGTCTGTATGCGCCTCACAGAAGAGGTGGCCTTAGGTACTATAGTCCGAGATTGAAATCTGTCTTAATCATTTTCCCCTTCTATCTCCCCTAATTGCCTTACTGTATAGTTCCTAATGACTTCTAGTTATTCTTTGTTTTCCTTCCATTAACTTAAGGGATATGTGTATCTTCTTTTTATGTATTCATAGAAGATACCTAAAGGAGATATTGTATACATATATATAAAGTGTTCATATGTTCCTAATTTTAAAATAATTGTTAAATGTTATGTAGATACATGCCCTGTAATATATACAGGGAAGTGTGATATACAGGGAAATTACCCATTTAGTAATCCTTTCGCCAGTTGGTTTTCTATCTTTCTGTGCTATGTCTGTCTTCTCTGAATTCTTCTGGACAGTATCTTTGTTTTTCTGTGTCCTTCACTTCATTTCCTTGTTAGACACTGTTGAGCAATGCCTGGCTAAGGGGCTGATTCCAGATTTGCCTGCTTCAGACAGTTTTGTTGTCAAAGAAATAGTTCTGTTTGAAACAGGCAAATCTGGAGTCAGCCCCTTAGTCAGTTGTAATATCTATATAACATGATATTATATATACATGTCAAATACAAACTTGTTGGCCAGGTGTGGTTGTTGACACCTGTCATCCCAACACTTTGGGAGGCCAAGGCAGTAGGATCACTAGAGGCCAGGAGTTTGATACCAGCCTGGCAACATTGTGAGACCCTGTCTCTACAAAAAAAAATTATTATCTATACCTGCATTACCTGCTCTTTCTTGAAGAAAATGTGATTTAAAATATTCTGTGCTATAAAAGAAACTAGTTGTTTTCTTCTTGAGGGTTTATATATAAGTACTGGTAATGAATAGTTATTCACATATATAAAGTCTACAGGTTACTATCTATGAATATGCCTGTTTAATTTTTATTTCCCCAGATGTGCTATTTTTATTTATTTTATTTTATTTTATTTTGCTTTATTTTATTTTATTTTGAGACAGAGTCTCGCGCTGTCGCCCAGGCTGGAGTGCAGTGGCGCGATCTTGGCTTACTGCAACCTCCGCCTCCCGGGTTCAAGTGATTCTCCTGCCTCAGCCTCCCAAGTAGCTGGGACTACAGGTGTGCGCCACTACACCCAGCTAATTTTTGTATTTTTAGTAGAGACGGGGTTTCACCATGTTGGTTGGCCAGGATGGTCTCGATCTCTTTACCTTGTGATTCGCCTGCCTCAGCCTCCCAAAGTGCTGGGATTACAGGCGTGAGCCACTGCGCCCAGCTGATTTGCTATTTTTAATATCCTTACTAAATTTGCAGCTGAGAAATAATACCTTTTGCTTTAAGTTGCATTTTTTTAAATGCCATTGAGATTTTTTTGCCGTTTGTTTAGTTGGGAACTACCTGTGTCGAAAACTATGAAGGGTCTCAGATTTTACCTTAAGTTAAAACTAACAGTTAGCTGTGTGTTTCTGTTAGTTGCCACAGAAACAGTTCTGTTTGAGGCAGGCAGTGGATTGTTTAAACAGTCCATTTAATTGATCCATTAAACAGTTTAGTGGATGCTGTTAGAAGACATATGACTCTTGGATCAGAGATAAAGGACAGTTTATGTCTAACAGCAAAAGCAATAACCAGAAAATCAGCACTTTACACTGGTTACCTGAGCCACAATTTCCAGAGAATGACGGGAAGAGGGCCAGATGACACCTACCTTACCTACACACATAGTAGGTTATATTACAGGAGAGGGTCACTGAGTTTAGGGAACCCAAATCTTTTATAATAGATAGTAAGCATACTTGCCCTTTGCTCTGGAGGGAGAGACGATAGTTATACAAACATCCTGGCAATTATACTGCAGAAAAAAGGGCAGACATGACTCACTTATAAAACGTGCAGAATTTGGGATACCCATGGAGAATTACCACCCAGTAATCTAACTATATCATTTTTTCATTTATTTCTAAGGTCTCAGTTTTTTCTTAATAGTTTGTGTTAGAATCTAACATAGCAGTAATGATAATCCTATTTTCTCTTTGGTCCTGTTTTCTGTTTCAAAGATACACATTTAATTAATTTATTTATTTATTGAGACAGGGTCTCATGCCTGGTGCCCAGTGCTGTGGAGCAATGTCAGCTCACTGCAGCCTCGACCTCCTGGGCTCAAGCAGTCCTTCCACCTCATTCTCCCAAGTAGCTGGGACTACAGGCGCATGTCACCATGCCCAACTAATTTTTGCATTTTTTGTAGAGAGAGTGTTTTGCCTGTTGCCCAGGCTAGTCTCGAACTCCTGAGCTCAAGCTATCTGCCTGCTTCAGCCTCCTAAAGTGCTAGAGTTATAGACGTGAGCCACCGCCCCCAGCCAAGATGTACATTTTTGATTCGTAGGCATTTAAAATTTCATGTCATTTAACCTTAGCAACTTTTCATTTGTGATCTTTTTCTGGCATACTTCTCCCACTATATTTCTGCCCCTACACCTTTTTTCTGTGACCCTTTCCCACTTTTTCTTTTTTTTTTTTTTTTTTTTTTTTGCCTAAGATTGAAAAGCTTTAAGAGAAAGTTGTTTTATTTAAATAATTAATAATTATGTTTTTAGTTTGGAGTTCCTTATTGCCCTCACCTTTCTGTACCCTACAGGTTCCTATCTTTTTCAGTATCTTCCTCCACATTTCTGAATTGTGCAAACCTTAGAGCGATCATAGCATTGTAGCAATCTAGAAAGACAGTACTGGGAGAGGAAATAAAATGCTGCATGTATTGCCATTTATACTGGCGTTCTATTGGATGTGCTTTTCCTAGAACATAAACATATCTCCAAACTGAAGCTTATTATTTCACTAAAAGTAAGAATGCTGTATATCCTGTATGTTAGTTATTACTGCTAGAGGTTATTTCAAAACTACCATTTTCAAAAGCAGCTCATATACTATCTCTTTTGCCTATTTCTTTTAAAATTACTGTTTGACTTATTTTTCAGGCAAATAGAAACTGCATAGCAATCGCTTCCAGTCATGATGTTCAAGAACTGGATGTTTCTGGAATTCTGGCCACACAGGTCTACACTTGGGTAGATGATGATATAGAAGTGGAAACCAAAGGGTACCTTCATACTTTGTTTTTATTTAGTAATGTTGCAATATGAGTGACTATATTTACTGAACTAAAACTTTCAAAAGATTCTTTAAAGCAATTTATAAATTGTAAGCAGAGTAGAAGCTGATGTGCTAAATGAGGGGTGGCAAGAGCTTTAAATAAGGGAATTGAGAGAAGAGTAAGTGAAGGGAACAGAAATTCTTCAGGTATGAGGTCATTGTGTGTGAGTTACAAATAAGAGCTGAAGAAAATTAATTTTAAAGGGAACTATAAATTCAAATTTTAGACCTTTCAAGTGTAAAAAGGAAAGAAATGATGAGTTGTTTTTATTCTGGTTGACATTCCTTTATAGATCAGAAGATTTCTTGGTTATACATGCTCGTGATGATTTAACAGCTGTTCAAGGTACAACTCCATATACACATAGCAATCCTGGCACTCCAATTAACATGCCATGGCTTGGTAGTACACAGACTGGCAGAGGAGCATCTGTGGTATGTAAAGTTAAAAATAAATTTAAGTTATATGTAACTTTTATTTTTCCCTCTAGGTTAAGGGATAAAGGATGATTTAAAACATTTTTCTCAATTCCTAAAGTTTTAGTAAGTCTTACATGTTGGAAATTGTAAATTTTGATAATGAAGAATAGTATGTTTTCATTTGAAAGGGTAATAATAAGTTGTTTTAAAAATATACTTCGCTTGAAAACCAAAGAGCTATATTTTAATTAAGAATTATTTGAAACATGGTTCACATCAGGCTTCAGCAAGCTATTCCCCATAGATCAAATACTACCCATGACCTGTTTTTATGTAGCTAATATGCTAAGAATGGTGTATACATTTTAGTGAAATGGTGTATACATTGTTTTCTCAGTGGCTGAAAAAACAAACAGTATTTTTTGGCACATGAAAATTACATGAAACTTGATTTCAGTGTCTTTTTATAAATAAAGTTTTATAGGAACACAGCCATAGTCATTTGTTTCTATTTTGTCTGTGGATGCCTTCACACTACAGTGGCAGAATCGAGTATATGCAACAGAAAGTAAATGCCCATAAAGCCAAAACACTTGCTATCCAGTCCTTTATAAAAAAAAAAGGTTTGCTAACTTCTTGTCTAGATATCTTTTAATGGATATCAATTAATAACTATATCCATATTAAGTATCACTTTTTTAAATTTCAGGACAAATATTCTTTTTTTTTTAACAAAAACAATTCAATTTTTTAAGTTAAGCAAAAAGCAATATAATGATGAACTGAAACATAATTTTTCTGTAGTGATGGAGGATCTATTTTAGCCCTGGTTACCTAGAGATGTGATTCATATTTGTACTTCCAAGAGTTTCCTTTATTATTACTTAGGGTATAGGAACTAATGAACAGATTTGAAGAAGCAAAGAAAGGTGGTAGGGTTTTTCAGAATTTCGTTAAGTCCTGTAGAATACTTTCCTTGGCCAAAAAAAAAAAATTATTTTTCATTACTTAGTATGAGTAATTGTTCAAGTAAAAGCTCAGTTATCTTTAATAATACCTTGTAGTATTTTGTACCTAATGTGGTTCCTTTATAGTTGATATAACCTTATAATTTGCAGTATCTGTTGTAGTTGTTATTTGCTTGTACTTAAACATTCTTCAGATGAAGCTTGAGATCCAGAGAAGTCAAGTGGATCAACTTATGTCACTTTGTTAAATGTATGGTAGAGCTTGTTTTAAAGCCTTCCGTTCTCCTTAGTTCAGTGATTTCAAGTAGCAGTGTTTTAAGGATTAAAATGAACTTGAAAAGCAATCTAGTAATTATTCAAATGGAATGACTTGCTCCGTAGTGGTTAAATTATTTTTCCAGCTGACAGATATGTTACAATTCATTGGTAAAACTTACTGATATTATATTCTTTTAAAGGAGAACTCAAAGGGAATATATGCCAAAGAAGTGAATAGGACTAATAGGCACTTTTTTGAATTCCAGCCTCAGAGATTACAATATAGTTCTTCCTGTAACATCTTTCTTGTTAGTCTCTTCCTCCTTCTATTCTTTACACAGCAGCAGCCAGTTACTCTTTTCTAAAACATCATTCAGATTATCACTCACTTTGTAAAAAATTTCAGATTTCCCAGGACAATTTTTAAATAACAAGTCATTAATAGGGCCCTACAAAATTTAACCTTCTGTCATCTCATCTCCCTTTATTCTACATCTGATTCTCTTTGCTCTAGTTACACTGGCTTCTTTCTGTCTCTTGAATGTATTAAGCTCATGGTTATGTCAGGAGCCCTTGCCTTTCCTTCTGCGTAAAATGCTCTATCCCTCTGTTTTACCATTCACATCTCAACTCAAATCCCCCCAGATTTCGCTGGCTTCCCTAATTAAGGCATTTACCCCTAACCACTCTACCCCCAGTCACCTTGTATTTTATCATCTTTATTATCCCTTGCACTTACCAGTTATTGAAATTATTCATTATCTAGTTGTCTTTTTTTTTTTTTTGAGATAGAGTCTCGCTCTGTTGCCCAGTCCGCAGTGCAGTGGTGCAATATTGGCTCACTGCAGTCTCCACCCCCCACCCCAGGTTCAAGCAATTCTGTCTCAGCCTCTGTAGTAGCTGGGATTACAGGCATGCACTACCATGCCCGGCTAACTTTTGTATTTTTAATAGAGATGGGGTTTTGCCATGTTGGCCAGGCTTGTCTTGAACTCCTAGCCTCAAGTGATGCACCCGCCTTGGCCTCCCAAAATGCTGGGATTACAGGCATGAGCCACCGTGCCCTGCCTTAAGTTGTCTTTTTTATATGCCCTGGAATCTAAGCTCTTCGAGAGCTTGTGTTCTGCCTGCCTTGCAGATTGATGATTTCTAACTAGAATGGTATTGGACATATAGTAGGTGTTCAGAAAAATGTGTTTATACTCCAAAGCATTGTAATACAGAAATCTACCATAGGCGTAACACTAAGGATTGAATTTTCTTCCTACCTAAATCTTAGAAGGACATCTTTTTATTTTGAGTAACTGTGATTTGTTAACATAAGGGTTGGGATTGCCTCACTCTACCCTCAACAAAAAGACACCAGTAGAATAAGGTTGTTCTTTTTTACATAGATCTTCTAAAATAATGATTTCACATATTTTGCATATGCTTTCAGAAACTTTTTTAAACCTGTGTTTGTGTATTTTTTTACTCATGGTTCTCCTGTGAATATTAAAAAAAGGAGACAAAAGCAAGAATAGGAACCTTCAGGCATTTCTTTAATTAAGAAGAACATGGAATTTAAATATGCAGTTTACTAAACAGAAGTCATATGCAGCAGGTTTTTGTTTTTTTCTAGAGAATTGATAAAATATTTTCTTAATCCTTTCAAATTATCAAATGATAAAAACTAATATAAAAAAAAAATCATTATGACTAGCTTCTGCTATTTTGGAGTATAACTGCATCCATATATGTGTTTCAGTTTTTTTTATCCCTCATCTCTTCTCTAGTCTCTGTTCTCCCTACCAACTCCCCACCTTCTCCACAACTATAGGCTAATTGAACCATTTAAAATCCAAAAGAATAACAATAACAAAACCTACGTGAGAATGATGCTACAAATTTAAGATAACATATATTTGTAGTTACGATGCTATATAAATCGGAAATGTTCTATAAATTTGTCCTTTAATTTTATGTATTTGTTTACTCTTATTTGACAGGCTACTTAAATTATTCAAAGCATTACTTTAAAATGAGTAAATACATAGTTCCAAACTATCTGTTTTTAAATTTATTTAATTTTCTCTTCTTTTATTTTCTCATGCTCCTGTCTTTTAAACTTGTGCTATTCAGGATTATTACTGAGTAATAAATTTAATGGGATCAGAAAAGAATTGACAAGAAAGGAGGGAAGACTAAATTCTTGAGAGGAATTTATCTTTAGATCCTAGTCAGTAATGCCCAAAATATATGTGCAAATATAAGAGCTGCACTATTAAATTTCTGTTATCATGTTTAGTATTTTTAGCACCCATAATGATAGTTATGAACTCATGTAAAAATAAATAAATGAATGTTATTTGAATTTCCTGTCACAATTTAAATGTTTAATCCTTTTTATTATGGCTATAAAATAATTTTTCTATTTTACCAGATGATTAAGAAAGCCATTAATAATGTTAGAAGAATGACTTCTCATCCAACTCTTCCTTACTGTAAGTTGAATAATAATTAACAATTGTCCTTTCTTATTCTTAAATCTATTTTTGGTAATTTTATTATAAGAAATGTATGGGAACCTTTTTGTTTTAATTGAAAGCATTTATTTGACTTTTTTTCTAGAGAATATTTGCCAGTAAATAAAATCTTGATTTCAAAACTGGGTAAAAATAGAAAAAGATATTTCTGTAAAAGAGAAGGCTGATTTAATGAAGTAAATTCTTTGACATTTTGACTACCAAACAAAATTTGCGACTACCAATACACAAAATTTGTGTATTTCTAAGTTAACACATTTTATCTTTGAACACTTCTGGATTTCTTTGATCATGCTAAATTATAGTGAATAATTATTTTAATAATGGAACCACTGCCAACCTTTATTACATAAGCCACAACCATACCTCAATTATTTATTACCTCATTATACTCAGTTTGTATTTTATTACTTTTTTTAAGTTGGTCTTTTATGAGACACATTAATAGTAAACATAGGAAATTATTATTAGTAAGTTTTTATATTCTAAGGCAGAATATATTTGTTATCAGTTAATCTTCCTAGGAACCTTAGAAGTTTCTCTTCCTTCAACCAAGAACTTAATTAATGGGGAATTTATTGGAGGTATTGAATCTGGTGGGTTGGAATCAATACTCATACTGGTGTGTGGGTATTCCAAGTTTTTTAATATTTTTTTAAGTTAGGCCCTTCGTCAAGTTGTCCTACTACATGTAACAAGAATAACGCATGTTAATTAGTGGGTATTCATGTCCCCCCAGTCTAATAGCCTATTAAAAACTTTAGAAACTTTTTTCTTGGGAGATATTCTGATAAAATGCAGTTAACAAAATCAGTATTCTTTTCTGCTTCATTTATGATAAATGCTCAAATAATCTATTATCAAAGTTGTATACTCTGTACAAAACAAGGCTCCAGAGAACCATATATGTAAAATGAAGAGAATAACATCTGTTACTTATGCTAAAGGTATAAAATAATATAAAAAATTTGTCTGTTTTCACTACATCAAATTCATTCGTCGCTAGAAGTGTGTATTTTTTACCCACAAGTTTAATGTCAAGTGAGAACTAAAAAACAGTCATGAAGCCTATAGTGTACGGAGCCAAGATGTGTTTTATATATAAAATTTAAATAGTATTATTCCACATCAAGAAATACTTGATATTGCTTAAAACTACCCTACTCTATGCAGTCTGGTTTGGAAGTTTTCTGAGATACTGAAGGGACCTCATTTTTCTCTCAATCCCATACCATGTGTCCTGGCAAGTGTAAATATCCTATACCTCCAGCCCATAAACTTAAAGAGGCCACGCTCGAAGCTTCAAAGGTAATTGATGGACCTATTGTCAGAGGTGTTAGGTGTCGTCAGTTACTGCTGTCTTGAGAGATAAATACTTTCTCTGTTTAGAGAACTGCTATAACTAGCAGATAAGACACCTGAAAAATTAAAAGCTAATTTAATTACTGGATTTTTTTTCCATTATATCTTTTCATGTCACAAACAAGTCCCACAGGTAGTAATTTAGTTTGGTAACAAACACTTTTCGTGTTGTGAAAATGTTATGAGACAGGATTTTTAAAAATATTAGTCTGAAGTTCAGATACCTCAAGATAGCTGTTTTCTTTCCTTGGAGTAGATCTTTTGAAAAATTCTTAAAGAACTTTTTAGAAGTTAGCCTAGTACATTTCATAATTTTCTGAGTAGAAAACACACTGTTTCTCTACGCTGTCATATACACTTCTGATACCAGATGTGTTGTCTTTTGTCCCCCCCAAGCCGTTCTCCACCTCTCCAAGTACTGGCTGGGTGCCTTATAATTTGGTTTAATTATGACAGTCTACCTGGAGTCAGAATCATATCCTACAGGTTAAGGGCTCAGTCCAACAAAACTGCTCCTTACTTCAGACACCACTCGCAGGTTATCAGTTGTCACCTACACATCTGACGTACTGGCTATAAATCAGGGTGCCCACAGCTCCCTCCTTGGGTTTGATTAATTCGTTACACTGATTCACAGAACTCAGGGAAAATGCTTTACTTACATTTATCAGTTTATTATAAAAGATAATCATAAAAGAAACAGATGAAAAGTACATAGAATGAGGTCTGTAAGACTCCTAAGCAGAGGAGCTTCTGTCCCCTTGGAGTTAGGGTGCACTACAAACCTGGCACATGGATGTGTTCACCAGCCAAAAAGCTCATCAAATCTCCTTGTTTAAGAGTTTTTATAGAACTTAATCTCCAGCTCCCTTTCCCACCGTTTTCTGGAGGTTGGTGAGTGGAACTGAAAGTTTCAATGCTTTAGGCTATCTATGGGACCCCATCTAAGTCACTGCATTAGCATAAATTCAGGTGCTCTTCCATGGGTTTTAGTAGCTGTATGCCAGGATCCAGGGACAAAGACCAAATATGTATTTTATGTCAAACTGGGTCATTTTATTTTCCCTTCTAAAATGTTTAATGTGGTTTCCCTTTTTAATTTTTTTCCCCTTCTAAAATGTTTAATGTGTTTTCCTTTTTTAATAAGTATTTGTTGAAATCCTACCCTTGATAGGTTCTATATAAGCCTAGCTGAGTAAAAGTGAAGTCTGCTCTGCTGGAGCATTAATAAGGAATCTCAGATAAGACTTTTAAAAACCTCTTGAGGCTCAGAAGCCAAGCCAAGGACTTGCCATCTGACTTCACCTGCAGTCCTATAGATTTGGGTGAATTCCTCTTTTCTTGAGGTCCTCAGAAAATCCTGGGGTTCCTTTGTCTGCCAGGAAATGATAGTCTTTACTCTTCTGTAAGGCAACTGTGTAAGGGACTATATATGTACAGTACCAGGCCAGTTTTTCTGTTTTTTGGTTTTTTTTCAAAGTGTCATATTTGCTCTGTCAGCCTTTGGTTCCTTAAAACTGTCTGGGTCATATCTGATTCTGTGCATAGTCTCCAATATGATATATGAGTCAAAGCCTTGGTAATATGACCGATGTTTCCAATTATGTCCTGCTATAAGAAGGACAGGTTCTTTTTGCTTTCACTCCTGGCAAGCTGTAAAGAACAGATTCTTATTGAACTTATGCAAATAACTATATTGTCATGAAAATAAGAATACTCACTAATAGCTTCCGAATTCTGGAGGGATCAGGTAGGGAGAAAAACTAATTGTTTTATCTTTGTTCACGAAGGCATACTTTGCCAAATTTCCATAAACTATTGAATAGCTTAAGAGAAAAGAAAAAAGTTTTCTTAAATCTGGAAAACAAAATATTAAAGAACTAGCAATGTTTCAAAACCATAATTCTTAAAAAACCGTAGATTTTCTTCAATAAGTTATTCAGCCTCTCATACTTAATTCTTGTTCGGCTTAATCTTGGTTAGCAGTTTAATGAATTTATAAGTTTTTTCCCTTAGAGTTCTGGAAGTTCTTACACTGTCCAGTGATAGGATCTAAATGTTATCAGAAACCAGTACCTTTCAGAGTCTTTTCTATGAATCTCCTTAAAGACAGAGCACTTTAGGATTATAGTTACTTGCAAACACTTTCAGTGAAGATCAGGAGAAACAATAACCATCTGTCAGTGACAAAAGACTTAACATGGCCATGGCTAAAGATCAATTCATTATCATAATGCACGATTGACAAGTAAATTTGATTGCTTCTGTAGCATACAATATTTTAACAAAATAACTGAAAGTATGGCTGATAACATTATACAAGGACACATCAGATTTTTAGAAACTTGATGCCATTTCTGGAATACTTATGTAATAGTATATACCCATACAAATATAAGAAGGTATCACCTTTATTTGACAATGCTTCCCATGCAATTTAACATATCAGTTAAGCCTAATTAGTTTTAACAAAGCCTAATTATTTTAACATTCTTCTTTTTAGAGGGAGCGAGAACAAATTTTTTTTTAGATATTCCAAGGGCCCTTTGGAAACTCGCAAAGTTAGAGTGAGGTCAAAAGTACTTCATTTATAATGTATTTTTGGGAAATTTGTCAAAAATATCAAACAGTTTAAAACACTTGATTATAATAAGGTTACTGTGGAAAAGTATTTAACCAGAGTGATAATTAAAAGACTTCAAAGGCAAATACAGAAAGTTATGTCGTTGTAGAAAAATCCTTAGCTATTTTAATGTTGTAGAAAAAAACCTTATATTTTAATATTGACATATAGCTAATTTAATAATAATGTTAATATTAACATTAGGTCTTAGGTAATCAAAGACCTAAAAAGAATATTAACATTAGGTCTTAGGTAATCAAAGACCTAAAAAGACATGAAGCACAGGAAATTATCTTGATAAAACAAAATCTCAATTTTGTAGTCTGATTGCTTAAAAGGTAAAGGAAAACCTTTCACAATCTCTTGTCAAGAGAAAACCAATACTCCAGTAAAACTTTGCACCAATGTACTTCTGATATTAAGACTCATCATTCTTTTAATAACGTATATAAGTACACATATTAGCCAGCTTGGCCACACATAAAATTATTTTTCCAAATTCCTCTTACACAAACCCTGTATAGCATTCTTGTATCCGTGCATATTTTGTTTTGTACTCTTCCTCTTTCCCAATATGGAACAGTCTGCTTTAGGACAAAAATTATTCTTTTTCCCATAAGAAAAACATCCTTCATACCTCATAGCTTCACATTCCAAAAACATCTTACTTTCCTGACATACAAAATTATTTATCTATTTTCAGTAGTTTTAATTACATATATTGATTAGAATTCTTAACTGTTAGTGATGTTAGTTTCTAGTGAAAACTAGGTAATAAGCAGTTGTGCACTGTCAGTCACGCCAGCATTCTATAGACTAGCAAATCTATATCCTTCATAATTTACAGAAGCATGTTCTTTTTCATAGTATAGTTTTTCAAAGTGTCGCAGGACACCTTTACTAACAGACCCAAATATCTTTATTCTTCTGCAATAAGAAGCCAAAAGTAGATAAGCTTATGTTTAGCAATTAATGTTTTAGTATTTTATGTAATTTGGAAGTGATCTAGATATTCAATTAATATCCATCATTTAATTTAACTTAATGAAATACTAAGGGTATAAGTTGTCAAAGGGTTTTGGAAAACTGTTTTGAAGTAGACATAACACCAGACGAGGCCAGCCATCAAGTTAGTTATTATTTATTTTTTGCTGACAAATTTTGTAACAAAGATAACATGAGTGTATTTGACTGGTAAGCCTAAGTAAAATAAAAGTTGTATATCACATTATATTTAGTGCTGGCAACTCTAAGGATATGCCTGCTTTAATTAAACCAACAAACTTAAATTAGCTTTCATTTACCAAAGATTATCCCACATCAGATGAACTTGAAAAACATTTGGGTCTGTTTCTATCTTTCTAAAAGTTTAAGGAGTACTTAATTTATATAAGTGCTTATTTTAAGCCCATTATATATAATTATTAAAAATTAATTTTGACAATACCATCTGGTGATGGTAAAAATTACATATATTTAACATATATAAAGTCACACACAAACATACAGGCAGAAGCAGATTCTATAGTTTTCCTTCTAAATTTTAGTGATCTGCCAGATATAAAATATCAAACTCAGTCATTTATAAAAAGGATATCTGGGCCGGGCACAGTGGCTCACGCCTGTAATCCCAGCACTTTGGGAGGCCAAGGCGGGCAGATCACAAGGTCAGGAGATTGATACCAACCTGGCTAACATGGTAAAACCCCACCTTTACTAAAAATACAAAAAATTAGCTGGGCGTGGTGGCATGCACCTGTAGTCCCATCTCCTCAGGAGGCTGAGGCAGGAGAATCACTTGAACCCAGGAGGCGGAGGTTACAGTGAGCCGAGATCGCACCATTGCACTCCAGCCTGGGCAACAGAAGGAGACTCCGTCTCATAAATAAATAAATAAATAAATAGGATATCTGGATCCAAATTGTGTTTCTGAAAATGGGACAAGATTACCCACCCAGATTGCTAAAACTTTACTAGTATTTGTTGAAGACTTTTAAGATTTCTCATTTGTCTTTTGTAAAGACTCTTTTAGAGAGACAATTTGCAATTCATTTAGTCTTCTAGTAGCCTCTGCATACCAATCAAAAAATGTTTCCCACTGTTTGTGAAGCATTAGAGAGTCCCTTTTATTTAGTGCTTCCTGTAGATGGACAATTTTGGGTAAATTAAAAGCTTCCCTGTTGGCTGGGCGCGGTGGCTCACGCTTGTAATCCCAGCACTTTGGGAGGCCGAGGTGGGCGGATCACGAGGTCAGGAGATCGAGACCACGGTGAAACCCCGTCTCTACTAAAAATACAAAAAAAAATTAGCCGGGCGTGGTGGCGGGCGCCTGTAGTCCCAGCTACTCGGAGAGGCTGAGGCAGGAGAATGGCGTGAACCCGGGAGGCGGAGCTTGCAGTGAGCCGAGATTGTGCCACTGCACTCCAGCCTGGGTGACAGAGCGAGATTCCGTCTCAAAAAAAAAAAAAAAAACTTCTCTGTTGTGGCCACCATAATTCTAAATTGTCTTTGGTAAATATACTAATTTCTCTAGGAAAGCACAGGTTCTGGGTCCGTAATGTTTATACATAAAATTAGCTGGAGTTCCAGTTGGAGGAGTTTTTGAATTCCTTAAATTCAGATGAACCCATGATTTCTTGTCCTTCCAAAATCTTATCTACCTGAGGCCTCTGACTGGACCCAATCCAGTCAGGTTCAGTCTGACTTCTAGACCTGATCTGGATGAAAAATGCTTAAAGGATAAAAGTTGCAGGTTTCAGGTCAAGTGGTAACCTTCAAATGCACAGTGAGAAACAGTAAGCCCAAGGGGCCTACCAGGAGGTACCTATGCCTGGTTACTTGTTGCTCCTGGAGGTCATCATCAGGGGGTCTCCTTCATGTTCCTCTGCTGAGAACTCTTAAAACATAGGTACATTAAAAATTTAATGAGTTTGTTTGAGCATTCAGCTCAAATTCATGAAATGGGCAACACCAGACCAGAAGCCATCAAGGCTTCACTGAGGTGGCATGAGGGGAAAACTTTTATAAGGTGTTCAAGGAAGCAAAACAAAGACAGTATTTGATTGGTTAAGTGAAAAGTCCTTAGTTAGAGGTTAGTTGGGGGTTTCTAGTTGATAAGCGTCTAGTTGGAAGTTAATTGGTGGTTTTTGATTGGTTAAGCTTAAGCTTCATTTTACTGTTTACGTTGAATTGAGTTTTGATTTGCTCATATAGGCATGCAAGGCCCTGGAGCAGTCTTAGCCTAATAGCCTCCGTATTAATTAATTATTTTTTTCTTTTTTTTTTTTTTTTTTAAGAGACAGGGCCCAGGCAGGAGTTTTATGGCTAGTTACAGCACAATCAAGGCACACTACAGCTTTCAACTCCTGGGCTCAAGTGATTCTTCTGCCTCAGTCTCCTGAGTAGCTAGGACTATAGGCGTGTGCCACCAAACCCAGCTCTTAATTTTTTAACGTCATAAAAAATAATAGAAAAGTTGAGCGATTTTAGTGCAACCACCCCAATTTATTTTTCTGATTAAGCTATGCAAGTGCATTGGGGGAAAGGGAGTAGAGCCAGTCAAATACCTAGTCTCAAAAAACTCTGTCTACCCTCCTACCACTGCCCAATGGTAAAACATTTCAAACCAATTTAAGTTCATTTATTTTAAATATTTGATAAAGAATGAGGGAAACTTGACTGATACGTGACTAGCAAGTGCTAGATGTTTTATATAAATGTAATTTTTTTACTACCTCCATACCACATTAATATTGATAATTATACTCTATAAATTGAGTGTTATATGTTAAGCCTATTTCTGAGTGCCTTATATATGTGATCTCATTTTCTACTCACAACTGCCCAGTGACTTATATATCATTAGTCCCTTTTTAGAGGAAGGAAATAGTCTCAGAGAGATTAAGTAAATTTCCTAGTATAACACAAATAATAAATGGCAAAGTGAAGAATTAATAGTCATTTATCTTATTCATATTTCTTAGTGAAACAACAAGTCTGGTGCAGTGACACATGCCTATAAATCCCAGCCTCTTAGAGGCTGAAGTGGAAGGATCACTTGAGGCCAAGAGTTAAAGACCAGCCTGGGCAACACTGCAAGAACCTGTCTCTAAAAAAAAAAAAAAATTAACTACAAAATAAAAAAAAACAGATAATATATATTTGAGATATTAGGCCAATCAGGATAACTTTTAGAACTGATTTTTTTCTTTAGCATGGCATTTAAAACCTTCTTTAATCTGATTTTTTTCAAAGAAAAATGTATATACATTTAAACATTAATAGTATGATAAGGATTGATTCTAATCTAAGAATGTGTTGTAATGAGTAATATATAATTTATTATAAAAAATAAAAGGCTGTTAAGACATCACTGAGATAACTTTAAAGGGAAATAAAATTTATGGAGCTATAATCTAAATGCTCCTATCGTATTTGAGGATGTGTTCTTAGTCAAATGAAAGTGTATTGTATAACTATTTTTATGATGAAGAGTATTCAACTGAAATTTCATACAAAGGTAAATTTATATAAGTTGATTTAGATGTTTCTGTCATAAAGATTTTCACAAAGGATTAAGAAATAACTTTTCGCAAAGATTCTTGAAATAAATATGCAATTTTCGCCCTCTTGTAATGCAGATCTGACAGGAGCTCAAGATGGAAGTGTCAGAATGTTTGAATGGGGCCATTCTCAAGAAATAACCTGTTTTCGATCTGGTGGCAATTCAAGAGTTACAAGAATGAGATTTAACTATCAGGGAAATAAGGTATTATATAAAAATGTAAATGGTAAAAAATTTATTGTGTTGGAGGTTCATAAATATCACTAGTTTGGGTTTCTGAAAAGAACAGCTCAGTGGGTAGTAGGAAAGTATTGATCTATATAGATTTTTTTAAATTCTTCTCAAAGAACACTTAACTTCACTTGTTCTTCCTAGAAGTATGTTATATAGGTGTCCATTAAAACTCATTTAAGTGATTCTTAATGACCAAATGATTATAAGTTCACCTTATATTACACACTTTTTATTACTAAATGCTCTTACTCTCTTTATCCCTTGGAACCTACTCAACGTGTGATCCAGCAGCAATTAACATCTAGAGCTTATTATAAATGCATATTATTGTTCCTTCTCCAGATGTAGTGAATCACCATCTGCATTTTAACCCGATATTGTTGTGATTTGTACAAATATTAAAGTTTTTTAAGAGGCACGCTCCAGAACAGAACATCAGCAAACTACATCGTAGCCACCTGTTTTATAAATAAAGTTTTGTTGTACCACAGTTACCCCCATTGATTATTTTTCTTTGGCTACATCCTACTACAGCAGCATAGTTCAGGAGGACAAAGACCTTATAGCTGGCAAAGTAAAATATTTATTATATGGCCACCTAAGAAAAAGTTTGCCAGACCTGTTCTGGAGCATCCTTTACTGTCTTCATTTCTCATAATCCTTTGTTCAAACTGTGCCCCCCCTTTTATGTTAGGCAGCAATCTTTTATTGAACAGTACTGCTCCTTGTGAAGCAGGGCTAGTTCAGAGGCAGTGCACCCACAGCCAGCCCAAACTGCCTCTTTTTGCTCCTAATATCTTATTAGCCCTTTACAAAATAATTAAAGGGTAAATCAATCTTCTTTTTGTCTTCAGAGCCATGCTGCACTAAAAATTACTCTCACAGACTCTAATGGTTCACCTTGCCTTTTCTTTCCCCTCAGCCTCCCTCACACATTAAATTCTCCTCACACATTCCTTTTATCGTTGTATGCTGCAACGTCTTTTGTCTACCATGTTTGTCACATGGCTCTATTTTCATTTCACAAAAGTCGATATAGTTTTATGTAGTTGTGAAACAAAATTTTGAGAGCTTGTTTCTTAATACTAATTAGCAACATTCTTAGCCCCTTAGTGGGTAATTAAGGGAACTTAGTACCGATGCCTGTATAATTGTACTGTACTTTGAGTTGTATTCTCTATCAATGTGCTTTTTGTGGTCATGCATTTCAACTTTGGTTGTCAGTTTTATATTGCTCCTAACTAATCTCTATACCTGAACCCTTGTCTCTCTAATGCATCTTGCCAACAGTATTACATAACAAAAACGTAGCTACATGATTACAATATAGGTGACGTCACATTATTATTTTTTTCAAGAACCCTTCAAGGCTCCTCATGGCAACTTCTTTAACAAGTGTTTAAGACCTTCTATAATGTGACTTTATTTTTCGGCGTTAACACTCACTACAGCCTTCTGCATAGGCTATTTTAAGGCACGAAAAACTGCTTGTCTTTGCCTGCCCAAGTATCTTTGATGGGCAGTCAACTTACTATTCATTCACCTTAGCCTTGATGAAGTCTAATAGCACAGCCCCTAAGCATGCTATCTCTTCTAGTAGGGAAGTCTCTTAAGGTAAATGGAAGAGATGACCCACACTGTATCACAGTAATTCTGATGAATTTGATATTCAATTATGAATAGAAATACACTGCCAAAAGCCAGTGAATATTTCAGAAAAACTAAGTGTCTGGAAAGGGGTATTAAGCAGAATAAATAATAAATAACCTATGAGGACTAATTCCTCAGATATTCAAGAATATATTACATTTATAAAACAAGAACACGCTAGCATTAAACAAGGACAGTAGGAAAACAGAGTTATTGGAAATTAAAAATACGATTCCCAAAAATGTGGTCAGTGGGGGAACTACTTATTAGAAAAGCTGACCAGCAGAATGGGAATAGTTGAAAATCAGGTTTGTTGCTGGGAAGCACAAATTAAGAAATTATCCCATGATGATGATAATTTAGGAAATATTTCAGAAGAAAAAAATGGAGGAAAAACAATATTCAAAGGAATAATAGATATTTCCCCAAAGCAAAGAATAGAATATTGTAAGAGAAAGGGCCTACCAAGTATTGAGAAACAACACGTACCTGCACACATCCTGTTTGTGTAAGTTTTGGTTTTTAGAGTTAAAGAGAGAATCCTATAAGGTTCTAAAAAAGAGTGAGAATGAAAAAGGTTACTTACAACCCACATCCCACCCTGCCACTAAATGTCGTTGGCCTATTACAAATAGATAGGAGAACAATATCCACAGAATTCTGATGGACAAGGAATGGGAACTGAGTCAATGTGCATCCAAACTATCTTTCAAATTTGCTAGCAAAATAAACATGTTTTTAGGTATACAGAGACCACACATTCCATGTGTATACCCTTTCTGAAGAACATACCTAGATCTACTCCAGAAAACGTAAGATAAACTAGAAAAAGGAATAGACCTGGGAAGATATTAACAAATATAAAAGCAGTAGGTTAATATTCATAATACTCATATCAGTCAAGTTTTTTAAAGACAAATAGTAGAGAAATAGATAAAAGATATTAATAGTCAGTTTACCAAGAAACTATGCCTGGCCAATAGCCTCCTACCCTCACTAATAATTGAAGAAATGCAAATAAATTGAGACTTATTCTTGTCTGCATAAAATTAACAAGTGTTTTAAATTTTAAAAATACCCCATGTTAATTAAAATATAAGAAAAATAGCTATCAATTTATATTACCATGTAAGATTTAATTTTGGCATAGTCTATTAATTTTAAGTGATTCTCTTTAACAAAACTTTCCCATTTCTAGATGTCTATCCTACATAATTATGCAAAGGTATGTGTATATATAGGAATGTTCAAAGCAGCCTTTTTTATATTACAGAAAATTGAAAACGATATGGGGAAAGTTTTAAATTATAACACCACTGTAGAGTGTAATACTACACACAGCACAAGAATGAGCTAAATTTATGTGTAATTACCTGGGAAAGATAGCTATAATAAATCAAAAATGTAGTTGTGTAATGGTATTATTATGATCCCAATTTTTTAAATGCTATATTGTGAATTTTTGAATTTTCATAGAAAGAAATCTGAAAGGAAACACATCAAATTGTTAATAGATGTTAGATCTAGAGGCAGAGGAGAGTAGGAGTCCAAAGCAGACATTTGTTTTATTTTATATACTTTATAATAAGCTGCATTATTTTTATAATCAAAGGAAAAAATTTTAGCTGTCATACTCATCCTTCAAGATCTCTATCACATACCTCCTTTAGTGGATTATTTTGACATCTTACCAGTCAGACTTGCCCTGAGCTCCCATAGCGGAATTATTTTACTTTGATAATCCTTATATCATTGTACTTTGTACTCTTGTTCATGTGTTTTCCTTATTGTTTGTTTCTGAAAATCCTTATTTTGTCTTTTTGGAAATGAACAGTCTTCTTTCTTATATTTGATAAAGTTCTGTCATATAGCATAATCTGTTAATCCAGTATCCTGTTTTTGTAATACTTACAGAGAATATATAGACTATGCTAGAGGCTACTGTAATAAAATGGGTGTCTGATGTTTGTTCTCTTTATGTTCACCGTGGGATTTTTAAAGTAGTAGCTGAATGTTTTTCTGAAATAGATCCAGGTATAGGTGAAGTGAAAAATCAAATGACATACAATCAAATGTTTACAAGTCAAAATATGGATGTCACACTGAGGGTGAGGATAAATATATGCTTTTATATTTATATTAAATACTTTTAAATATTTTCTTTCTCTAAGTTTGGAATAGTTGATGCTGATGGATATTTAAGTTTGTATCAAACAAATTGGAAATGTTGTCCAGTTACTGGAAGCATGCCTAAGCCATACCTGGTAAGCCAAGAATTTCTACCTTTAAATAAAATTTGAATTTTCATTTTAAATAAACCAAGAGTATGTATTTGAGACAAGAAATACAGAACTAATAAATAAAATGTAGTCCTGTGTTGTCAGTCACTTTACTGTAAGATCCTGTCCTTGTGTTATGTGAAAATTACTCTGAAGCATAAAATTCCTTAGTCTCTGATAATTTGGAAAGTTGACATGTATAGAAGCAACATGATACCCCAGATACCTATACATCCTGTGGATTACTAGAGCCCTTTTGTAACCTCACTAAGCTGGTTATTATATTATGCCTAAATAGAATGATTACCAGACCAATGCGTCTGGTTATTTTTCTGCAATTATCTCTTATGAACAAACAAAGTGAAAAGGACATCCTATAGCTGGTACTGTTGTTTTCCTGTTCATCTCCTTTTTTTTAACAGAATATTGATACGGGGATTATGCAGGCTTTTATGAACTTTCTGTGGCTTCATAGAATACTGAATACTGAATTTATATTTTATATTCTTCAGTGAAGCTCTTTATAGGACTAAGCAATTCCTATCAGAAAAAAAGTTAAGAATATAGATTAATCGCTTCTTGGCTTTTTGGCTACGATCAAATGAAGAATATAGGTTAAGATTGTGGTAATTTGCTCAAGGTTAATTGCTGGAATACAGTACTGATCTAAGTAAAAGCAAGCAAGCATGGGAGGATTGATTAGGGTACCTTGAAAGAATATTAACTGTGGCCGGGTGCGGTGGCTCACGCCAGTAATCCCAGCACTTTGGGAGGCCGAGGTGGGCGGATCACGAGGTCAGGAGATCGAGACCATCCTGGCTAACACGGTGAAACCCCGTCTCTACTAAAAAATACAAAAAAATTAGGCGGGCGAGGTGGCAGGCGCCTGTAGTCCCAGCTACGCGGGAGGCTGAGGCAAGAGAATGGCGTGAACCCCGGGAGGCGGAGCCTGCAGTGAGCCGAGATCGCGCCACTGCACTCCAGCCTGGGTGAAAGAGCGAGACTCCGTCTCAAAAAAAAAAAAAAAAAAAAAAAAGAATATTAACTGTTTCTCATATTTTTATTAAACCTAAAGATTTAGCTGTATAAGTTTATGTTCTCTAAGGGACTGGTTTTTTTTTAACTTTTAAAAAAATGAATTGGTTTAAACTGTGAATAACTGGCTTTTGGAGATTAAGAGGATTTTGTCTGTTTTCAGGATACATCATCTAGCCCAGTTCCAGTAGTGTTCCAGGGGAAGTGGGGAGGTGGCTCAAAGGAATAATCTTTGGTGTGGTGATTTTGGGATACTTAAAAAAAAAATCATTTTTTATTAAAGAGAAGTATCTAAAACATAATTTTGAAGCTTTTATAAATGAAGAAACCTCATAATTAAGTGTACTGTTTGGTAGAATATTGAAAAATGCTATATGTTTTCTAATTTTGATGACTTAGTAATTTTTTTCATGTCTTGAATTTTTAAAAGCTTAAATATTTTTGAAAAATATATGTCAATTATTTAACGAAAGTCTGGTATCATCTAAAATTCTAGTTTCTGTCTTTTAAAACAGAAATTTTCACTATGCTAGGGGAAAATCTGTAAGTTTAACCTCCTTATGTTTTCCTTTGAACTTTTGGTTGAACTTAAGCAAAGAGATTCATAACGGGTCATGATATATGCAGCCTAATTAAATAGTTCAGGAAAAGTGTGTGTATGTGTGGGTGTCTACAAACATGAAAGAGAAGTAGAGGCAAAACAAATGTGCCAAAATGTTAAAAAGTTGCTGCATCTGGGTAAAAGATACATGAAAGTTCTCTGTATTACTTTTATAATTTTTCTAAAGTTCAAAGGAAAAAAATGATACAGAGGATTTAAAAAAGCCAGAAACTACATGATCACTTTTTGAAGAATACATTTACTTGGTTATGACATTTTTAGTGAGAGCAGTAACACGTATTGTTTGTAACCATTTCAGACCTGGCAGTGTCATAACAAAACAGCCAATGATTTTGTCTTCGTTAGTTCCTCCTCTCTGATAGCTACAGCTGGTCTTTCAACTGACAATAGGTAAGAGACGATAGCTAAAATTGAAGTATGAGAAAGTATAGCTGAACTTTTTTTTATTGTTTCTGTCCTTGTGTTTGACTAAAGTTTACTTACGGCTTTAGATACAGTATTTTTGTTCTAAAAACTACTATTTATTGGCCATGTTATTCCAGCCCCACCCCGAAAAGCTGTGGTTGTAAGGAGGTGTCATCTCCTGCCCCAGTGTCTGTCTGCCTCTTTTGATTTCTGTCATATAGCTGAATTCTGTGATCAAGGCCCACTGAGTTTGCTTAGCTTTTGTATTTACCTGTAAGGCCACACTTTGCACTAGAAACAGGATTCTAAGACTATAGCTTCTTCAGCTCGTCTTCCGTAGATATTTCTTACGTATGTTGGTCCCCCTACACAATAGAAATAAGTTTTCTTTGTGCTCAAGAAAATTCAGCATCTCTCCTATTAATATATGTCAGTCCAACTGTTAAGAGATTCAGTGAATACAAAAAGAAGTTTCCATATTCAGCCTTCGTATATTATTATTTGTAAATGCATGTTAATCTAAAGTTACTCAAATTTTTAAGCTATAATAGTAGCTTAAAATTTTCTGTAAAAATTGTGGGTCAGACAGTGGCTCATGCTTGTAATCCCAGCACTTTCAGAGGCCGAGGTGGGCGGATCACTTGAGGCCAGGAGTTTGAGTCCAGCCTGGCCAACATGGTGAAACCCTATCTCTACTAAAAATATGAAAGATTAGCCAGGCGTGGTGGCGGGTGCCTGTAATCCCAGCTACTCTGGGGGCTGAGGCAGGAGAATCGCTTGAACCTGGGAGGCGGAGGTTGCAGTGAGCTAAGATCACACCGTTGCACTCCAGTCTAGGCAACAAGAGTGCAAAACTCCGTCTCAAAAAAAAAAAAAATTGTGGCCAGAGCATGGTGGCTCATGCTTGTAACCCCAGTGCCTTGGCAGGCTGAGGCAGGAGGATCATTTCAGCCCAGGAGTTTTGAGACCAGCCTGGGCAACATAGGGAGACCCCATCTCTACAAAAAATTTTAAAAATTAGCCAGACATGGTGGCACACGTCTGTAGTCCCAGATACTCGGGACGCTGAGGTGGGAAGATTGCTTGAGCCCGGAAGGTCCAGACTGCAGTGAGCCAAGATTCCACCACTGCACTCTTTTTTTATATAAAAATTAATTTCATATAAATTTGTTGGTTACTTGTATTTGTTACTTTTATAAATTTAAGAACCTTCTGTGACAGCAAGGTTTAAAGGTCACACAGTCATATGTGACATATTTTTTATTCTGTTGTTAGCTTTTTGTGTCACTCAGAAGTAATCTTTTTTTTTTTCCAGAAACGTATGTTTGTGGGATACTCTTGTAGCACCTACCAATAGTTTAGTCCATGGTAAGTTTTCAAAGCATTTTATAAATTTTGACAGTCAGGAAATTCGTAAGCTAAATATTATTTATAAATGGATTTGTTACTAATGACACATATATTTATTAACCCATGAGATTTCTTTTGCCCATGATGGCAGAATTTGAAAGCAAAAAGATGCAATATATGTAATTAACTCTTCACTATACCTTGATGGGGGACAGTGAGACATCGATAATATAAAAATCATTTGTCTTTACTTTGAATCTGATAGCCACAGGTTATCATTGTAAACATGATGTAAACTCAATATTATGTCCCCTCTCACCACTGCTATTCAACATTGCACCGAAAGTCCTAGCTAATGCAGTAACACAATAATAGGAAATAAAATGTACATAAATGGAAGGGAAGAAATAAAACTGTCCTTATTCACAGAAAACATAATTTTCTGTAAAATATCCCAAAGAATCTATAAAAGAAATTCACAAGTATAGCAAGGTCCCAGGATACAAGGTCAATATACAGTTGAGCCTTGAACAACATAGGGATTGGGATGCTGACCCCTGCACAGATGAAAATTCTAATATAATTTTTATTCCCCCCAGAATTTACTAATAGCCTAGTGTTTACTGGATACCTTATTAATAATATAGTCAATTAACACATATTTTGTATATGTGTTACATAGGAAGCTAGAAAAAAGAAAATGTTATGAAAATCATGAGTACATACAGTAGTGTACTGTATTTATTGATACCGTAAAGTTTATGTCATCTGTTTACAAGATATATTTTCTGTCTGAGGCCGGGCGCAGTGGCTCACGCCTGTAATCCCAGCACTTTGGGAGGCCGAGGCAGGTGGATCACGAGGTCAGGAGATCGAGACCATCCTGGCTAACACGGTGAAACCCCATCTCTACTTAAAATACAAAAAAAAAAATTAGCCAGGCATTGTGGCGGGCACTTGTAGTCCCAGCTACTCGGGAGGCTGAGGCAGAAGAATGGTGTGAACCCGGGAGGCAGAGCTTGCAGTGAGCTGAGATCGGGCCACTGCACTCCAGCCTGGGCAACAGAGCAAGACTCCGTCTCAAAAAAAAAAAAAAAAAAAGATGAATTATCTGTCTGAAATGGCAGGCAACTACAGCTGCAGACCTCAATTTGTGGTGCATATCAAGCAATTCAACTTTTTTCTTGTAATGTCTTGACTTTTCTCTGCTTTTTGGGAGCACTTCCAGCATTACTAGTGGCATGCTGTATGGTTCCCATGGTGTTATTCAAGGTTTACACTGTTGCACTAAATACAATGAAAAATTCACAAGTACCACAGGAGATCACTTTTCACTGCAATATACAGTTTACTGGAGACAGGACCTGCTCACATGGAGATGATTAGCATCACACAGCATTTTCAGTGTATACTCGCAACACTTGAGCTAACTGCAATAGCAGCAGGAGGTGGCTACTAAATTATAACAGTAGTTTTTGAAGGGTCAGCTGTAGTAAATTCAGTTGCTTTTTGATGCATCAACAATGAACAATTGCAATTTGAAATTTAAAGAATATTACCATTTACAGTAGCACCCAAAATAATGAAATACTGAGGCATAAATCTAACAAAATATGTACAGGGTTTGTATGCAGAAAACTATAAAAATGATTTAAATCAAAGAAGATCTAAATAAATGAGTGATACTCCACATTCACAGATTAGAAGACACAATATTCTTAAGATGTCAGTTCGTCTTGATTTTATAGATTCAACACAATCGTAATCAAAATTCGACCATGCTACTTTGTAGATACCAACGAACTGATTCTGAAGTTTATATGGGAAAGCAAAGGAATAGCCAACCAAATACTAGAGAAAAACACACTTGTGGGACTCACATTATACTACGTGATTTCAACACTTATAAACTACAGTAATCAAGACATTGTGATATTAGCTTAAGAATATACATATAGATCATAGAACAGAATGGAGAGCCCACTAATAGACTCACATATATAGTAGACTTATCTTTAATATGTCACAGAGGCAATTCAGTGGAGAAACGATAGTCTTTTCAACAAATAATGCCAGAACAATTTAAAGTCAACATATAAAAAATCGAACCCAGATACAGACCTCACCTTTCATAAAAATTAACTCAAAATGGACCATAAACCTGCATGTAACATACAAAATAATAAAACTTCTGGAATGAACTAATTAGATAGAAGGCAGAATAGTGATTGCTTTTGTTGGGAAGGAGAATCGACCATGAAGGGGCATGAAGGAACCTTCTGGGATGATGAAAATATTCTGTACCTTGATCTTAGTGATGGTTACACAGATGTATTCATTTGTCAGTGTTCATCAAGGTATATACTTAAAAAGTGTGCATTTTCCTCTGGGAAGTTATGTTTCAAAGTGCTGGTCAAAGTTCCTTCTCTATAATTAATTTTATTTCAAGTCTTACAATAATAACTAAGTGTTTAGTTTATGCCATGGACTATACATGATCTGCATATATTAATTAATTTAATCCTCAGGCAACCCTATTAGGTAGGTGATAATCTCTTTTACAAATGATGAAACTGAGACTTAGGTAAGTAATTCAGCAGAAGTACACATTTAATCCCACACAGAAACCAGGATTGAAACCCAGGCAGTCTAACTCCAGAATCTTCACTGTTCATTATGCAATATTCTCCTTGAGCTATATGCAGATTTTTTTCCCTAAAATTTGTTAGGCTGGACTCTTTTTTAAAGAAAAATAGTATCGTATTTTTATATTTCTGATACTGCTGTGTCTTCAAATTCATGAATCTTTTATTTTACAAGGCTTAATCTGCTGTTAATCCTATCTAGTTCCTTTATCTTGAGCCTTGCTGTTTTTAATCTGTTAAATTTTGATTTAGGCCTTTCATGCCTTTACTTAACTTACAGTTATAATGGACTTTTAATTTCCTTACCTACTAATTCTGTCATCTCTGTCATTTCTGGGTTAGTTTCAATTGATGGATTTTTCTTCTCTATGGGTTATATTTTCTGCTTTATTACATTCCTGTTAATTAATTATTAGATGGCAAGCATTGTGAATTTTACTTCATTAAGTGCCTATTATTTTTGTATTCTGTAAATGTTCTTGAGCTTTGCTCGGGGACAAGTCTAACTTACTTGGAAACAGTTGAATCTAGGGGACCTTGGTTAAACAGGACCAAAGCAGCATTTGGTCTAGGGCTAATTTTCCTCTACTACCGAGTCAAATGCTTCTGAGTACTCCACCGAGGCTGGTATGGAACCAGTTCAACCAGGGTTCCTCTCCTGGTGCCATGGTCAGAAAACTCTAAGTAGTAAGCTAGGGCAGTTTTATGACTCACTCAGTTTGTTTCCCATCTCTCAGAGATCATTCTTCATTACCTTATATCCAGTGTCTCAAATCATTGGTTTTTATATTTCATTTGATTTTTTAATTGTTTCAGGCAGGATTGCAAATCTGGTCTATTATTTCACCTTAGCCAAAAGCCAGAAGTCTATTTCTTTTATTGTTAAGTGTTTTTTTTTTTTTTTAATTTACTTTCAGCATTTACCTGCCATGACAGCGGAGCCACAGTTTTAGCATATGCTCCAAAACATCAGCTACTAATATCAGGTGGCAGAAAAGGTTTTACTTATATATTTGACCTTTGTCAACGACAACAGAGGCAGCTTTTCCAGAGCCATGATTCTCCTGTTAAAGCCATTGCTGTTGATCCAACTGAAGAGTACTTTGTTACAGGATCTGCCGAAGGCAATATAAAGGTAAACATAGTTGATGCCACAACATCTACAAAATGAAAAGAAATCTTCAGAAACCTTAGCTCTTTAATCGTATCGATGACATCAGTCTATTTAAATAATAGTTATATTCCTTTGTAGTCAGCAATGCTAATTGCTATTTAATCTTTCAATGAATGGAATATTTAACTTGAAAATTTTCTGTTTTTCAGTTGTTTGAAAATATGTTTAATTCATACTAAAACACCAAATTTTCCGTGGATATAAACGTCATTCAGATATTAGAGTTTGTCTTGATTCCATGTTCAGGTTACGTAATTTACTGAATTTAATTTCCAGGGGCTGAGAAATGTATTGATATTTTCTTTTATCCCACGTTGCTCGCTACTTTTTCATATATATTATTATCTAGTCACTTAGTGCCTAATTCAAGAATTCTGGATAAACCTTGCCTTTAGCAGTCCTTTTCAGAGTCCATTGTGTTGAAAACTTCAGACAGGTTGTTTCAAATGTTAAGCAGCTTATTAAAAATGTTAAACAGCTTATTAAATATGCAACTCGCTGGGTCTCATCCCAGAAATACTCAGTTGATAAGTAAGTCCAAGACTCAGGGATCTGCATTTTAATAACACATACCTAGTAATTTTAATGGAGGGTCTTTTGGCCCTGTTTGGTAATTGGTAAATCAGTTTAGACTAATCTCTGTGTTATTTTAATGGTCAGCAGCCCTAGAGTAGGGGGGTTTAGTTTCATCGAATTTATTAATTTAAGCACTTATTTAGTAGAATCAGATGGGTTTTTTAAAACCAGCAAATTGTTTTCATAATTCTCAACCAGGAAAAGACTAGAATTATGGAATTTTTAAAAGCCTTTTTCTTAAAATCAAATATATATATACCAACAGAATTATTTTCCTTCAGTTTAAAACTACTTTCTTATTTGGACTGACTCTCTGGTTTAGAATATGCCATAGTTAGGTTGGTTCTTTTTTTTTTTTTTTTTTTTTTTTTTGAGACAGAGTCTTACTCTGTCGCCAGGCTGGAGCGCAGTGGCAGGATCTCGGCTCACGGCAACCTCCGCCTCCCAGGTTCAAGCCATTTCCCTGCCTCAGCTTCCGGAGTAGCTAGGACTACAAGCATGCGCCACTACACCCTGCTAATTTTTTGTATTTTAGTAGAGACGGTTTCTCCATGTTGGCCAGGTCTCCTGACCTTGTGATCCGCCTGCCTGCCTCTGCCTCCCAAAGTGCTGGGATTACAGTTGTGAGCCACCGCGCCTGGCCTAGATTGGTTCTTTAGTTTGTACTTTGATCCTGTGGTTTATTGTTTAATCAAGGTTAAAAAAAAAAAGACTTGAAAATATACAATGTATTCAGAAGCCCTAATTTAACAAATTCATATGCAGGGTTGTATGAATTAATGAATTTCTTAGAGTAAATAAACGTTTAGAAAAATGATCTCCAGTAAAACCAGGAAATAAGTTGGTTTCGCTAAACCTAAAATAGATGTCCTGAAAGCATTTAAGTTCTTCACATAAGTAAAGATGCTTATAATTTGCTTTACAAACAGACACATTTATTTTGATAAGGACTGGAAATACAAAATCTTGGTGAATTAAGTATCCTGAAATTGTAATAATTGACTTTGTCTTATAGTTAAAATATAGCTTTGCCTGGTCAGAGGGCCTCTAGGTGTCAAGTACTTCCCTCTTTCTAGCTGTTCTGATCCCTGGTGAGCATTCAATAATATAAAGAAGAGATTACCTTACTGTACAACTATGCAGCAAAAGCTTTGCTGAGAGATAGGAAACCTTGATTTTAATCCCTATAGTATTATAAGTTTCTGCAGCATTTTACACTTAACCTCCTTGTTACCTACATTGTCTCTCTTACTCTCTTACTGGATGGATTTTTAAGTATTTTGTGTTAAAGCAATCGGTAAATTACAACACTGTATACAGAGTCAAGGTGTTATGATCCTAGGCCTGCACAGATTTTTCTCAATTTTTGTTTTGGAAATTCCTTACTGCACAGGAATGCAGGCCTAAAATTTTCATTTGGTTTCTTTTCTTTTCCTTTTTTTTTTTTTTTTTTTTTTTTTTTTTTGAGATGGAGTTTCACTCTCATTGCCCAGGCTGGAGTGCAATGGTGTGATCTTGGGTCACTACAGACTCCACCTCCTGGGTCCAAGCAATTCCCCTGCCTCAGCCTCCTGAGTAGCTGGGATTACAGGCATGTGCCAACTTGCCCGGCTAGTTTTGTATTTTTAGTAGAGATGGGGTTTCTCCATGTTGGTCAGGCTGGTCTTGAACTCCTTACCTTAGGTGGTCCGCCCGCCTTGACCTCCCAAAGTGCTGGGATTACAGGCATGAGCCACTGCACCTGGCCTCATTTGATTTCTTAAGGTCATCATCAACCCTAATTTTCCGTTTGTTCTTAATATCTTTCAGATTTGGAGTCTCTCTACCTTTGGTCTTCTCCATACTTTTGTCAGTGAACATGCTCGGCAGTCCATTTTTAGGAATATTGGAACTGGAGTGATGCAAATTGAGACAGGGCCCGCAAATCACATTTTCTCCTGTGGAGCTGATGGAACAATGAAAATGAGAATACTGCCAGATCAGTTTAGCCCTTTAAATGAAGTGTTGAAAAATGATGTCAAATTTATGCTATAACATTTTTACATAAGATGTACAATTTATTACCTACATAGAAGTGGCCAACAGATGTAATATACAGTGATCATTCTTTATGCCACAAATTAGCTAACGCTTTCTTGTTTTTTATTTATTTTATGGAGCTTTGCCCTTGATGCACTGATGCCTTAAAAATTAACAAGGTCATTCAGAAGTAGATTACATTGCCTAAAGTAGAATGTGTAAGTAATGCTATAATAATACATATCATAGTATATTATAATCAGTATGTCATAGTGTTAAAGTTGTTTTGTTTTCTTATTGATACTTTTCCACAGGCATCTCTGCATGAATTTCTTCCACAGTAAAAATACCTTTTTTGTAAGGACAATTGTACATAATACCCATCACTTAATTCACCACACTCTCACTTCCTTTATTAGCGTTGTGCATCTCAAACTCTTCTCTTAATTAATGATAGATATTTGAGTAAGAATGAAAAAAATAATGAACATCTTCATTAAAATTGTCATTGAGATGTCAGTGATAAATGAGCCAGATGGCTCATTATGTAAGGTTTTCAGTAGTTTACCCTCTGGAACCCAAGTTATATGTATGTATACGTGTGTGTGTGTGTGTGTGTGTGTGTGTGTGTGTATCTTACACATCTTATTTCAACTTAGTTGTAAATATTAGTGAAAACTGGTTTTTCATGTGTTTTGTGCCATAACAACTATTGCCACCAGAATAAATTTTTTTTGCAACTGTGCTTTTCATTTTTAAAAAATTTTTGAATTCCCATCCTAGTTTTCAAATAAGTTTCAAGGAGACTGTCAGGATTATTATTTTAAAGATTAGATTTAGTCAAATAAGTCTTAGCAGGCAATAAAGTTTCTGTGGTGGCATATATCATATAAGACACTTAAAGTAAGTTTGTGAATTTGTCAGCTTTTCGAGCATCAAACAAATATTTTACTTAAATTTTATTTTGTCTTATTTTTAGGTGCTTTTAATCTCAAAATTCTGAAAAGCTAATAGCAGTGTTTTCAGAAACAAATGTGAAAGCAGTCAAATTAAGTAGATACTATTTAGAAATGTAAAATACTCTCCAGATCTACCATTAATAGAAAATAAACTAAACCTTATATTTTATTTTTGCCAAAATATTTTATTATAAAATATGACCAAAATATTTAAAATGCACAGTGCTTTTAACCTAAATGTGCTAACCCTGTTTCTTTCTGTTTTGTGCTGTATCTTTTCTGATTCAGAATTATAGAAAACTTGATAAATACTTGATTTTAACCAATGAGACTACAGGCAGATGGGACTAAGTGTTTATGGGACAATTATATACTATTTAACTTAAATATATTTTGTTTAATAGGAAATATATAATAAGAGCATTTTATGTAATAAAATGTGGGCAACGATTATCTTGGAAATTAAAGAGTCAAAGCAAAGAAATGAAGGGCTGGTAAAATGAATTTTGTAATATCCTCAGGATACTTTTATCTTAAAAGTATGTTGTTAAAGATTTTGTAAATTGTATTTCAACAATTTTAAATGTGTTGAGCAAGTTGCAGTGAAAACACTGTCATTATGTAGAGAGTTTATATGCACATAATAACCTGTACCTATAAATTGTGCAATAACCATATGTGACTATTTTGCCATGGAGAAATCTGACAGCACCGCAAACAATAGTATTGTTTGATGTAGTTAACCTTTAGTTATTTTTAAGTAATTTCTTCACAAATCAAGATTCAAACAGCTTTAAACACTTCCAATGAGATAAAATATTTACGATTATGCTTATTAGAACAAAAGGTGTTAAGGATGAACTAAATATTTTAATTGAGCATTTATATGGATAATCATACATTATGTAAGCCCATATGTATTTACATCCAGAGGCATAATATTTTAAATAAACAATCATGCAGAAACTTTTTTAGGGGGTATACTATTGTTTTAATATCTTTGCCAATTTAGCTGACTTAAAATATGTGACATTTTAAAATCAAGAATTTCTGTATTTGTATTTGGTTAATGTAAGGAGGATGGAATAACTTTCCCAAATACCCTGTTCTTTTCTGCAGTCTTTTTAAGTTGATAGGTAAGCAGCATTCAAGGAAGGTGGGAATAAAAATTGTTGAAATGTTTAAGAATAGAATGATATACATATATGTAAAATTTCATTATCCACATTAATGGAGTGGATACATCAAAATACATTTTTAATTGTGTGTTTCCTAAGAATGTGGGTTCATGATCATATAAGGATTCACAACATTAACAAATCTTATTTTCTGATATCTAGGATTTTTCTTATCTAAAACCATAGACCAGTCATCTCCATCCTCCTTTCTTGCTCTTTGCCCTTGCCCTCCCTTCTTTGAAAAAAAAAAAATTTTCTTTTACATTGCAGAAATTTCTCACATTGGTCTCAACAATGGAAACACAATACAAAGACACATTCAAAGAAAAGTCTATACAACCTTAGGGTGGAAGTGATCTTTTTAACAAGATTGGAAACACAGACATATTTTACTTAATAAAAAACTTTAATGTCATATGGCAGGGACCACCGTCAAAGTTAAAACAACAAGTAGACTAGAAGAAATATTTGTATAGTAATAGAAAACATGTCAGTGTCCCTGTATACAAAGAGAAGGTTAAGTTATTGGAGAAGTGGTCACACTGTGAATAAGCAATTCACAGAAGAGGACATTGAAAAAGTCAACAAATATAAAGTACGTTCATCTTAATTATAAGGGTTAATGGAATGTTTTCTAAAAAGGATTACCGTCTAGTTTTTATCAGATTGGTTTAAGGTTAAATAGTGACAATATCCATTTTGGTGAAGATGCAAGGAAATTGGCAGAAACATTGCTGGCAAAGTTATCTGGGTGTGAATTAAAATCGAATACAGATAACTTTCAGTGAACAACTTTCTGAGAAATTACAAAAATAAAAGCTTCCATGCACAAAAATGTAAGCACACAGATGTTTATTGAAACATATTCTAGAGGCTGGGTGTGGTGGCTCACACCTGTAATCTCAGCACTTTAGGAGGCTGAGGCAAGCACAGATCACTTGAGGTCAGGAGTTTGTGGCCAGCCTGGCCAACATGGTGAAATCCATCTCTACTAAAAATACAAAAATTAGTGTAGTATGGGGTTGTGTGCCTGTAGTCCCAGCTACTCAGGAGGCTGAGGCAGGAGAACTGCTTGAACCTAGGAGGTGGAGGTTGCAGTGAGCCGAGATCACACCACTGCACTCCAGCCTGGGTGACAGAGCAAAAGTGTGTCTCAAAAAAATAAAAATAAAAAAACTGGAAATCTAAATGTTAATTAGCAAGTAAATGGTTGAGTAAATTGTGGTACATACATGTAATATTATAGAATAGTCTGTCACCACTAAAAAGAATGTTAGGTATGTATCTGTTGGCCTGAGAAGAGGTTGATGAGGAAAAAAAATTGCAGAGCAAAAGATACAATATCCTATATTGTTTAGATTTTTTTAAATACATATGAACAAAGAAATGCGTGTGGAAAAAATACACAAAACTTTTAGCATTGGGAAAAGGAATAAGGGTGTAATATTTTTCCAAACTCCTTTAAACCTCACTCATTAAAGTAATACCAAAGATAGTTTTGTTGAATGTGTGTACGTGGGAAAAATAACTTTATTTTTAAACCAAATAGTACTTCATGACTTTGGGAGCTGCTCTGTTGAATAAAGTGATCTCGTGTCAGGAGCACTCCTCTTTGAATTGTTGAGATATTTTTGGTGAAATTTATTTAAGCTGAATGTTAAAATGTTACCCTTTGGAGCGGGAGTGCCCAACCCGTGGGCCACAACTGGTACCGGCCTGCACAGCAGGAGGTGAGTGTTGGGCAAAGCTTCATGTATATTTACAGCTGCTCCCCATTGCTTGCATTACCACCTGAGCTCCACCTCCTGTCAGATCAGTGGAGGCATTCGATTCTCATAGGAGCAGGAACCCTATTGTGAACTGTGCATGCAAGGGATCTAGGTTGTGTGCTCATTATGAGAGTGATTCCTGATGATCTGTCACTGTCTCCCATCACCCCTAGATGGGACCATCTAGTTGTAGGAAAACAAGCTCAAGACTCCCACTGATTTTATGTAATGGTGAGTTGTATAATTATTTCATCATATATTACAATGTAATAATAAACTGCACAAGTGTAATGCACTTGAATCAACCTGAAACCATCTGGCTCCGCGGAATAATTGTCTTCCCACGAAACCAGTCCGTGGTGCCAAAAAGGTTGGGGATTGCTGCGTTGGAGTACCTGGAAAAACTTGATCATAGATTATTTGAATGTGCCTGTTAGTATTCTAGAAATGTCTGTAGATTTTAGTACAGTTATTTTCAAAGCTGAATCTGTTTTTGAGCTTTTCAAGATGTTTTTTCTTTCCGCTTGGCTGTCGTTGCATATATATATATATATATATGGTCCATTACTCAAAGAACTAACACTGAGAGTGTCACATTGTTTCACAGGGGTCCTTGGAACAAAAATACTAAGTTCTTCCACTGCAAATACAGATGAGTAATAGAAACAATTGGTGTGACAACATATTTCACTCCACAGTGGAAAAAATGCTTTATTCACGGACAAACAATTTTCTATTCAATGTACAGGTATGACCTGTGTAACAGAACTCAGCCAGTATGGTGTATCCCTGGACATATGTTAAATAAGTTTTAAAAATCCTTTGGAATCTACTCTTAGCCTCATTTCTGAAATTGCAGCATATTTATTTTTTGAAGCCATACCTTTTTTTTTTCCAGTTTATTCTGAACACAAGCAAAGATAATTCCTTAAAATAATATCTGGTTGTCTGTATTTGGGTTGTTTCATTCTGTGTTTTGCAGAAAATGCATCAGATTACTATGGCCATTCAGACATAAAGATAACTAAGCAAGCTACAATACTTGCAATGTGTTTTAAGATCTCATAGGGCTTTTTCCTAATGAGAAGCTTTCTGACCGGGGGGAATGCCCCATCTGGAGTTACATTAGACAAAACTTCATGTGTAGATGGATGTAGCCCCACAAATGAGGCATTTCTTCTGATAATGCAGTTCCACAAGAAACAGCTTAGCAAATGAAGCTAGGGCTAGACTTCACCCCAACACATCCCCCTAATAAGTTATATAAGCATTCACCATGGCCCTGTACCCCATAATCAGAAGCCCAAGATTCTTACACAGTAACGACAGTCACCTAAATTTCAACTGTTCCACAAATTTATTTAAAGAAGAAAAAGAACAAATCACTCAGATGCCATACCTAAGCATATTAGATGGCAGAGAAGGCAGCAACCTTTAAATTACATGTAATTTAGGAAATAAACATCTGAGTCTCCCAGACCCCACACTGTAGCAGAAAATGATTGGAAAAGGGGTACATAGAAGAGTGCAGAAGGGTTCTACTGGTACTGACAAAATATGAACTGGAGTTTAGAAGGAGAGGGTCTCATTCTGAATGGTGAAATAGAACAAATAACTGGCTACTGAAAAATAGTAAGAGTTGGAAATTGTATGTGATTAGATGCGAATATTTTGGGAAATTAGTTCTGAAATAGGCCATCTTCAGAGGAACTGATGTCCTTTGGAGGCTTATTGGTGAAGGGAAAAAGGGAAGTAAATGAAGGTAAGTGTCATTTAACAAGATATCAAAGAATCCAAAAATATCCTCCATAAAGGGGTGTGATTTTTTTAAAGGAAATCGTGATTCACTTTACAAATAAAGCACTGTGGTCCTGAATGAAAAAAACAGCCCCCATATTCTTTCCTACACTTGTCCATAAGATTGTTTACTATTATAACGTGAATAGTTTACACCACATGTGAAAAAAAAAATCCATACAAATTTACTCTCAAAACATTTCTTTGAACATAACAGAAACACTCTAGGCCAGGTGCAGTGGCCAGTTCCTGTAATCCCAGCACTGGGAGGCCCAGGCAAGAGGATTCCTTGAGCCTAAGAGTTCAAGACCAGCCTGGGCAACATAGGAAGACCCCCATCTCTACAAATAATTTAAAAATCAGCCAGGCATGGTAGCACATTCTTGTGGTCCCAGCTACTTGGGAGGTTGAGGCAGGAGGATTGTCTGAGCTGGGGAGGTTGAGGCTGCAGTGAGTAGTGATCACACCACTACTTCAGCCTGGGTCCAGAGTGAGACCGTATCTCAAAAAAAGCGGGGGAGGAGGGGTGGCTCATGTCTGTAATTGCAGCACTTTGAGAGGTCAAAGTGGGAGGATTGCTTGAGTCCAGGAGTTCAAGACCAGCCTGGGAAACATGGTGAAACCCCTTCTACAAAAGAAAAAAAAAGAAAAATTAGTCATGCATGATGTCACGTGCCTGTAGTCCCAGTTACTCAGGAGGCTAAGATGAGAGGATTACCTGAGCCTGGGGAGACCAAGGCTGCAGTGAGCCATGACTGTGCCACTGCACTCCAGCCTGGGTGACAGAGTGAGACAGTCTCAAAAATAAAAATATAAACCACCCTCAATAATTTCATGAAACAGCGGAAATCAGTAGTTCAAAACATTCTAACTTATTAATTGATTGACAGGGTCTCACTCTTGCCCAGGCTGCATTTACAGGACCTGCATTTACTCAGGAATGAAAACAGCAAAATTATCTCATAAATCAAGGCTAAATTAGAGATGGCCCAAGGGAGAAGAGATATGACTGAAAGCACACACGTAACAGAGAGGATAGAAATTAAATGAGCCAAAAAATAAAAAATTGTTGTAGAGAACATAATAGATATAGAACACAGACAAATATGCAATGTTTATGGGAAGGCAGAACTCTGGGTGCAGAGCCACGAGTTGCAAGCCCAGAGAGCAGAGCTTTGAATCACAGGGTTATTCTCAGGCCTTGAAGCTGAATGGAATTTTCCCTGCTGTACTTTGAAATTGCTTGGGACAATGTCAGCACCCCATCAAAAATTACTGGACAGGAACAGAAGCTGAAAAGTGTGACTCATACGAGAGAAATATCAGTCAATAGAAACAGAAAACATGGGCCAGGTGCGGTGGCTCACGCTTGTAATCCCAGCACTTTGGGAGAGCAGGGCGGGTGGATCACGAGGTCAGGAGATCGAGACCATCCTGGCTAACACAGTGAAACCCCGTCTCTACTAAAAAATGCAAAAAAATTAGCCGGGCACGGTGGCGGGCGCCTGTAGTCCCAGCTACCCAGCTACTCGGGAGGCTGAGGCAGGAGAATGGCAGGAACCCGGGAGGTGGAGTTTGCAGTGAGCAGAGATGGCGCCACTGCACTCCAGCCTGGGAGACAGAGCGAGACTCCGTCTCAAAAAAAAAAAAAAAAAAAAAAAAAACATGGTGGACTACAACTTCTGGCACTTGTCTGTCTCACAAGGACAACCAAAACAATGAAAACTACATTGTAGTCTGGGCATGGTGCCTCATGTCTGTAATCCCACTACTTTGGGAGGATGAAGTGAAAGGATCACTTGAAGCCAGGAGTTTGAGACCAGCCTAGGCAACATAGCAAGACTCCATGGCTACAAAAAATTATTTAAAAATTAGCCAGACGTAGGTGGTGCATTCCTGTAGTCCTAGCTACTAGGGAGGCTGAGATAGGAGTATTGCCCAGAAGTTTGAGGTGTATCACAGTGAGCTATGATTGCACCACTGCACTCCAGCCTGGACAACAGTGAGACCCTGTCTCAAAACAAAACACTACATTTTAAAAACAACAAACAGAAATAAAACAGAGGGAGGGTGCCAAAGTGTCTCAGAGGAGTGACATAAATCTGGATGGGAACAGAAACAGATGGCCACATAGAAAACAGAAGAAAACATTGGGCCTCTACCACCCCATTACCCAACTAGGATTAGCTGAAAACCAGGGGGAGCTTCTCCTTTCAATAGGGAGGTAGGAATGAGGATTGTAGCAACTCCCATCAATAACTTGGACACCAAAAAAAAAAAGGATAGGAGGCAGGACTAAATCACAGCTCCCACTCATACAGAGCAGTGGGTGGAGATACACTGTGAACTCTTGCTCCAAGAACTAATGCAGGAATATACCAGGAAAGATGAGCGAATTCACAGACCCTTTGAAGGAAGTGGATTGCTCTTGCAGGACCCAGGAAATAGCCCAAATACTGTGAGTGCCCAAACTGTGAAAGTGGGAAAGAGGGATCATCTGCCCCTGAACACACACCCTCACTGGGGAACTCGAAGGTTCAGATCACAGGAGAAGGATTTGACTTTACCAGGAGCTGAGACAATTTAGAAAGCCAAGCAAATTACATGGGTAGAGGAAGCAGTGGGAAAAGCCCTGTGGGCTCTCTGCGTCCCCACGAAAGCCATTTCTGACTTGTCTCACAGGGATCCTTGGGGAGGTCTGCCAGAGGAACAGGGAAAAGACCACAGGGAGAAGGAAACCTCCAGCTGAACTTTGTAACAATCCCAACTAAACACAAAGTCTCCTGGCCAGAACTCTGGGGATGGTGTGAATCGTGTGCAGACCAATAGGTGGGGAGGCGCGAAAGCCCTGCTTGCTTCCTCAGCCAGGAGGCTGGGAGCCTGGGGCAAGTTCTCAGCCCTGCTTGCCCACTGCCTGGAAACCAACTAGGTGCTGTTGGTTGGGGGGCACGGTGAGCGTCAGATCAGCCTTTTCAGTTACATGGGAACTGGGTGAGGCCTGTAAATGCCAGCTTTCCCGCACTTCCCTGACAAACTGCACGACACAGCAGAGACAGCCATAATCCTCCCGGGAACATAACTCCATTGACCTGGGAGCCACACCCCCATCCCCAACAGCCACTGCAGCAAGCCCTGCCCAAGGGGAGTCTGAACTAAGACATGCCTAACCCTGCCCCTACCTGATGGTCCTTCCCAACCCAACCTGGTGGCTAAAGACAAAGGTCATATTCTCTTGGGAGTTATAGGGCCCTGCCCACTGGCTGATGGTCTCTTGATAGCACCACCTCCTGGTAAGAGGTCAACCAGCACGAAACTAGTGCATTAAACAACTACAACTAAAGACACTCAGAGTCCATTTTACTCATCTGCCACCTCCACAAAAGCAGGTACTGGTATCCACGACTGAGAGACCTGAAGATGATTCACATCACAGGACTCTACGCAGACACCCCTAGTAGCAGCCCAGAGCCTGGCAGCCCTGCTGAGTGGCTAGATCCAGAAGAGAAATAACAATCACTACAATTTGGCTCTCAGGAAGCCACATCCCTAGGAAAAGGGGGAGAGTACTACATAAAGGGAGCACCTCATGGGACAAAAGAACCTGAATGGCAGCCTTGAGCCCCAGATTTTCCCTCTGACACAGCCTACCAAAATGAGAAGGAAACAGAAAAACAATTGTAATATGACAAACTAAGTTTCCTTCACACCCCCCAAAAATCACATTAGCTCACCAGCAATGGATCCAAACCAAGACAAAATCCCTGAATTGCCAGAAAAAGAACTCAGAAGGTCAATTATTAAGCTAATCAAGGAGTCACCAGAGAAAGGTGAAGTCCAATTTAAGGAAATAAAAAAAATGACACAAGATATGAGGGGAAAAATCAGTATGTGTAATTGTGTCCATTAAAAACAATAAAAGCATAAAAGAAAAAAGAGACTCAGAAATGACACATAATGGAATTAATAGGAAAGGGCTGTAAAACAGCTATTGTAAATATGCACAAGATCTGAGGAAAAACATTAATGTAATAAAAGCAGATGGTAGAAAGAACTATATTGAACTTTTAGAGATGAAAAATACGATATCTGAAATAATTCACTGGATGGGCTTAATTCTAAAACACTTTTGAAGAAAAGATCAGAGAATTTAAAGACATGGCAAGTGAAGCTATTCAAGAGAAAGCAAACATAGTAAAAAAAAAAAAATTAGAAAAAATACATGAGAGCAAGGAACACTGATCAATTAATGATGCTATAATACCAAGTGGTATGATACATGTACTTAGAGTCCCAGGAGAATGAAAATAAGAGGAAGAAAAAATACTTTAAAAAATAGCTTTAAAATTTTCCAAACTTGATGAAAACTATAAACCTGAAGATACAGGAAACTCAAAAACCCATAGTTGAGGCAAGGTCTGGCTCTATTGCCCAGGCTGGAATGCAGTGGCATGATCTCAGCTCACTGCTGAGCTGACAGCAACCTCCATCTCCCAGGCTCAAGTGATCCTCCCACCTCAGCCTCCTGAGTATCTGGCACTACAGGCACACACCACCACGCCTGGCTTTTTTTTTTTTTTTTTGTATTTTTAGTAGAAATGGGGTCTCACCAGTTGCCCAGGTTGATCTCAAGCTCTTGAGCTCAGTGATCTGCCCACCTCAGCCTCCCAAAGTGCTGAGATTACAGGTGTGAGCCACCGTGCCTGGCCTCCATAACTGGATTAACACACATACGTACCGCCATGATACCTCACAATGGCATTGCTGAAAATCAGTGATAATGAGAAAATGATAAATGTAGCCAGAGAAAGCAATATATTATGCAAAGAAAACAATATAAACCAGTCTTTTCTCAGAAACTATGCAAGTCAGGAGACAATGGAACAATACCTTTAAAGTGCTGAGGAAACAACAAAGACAAACAAAAAATCCATATCCAGCAAAAATATCCTTAAAACATGTGGGCAAAACAAAGCCCTTTTAGACAAAAGAAACTAGTGAATGTGTAATTTGTTGCCGATGCATCTGAACTACAAGAAATATAAAAGGATGTTTTTTAAAGAGTCAATGCTATTCTTGTCAAACTACCAATGACATTTTTCACAAAACTAGAAAAAAACTATTTTAACATTCATGTAGAACCGAAAAAGAGCCCAAATAGCCATGGAAATCCTAATCAAAAAGAAGAAAACTGGAGGCATCACATTACCTGACTTCAAACTACACCACAGGGCTACAGTAACCAGAAAAGGGGAAAGGACTTCCCATCAATAAATGGTGCTGGGATAACTCGCTAGCCATATGCAGAAGATTGAACCTGGACCCCTTCCTTACACCATATACAAAAATTAACTCAAGATGGATTAAAGACTTACATGTAAAAATCAAAACTATAAAAACCCTGGAAGAACCTAGGCAATACCATCCTGGATATAGGAATGGGCAAAGATTTTATGACAAGGACTCCAAGAAGCAATTGCAACAAATCAAATATTAACAACAGTGATCTAATTAAACTTAAGAGCTTCTGCACAGCAAAAGAAACTATCCACAGAGCAAACAGACAACCTATAGAATGAGAGAAAATATTTTCAAACTATGCATCTGACAAAGGTCTAATATCCAGGATCTATAAGGAACTTCAACAGATTTACAGGATAAAGACAAACAACCCCATTAAAAAGTGAGCAAAGGACATGAACAGACAGTTTGCAAAAGAAGACATACATGAAGCCAACAAGCATATGAAAAAAGCTCAATATCACTGATCATTTGAGAAATGCAAATCAAAACCACAATGAGATACTATTATCATTTTTTGACTTTTTAATAAAATCAAAAAACATGCTGGCAAAGTTGCAGAGAAAAGGGAACACTTATACACTGTTGGTGGAAGTGTAAATTAGTTCAACCATTGTGGAAAACAGTATGGCGATTCCTCAATGAGCTAAAAACGAACTATCATTTGACCAAGCAGTCCTATTACTGGGTATATACCCAGAGAAATATAAATTATTCTAAATAAAGACACATGCACATGTATTCACAGCATGTGAATTATTCACACGGCAGCATTATTCACAATAGCAAAGACATGGAACCAACCTAAATGCCCATCAGTGACAGAATGGATAAAGAAAATGTGGTATACTTATGCCATGGAATATTATGCAGTCATAAAAAAGAATGAGACTGTGTCTTTTGTGGGAACATGAATGGAGGAGAAGGCCATTATTCTTAGCAAACTAATGCAGGAACAGAAAACCAAATACAGCATGCTGTCACCTATAAGTGGGAACTAAATGATGAGAACACGTGGACAAGAATGAGGGGAACAACAGACACTGGGGCCTACTTGAGGGTGGTGGGTGGAAAAAAGGAGAGGACCAGAAAAAAAAATAACTATTGGGTCCTAGACTTAGTACCTGAGTGATGAAATAATCTGTACAACAAAATCCTGTGACACAAGTCTGCCTATATAACAAACCTGCACAGGTACCCCTGAACCTAAAATAAAAGTTAAAAAGGAAATGTTAAAACAAACAAAAAGAAAAGAGTTCCTTTTTTTTTTTGAGATGGAGCCTCGTTCTGTCACCCAGGCTGGAGTACAGTGGCATGATCTTGGCTCACTGCGACCTCTGCCTCCTGTCTTCAAGCGATTCTTCTGCCCCAGCATCCTGAGTAGCAGGGTCTACAGGCACGGGTCACCAGGCCTGGCTAATTTTTGTATTTTTAGTACAGACGGGATTTCACCATATTGGCCACGCTGGTCTCGAACTCCTGACCTCGTGATTTGCCCGCCACAGCCTCCCAGAGTGCTAGGATTACAGGCGTAAGCCACCGTGCCTGGCCAAGAGTTCCTTTTTTTAAGGAGTCAAATTTTTTTAAAAAACAAAATTTAAAAAGGAATTTCTTCAGGCTAAAGGCTAAAAGGAATACCTGATGGAAACTTGGATCTACATTAAAAATTAAGAGTCCCAAATATACAAAGTAAGTGAGCATGTGTTTTTAAAACTTTTCTTCTGTTTTAAATTCTTCAAAAGATGGCTGGGCATCGTGGCTGGAACTGGAACCCAGGAGGCAGAGGTTGCAGTGAGCTGAGATCGAGCCACTGCTGTCCAGCCTGGGTGACACAGTGAGACTCTGTCTAAAAAAAAAGAAAAAAAATATATATATATGCATACATGTATATATATATTTGTTTAAAGCAAAAAATAACTATGTTTACAGTTATATGCATAAGTAGAAGTAAACTGTATGACAATCATAATACAAAGGGCGTTATTTTTAATATCCTTTATGAAGATGATTGTTATGGCTTGAATTGTGTCCCTGACAAAATTCATATATTGAATCCCTAAGCCCCACTGTGACTGTATTTGGAGATAGGCCTTTAAAGAGGTAATTAAGGTTAAATGAGATCCTACAGGTGGGGCCCTAATTCAGTATGACTGATTTCCCCGACAGAGCGAGACTCCGTCCCAAAAAAAAAAAAAGAACAGAGACTAAAGAGAGAGAGATATTTGATATGTGCATGCACAAACCAAGACCATGTGAGGATACAGCAAGAAAGTGGTCATCTGCAAGCCAAGTAGAGAGGCCTGTACAGAAACCAGATGTATTACCTCGATCTTGGACTTCCAGCCTTCAGTACTGTGAGAAAATAAATTTCTGTTGTTTAAGCCACCTGGTCTGTTGTAGTGATCATGTAGTTTTATAGTTGTGCCAGAACAAACCAAAAGCATTTCCACTGGTCAAATTTACAATAATTTGATCATCAAATGTAATGTTAATTAAATGTTAAACTTTGTATGCTGTGTAACCAACTACTCCCTAATTTCGCGGTTTAAAATAGCAAACATTTGATAATGTAATGTTCCATGGCTTTGTGCGTCAGAAATTCAGAGGACTCATCTGGATAATTCTGCCGCTCCATGTGGCATCAAGTGGGGTCGCCCAGTAATATTCAGCAGGCAGCATAGCTAGTCTGGAGTGCCAAAGACAGGTTTACTAACACACCTTAGAGGGCATGACTAGAAGTATGGGCTCAGGCGGAACTCTCCCTCTACATGTAGTTTCAGGGCCTTTCAATATTGTCTCTTCGACAGGGTCCAGACATCTTACACGATGGCTTAGGGCTCCAAGAATCAATGTCCCAAGAGGTAGTTGAAGATAACAGTCTCTTAAGGTTGGACTTAGAAACTTGCACAATGTCATTTCTATCATATTTTGTTGGTCAAAACTTCACAGAGCCCATCTAGCTTTAAGAGAGGGGGCCGTACCCTCCATCTCTGATGGGTAAAAGTGTCAAAGAACTAGTTGTGTCCACTTAAAATCTACCACAGTCCACCCTCTGTCCATAAGTTATTTATGTTTCTCTTACATATAAAATAAACTCCCTCCTTATAAAACTCTAGTAGTTTCATCCTACTACGTCATCAGGACATTAGGACCAGACTCAAGCCTCAGGATCCCCATTTTTTAAATTAGGTCCAAGTATCCAGTAGGCTTTTTTTTTTTTTTTTTTTTGAGACACAGTCTCATCGCCCAAGCTGGAGTGCAGCGGCGTGACCTCGGCTCCCTGCAACCTCTGCCTCCTGGGTTCAAGCGGTTCTCCTATCTCAGCCTCCTGAGTAGCTGGAATTACAGGTGCCCGCCACCACGCCTGGATAATTTTTGTATTTTCGTAGAGATGGGGTTTCGCCACGTTGGCCAGGCTGGTGTCGAACTCCTGACCTCAAGTAATCCACCCACCTTGGCCTCCCAAAGTGTTGGGATTGCAGGCCTAAGCCACTGTGCCCGGCCTCTACTGGGCTTCTTAACTGAGGTTTTAAAGGTATGATACCTCTCATTCTGAAGACCAGTGAACTAAAGAGACAAATTGTGTGCCACCTACACACCAAGCATACAGCGATGAAACAAAGATAGAAGAGCTCTCTCTCATTCAAAAAGGAGGAAATATTAGAGTTACATAGCAGTCCCTGGTCCATACAGATTCTAAAATTTAGATAGGCACGTGTTGCCAGTTCCTTGAATAACCCTTTACCCTGGGAGTTACTCTCCACAGATCTTGGCTCCACCCTCTGGGCTTCCCGCCACCCCATCCCCACTCCCAGTCATTCTTCCTTTTCCATAAAGGTGGACCATGGTTTCAACTGATTAGTCTTCTCAGTCTGATTTCTGGCCATAGAAGTTTGAAGGTTCAAAGGCTTTTTAAAATTTTGTGCGGTTCCTGTCTTTTACAGTTCAATCTAGTAAAATTATTAAAACTTTGTGGATGTCTTATATATTGAATTATAAACCGTTCCACTTGACAAAAGCCACACCAGTATTTTTTTTTTTCTGAGACAGGCTATTCTTTACCTTGGGCCACCTGTGAGATTGCTGTGGTGTACCACTTTCAGATTCTTAGAAATCCTGGTGTCTCACAGAAAAGGTCTACATGGCACACCCCTAAATCCTTCTGAGATCTTAACAAAGGGAATAACAACTAAAATCTTGGCTCTATCTTTACTTTGACATCTTTTTTTTTTTGAGATGTAATCTCGCTCTGTCGCCCAGGCTGGAGTGCAGTGGCGCGATCTCCGCTGACTGCAAGCTCCGCCTCCCGGGCTCACGCCATTCTCCTGCCTCACCCTCCTGAGTAGCTGGGACTACAGGCACCTGCCACCACGCTCAGCTAATTTTTTGTATTTTTAGTAGAGACGGGGTTTCATTGTGTTACCCAAGATGGTCTCGATCTTCTGACATTGGGATCTGCCCACCTCTGCCTCCCAAAGTGCTGGGATTACAGGCATGAGCCACCACGCCCGGCTGAGATCATTTTTAATCCACAACGATGTTGAGTAAATTTTTGAAGTCCAGGAGGCCATTGCTATGAAGAGTGAGAACTCACGCATGATAGTAAGCAATATACCAACTCTTTACCCTGAGGATTGGTACTTACAATGAAAGAAGTAAGGGTATTGAAGGAGAACAACATGGAAGTCAAAATCTACTAGGTATGGGTGCTGTGCTTGGAGCAATACAGGACCAAGATGGGAACTTGTCTTGCTTAAAATCAAGTAAAGCATTCCCAACGTGGACTAGCATTTGGTGAGTAGAGGTATACAAGATAGCTCTATCAACAGAGCCAGGACTTTAAGCTATATTTATTTATTTTAAAAGGCCTTAAAAGGAGTTGAAAAAGTAAAATTGTTTCTTCAAGAAAAAGACAAAACAAAACTGGTCATTGTGGTACTTGGGATAGATTCACATGATGTTTGAGATGGTCCAAAAGGAGAAAATAGTTCAGGTGGGGAAGAACTCACGCAGAGAAATCAATGGTGCAATCATAGAAAAATAAGGATTCCAGCTAGAGACAACACTGTAATTCCTAAGAATGTCTTAAGGGGTGGCCAATTAGAAACACGCAAAGAACTTGGTTTCATGGGGAGTGTGGCTGATCCAATTGGGGACAGTTGTAGATAAAGTCACATTTTGAAGCAGCCTATAGTTCTAGCAAGCTTTCTTAGGAAGAGATGTGTTTTTGTGCCTATGTTATCATAGGAGGTAAATAATTCTGCTTAAAGAGTGAAAAATACTCTAAAATGGAGGTACGTCCACTAGTGATACGTAATAGCCATGAGAGATGATTGAGGTCTATTAAAGCAATGGGAAAAGATCAGTATCTTAAAACCTCGCTTCTTATTCTATCCCAGAGTTTCTATTATTTATAATAGAAAAAGCTGTACTCTTTATCTCACTCATCTGGTTACTTTGAGGACAAGATAAGATTTTACGATAATCCTCCAAAAATAAATAGGACTTGAAAGGTAGAGTTGAAACGGTGGACAATTAAAGAATAATTTGGAAGAATGGTGAAATTACAGCCATGCTTTTAATCAGGCATGTTCATTGGCACATTCCCACAAAGATGTAGTTAAGGGACAAAAGCTACATAAACCTTTCTGTGGGCTGCATTTAAGTTGCACATCTTTGCTTCAGTACTTTGCAGCTTGCTGAAAAACGTTAAACCTATCTTTCCCTTTTCTCTTACTTTTGTGCGTAGTATCCTTCTCTGCTTGGCAAACTCCAGTTCATCCTTTTGACTCAACTGGGTGGAACCTCCTTTGTGAAATCTTCCCGATTTTCCCAGGGAATGTGAGCTACTTCTTTTCTCTCCTCCCAGACTATTTGTGCATACATTTTTTATTGCATGTATCACAGTGCCACACAGTTATTTCCTTACCCTCAAAAAGAAGATGCTTTCTTCTGAGTAAGCAGAGTAGGGGCTTGGAGCAAAAGAGAAGAGTACGGGTGAGAAGATTTTTTAAAACTTCACAACTTTCTCTGGAGTTAGTTTCCTTACCTTCAGCTGGGCAGAAGCAAAAATAGAAGGCATGCACAGAGGTATTTTTGGCATGCAGCTACAGTAACAGCTATCTCTACTTCATGTGATTTATGGAGTTTGGGGGTTTTTGGGTCTGGGAGGATTCATCGATTTAGATGTAGCTACAATTATTTTAGAATATATTTAGCCATTGAGTGATGGACTAGTTATTAGGAGCTTCTAGATTCCATTGTGTTTTATTGGCCCCAAATTGGAAACACGCAAGAGCTATCTTGAAAAGGAAATGACCCAAGTATCTATTGGCCCAAATAAGACAGCAAAGTTAGTTATCTTGCTAATTTCTAAACATCATCACGCTATGAAATAGGGTGGAGAGGAAAAAAAGCCCTATTCAATTTCATTAGTAACAAAATGATGAATTGATTTTCAATGAAAAGGACCCCAGGGTTGCAAGTCACATAACCTGAGCATGCCCAGATAAACCAAGTGTTCCCAATTCATGACCCTGGAGCCAACTACAGCAGAATCTAAGTACTCAGATTGAAGAATGGGGATGGAATTAAGAAGTGAGGGGTACTGTGTTTTGCTGCAGTATAGATTTAAGAGCCAAGGACCCAGCATCACCTCTTTGCATGACCCAATCAGATCATGCCTCCTTGCATTGTTCTGTCTCTCTCACAGTTATCCTCTGCCTATAAACCCTGCCTCCAGACCCCAGCCTGGGGAGACAGATTTGAGCATTGCATCCTATCACCTTGCCAGTCAACTTGCAATAAAGCTTTTTCTTTTTTCGAAAGCCAGTGCCATAGAATTGTTTTCTAAACACATTGCGCAATGAGCCCACTGATAGGATGCAAGTTGCCTAAGATTTCAGGGGTGCCCCACTCTCCATTCCTCCCCAAAAGTCAACACTGAGACAGTGGTCACTCTGCATTGTTTCTACCATTAGAGTCTCTCGCCTCTTAGGTTTAGATGGTTCTAGAAAGTGGATCATGCCGAGAGAGTGGGACCTCCATGTAGAATTTTAAATTTTGTATTATTTTTTAAATTTTAGCATTTTTATGTTTTGCAGGGGAAGTAAAGAAATGAAAGATTGAGGATAAAAGTGAATGAATAGTTAATGGATACGGCCTTTGTAGATAGAAGAAAGTGATCATGGAGGACCCAGAGTACTGGTGAATAAGTTTGCTCTGATCCATTGAGACAAGAAGAAAGGAAGTCAAGATGAATGTGGATGCAGAGAGCATTTTGGGTGGCTGGAGCATGTCAAGAAAATTCTCTATTGATGATCTCTAAATTTCCTATGAACTAGGAAGTGAAATCATGTATCAAGAGAGTGGGAAAAATGTCTTGAGGACATGGTAAAAAGATTAAACCCCTTCTCCTTCCCATCCATGATGCTGGAGGATATGCAGGCTGCAGGATGGCTTAGTGGAGACTTGAGGTCATAAATCTGTAGTGGTACAAAGTGTCACACTTTTTGGTTGTTAAGTAGTCCATATGAAAAATGTGGATGTCTAAAAAGATTTGCCAGGTGGGTACAGGGAAAGGACAATGGGATAAAGGAATAGGGAGGACTAGCAAGGGAGTGAAGATGTGTTGACTCTCGGAGTTAGGCTGGATAGGAAAAGAGGCTGAGTGGAAGAAATGCAAATCTAGATCAGATAAAAGAAGAGTGTGGGGATCAAGGGTGGGAGGTTGTAGTTGGGGTATAGAATGTCAGAGATTCAGATAATAAATGTAGATGTGGCTCTGAGGGTGCTGCTACAGGGTGCAGCTGGGGACAAGGGAGACTAAAATCAAGCAATGGTGAAAGTTACTGGGGTTGAGGTTTCAAACACCATGACATCCTGGGTGACTCTCACAGCAATCATGCAGATGGAGCTTCTCCTTCTATCTCACACAGTATAAGCTAAGTCTCATTAAGGTTTTGTGCTTTGCCCAGAGTCATCCAGCTTACACAAGGCAGATCCAGTATTAGAATTCTCAATTGGTGGTAACAGATGTCACTATCCATGGGCATTCAGAGATAGTTTCTGATTATTTGGTGATGGGAGAGGTTGGGTGTCTACAAACCCTTTTAATCCTTTAAATCCTAGTTTAGTTGCACTACTGCAGAATCGAGAGGTATTTAGAAAGTACCTATCTCTGTCCTTCTTTCCACTGAATGACACCACCAATGACTGACCCTGCCAGTCCTGAAACCCTTCAAATCTACCTACATGACTCACCTTCCTTCACTCCCTCCATCCCCTCAATCTCCAGGCTTTTATAAGTCTTGAATGCATATTCTCCTTTCCATCCACATAGTTTAGGTCCTCAGCATCTGTATTAGTTTTCTACTATTGCCATAGCAGGCTGGGCGCGGTGGCTCACGCCTGTAATCCCAGCACTTTGGAAGGCCAAGGCGGGTTGATCACGAGGTCAGGAGATCGAGACTGTCCTGGCTAACACAGTGAAAGCCTGTCTCTACAAAAAATACAAAAAATTAGCCAGGTGTGGTGGCAGGCACCTGTAGTCCCAGTTGCTCGGAGAGGCTGAGACAGAATGGCATCAACCTGGGAGGCAGAGGTTGCAGTGAGCCGAGATCACGCCACTGCACTCCAGCCTGGGCAACAGAGCGAGACTCCATTTCAAAAACAAAGAAAAGAAAAGAGCCTCCTACTATTGCCATAGCAAATGATCACAAATTTAGGGGTTTAAAATAACACAAATGTATTACTTTACAGTTCTGTAGGCCATAAATCAGTATTAGCCTCACCAGGATAAAATTAAGGTGTCAGTAGAGCTCAATCACTTTCTGAAGACTCTAAGGGAGGATCCATTTCCTTGCTCATTTGGGTTATCGGCAGAATTCAGTTTCTGCTGTTGTAGGACTGTGGAAGAAAAACAAGTCTAGACCAGATAAAGAAAGTGAATTTTTTGTTGGCTGTCAGCTAAGGTCCTTTCCCAGCTCCTGGAGGTTATCCGCAGTCCTTGGTTCATGGTTCAGGTTGAGTCCCTCTCACACTTTGAATCTCTTTGACCTACTCTTCTTCCATTTTAGGGGATTCATGTGATTAGATTGGGCTCACTGAAATAATCCAGGATAATCCCCCATCTCAATGGCATCAATCTTAATCACACCTGCAAAATTTCCTTATTCTTTTTTTTTCCATGACCGAATGAGAAGGTAACACCTGCAAAAATTCTTTTGCCATGTAAGATAACATATTTACAGGTTCCAGGGATTAAGAAGTGGACCTCTTTCTGTAACTCTACTAATTCTGCCTACTGAAGTGTCTCACCTTGACATATTTCAATATTTCCTAAGCAAGTTTCTTGGTTCTGGGATCTTCTGTGTTTCCAGATTAAACTTTCTAGAACCACACCTGACATATCTCTTGTGCTTAAAACCTTTCTGGCTTCCTACCAATCAAAGGTCAAATTAATGCTGTTTAGTTTCTATAGGAAAACAGCCCTTGAGTTTGGTCCTGTTTTACTCTTTTAGCTTCATTCTGGCCACCATTCCACTTCTCCTCCATCCTTATTCAGGCTTGAAAAAGTTTACTGTGATTCTTCTTCACTTATAGCTGCCTTTGAAGCTCCCATTTCTTCTTCCAAACCCAGCTCAGACATCACCTACTCCAGGAAGATCTCCCTGACACCCTTCCCCAAAGTTATAACCACAGGACAAGGTACTCTTTTAAAAACCTCCGTACCTTGTGTATGTTTCTGTCTTTTGCATTAAACCCAAATGTGTTGTGATTTTGTCCATTTCACCTATCAAGAGTTTACTTTCCTCTCTCCAAGCCAAACTCGGCCATTTCCCAAACGTGTAACTTTCTTTGGGAAGGCTATTTACTTGATGTCTCCCTTTCCCTTTGTAAAACAGGGACAGCGACAGGATCTATATCATAGATTGTTGTGAGTAGAACGGTGACCTACACATATTAAGTTTTACTAGTAGTATTAATATTCCCAGCCCTCTGCACCCCACTGCCATGTAGTAGGTGCTTAATGGATGTTTATTGTATGGGTGGATTCATCGTACTTCTACGAAGGTGCCTCGCCCTTGAAAATGGCTACTCCTGGCCAGGGCTCCTCAACAGACTGAAGATCCAGATTCTACTACATCCTGGAGGTCTCAGGTGGCCCCTGAGTAGGGCAAGCCTTCCGCTCCACAGGCAAGGACAGTCCCAGCTAAGTCCGCGGGGGGCGGCAGAGAGCGAGGGCTTTCTAGGAGCCAGTGAGTCTTTAAACTCCAAGAGGAAGCCCTGCATTCTCCGCCAATGGAAACCAGAAGTCGAGAGCGCGTCAGCTATCGTCGGGTAGACTTAAGGCCCACAGAAAAATCAAAAGCAAAAGAGCAGCGGGAATTTAGGGGCTTTCACGGATCATCATCATAATAGTCAATAATGATGGCAGCAGACACTAACATTCACGCGTTCTTGTTAAGTGCAAGGCACAGTGCAAGTGTGTGTGGCCCCATTTAACCATCTCAACACACTACGAGGTTGGCGTCTCATTTTTACAACGGAAGAAACTGAGAGGCTCAGGAATACCATGTCCTCTGCATATCTCCCAAGTGGGTCCTGTTCTCCAGCGCCCAGTGATCTGGGCCTCGCGGTCCAAGTCCGGCTCCCAGGCCGCCTCCCAGCGCTTCTCCGCGCTCTCCTGCGCCTGGGCCACTTCCGACCCCTGCTGTCCAGTCCCCTAGCTCCTCCTCTCCCACTCCGCCCCGCCATGCCCCGCCTCAGCCGCTCGGCTCCTCCTTCACTGTACGCTCCGCCCCCGACCTCCCGGCTCCTCCCCGGCCTGCCCGCCACACCCCTGGTCCCTCCTGCAAGTTCCGCCCCTGGCCTCTGGCTTCGTTTCTCCCGCCGGCTCTAACCCGCGCTTGGCCAAGGTCCGCGGGAGCCCGCGAGCCACCGAGAGAGTAGAGAACTCGGCGCCGCCAAACAGCCCAGCTCGCGCCTCAGCGTCCCGGCGCCGTCGCGCCACTCCTCCGAGTAAGTGGCTCCTGGGCGCGCCCGTCCCGCGTACACCCCCGCGCGCCTCTCCCGCCGCTGGGCTGCGGGTTGCTCTCGGGGAGCGCCTCCGGCTCAGAGAGTTTCTGAAGCGAGTGTGAGTGTGAGTGGGTGCTTTTGAACAACTTGTGTAGGTGGGTGTGCGTACGAGTGTGTGCAGGAGCGCACAGCCTCGAAAACTCCCCGTAATTTTACTCAGTTCCAGTGCCGCACTGAGGATCCAAGACCCCTTTTAGGAACCCTTACCTATTCAGGGCGACCTCTTAACCACCTCCTGCCTCATTCCTTCCCTCACTTTGTAACTGGGTTCTCGCTATTTGTCACGTCCTCCTATAACCGCACATACTGGCGAAAGCACTGCCCGGGTTATCAGGGTGCCCCAGATTGCAGACTGAGATGCTGGCCTGAGATTGTAATCCAACCTTGCATTGTAAAACGGGCAGAGACCAGAGCCCTGCTTTGAGATCATTCGGTGGAGACTTTCTTTGAGGAAGAAAGTGTGTGAGTGTGTGTGTGTGTAGATGACTGCACATGTGGCAGTGGAGTCCTCAGCACCTGCTGCAAAGACACCTGATGAGCGCCGAGGCTCCTCGGACTCCGCGCGAGTGATAGACACGTTCAAGACCAGGCTGACCCAATAGGCTTAGGCACCTTGAATATGTTTATTGCTTCAGTGACACTGTATTTCTAAACCAACAGATTTTCTAAAACACAGAAGCTCTATGTAGAAAAAGTAGTATCCCTAGAGAAATCATGGAAGGAATCAAACAGTAGTTCAGTGCCCAGTGTCGAAACAAGAAAATCCTTGGATTGCTTAAGACTGATAATTCCATCCCTACATAATTATTTTTATGGGGGGAGGTGGGGGTCAGTACTCCCTCAATGCAGGACATATTTCTATATTTAAAAAATTAATTGGAAGCTTTGCTGTCATAACAGCAGTATTGTACAAATAGTTTCTTCATCTGTAAAATGATTGCTTGGTTGCTGGGGTCCTATCTAATTTTAATAGTCTCTCTGAGTTCTACATTTCAGTTTATTCTTGCTACTTTCTTGCTATGAAAGTAAAATATTCTCCTACTTCCTTGATAATAATCCATTTAAGAAATGTTCAAAATCCCATTCTGAGTAGAAATTATTTGTTGAGGGTAAGGATAAAAAAGCTGTGTGGCCAAAGGAAATAACCAAAAAGGGTAGGCTTTAAGAAGCCATTGTGCATTGGCACATGAAAGGTAAGAGTTGATAAATCATTGTAAGTGCTGCTTATCGCAGCCGATATTTTTATCCTGGTTTGAATCCTGTGTTACACAGAACTGTTTCCACACTGTTTTAACTAAGGAAACATTATACTTTGCAGTGTAAACATATGACTCCATCTCTCTTTAAGGAAAGAAATAATTATCATGTTTAATTAAACACTTAGACACATTTATTGCCACCATCTAGTTAGATCTGTCATAAGGAGTTAAGTCAGCAAGCTATTGTTGTTTTTAGAGACAGGGTCTCGCTATGTTGTCCAAGGTGGTCTTGAACTCCTGGGCTCAAGCGATCCTCCTGCCTCAGCCTCCTGAGTAACTGGGACTACAGGGGCCCACAAGTAATTGTTAATATTCTAGCTAGTAACACAATTTGCTTTTTTGCAGATTTTTTGGATGCCTTTTCTCCTCCATACACATTAATTGCCTCCAGCATTCACTGCCCATCTTTTGAGTTTTTACTTGTAATCTGAGTAAATAAAGTTTAGGGAAGTAGACTACCACCTACTCCTCTGTAAAATATGAGTCCCTTAGATAATTGAATGTGTTGTGTTAAGCTCTTTGGATTGACATATGTAGACTTTATAAACCATTATATTAATCTAGATTATGTGATGATTTAAGAATCATTAATAAATCAATGAATAAAACAAGATTCTACCAAAAGCATAGTGATCCTGCACAAATGGGCCTTTTAAACACTTTCCTTAAAGGGCAACTTTTACTCCATGTACCTTTTGTTCCAGTGTGTTTAAACTCACCAAAAAAAGTTGGTGTGAGTTGAGAAATCTCATGTTTGTTGTCTCTTAATTTTCTATTTCAGACTATATTGCTAGACATAGTCTTTGTTTACGTGTTGAGCTGTCGTGAGGACAGGCTGTCCTGGGATCCTAAACAGAATAGCAGAAACCTGGGGGTGAACACACTGCAGAGGCCAGGAACAGAGTATTTTATGAGGCCAGTTCTTTGCAATTCTCATTCTGTTGAAATGGAGGAAAGGGTGTGTGGAGAGGAATGATTGCATCCAAACAGTACTAATTAGGAAATGCTGAGTTGGGGGAGGAGTGGATTTCTACGTGACTTATGGCTTGGAGAACTTCACAGAGGTGATCTTTAAAGTTGAGTCTGCCACGCTGCCAGGCACTGCAGAGGTCTCATATTTAATTGATCCAATTAATCCTCTTCTGCAGGAGATAGCCCAATGTGGTAGTAACACCCTTCCTGGAGATTTCATTCGTTCTCAGAATTGAGCTTTGCTCTGCATCATGTAGAATGGTTGATTCCCCACTCCCTCCATTTATGCTTGATAGCAATTGAAGGGGCTGAACATGGGATAACCTCCAGGAGACAGGGGAGAAGCAATGATGATAAATAAGAGCCACCTGCTTTTTCACAGAGGGGAAGGGCATAGGGGCTGTTAGTACAATCCCAGTGCCAGGGGCATTGACTTTGGCAACGGCGACATGCACAGGGGCCAACCTGGGTAACAAAGTGGACCATTTCCCCTGCTTTGGCATTGTCAGGGATCTCTGGCTCTGATACAGAAGTTAAGGGAAGGAATTGTGTGGTGCCAGATTAACTTTTATCACCTCACCCCTCCTCACACTGCCCACATCCTGCATTTAATACCAAATGCACACAGCAAGAACTCAACAAACACTGAAAAGGCCCTCGTAACACCCAACCTTTATGTTTCCCTCTGGCTAAGAATTTTCTTCCCATACTCTTGTCTCTGGTTTTGATGACTGTGGCCCTGGAGTCTGAGCCTACTGCAGTTTCTAGGCTTCTATACTTTATTTGTGCTGCCCAGTAGCTGAAAATGAATGATTTGTAGAGGGTAAAAAAAACAAAAAAACAGGAACCATGCTGCAAAATGTAAAGGAGGTCAGTTCATTTTTAGCCTACATTTTGGCCTGAAGAGGAGGAAATGAGCTACAAGTGGAGGGTGGATAATTCTAGAATGGCAGAGCCAAGGGGTATCTTGGAAACCACCTGGTCTATGGCCTTACACCATATGGTTGCTATTCCTCAACTTTGGAGGTGTCCACCTCCTTAGTGCAGCTTGCAGGAGGAGAGCACCATTCATTCATACAGCAGGCATTTATTGAGCTCCTGCTATGTGCCTAGTACAGCACACCCTTCTCATGTTTACGTGAAATCCTTGGGATCTGAGAAGGCGGGTAACTTGCGTAAAGATGTCTGTTGATAAGGAGTCCCTGAAGGTAAGTTGCTAGTGGCAAAAGTGGGTTTGGAATTTTCTTGTGTTTCACAAGGACAGTAGAATGATATTCAAAATATTTGTCTTTCTCAACAATAAGAAACTCAAAAGAAGCACATTTCTGCCAACATCTGTTTCAAATAACCAGTGGTATTACTGAAACAAACCTGATTCCATAGGATTTTGTTTTACATCAGACATAAGTTACCTGAGAATTGTTTGAAATGTCACAGGCTCAGCAATAATCAAATAATACCCAGCCCATGCTTTTAGAGAGGAGTGTTTTTTCTCTGGAAGCAAGTGTTTATGGTTCAGAACCAAGGTAGCTGAGGTTCAGAACCAGCTGCAAAGCCGGGTGTGTGCCAAAAAGGTTGTTTTCCCAGGCTTGACCTTTTCCATATAGAACAAGGGGGATTAAAAACCAACATGGTGATGTTTCTGTCAAGGTGACTGGGGTCTAGGTGTACAGATCTTTTCCACTAAAAACAAGGGTTGCGGGGAGATGGTCACAGGAATGAGACTCCAGGCTAACTCGTAAACACCTCTGGGTTAGTTTCTTCCATAAGAGACAGTGGAATTAAGTTCAAAATTCCACTTGTAGTTTCCTTAAACATCGAGAATAAAGATGACTTTAGTCAAGAAGTAGTTGCTCCAAATGACTTTGCTGGAATCAGCAGCTCGTGTCTCAGCCCCTGCTGGCTGTGTGGCTTTGGACAATCTACGTAGCTCTCTGAGCCTGTTTCTTCATCAGAGTAAAAACTGGGGATAGTATTTACATTATAGGATTGTTGTGCAGGTTAAGCCAGATGTTCCTCTCCTGTGTCAATGTGCAGAAGGCACCCATTAAGTGGAGGACTTGGTTAGATTGGCCAAATAGATCTCATTCCAGTAAGTGTTAGTACGGAGCCACAGTGGAGTAGAGAGGGAAAGTAGTAACTTGTGTCATACGTGATTTTAGCATGAATTCTTTTTTCCTTTAACGATGCCTGGGGAGCCCAGAGAATGGGGTGAATGTAGCACAACTTCAGTGATTGCCAGCTGCAGGGTCACATGATTATATAAGGGAAATGTCGCCGCTGCTGCCAAAGATAAGTGAGCCAGAGCAGGGCATTCGAGTTCTATGTGCCTGAGAACGAAGAAGAGCCATAGTACCCATTAAGCTTCTCTGCATGAGGGAAGCTTTCAAAAGACCCATTACAGTTCAATTGTGAGCAGTGGGTTGGCCTTTCGCAACTCCCATGTTTAAAACAGGTAGTGAATGAAACCAGATTATTTAAGACAGACAGCTGCCCTTGGTGTTGCAAAGGGAATCGGGCTGGCATGTCTTCAGGGGAAGTTGCGTGAGGTCCGGGAGGCCCAGGGCAGGGACCGCATCTGCAGGATTAAGCACCGGGGCAAGGTCTTTTGGGAACACAGTACTTAGCAAGGCACACAGTAGACTCTTGGATATTTTAAAGGAGCCAAAAAGTAAGCAACAGCTCACTCAGTCAATACCCTCTCTAAGCCTGACTCTTACTCCTTCAACCCAAATTCATTTAGCTCAAGCCTTCCTCATTCCCAACTCTTATTTATTACTCTTATTTATCATTTGTTTAACAAAATGAGGTTTTGTTTTTTTGTTTGTTTGTTTGTTTTTACAACATGGCTGTCAACAAAAATAGGGGAGACAGAGATTGTGGTGTGTGCTATGTAGGCCTAACTACACTCATCTTTCCTGTCCTGAGCTCTCTTCTGACTGTGTTCAGACCCTCCCAGACATGCAGACACGAAAAAAAATGCCACAGTCTTCTGAGAAAAAAATGCACGGACAGTGTTGGCAACAGTGCAAGTTTCAGAACAAACTTTGGTCACGTAAATCTTTGGGAAGTAAGTCCAGTACCTCATTCCATCATTCTGTGGTCAGGAAACTACTCTTTGATTTTTCCTTCTTCACTCTTTAAAGGGTCGAGATTGTTTTCTGGAAAATGGCAGGTGTTTGGTTAAATACTGTTTCGCTACACTTGAAGGGCAGAGCAGTCCTCACTTAGTGATGGAATTCCTTTTGCCTTGAGGCAGAATTAGGCTGCTGGTGACTCATGAAGTATACCTGGAAGATGTGAGTGAACTCAGGCCTTCCCAACATCCGGTGATGACCTCTGTTTGCACACACGTAGCCACTTTGCTCCTTTGCTTTTATGGCCTGGAATCACTGATAGTGCCTGAAGGAACAGCTGCTATTACTTTTCAGGGTAAGAGACCCTGTGTAAATAGGGAGCCTCCTGAGGAAGCAAGGATTCCCTGCCCTGTGTACCTGTGGTGTTTATCACCTCCCTGGCAGGGAAGCTCTGCCCAGGTGGGGTAGCTTGAGAACATCATTATCTGGGCAGCCCCAAAAGTGATACACCAAATGAAACTTTGAACTTATCCAATGTGCTGTATTTTAGGGCTCATCTGGGACTACAGCTCCGAACCTGTTAAGTCAGAATCACCAGTGAAGCTTGATGCAAATTGAGAACCCCTAGCCTGGGAGACTTATGTGACTCATTTTCCTGTCTTGTTCTAGAAAGAAGCTTATTCAGGCAGCAGCTAGCTGTAGGGATTTTTTTTTAAATTTTTTTTTTTGGCCGTGGAAAGAGCTCTTGAAAGTACAGAGTGGCTTTAAAGTTTAAAGAATAAAATGAACACAACATATAAAATAAACACAGCATATAAAATGAACACCTATGTACCCATCTTAAGAAATAACAAAGTTGTTTTTATAGGTCTTCACTGGGTGGAAAAATATTAACAAGCAACCAGGTCAAGAACAAAAAATAACCAAAACAATTAGTGGTGTCCCACAAATAGATCCAGAAATTGAAGGCCATGAAACAGAGACATTGGAGAGTCTGCCCAGTGTTCATTAGCTGAAAATCTAGACTTTGAGTCACCAACAATGCTGACATCATAAATCCAGTCTACCAGCTGACTTAAGGATAACTCAGGTGGTTTGTAGATACTGAACTGGGATGGGCATCCTTATTTCAACAGCAGCGCATGTTTGGAAGAGCCCAGGCCCAACTCGGGACACGGAGTTGCCAAGCGGACCGTTTCCCCTAACCCAGGCCTGTTTCCTGTCCTGAGGTCCTGGTACCTCCAGGAATCTATTCTGTTGTCAGAGTGTCCCTCTCATTTTGTAATGGTAGAAAATGAGAAAATGAAAAACAGACCATTTTTTTCTTTGAAGCCATGTCCTGTAACTTCCTCCCTCTTCTTTTGCATTTTGGGTTTTGCCAGTACTTGAGACTTCCCTATTTCTGAATTTTAGTCAGTTTTTAATTTATCATTCTAATAGGGGCCATGGAAATTATGAATAATAAAGGTCTGCTACTGATGATAACATAGTATTAATTTTAGTAGAATGACAGCTTTTTTTTTCCCCTCTAGATTTAAATATTTGAACAGAGAATAACAGGTATGAAACTAATTCAGGTCTGGCCTCTGCCTTCCTCTGTAGTCAGCCATCCCCCAGGTTTGCTGCCCTGGAGTTGAGCGCACCAGGGCCTTTCAGCCTTACCATTAGGGAAATAAGGCAGATAGAGGAGGTTGGGCAGTGACTTGTGGAGACAGGTGGCAGGGGCAGAAGATTAACCACCCAAGCCCAAGAAGCATATCCACACTGAATTTTACCCTTTAATCAGTCTTTTGTAAATTCCGTTTTTTTTTTTTTTTTTTTTTTTTTTGAGATAGAGTCTTGCTGTGTCTCCCAGGCTGAAGTGCAGTGGTGCAAACTTGGCTCACTGCAACCTCTACCTCCCAGGTTCAAGCGATGCTCCTACCTCAGCCTCCCGAGTAGCTGGGATTACAGGCAAACACCACCACGCCTGGCTAATTTTTGTATTTTTAGTAGAGACAGGGTTTCACCGTGTTGGACAGGCTGGTCTCGAACTGCTGACCTCAAGTGATCCACCTGCCTTGGCCTCCTAAAGTGTTGGGATTACAGGCTTGAGCCACTGCACCTGGCCTGTAAGTTCTGTTTTTTTTTATGATTGCCTTTAGTGATGATAGTGTTCTGTGTAAGTGTATTAGTTTTTAAGGGCTGCCATAACAAAATACCACAGACTGGCGGCTTAAACAACAGAAATTTATCTTCTCAAAGTTCTAGAGACTGGAAGTTCAAGATCAAGACGTCATCAACAGGTTTGATTTCCCTGAGGCCTCCCTCCTTGCCTTTCAGATGGCCACATTTCTGCTGTATTCTCACAAGAACATTTCTCTGTGCATATCCCTGGTGTCTCTCCCTCTTCATAGAGTGCCAGTAATATTAGATTAGGGTCCCATCCTTATGATCTTATTTAACCTTAATTCTTTATTAAAGCCTGTCTCCAAACACAGCCATACTAGAGATCAGGGTTTCAGTATATGAATTTGGGTGGTACATTTCAGTCTGTAACAATCGCCTTTGTAAAGGATATTAGTTGTCCTCCTTTACACAGGGAGGATCTTTTCAGGACCTCCAGTGTATGCCTGAAACTGCACATAGTACTGAACCCTATATAAGCTATATTTTTTCCTATACATATGTACCGATGATAAAATTTAATTTATAATTTAAGCACAGTAAGAGATTAATCATGATACCGAATAATAGAATTATAACAATATATTGTAATAAGAGTTATATAACAATGATCTTTCTGTCTTCACTTTCTCTCAAAATCTCTTGCATACTGCATTCACCTGTTTTCAGACCGCATGGCCTGTGGTCATACTGCAACTGTGGAAACCGAGATCATAGGTACCGGGGACTACTGAGGAGATCACACCGTTTGTGTTGTGATTGTCATATGGTTTATTTCTATATCTATGTATAATCCCCACAAATTATAGTTATTTTTTTCTTTAAACAATGATCTTTTGAAGAAATTAAAACAGGAGAAAAGTACCCATTTACTATGTGTGGGGCTTTTGATTTTTTAGCGTAGACCCAAGTTTCCATCAAGGACTTTTTTTTTGTCCTTCAGCCTGAAGAATAAAAATTTTTAATATTATAGCTCACATCTGCTGGCCACAGACCCTCTCAGCTTGTTGTGTGTGCGCACACCTGGCGTCGGTGTGTCCAGCTCTCCTCTTATAAGGACACCAATCAAATTGGATTGTGGACTACCTTAAGACTAATTTTAACTGAGTCACCTCTTTAAAGATTCTGTTTCCAAATGCAGTTGCTTTCTGAGATATTGGGAGTTAAGCCTTCAGCATATGAACTTTTTGGTGTTTCTTAGTCTGTTTGTACTGCTGTAACAAAATATCTGAGACTGGGTAATTTGTAAAGAACAGAAATTTATTTTCCACAGTTCTGGAGGCTGGGAGTTCAAGATCAGGGCACCCACAGATTCGGTGTCTGGTGAGGGCAGCTCTGGGCTTCCAAGATGGTGCTTTCTTGCTGTGTCCTCACATGGTAGATGAGATGGGAGGTGGAGGGGCAAAAGGCACTGGGGTACACCTTTCAACGTCTTTTTTAAGAGCACTAATCCACTCATAAAGGTGGAGCCGTTATGACTTAATCAGTTCTAACCACCTCTTAATACCACCACCTTGGGGTTTAGGTTTCAACATGTGAATTTTGAGGGGAGATACACCTTCAAACCATAGCAGGAGGGACACAATTCAGATCCTAACAATCAGGATGTTTTAGGCTGCAGTTAAGCGAATGCCAATGAACAGTGATTTGAATAGTAAAGACATTAAATTGTCTTATATGAAGGGCAGTCTGGGATTGGGTAGATTCAGGATTGGATCCTTGGCTAAACAGTGTCATCAGGGACCAGTTCTATCTATTCTCATCCTTAGCGTGTTAAATTTGTATCTGCAGACTTGCCACTTTGTGGGCGGAAAACAGCTTTCTCAGGAACAGGTATCACAGTTTCCTGCCAACCTCTTTTTAAGACAGGAAGAGGGATAGTGTGTGTGTGTGTGTGTGTGTGTGTGTGTGTGTGTGTATGTGAAGGGTGGACCCAGAGGGCAGCAATAAATTGCTTCTCTAGTAGTGTCTATCCCTTTTCATCCGGGAGTAAAATCTTTCCTGAAGCCTCTTTAGGCCTCATTGGCCAGAACTGAGTCACAGCCTTAAGGGAAGCTGTGAAAGTGAGTATTGGGCATTGAGGGAGAACCTCTATTGTGGGAGGTTGGCTGTGCCCATAGGGGAAGGGGAGGGGCATGGTTACAGGGTGGACAAGAAGCATCTGTACTAACCCCGGGCTCCCATTCCCTAAAGGCCAGTTACAGCCATAAGTATTCCTGATACTAAAAATCCCAGGTTTCATTGGAGTTAAAACTAACCACCCATGATGGTAGTTGAGAGGAGAAAACCAAATAATAATATGGAAGGTGTTGAAAATCACATATACTTAATTACTACTGGCAGTGACTTTTTCTTATTCTTTTTCATTTTAAAACTGACTGGAAGTATCTTGAAGCAGTGATTTTTTAGTGTTAAAGGTCATGGGTTTATAAAATAGCACTGCTTTCTTTGGGGAAAGCATCATACATTCCAGCCAGAAAGGTATCCATCATATAGAGAGTTCCTTAATTTTCCGGAAATGTTTACCATCCCAGTAATCATGGCAAACACTTATTGAGCACGTAGGGTGGGCCAGCAGGCGCTGTGCCGAGTGCTTTATACACATTATTTAATTTCATCTTCAGGAGGGATCTATGAGAAAGATACTATTGTTAACCCTTGTTTGCAGATAAGGAATTGAGGCTTAAGGAGGTTAAGTAACGTGCTGTGAGTGCCTGGTCACACTGGGATTTATACTCTGGCAGCTCAGCTGCCCTCCCATACTTGTGCTACAGGGTGTTACTCTTCAATAATACTTCCACAAACACCCTCCTTTTCTGTGAACTCTCAAAGGCTGTTACCTCTCCAACCAGTCTGGTTCTGCTACAAAGCTTGTCTCCATGTTTCATTCTTCACATTTTGTTGTTTTTAATAGTAGAAAGATGAACCATGGGGGTGTGCGGAGCTGGTCACGCCATACCTCATGGAGTGTGAGATGTGTCATCTTGTATTTGTGATAACCCAATGCCCGAGTGTTCACTGCAATTCTGGTAGATATCTAAGAGGTTATTTTGTTATTTTATTTTATTTATTTATTATATGTGTTTGTTAGAGATAGGGTCTTGCTCTTTTGCCCAGGCTGTAGTGCAATGGCTATTCACAGGCACAATCATAGCACACTACAACCTCAAACTCTTGGCCTCAAGCAGTTCTGTCGCCTCAACCTTTTGTGCAGCTGGGATTACAGGTGCATGCCACCACACCCAACTCTAGGAAGTCATTTTGAATTGAGTTTGCTCTTGAGGTATTTTGGAGCATGTCATTTGTTCTATGCTTTTAAAAATAAAGTGTTCTAAGGCAAATTTTAATTAAACAATGTAGATTCAGTTATTTACCTTCAAAGTGAAAAGTTCATTGAAACAGAGTTCGTAAGATGCTGGTTCCTGTCTGATTTATTACTGGGTCCCTACACTTTTCCACCTAGCACTGAGAGACACCTTGCTGTTTTTTCCATCAGTTGGCTGCTGTGCTGATGTGCCTAGATTTTCTTAATGCTTTTTTAATGCTTTTATTGTAAAATAAAACATAAATATCAAAAAGCCACACGAAACAAATGTACACAACTTAGTGAATTATTACAAAGCAAACGCTCATATATACCACTAGCATTTAGGTCAAAAAATAGAACTTTGCCAGAGGGACCAAAATTTTACATCCCATCCTGATCACATTTCCCTCTGTTCCTCCAAAAGTAAATGCCATCCTGACTTTTATAGTAATTACTTCCTTGCATCTCTTTATGGTTTTATTACCCAAATGAGCAGCCTGACCCACTGAGTTTTAGTCTTACCCATTAAAAAAAAAAAAAAAAGAAGTTTAAGTCTCTTTTCATCTACAGATCCCTGTACCAGAGTCTCCTTCCTTTAAATTTTTTTTTTATTTGTTGCAGGACCTGGGCTGTTTAATTTGTAGAGTTTCCGACAGTGTTGATAACAAGAAAGATTCACACTCATGTGTAATCTTTAACTTACTACTTTGCCCTCTGTTTCCTGTATCTGGATCCAGAGACTTGATCAGATTCAGGTCTGATCCCTTTGGCAAGATTACAGATGGTGGTATATTCTTTCACTGGGAGACACATGGGGTCTGGTTTTTCCACTCTTTTGATGTTAGCAGCTGTTGATCCTCAATGTCTCGATCTGTTAATTCAGTGGGGGCAATTGCAGAATGGGATACTCTAATTCTATCATTTTGATTTTATTTATTAGCTGGAATAATTTTATAAGGATAGACACCTTTTCAATCTGTTATTTGATTGCCCAGTGGTACAATTCACATAGGAAAGGGATGATAAATGCTTGATTCTTTCCTTTGATTTACTCAGTTTTCAAGAATTGATTTCATGTCGTAATCACTGATTAGGTTTTTTTTTTTAATTGTTATGAGCTCATGGAATTAAATCTATTTTATAGGTTTTAGTCTATCGAAATTTTAGTTTTTACTGAGACTCAAATTGTCCCATCTTTGACCAATGGGAGCCTCTTCAGTTGACCCCTAAGTCCTCCTGACCTGACCTTAGTATTCTTGTTAGTTTCCTGCTCTTTGATTTGTTAAAGTGATCCATGCTTGTCTTGTACATTTCTTGCCTATACCTGGAGTCAACCATTTTCCCAAGAAACCCTGGTTTTTTTTTTTTTAGCGAGAAATGGTATTTCAAGACTATAATCCAGACACTGGGAATCCTCAGTCACTGGAATGGTTAGTATTTATAGGCCTTTCCTTGGTCAGAGCTGGGACACACACACACACACACACACACACACACACGCACTCTCTCTCTCTCGCACACTTACATGCAAACATAAATACTCATATAAAGATAAAATACTTTGTGAGTTCCTAATGCTATTTCCAATTCAAATTCAAGATTATAGGGTTTCTGTTTAACCTCTTATATATTACATTTTTATTCCTTTTCTTCCACACTTAGAATCCTGGTTTTTTGGTCACAAGGGAAATAGACTATTGTGTAATTACCTATTTGATTACCCCATATTACACACAAATCATCTCCAAATAATGACATTAATACTACCATTACTAGCTATGATTACTGAAAACAATAAAAATAATTTCTTTGGTATATGCCATACTAATTCTTCCCCATGTTAAAAAAATGGTTTGGTACTTCTGCATCATCAGATCTTATTATTGTTATATATTAAAATATCTCCCTTTTAATACTCATTTAGTCTTATTTGTACAGGTTGTTGTATATATCATGCTTATCACTTGTCCTCATATCAGTGTCTCTAGACATTTTGATTGAAGCTCTTTCTGTAGTAGATTTAGTAGGAGGGGATCATGGGAACAATATTCCCTAATTTCAAGTTGATAAAACTTGGTCTGTGACCTTTATAATTAAGGGTCACTGTTGTCTGATATAAAATCCTTGGCTCACATTTTCTTTCCTTGAGAATTTTGAATATGTCACCCCATTTTCTTCTGACGTAAACTATTGTTGCCCGAAAGAGTCTAATGATGATGATCTCAATGTTTTCCCGCTATACGAGCTACTGTTTTAGCACTTTTCAGAGTATCAACTATATATCATTTCATTCAGTCAACAGAGTATGAGCATTCCAGTACTGTAACTAGTGAGCTGTATATGTTACCAAATCTGAGTGTATGACTTGGTCAACGCTGGTCCCAAATAATCTCTTTCTGCTCTTGACCCAGAATAAGCCACTTACTCTCGATAACTGTAGGTTTTTTTCTTTGTAACCTCTGCTGGACCTTGTAAAGAGTACAGAGTTAACACTAAATATATACTTGTTTATGAAACAAATGCTGTGGAAGGATGTGGGCTTTTTTCTTTTTCTTATTAGCCCGTTGGGAACTGTCCCATCCCTTTGCCTCCTTTCCTCTGATCCGGTGAGGCTTTGCCTTTCTGCTCCTTGAGACAGGCCGTTCCCCTGAGCAGAAGGTATGTGGATGCAGCACCCATTGGTTCTGGGTTGTCCCATGGAGTCAGTGTCAGGTTTTCAGACTGTGTTCTTGTTGTATTGCATTTTCAGGACTAGCATGTCGGGAACTCCTGGTGCACAGAGTATCTGACTCCACAGTAAGGCCACTGTGCCATGCCTGCTTGCCCTTTTCTTTGTCTACACCCTGATCTATTCTCTCCTGGGTTTCACTGCCTAGGCCCCTGGCATGTGGGGCATAGACCCCAGCCTCTCTGTGACCTTCCTTTTCTGACCACTGTATCAGTGGGTGCTGGGGATTCCACCTGCCCAGACAGGCCCTTTCTTCCTTCCTGCCCTTTCCTTTCTTGACTGATCTTTTTGGTCTTCATTTCTTGCCCATCAGAACCTTTCGCAGGGCACTACAAAATGGGACCCTTGGCCAAGATGTGACCCAGAGGCATTTTGCTTAACTTATACACTGTGTTCAGCTTTTAAAATTTACATCTCACTTAGTGGGGCATTTGTGCCCGTTTGGCCAAAGACTCTGCTGCTCCCTATTGTGTTCCTCCTGGTCGGTCATGCATTTCATTTATCTGCCTGGCTTCTAGAGACAGGTGAGTTGGTGACCTCTGAACTTTGGTATCTCTTGCTTCTCAAAGCATTCACCATATGGTGATGACCCTGGGCTGCCCTATTTTATTCATGGCCTGTACTAGTTCAGCAAGACATTCTTACCCTGGTTCACTCACCCTGTTAGGTCCTGGCCTGTGGGCCATTCCTACTTTTTCTTTTATCCTCTTGAGTATCCCAATCCCATGTAATAATGGGAAAAAAACAATCTTATGACACTTAGCTTTTAAAAGCATTCATTCTACAAAAACAATGATGAAAATGATCAAAGAGTGATAGGCTAGGCATAGTGGCCCACACCTGAAGTCCCAGCTGCTCTGGAGGCTGAGGTGGGAGGATCCCTTGAGCCCAGGAGTTTGAGACCAGCCTGGCAACATAGCAAGACCCTGTTTGTATTAATTAAAAAAAAGTAATGGAATAATGGTTCTTCCCTGATGGATGTGAATGCTTAGGTGATCTCTTATTGCGGGTATAAAGAAAAAGGGAAACTCTTAGCCTTGGTCACACCAAGGAGAGCTTGCTGTAAGAGAGTCAGTGATATGGAAGAGCTGCCTGTGACTTGAGAAATTGCTCTTACTCCCTCCTTTTCTGTTCCTTGTCAGTGCCCTGAAGTAAGGAGTTGTCGAGTTGGGCTCTTCTCTGGTGTGGCCGGGCCTGTGGGAGGCAGCTCATGAGCCTGACTGCCCTAGTGAATTTCTTCCCAGATGTAGTTTTTCAGGTCACAATTGAAACAGTCTTGGAGATGACTCTTTGCTCCTAAGAATCTTCGAGACAAATAAGGACTTGGGTTAAAAAAAAAAGCAACACAAAACAAAACTGTTTCTATTCCGTTTTATTAATTCAGCAGAAATCATACTGAAGACTTGTTCTTCTCCTGTTCTCAGCTGCCTGTCTTTTTGCCTTTTGCCTCTGGTTGACCCATGTATGTGCCAAGTGTGGCAGTAAAGGCTCAGTAGTTTTTGACCACTTACTATGTGCCAGGCACTGTACTAAGATCTCTCTGTACATTGCCACATTCTTCAATGGCAGTTTGAAATAAGTCCTATCATTATTATCCCCGTTTTAAAGACGGGAAAACAGATTGCAAGAGCTTAAGTTGTTACCCAAGGTCAGAGGCAAATCTGATATTCAAATCCGGTGGTTTCTAACCGTATTGCCATAGTTCCTCTTGCAGGAGCTCTGCCACTTAGCCAGCTTGCAGGGGCTTGCTGGAGGGCAGTAACAGAGCTGGGCTCCAGAGGCTGCAGGATGGAGATCTTGAATATTGTAGAACAGTTCTTCAACAGAAAAAAAAATCTTTTGAACAGATTTTTCTCGGAGCTATTTAAAAATCCCTGATTTAGGCCAGACACCTGTAATCCCAGCACTTTTGGAGGCCGAGATAGGTGGATCAGTTGAGGCCAGAGAGTTCAAGGAGGCCAGGAGTTCAAGATCAGCTTAACGAACATGGCAAAACCCCATCTCTAATAAAAATACAAAAATTAGCCCGGCATGGTGGTGCATGCCTGTAGTCCCAGCTCCTTGGGAGGCTGAGGCAGGAGAATCGCTTGAACCCAGGATGAGGAGGTTGCAGTGAGCCAAGATAGCACCGCTGCACTCCAGCCTGGGTGACAGAGCGAGACTCCATCTAAAAAAAAAAAAAAAAAATCTGTAGCATAAAAACATGACTCCAAGTCTCACAGCCTGAGTAGCCCCAGGTTTATAAATCCATTGTCAGGGCTGCAAACAACTTGAGAGCAATCTGTCTTGCTGATAACAAGTAAGCAGTGTTACTAGCATTTGCTTGTTAACAATACCTCAATAAGTGACAAGAAGAAGGGAGGTGAAACTTAAATGTGCCAATTCTGAAACTTGCTAGGCATTCTAGTAGTGAGTTTGGTGGAGAAATAAGTTAAAATTATCTAAACATAACATTTTTGAATTTCTTACTATCTGTGCTATCTCTCCGTATGTTGTCAGAATTTTTTTTTCTAATTTAAAGCATCATTTATACCCAGAGGAATATCATAGAGAAATTTTGCTCACATGGTCTTTTTGAAATAGTTAAGCAAAGGATGCAGCCATTATTTAGTACTAGGTAATGGAAAAAGCTCTGGACAGGTGAGCAGGAGGAGGTGAGCAGGCGAGCAGACTGGGTATATAATATTGCTGAGATGCTCAACCCCTCCGGGCCATAATTGGTATATCTAAGAAATGTGAGTTGTCAACTATAAATCATCTCTAATCCCTCAGTGTGAAAATTCTGTATTCTGATAATTATCACATGTACTTTTCATTGTCATTTTAAGCATGGGAACCACGGAGTCCGAAGCTACTGGTAGAGCCAGAGGGGTAGTATCCTGGGTCCCTGTGGGAAGGAGTGCTGACTGCCCCAGTGTGGAATGAGGAATTCTGCACAAGTGGCTTTGGGTGGGAAACCAGGAAGAACTCTGGCCCCAGAGTCTTCCCAGGAGGCTCCAGAACTACAAAATGTTGCCTTGAGATAATCTTGTGAGTAGGTTTATTTTTGAGCTATATTTGTGTTCCCTCTCATTGCTAAGATAAGTGACTGTTAACTATACTAACATACAAGGAAACTTTGCTAAATTATCTTTTACACAAGAGAGCCTATCTGTGAAAGCATCCAAGAAGCTGATACAAGTGACCACAGGTGAATTAATTTTGATACAAAAAGGTTCATTACAGCATTGTTCTTAAGAATGAACAAAACAAAAACTCAAACAACTTAAATATGCATCAGCTGCTTACATACATGAGGGCGCTTCCTTGAGATGAAACACCGTGCAGCTTTAGAACAAGGTTGGCCTCTATGTACTGATATGGAAAGATCTCCAAGACAGATTAACTTAAAAAAACAAAATACTGGTCTCATTATTTGTAAAAAGGCATATTGTAAGTTTATGAGTACATACACTTTTTTTTTTTTTTTTTGAAGAATGAACAATATACTGTTAGTAGTGGAACTATGAGTTGAAAGAGAGGAAGAGTTTAACTTTTCATTTTATACTGTCTGTGTGTTTAAATTGTGTAATAAAAATATATTTGGCAAAGGAGGGAATTTAGATTTCAATTCAGGTTTTGAGGCATTCTAGTACTTCCTTAGAAAAATCTGTGTAAAAAATGCATGCTGAGAAAAGGTAGGCATTGTGTGGAAACTCTTCAGGCTCCCAATGTTGGGTAACTCCTGCACTGCACTTCCCCAGCCTTTACTATCCTCTTCTCAAAACAGAAATCTCTGGTTATTGATTCCTCTAACCCAGAATAGTCAATGGCTCCTAGTGTCTATTAAAAAAAAAGTCCCGGTTGGCGCGGTGGCTCATGCCTGTAATCCCAGCACTTTTGGAGGCCGAGGCAGGCGGATTACGAGGTAAGGAGATCGAGACCCTCCTGGCTAACACGGTGAAACCCCGTCTCTACTAAAAATACAAAAAAAGTAGCTGGATGTAGTGGCGGGTGACTGTAGTTCCAGCTACTCCGGAGGCTGAGGCAGGGGAATGGCGAGAACCCGGGAGGCAGAGCTTGCAGAGAGCCAAGATCGAGCCCCTGTGCTCCAGCCTGGGCGACAGAGCAAGACTCCAACTCAAAAAAAAAAAAAAAAAAAAAAAGTCCCAAAGAGCATGATGGCAGAGCAGGCAGAGTACGGGCCTGGCCTGTGAGTTTGTCATCTTGCATTTGGGCAATGTTTGTGGTGGCTCTGCCATGCCCCAGTCACAGTGTTAGTGCAGGAATACAAAGATGAACTGCATGCTGTGAAACTGTATGCAACTTCCTTTAGCCTGAGTCTTCTCACTTAAAAGACAAGTTGTCAGGATTAAGTGGAACAACAGATGCACAGAGCCCAGAGGACAATATTTGCTCGCTTGCGCCATCCTTCTCTCCATGTCCAAGGCCAGATGTGATGCCTACTCCTCTGAGTGTCTCCTTTTAGAAATGGGACATTTCTAAACCCTGCATTGTTCCAGAACACATTGCAAGCATCCCTTACTTTGCCTGCTTGTATTGCCCCTTTCCTGCACTGCCCATTGCTTCTCTTTCCTGGACATCATTAGCCTACCCTTTAGGAGCCAGTTCAGATGCTGCCTCCTCCAGGAAACCTTTTCTGGTCCAGAAGTCATCCCTTCCTCTTAAGGTTTTGTATAGTTCTTTCTAGTCTCCTTTCTTTATATTGATTCTATCACTTACAGCATTCCACCTTAGTTTGCAGCTTTCTGTGCCTTACTAGGATAGCTTCCCAGGGGACAGTAACCAGGTTATTTATTTATTTTTTGCTTTTTTTCCCAGCTTTACTGGGGTATAATTGACACATAAAAATTCTATATATTCAAGGAGTAGAATATGATGATTTGATGTGTAGTGATTACAACAGTCAAGTTAATTAACACATCCTTCATCACACATAGTTACCGTGTGTGTGTGTATGTGTGGTGGGAACACTTAAAATCTGCTCTATTAGTAAATTTCAAGTAAACAATACAGAATTATTAACTATAGTCGCCGTGCTGTATATTAGATCTCCAGAACTTACTCATCTTATAACCGAAGGTTTGTATCAACGTCTCCCCATTCCCCACCCTCCAAACCCAGCCCCTGGCAGCTGCTGTTCTGCTGTCTGCTTCTGGGAAGTAACTCAGTTTTGTTATCTCTGGAACTCATCTTTGTGCCCATGTTCTCAGTAAATATGTGTTAACGAATGACTTCACTTTTAGGATTTGCCTAAATATCTTTTTTACTTTCACTTAAGGGATTATTTTAGTTTCAACTAAAAATGAGAACATTTCCTTGAAATCCACTCTGTTTAGCGGGCTAGACACAGTTTCTTTCCTCCTGCAGGGATTAAACTTGAAAACTGTGGCTTTACTAACCCTGAGGAATTTTTAGGAGGAGACCAGGCAGGCATCTTATCTCAGTTGGTCTAGACAGTCACCACCTTGTACATGAGTAATTGGCCCATAAGCTCTTGTCTGATGAGGTGAGATGTTATCCTGATAATTTAAAAAGCAAACATACTACACTCATTACTAAGACAACTCCCAGCAAAAGTAAAGGAAATGTATAAAGAAAAAACAGTAAGGTTATAGAGGTGTGTGTGAAAATATCTGTTTCATTTCTCATATTCCTTTCCATCCTCATCTATGGTTATATATAGCTGTGACCGTAGAATGTACACAGTTTAATGTTCTGTTTCCTCTTAACATTATTTTGTACACAGTTTTGCATGTTTTTATGGACACTTGATATGTTTCTAAATGAAACAATTGGAGTTCAGTTGATTGTTGCCTTTCCTGAGAAAGAAATGGAGAGTGTGAAACAAAGATGTACCTTGAGGAAATGTCAGCATCATCTATTCCTAAAAGGCATGGTCTTATTCTGATGTTGCTAAATTTTACTGGAGCAAAAACATTAACAGATGATTTGATTGATGTTTGCAGCACAATCAATGGGATTAAGGTCTTGAGCCACTGAAAGAAGTTTTATTTAATTAAATACACATCTTTAAGAGATTAGAGTTTTGCTCAAGCAATGGCTCTTTATTTAGAAAAGCTGTTGGGAACAGCTGGAAGGCAGCCTTTCCTTATCAACAGGCTTGTATAACTAGCCCCAAGTTGTTTGCTAATAAATTTCAGGTCCCTAACACTAATAGGATGAAATAATTTTACATAGAAGGATCAATCTCTAACCTCCTTTTTCAGAAGAAACTAATCTGACTGCTGCCTATAGGCAATGAGGTGTGTTTAACATATGGAAAGAATTAGACTAAATACCAGAATCTCTTTAAGGTTTGTGGATATAGTCTCCAAAGAGAGAGAAGGGCATTTAAAATTAAACTGCACATAATTATAACAGGCACTTACTACTCATTCTTGGAATGAATCTTGCTTTGGCCGTAGGCTAAGTTGACTAGATTTGTGCTCCTTTTGTTGGCTTAAAGCCACATTCACTGCTTTTTACAATGAGAACCAACTGCTTCCTAGCACGGTTTTGTAGCTTTCTTTTATGGAGGTTCTTAATTATTTTGCTATTTCTTTCATCATGCAGAGTCATTAATACAAATGTTGATTCAAAGTAAATTTACCTGCTGGGCCAGCTTACCTGTTAGGAATTAGTGTATTTTATATCATGATCACACCTTACTATACTTATTGTATACAATCAAATCTCCTATAATTTCACAAAGGGATGCTTATCAAACTTGTGTTCCCAATAGTGTGTATCTTTGTGTGGTATCTATGGTTTTATTTGTGAAAGAACTGCCAAAAGATTGGTCCAGGTTTGTTTCTGTTTTTATTTATGACTTAAAGAGAGGCATTCGGTCTTACTAGTCACCCAGACCGGTTTCACTGGGTCCCAAGAAGACATAAGAAGACTGTTAGGTTTGTAAGAGAAGGACTGTGCTAGGCTGTAGCTTAGCCATAACTTCAAGAGAAGACCTGTATTGGGCTGGAAACCTCTTTTAAATATTGGAGAATTCAGAAGAAATCTTCTCAAATAAAAACTTGTGAAATGCTATCAGTTTCTGGGGCTGGGGAAGGGTGCCTGGCACAAGGGGATTCTACCAGGTTCAAGCTGCTTAGACATGGCTGACTGACACCAAATCCTGTAAATGGCTGCTGTTTATTATTGCCAGCCTCTTCCTCCTGTTCCCATCACTAATTCTTGCCTTGCTCCAATGCCCAATTACCACCTGTGACACTTTGAAGCTGCTCTTGCCCTGGGATAAGTTAGGAAAGCCAGAGTGGGAGAAAAGTCTGAGGTAGAAGTGAGGCGAGATCTCTCTATATTTTTTGGCAGTATTTTCTAAAAGCCAGGGCTGGGATCAGAATTCAGGCTGCCAGCTGTTACTACTTCCACACTACTAAGTCCTTAAAGTTAAAAATAAATTACAAAATCGTTCAAAACCAATATGAAGTCAGCCCAAGACACAGCTTCACCAATGATTTCTTTAAGTTTAAAAATTCTCTTATCATTCAGTCAACTAATTATTACTAAATGTCTTACTAAAGCATGCAGAGTTGAAAAATATTAAAGAAAGAAATTCTCTGCCATCTAGGACTTATTAATCTAGTTGTAAGAAAAATGTTAGGACAGAAATAATTGGAATGCAATACAGAATACATAAGTGAGGCGTATTAGTTGTCTGTTGCTGCGTAACAGATTACTAAAACTTAGTAGCTAAAAACAGCAAAAAACATTTATGGTTACATACACTTTCTGTGGGTCAGGAATTTGAGAGCTACTTAGCTGGGTGGTTCTGGCTTGAGGTCTCCCATAGGATTGTAGTCAGTGAGCTGGCTAGGTCAACAGATATGTGAACGTTTTCTGTGGCTGGAGAATCCAGTTCTAAGCTGGTTCACTTATACAGTTGGCAAGTGGTAGTCGCTCTAGGCAGGAAATCTCAGTTCCTCAATAGGTAAACCTCTTCACAGGTTTATTGGAGTGTCCTCATGACCTGGTGGATGACTCTTCTTAGAGTGAGTGATCCAAGGGAACATAAGGTAGAAGCCTCAGGTGTCTCCTATGATCAAGCAATTGCTGTTGGTGTGTGAGTTCTTGGTTACACAGGTCGTATGGGAGGGGATTACACAAAGGAATGAGTATCAGGAGGTGGTAGTCATTGGGGGCATCTTGGAGACTGGCTGTATGAAGAGGTGAAGATCTGCATAATAATGGAAAGAAGTGTTGGGATGTCTCAAAGGAAGGAGGCAGAATGTAAAATTGATGGATTTTCAGTAGCTGAGGTTGAGGGAAAGGGTGTTGGTTGAGATAGGGCATCAGGAGCAAAGCAGGGTGGACAGCAGCAGGTGTCAGTGTGTTCGAGGGACATTAATGGAGCAGTGTGGCTGGAGTAAAACCTGGTCAGGTAGGAAGGGGTCAGGGCCTGTAGGGTCTTGCATGCCAAGCTAAGGAGTTTGGACTTTCTTTGATTATTAGTGATGGGTCTTTGAAGGTTTTTGAGCAGGCAAGTGACATAATCATTGGCATATTTTAGCTTTAGTTTGTGTATGACCTTTAGGGTTTTGGTGCCCTTCTCGTTTGTTCCAAGTATTATCCAGGTAGTCAGCTCTCTAATTTCTAAAGTTGTGTAACACTTTTGCCCATGCCCCTTGATCACATACTACTTTGTACTATTTAACTTTTCGTGTATTTATCTTGTTATCACAAGTAGATAGCAAGGGCTATAGGGCCATGTCTTTATCTGTTTCTATTTCCCCTGCTGTATCTGGCACACTGGGTGCCCAATCACTACTTGCTAGCTGCTTGGATAATAGCAGCCAATTACTACATGTGTGTACAGGCACTGTTTCCGGCCTGTTGTGCATAATTTACAGTTAAGCATTTTTCAAAAGAGGGAGCAATTGCAGTGGATTTGATTTATGTAAGTGGAAAAAAGTGTTCAGAATCAGTTCTGTGTGCTTGGCATTTGCCATAATATTTTTAGGAAATTTGGAATAATAATTTTATTTTTAAAAACTCATGGATTATTTTTAGCTTCAAAGAGTGTTCTTATTTTGCGTAAGTTAAACTAATGGGCTAGTACCGGCCACAGAGTGCAGGAAGGGCTGCTTTCATCTTTGAATAGTGAAAGGCAGCCTCTTTCATGCATACTTTTATGGGATAAAATTCCTTTTTAGGATTTGGGGCAGAGTTTTTTTCCCTCTTATGCCCCTTAGTTTGAATGGAATGGTCATTCATTGTCCTTGTATTTTCATTGCCTGTGGAAGTATTTCACTCAAGAGATAGTTTCAAGAAAGTTGGAGATTTCTTGTATCAAACTAGCAAAGACATTTTTGCTTTTGTCTCTTGAAAATCTCCCTCAAACTAAAAGAATGAAAATCAGGAATGCAGACTGTATCCTTATAAACCTTGGAGACATCTGTAACCCTGACCCATACAGGACCTAAAGATAGAAAGCAGATGAAGTGATGGCAAATGCATTTGCAGAGAGGAGAGGTGAAATCAAGAATAAAATGCCTGCAGGGCTCACAGGGAGAGGACTGGAAGCGATTGATTTGCTCACAATGCCAGGAAGGCTCAGAAATGAGAGTTCCCCGGTTCCCCAGAGGCATAGGTGAAACACAGGCTTTAGGATGGGAGTAGGGATGGGAAAGTCTGCAGGAGGTAAAGGGGAGCCCCAGAAGGACTTGAGAAGGGAAGTTCCCTATTGCAGCTCTGGCCTAAGGAGAAGAGCCCATCTAGAATAGAGCTGAAGGAGGAGGGCTCCAGGAGGAGTGTTTCTGGGGGGTGCAGGAATGAAACTGATTAGAAAAGAAGAAAAAAAGAAGAATGGGACGTACTGGGTTTCAATTCTTTCTCTGTTCTCCAATGAACTGTGAATATGAGGAAATTAGTTAATGTCTTCGGACTTTTCATTTCCTTATTTATTAAATAAAACATTATATCTTACGGTATTTTGTTATTCTGTTGGGTAAAAGACAGTACAAAACCCAGCAAGTCTACTTCCAGGTGTCTACCCCAAAAAAGGAAAACATGTCCATACAAATACTTATAAGCATGTGTTAATAGAAGATTATACATAAGAGCCAAAAACTGGAAACAGCTCAAATATCCACCAATTAGTGAATGAATAATCAATGTGGCATATATATATATATATATATATGATGAAGTACTATTTAGCAATAAAAAAGAACAAAGTACTGTACCTGCTACAGCATGGGTGAATCTCAAAAACATTGTGCCAGGTAAGATAAACCAGATGCAAAAGGCTACATATTGTATGGTTCTGTTCATGTGAAATGCCTAGAAAAGGCGAATCTATAAACAGCAAGTAGATTAGTGGCTGCCTGAGGCTGAAGTAGGAATGGGAATTAACTAAAAATGGGTGCTGTGGGATGATGAAATCTTCTTCTTCTTCTTCTTTTTTTTTTTAGTAGTATTTATCTTTATCTGTCTGACTTATTTCACTTAGCATTATTCCAGGTTCATCTGTGTTGTCACCAATGGCAGTAGTCCTTTTTAATTTTGTTTTTAAATTTTACTTTAATTGACAACTAAAAATTGTATGTATGTATGTGTACAACATGATTTTTGATATATACGTATGTTGTGGAATGGCTAAATCAAGCCATTTAACACATGCATTACGTCACATCCCTTTTTTTTCATATGTGGTGCAAACACTTAAAAATCTACTCTTTTGGTAGTTTTCAAATATACAATAGATTGTTATTAACTGTTGCTACTGTGATGTACAGTAGATCCTTTTGAACTTGTTCCTCCTGTCTAATTGAAATTTTATGTCTTTCGACCAACATCTCCCCATCCCCCAACCTTCAACCTCTAGTCACCTCCGTTTTACTCATTTCTGAGTTCAACTTTTTTACTACACATATGAGTGAGATCATGTAGTGTTTGTCTTTCTGTGCCTGGCTTATTTCACTTAATATAATGTTCTCCAAGTTCATCTGTGTTGTCATAAATGACAGGATTTTTTCTTTTTTAAGGCTGAACAGTATTCCATTGTGTATGTGTACTATATTGTCACTATTCATTCCAGATGAGGAAATGTTTTAAAAATTGGATTGTGGTAATGGTTACGCAACTCTGTACATTTACTAAAAATCATTTAATTGTACACTTACAATGATAAATTATATCTCAATAAGGCTATGGGGAAAAATGGTAACAAAAGAAGAGTCAAGGGGCAGAGAGGTACAAATGAAACAAGATTGGCAAAATACTGGTTATTGTTGAAGGTGGGTTACAGATGAGAGTTTATTATACTCTTTCTACTTTCATGAATGCTTGAAAATTTGAATAATAAAATGTTTTTAAAAGGGCAGTCACATGCATGTTATTGTATGGATGTCAGATAACACTTGCAACGCTTTACAGTGGTGGATGTTCTAGGCACTCTTGGGACATAATTTTACCTCCATTGGAACCAAATCCATAATATATCAATTCACTTTTAACGTGTTAGCTCTTCCCAATACCTTCTTAGCAGGAAATTGAGAAAATCATGGTAATCACATCCTCAGAAAGAAGGTTAAATTTTGTTCAGCGTATTCTCTTTAAGTGTGGTACATTTTAGAAAGGATAAAATTACAATGAGCTTTACTGCTTTACAGGGGAATCCTCAATCTTAAAAAAGTAGACCATCTAAAACAAATGTTATTTGTAATAGCACTGAGTAATGGAATTGTTTTACATGTCCTTGCAACTTAGAAGCAATATTGCATTCCTGACTCAGTCTATTGTCAAAGCGTATATAAGAGTGATAGTTACCGTTTGTTCTTGCTTACTATGTACTTGTCTAAGGATCGGTTTTCCAATCTCATAATTAACATTCTTAAAAAGGTAGTTTTTTGTTCCCATTTTACAATGAGGAAAGTTGAGGCACAGAGAAACTGAATAACTTGCCTGAGATCCAGCAGCTAGTCAATGTTAGTGCTGGCGCTGCTTGACTCTACAGGCTATGCAGTTACCCCTTTATGGTTGCATTGGAACATATTTTTCATTAAAAGCCTTTTTCCCACAAATTTCAGTTTAACCTATGTGTTATGCTTTCTTTATGGAATCTATGTGAGGTAGGTGAGAAACAGGAGGTGATATTTTCCTAGGGGGAAGAATTGCAGGTGCAGATGGGAGTTAAAGGCAGTGATCATCTCTGAGGCACAGTTTTAGGGTACCTCATGCTAAAAACATTACAAGTGGGCCCCAAGCTTTGATTTGAAGGTAGTGGAAACAGTTGTTTGCAATTCAGAATTCAGATCCTTATTCATTGGCAAGATTATCATAAGTCTCCTAACCAGTCTCCCAGCTTCCGGTCCATTTCTGGACTTGCCACCCAGTTGCATTATTTCTTATATAAAAACCCTCAATGAAATGGCCTTACATTCCTACAGATTAAAATCTGAACTTCGTAGTTTGGTGTTCAGAGCGCTTCATGTCTTCCTTCATGCTGTTTTTCTCCCTTCTACTGTTCCCCATTGGGCACTCAATGCTTATGCCATCTAGAATATTCCACAATTCTTACCCCTCTGTCAATTGGCTTGTTCCCAGTGACTATAATTCCCTCGTCCCCCTTCTTTACTGGCCAGATCCTATTCAGTCTTCAAAGCCCCAATTTTTAAAAAAATCATCTCCTATGAGAAGCCTTCTCCAGTCCTCTCAGCAGCAGCAACTCTTCTTTCCCTGGGTTTTCATGACACTTTCTGCACACCTTGATTATATGTAGTTTTGCCATTATTTATATGCCATAGCTCCTTCAGGCTGGAGACCTTGGAGTCCCACCTATATCTCATCACTCAGGTCTGAGTCTAGCACAAGGTAGGCCCTCAGGGAATATGGGTGGAATTAACTTTTTTATAGAACTGTGATTTATGATTTTTGAAATGAACAACCTTAAAGATAGAAAATAAAAATACATTTAACAAGTCATCTTTATGTGAGAAAAAAACAACCAGGAATCAACCTGGAAGTATTAAGGCACATATTTGTAATGGACCAGAAACATAGTCCTATTTCTTAGGATAAAATATATTCCAAGTGCCAACCCAGATACCCAGGATATTCCCACTGTACCTTCCCTACTCCAAGATCTCATTTAACTTTTTTGTATTGGGGAAGATATGGGAGAAATGAAAGTCTAGGAACTGGAGAGGTGTGAAACAGATGTTCCTAAGAATTTTCTAATTTATCTTCAGGAATGAAGGTACCACTTTGATTACATAATTTCCAAGGTCCTGTCATACTCTGAAATAGTTTTAGTTGTTTCAGTCCCCATCTCTTAGCAAATAAGGGAGGAGTTGGTTATTCACTCATCAGATATTTTGAATCATAGGACCATTATTTAGTTGTCCTAGTTGGGGTCAGGCTAACTGGCCAGTGCATTAAACTTGACCTTCAAACCACCTGTTGAATTTGGTTTTAAGGTATAGCTTCCCTGTAACTGCTCACTGGTACTTTATGAGATAGAAGATCTGTGCTCTCAAGGGTGACAACCTCAAAAAGCTTACATTCCAAGAGGGAGAATCCAGAAATATGGACATCCTTTTATTAGAGAAAGTGATTTCTAGAGAACACTAAATAGCTTTTTTTCTCCTCTATTTTTAATATGTTTCCTGCTAGAATCCCATTTTCTCCTCTGCTTCTAGTATGTTTTCAGCAAGTCACTGGGTAAATGTAAAAGTAAAAATTCCCCTGTCTTTGGGAAGGATGTTTTGAAAATGATTTATTTTTCTCTTGAGAATTGGCTCTGCTGAACTGTCAAATTATTCACCTTTATCATGTTGAACAACATCATCTTCTGCCACTCCTTTTACCCCACAGTCTTTCAGTGGACATTTCATGAGCTCATCTGGAGGGTGTTGCTCACTTGACCATCATCTTTTCATTAGGTTGGCTGGATCAGTGCATTAATTTCCATTCATAATTAACACTTAAAGCTTATGATCTAAGATCGTTCACCTGCCAAAACAAGCAAAAACCCCAAACAGCAAACTCTCTTATCATATGCTGAGATGAAAAGGAGAATGCTTTTTATTATATTCCTGGACTTTCTCTCTGCCCTAATTTTGCATCAGTGTTGAAGGAGAGATGCTTCCTAACTGGGATTTCCCACTCATGAGTGGAGACATTATTGCGAATTGTTACACAGTCAGCCATTAGAAGTACAATTTCTGCCTTCATTCATTTGATTTTATCATGTGTTAGAACTTTGCTTGGAAGGACCTTTCATGTCTGACACACTCCTCAGCTCCTCCTCCCTCTTAGAAAGACTCCCTTCGTGTGCCTAGTGCCCTGAAAAAAACACACACTAGGAAATGAGGAAACCAGAGCCTGGTTTCCCCACAGATTCCTTTAGGGGAGCAGCTATGCAGCCAGTGTAAACATTCCAATTCAGTTAGAGATAACTTCTTGGTTTTCCATTACGCATGCCAGTGAGGTCATGAAGAATATGCTTACTTTAATGAGTATTGTGTTTTGTTTAAAGTGTATGTCATCTGGTAGAAAATGCTCAGAGTTTGGAAGTCAGAGGCTTGGGTCCCAGTTAATGTTTTGCCACTGACAACATGTTATGCAGAAGGTGCTTCACCTCCTTCCTGCTCCCTGTGCTCTCTCATTCCTGGTACAGTTTGAGCAGTGCTGTGTGCTCTGTAATGGGCTCAGTTAGATGGACCTGTGCCTCTTGTGGGTCAGTAAAGCTATACACCTTGACTTGCACCTCAGAGCTCTCAAAGGTTGGTGACAGGGCTTTCGCTTCCCTTATCATTTGGGTAGAAGTGGGTGTAGTAGATCCATAAAGATGTGTAATGGCTTATTAACCGGAAAGGTTGCATGCTTGCTTCAGACAAGTAGAACATAAAATACAAACAAGTTGAATGCAGTAGAAGTTTCATGCAGTAACCATGAGCAGCAACACAAACAATAGGGAGACAGAGAGAGCCTCTTCCAAGCAGTGCCACACAGATTCATGAGATGGTTCCCCTTCCCAGTTCTTTAGTCACGTTTAAGTGAACCCAATAGTAAGAAGTAAATATGAAACAGTCACACTTAGTTTCTAGAACCTTGTGCGATAGTTCCCCACTATTGTAAAGGGGTGAAATATTTCACCTAAGTAAACGTACCAGGTAAGTGAGTTCTAAATGTCAGTATTTGAATGGAGGTTTTCTCAGCCTTTTCTTCGTCTGTCTTCTGAGTATAAATGGAGTGACTGCCCTCCTGAGTCTCCTTTCTTATGGCTTGAGCGATCTTTCTACGATACAGATCAGATCCTGTCATTCCCCAGCTTAAAATTCTTTTTGATTTTCTTTTTTCCTTTTTTTCAAATTTAAATTTAATTTTTATTTTTTGTAGAGATAGGGTCTTGTTCTTTTGCCCAGGCTGGACTGTAGTGGCATGATCATAGCTCACTGCAGCCCCAAATATCTGGCCTCAAGCGATCCTCCTGCCTCAGCCTCCTGTGTAGCTGGGATTACAGGTGGCTTGGCTAACCCAGCTTGAAATTCTTAAAAGTGCTCCTCCTGCTTTCAAAATCAAGTTCAAACTGCTTCACCAAACCTATTAAAGGCCTCTTTATCTGGTTACTGTCCAACTTTGCAGCCTCATTTCCTCCTGCTTTTCCAAAGGCCCTCACTCTGTGCTTTTGCCGTTCTGAGCTGTTTCTTACCTAAACACACAATTCCCTACAATGGTCCCTCAATGACCCAAAGGGAAACCTGATCCCCTTCCCTGCTACCATGCACACACCATAGGCAAAGTCCTTAAAACTTGCACCTTAGAATTACCTGAATATGATGCCAAGTCCTCTCAGTTACTCTCTTGTTGGGAATGTTGTGCAAAGACCACGTTTGCATGAGCTCGCTTCTATGAGATGAAAGTAACATAAGTATTCCTGTTTTCTTTTCAGGGGATAATTTCCTGTCAATGAAACTGATACTATCCTTTTAGAAATTATTTTCAGTTATCTTCTGTATCAACTGTGTAGCACAGGTTTCCCTTTTGGATGCATCAGGAAGCAAATCAGCATTATCTCTGTTTAATACAAAGTGATTGAAGTGATACATTCTCTATGTTTGAAGCTGCATTGTACCAGAACAGAAAAGTTCCAAAGGAATGGTGAGGTGAAAATTATCCGAAAAATGATATATAATTAAAATAATTTTTGAGTGAGTCAGTGTAATCTGCGTTCTGCTTGACATAAAGAGAAAATACCACATTCCTGGGAGGGAGGAGGGAGGTGAACGTCAATCTGTAAACTCCAAACTGGAGCAACAGAGGAAGAGCTATTGGAAGTGTAGATTCCAGTGCTGTGAACTCCCAGTTATAGGATCACTCTATAAGCAGAATCTAAATAAGCTGATTTACAAAGGCAAATAAAAGGTTTCAGCAAATATGGGGTATCTTAAAAAATCTCTTTGATAGTCATTTTTGGGCTTCCTCCCCTCAAAAATGAACTGATTTTTCAAATGACTTTTCTTAATTGAATATGTTGGGAAAGATACATATTTTCTAGTTCTCAAGGAGGAGATGAAATTTCCAAATATCTGTTTCAGTTTCTAACAACTATTAAAATATATAGGCTTTAATCTGAGAATATGTAGATGCATTTTATTTGAGCGGTCATATCAATTCTAACTTTAAAGGTCATTTGGGCCTGGGTGCGGTGGTGTACACCTGTAGTCCCAGCTGCTAGGAAGGCTGAGGCAGGAGGATCACATGAGCCCAGGAGTTCAAGGCTGTAGTGCAATTGATCACCCCTTTGAATAGCCACTGCACTGCAGCCTGGGCAACACGGTGAGATCCCATCTGTAAAGAGTTTTTTTTTAAGTCATTTGAAACAAAATTTGTTAAACTCCATTGCCTCAATTCTACTTTTCACACATTGTAAAGGTTATCTAAATTTCTAGACCTCACTTTATAAACGACACATTACAAATACCCAAATCATGATAGCTCAGGTATACTGTTGGAATGTTTATGGAAATTACTTTGATGAGGTATGGGTAGGCCAGAGGAACCTGCATGTTAATAAGGGTCCCTTGTTCATTCTTGGATGGAGGGCCACAGGGTGAGAAACACTGCCCTAAAGTCTCCATCGTCTGAGGGCTCTTGAGGGTTCCCACTTACCTGTGCTGTGCACCTGGCTCTGGATCCTTCTGGCCACCCTCCAGTGTTGGGTGTGGTTGGCCTTGGCAGGGACTGTGTGCGCCGCCAACCCCCCCCCCCCCACAACCCTGCTGCCCACCACCTCCCAGATAAGGAGACTATATTACTGTTTCATACCTCCATCCTCCCAGAAAACAGGACTTCCTGTGAATTCCTCTGAATTACCAACCCCCTCTACCTCTAGCATGGAGAACAAGCTATACCTTTTGGCAAAACTTGCCTGAGTGATGAGAAAGCAGAAAAGAAGCAAAAGAGCTAGGTGCTTAGGATCTCCTAGTGAATGTTTCCTTTCTTTGATCCTTACATTTCCTTCTTTGATCCTTGCTTTGCTTTTCTCTTTCTTTTCTTTTTTTTCTTTTTTTTTTTTCCAAGATGGGGTGTCTCTATGTTTCCCAGGCTGGAGAGCAGTGGCTGTTCATAGGCGCAGTCCCACTACTGATCAGCACAAGAGTTTTCATCTGCTCTGTTTCTGACCTGGGCTGGTTCTACCCTCCTTAGGCAACTTGGTGGTCCCCTGCCCCTGGGAGGTCACCATATTGATGCTGAACTTAGTGTGGACACCTGATCGTCATACAGCCCAGAACTCCTGGGCTCAAGCGATCCTGCTGTCTTGGCCTCTCAAGTAGCTGGGACTATGGGCCCATGCCACCGTGCCTGGCCTTGCTTTTCATTTTTTATGAAATACGTTTTTTAATGAATAAAAAATTTTCCTAGGGGCGATTTCCCCAAAAGGGATACCCTGTCCCAGTGATTATCCAAGCCACTACCTTTTAGGGGCCTAGAATGGTTTATACTTTGTTTATTGGTTGGTTGGTTTATTTCAGAAGTAATATGTATTCAAGGAAACACCTCAGACTTAAATAAAGGCTATAGGGTAAAGTAAAATAAAACAAGTAAGACATCTTTCTCTTTTTCTACTTTACAATTAAGAGTAGCTTCCCAGAAATTTCCTATGCATATTAAGGCATGCACATTTTATACATATATGTACAAATAGGATCAAACTACTGTTTTTTGTGGACTCTTAAGATGCTATTGATTGGTACACCCCAATTTCAAGTATGTTAAAATGTGAAATAATGTACGTTTTATAGTTGATGACATACAGAAAATTACTCTTTGGGACTCACCTTTTTTCCACATTAAATACTTTGAACATCAGTTCATATTAGGAAGGAGAGAAATCTACTTCATTCTTTTTCTTTCGTAGTATTCCATATTCTAAATCCATATTAAGATATGTATTCTGTATTCCAAGTCCACAAATATACTATGGTTTATTTAAGAATTCCCTTATTGTTGAACATTCTTGTTCTTTACTGATTTTTATATTATAAATAATGCTGCAATAAACAACCACATTTATATGTCATTACATACAAGCAATTATATTTGTAAGTTTCTGGAAGTGTAATTGCTGAGTCAGAAGGTGTACATACAGTACGTTTTTTTGTACAACTTAAAAAAATGTTTTGCTAGCTTCTGTGTTTTTCAGTGTTAGAAAGAAACCAAACACAGAAATGAGCAGCTTCTGCCAGGGTTCCTTGTAGAGAAAAATTTCTGGAAAGATGGATAGATACATATAGTTAAGCATCTCTATGTATCCATTCATACCATTGTGTTTCAATTCTAAGGTGCATATTTTTCATTTTTTAACAATTCTCAATTGGAGATATGTTGTATAATGCTTGTGCACAGGTAATACTACAGTCTTTCCCCCAAAATTTCTGCTGTTAAATTGTGCATCTTAACAACCAATGGTATTTTAGAATCATGGAAATGCAAGCGTATTTTAGTAAGACTCTGTGTGTATATGTATGTCCTTCAAGATTTGTTTGGAAATTATTCTAATTTAATAGTGAAAATGTAGTTTTAATTGTTTTCCCTTTGGAGCAATCTTGGAAACAAGCCAGAGTTTTGCAGACACCCCATGTTTATCAGTAGCTAGTACTGTCCTTTAGAGTCTGCACATGTGATTTAAAAGCCAGCCTTCATTTACTAAAGAGCCTCATTGCAAGGAAAAATCAAATCACAAACCGCACCTTGAAAAATACTAATATCATGTCACTTAGAGAAGTTAGAAGTTTATTCTAACCCCTGTAATTTACAGATGAGCAAACTTCTTGTGGTGCAACATGTGGCATTTTGTACCTCTTGCCCAACTGATAATTGATATTAAAATAATATTATTAGATAAATATTACAGGAAGGCACACTAGTTGTGAACTGATAGCTTTCTTGCAAATGACAGCATTCCCTCTTTCCTGCAGGTTTTCCAGAAGTCTGCCACCTGTGAACTCTCCTAGGGTAATCTGTATCATTTCCCAAGGGCTTGGTGTTAGCAAGTTTTGTCCCTCACATCTGTTTCTCTCTTTCTGTTTAATTAGATTTGAAATCTATATTTTTCTCTCTTCTACGTTTCCCACCTTTTTTTTTTTTTTTTTTTTTTTTTTTTGTTTCCCAGCTGTGTGTGCAGTGCATCATGTAGGCTGTGCCTTCCTGCCTCTTGGCACTGAAAGGTTTCCATTGCATTAGGATTGGCCTTGGGGGGAGGTCTTAAACAGTTGGCACTTAATAAATGGTCTTGACTGTATAAGCTTTTTTGGTCTTTCTTAAGGCCATTCTGGGCTGGGCACAGTGGCTTACACCTGTAATCCCAACACTTTGGGAGGCCGAGGCGGGTAGATCACGAGGTCAGGAGTTGAAGACCAGCCTTTCAAGATGGTGAAACCCCATCTCTACTAAAACTACAAAAATTAGCCAGGTGCAGTGGCAGTGCCTGTAATCCCAGCTACTTGGGAGGCTGAGGCAGGAGAATCTTTTGAACCCAGGTGGCAGAGGTTGCAGTGAGCCAAGATTGTGCCACTGCACTCCAGCCTGGGTTACAGAATGAGACTGCATCTCAAAAAAAAAAAAAAAAAAAAAAAAAAGATCGTTCTGATATTGCACTGGAAGAGCATCTGAGCCAGGGTGCTCCTCGTTGCGCCATTTGACTCATGCTCTCTTCAGTTATCTATCATAGCCTGGTAAAAAGGCAAAAGCAGTTGTGCATGTATGTGATAAAATTGCTAAACTGTTTCTTGTTAACTGTCAACTGGCATTGAAGGAGACAGTTATTTACATTTTCAGTTGCTTTTTGTGATATACAAAGATCAAAGACCTTTTCTGCAGTTTCCTCCTCGACTCAAACCACAACTTCCTTCCTCTGTATTAAAAGCCTCTGCAACATGCATTAGTATTCTACTTTCTCACTGTCAGTGACAAATAATAATTTTATTGTGCCAAGTCGAAATGTGGTCACTTGAGGGCTTTTCTGTGGGTGCCTCTGCATCTCTGAATGGACACCTTTGGAAGACACTTACCATGCTTTCAGCAGCATTTTTAGTTTTTATTTGTTAAAGGAAAAAAAGGCTGTAGAAGTGTTCCTGACTAGATTTCAATCCTTTTTTGGTTTTTGAACCCTTTTGAGAATCTGATGAAAGCTTGAGGGTGGTGATGCTTGTCACAGGGGCAGCTGCCATAGGGGCAGCTGTGGCTCATTCCAGCACATTCTCCAAAAGCGATTCCCTTTCAACAGTTGTTTAAATAAGATGGCAAGAAGATGGCCCTCAAGACTATAATGGAAAGATAACAACAGAGGAAATGGCAGAAGAGCAGGGTGGGTAGTTCTGCACGTGATCAAAGCATCGGTGTTCAGACTATGGGAGGAGCAGGGGAGGCAACGTGGGAGCATTCAGAGTGACTCCCCACTCACAAAAGACACATCACCCCAGTCTCAGGACATGCTAATAACCCCAAAGCCCTTCTAGGGGCTGCTAGGGAGTCTGTGGGCCTCAGGTTGGAAAATTCTGCTTTTGTCTTATTGGCAGTTAACATGTGGGCTCAAGAAGTTTGGAGCGGACCATTACCTGAATTTCAGCTCTAATGCTTCCCAAGTGTGAGGCTTTGGCTAGTCAAGTCATTTGCTTCTTTAAGCCACTGTTTTCCCACTGAAAATGGGAAGAAATAAAACCAGACACATAGGACTGTGGAGGGCCAACTGGGATGACCTGAATAAAACATGTGGCACATTGTCACATAGTAGGATCTCAAAAAGTGGCTGTTCTTTTCCCTTCTTCTGTCCATCTTTGATTTCTTTTATGGGGAGAGGTTTTCTTCCCCAAGGAGATGATTTTTAGAGCTGTGGAAATCAGCTGCATTGAGGCTAATTGTATCTGTCAGAACTCACATGCATTTGCAGATGTAGAGGTTAGGAAACGGATGCCACTCTTCCGCTCCCCCCACTCCCTCCACAAGATGAGGTACTACGGCTGGTGGACACTGGGCTGAGGCTAGAAACATGGTAAGGTCGTCCTGGGAGAGCCCCAAGTGGAGGGAATTCTGTGCTAATTCCCAGAAATTGAACTTCTCCTGGGACAGTTACCGCAGCAGGGATACTTCGCTGGAGAAGGCCAAAGGCTGTAGGCCAAGGCAGCGCCCACTGGAGGACTACAGGGTACCTCTCACGGTAGGGACAAGGAAGAAGGTCTCAGAAAACTTGGAGAGGAGAGAGGGCAAAACCTGGTCTGGGCCAAAGCCTAGTCCTGAAGGCTTATTAAAATGCTCTTAGGCCAGGTGTGGTGGCTCACACCTGTAATCCCAGCACTTTGGGAGGCCGAGGCAGGCGGATCACTTGAGGTCAGGAGTTTGGCACCATCCTGGCTAATATGGTGAAACACTGTCTCTACTAGAATTAGCTGGGTGTGGTGGCACGTGCCTGTAATCCCAGTTATTTGAGAGGGTGAGGGTGCTTGAACTGGGGAGGCGGAGGTTACAGTGAGTGGAGATTGCGCCACTGCACTCCACCTTGGGTGACAGATCGAGGCTCCATAAATAAATAAATAAATAAATAAATAAATAAATTTCTCTGAGAGCAGGTGTTGGCCCTTCTCTCCCCTGTCTGGTCCCCTTCTCCTTCCCCATACTCTTAAAACCTACTTAAGAGTTTTCAAACAAAAGCATTTTACTCCAAAGCCTTAAATATTCCTAGCTTTGTTTTGCTGTTCATTTTATCTGTTTTTTGTTTGTTTGTTTTGTTTTTTGAGACAAGGTCTTCCTCTGTTGCCTAGGCTGGAATGCAATGGCATGATTATACCTCACTGCAGCCTCAACCTCCTGGCCTTGAGCAATCCTCCCACTTCAGCCCCCAGTGTAGTTGGGACTATAGATGCACACCACCACACCTGGCTAATTTTTAAAATTTTTCATAGAGATGGGGTCTTGCTATGATGCCCAAGCTGGTCGTGAACCCTTGGGCTCAAGTGATCTTCCTGCCTTGGCCTCCCAAAGTGCTGAGATTACAGGCATGGGTTACTGTGCCCGGCCTTGGTGTTCATTTTAAAGGAAACAAAAGGTTGAAATGGCACTGTGAATTTTGAACGGTCAGATAAATATTTAAAACCCAATGAATGGGCTGGGCGTGGTGGCTCACACCTGTAATCTCAGCACTTTGGGAGGCCAAGGCAGGTGGATCACGAGGTCAGGAGATCGAGACCATCCTGGCTAACACGGTGAAACCCCGTCTCTACTAAAAATACAAAAAATTAACTGGGTGTGGTGGCACGTGCCTGTGGTCCCAGCTACTTGGGAGCCTGAGGCAGGAGAATCACTTGAACCCAGAAGGTGGAGGTTGCAGTGAGCCAAAATTGCGTCACTGCACTGCAGCCTGGGTGACAGAGTGAGTCTCTGTCTCAAAAAAAAAAAAAAAAAAAAAATCAGTGAGTGAACTCATATCAATGGAACGGGCAAATAAGGTGATTAGCAAGAGCAGAGTAAAATTATTAGGAAGTGCTGATGAAGCCACATTGTGGGTATTCACCCATGAAGGAGGGACAAAGCTTTGGTTTATAGAGTTTGAGTGTTAAGCAGAGGAATAAAAGTATCCATAGACTTGTAGTGCTTAACAGCCTAAATGTTCATCAAATTTTTTTTTTTTTTTTTTTTTTTTTTTTTTTTTTTTTTTTGAGACGGAGTCTCGCTCTGTCACCCAGGCTGGAGTGCAGTGGCGCAATCTCGGCTCACTGCAAGCTCCGCCTTCCGGGTTCACGCCATTCTCCTGCCTCAGCCTCTCCAAGTAGCTGGGACTACAGGCGCCCGCCACCACGCCTGGCTAATTTTTTGTATTTTTAGTAGAGACGGGGTTTCACTGTGGTCTCCATCTCCTGACCTCGTGATCCGCCCGCCTCGGCCTCCCAAAGTGCTGGGATTACAAGCGTGAGCCACCGCGCCTGGCCAGTGTTCATCAAATTTAACCAAACCTAGTTTAACTAAGGTTAACTTTGTTGCAGTACTACCACAGGATGGACTAGTGTGGAACCATGACAGAAAGAAAAAAGAGCTTTATAAATTGACTATGAAAGATACACTACATTATTAACTTTTAAACTAATGTATATAATATGGTCCTGTTTAAGTAAGAGGTAAGGTGGTAGGGCAAAGGATAGGCGTGCTTATTTGGTATTTAAAACTTTGGAAAAAAATAACCAAATTATTATCTGGGATTCTAGCTGGGAATGGATTGGGGAGGAGTCTGGTTTGACACAGCAGTTTGAGCCAGGGTTTGGAAACAGAGTTGGATTCAAATTCTGACTCTGCTCTTTCTGCTATTGTAACTTGGCAATTTGCTTAACTACTTTCTTATGTAAAATGGAACTCATCAGAGCACTGACCTCATATCACGAGGATGAAAATAAGATTAAAAAATACTTAGTTCAATGCCTGGCACATAGTGAGTGGTAAGTGCTCACCATGTTTTAATTTTTACATAGAGCATGTCTTACTTTTTCATTAGAAAAAAAGAAAATACAGTTATTTCAGTGGGAAGTAGTGGCTGAAGTTAAGAAGCTTAATGACATACACTGGGACTCAAATGACACCACCCAAGGGGGCACGTTTGTTTAAAGGGAAGAGTGTGAACTTGTAAAGTTTAGGAAATAAGAATGTAGCTGGGCTCGGTGGCTCACGCGTGAAATCCCAGCACATTGGGAGGCCAAGGCAGGGTGGATCCCTTGAGCTCAGGAGTTCGAGACTACCCTGAGCAATATGGCGAAACCCCGTCTCTGCAAAAAACACAAAAAAAAAAAAGAATATGGAGATCTACATTCAGAAGGAAAATGTTGGGTAACTATAGTGAAAGAATGCCAAAGGGCAGAGGTTAGCTGTCAGATCATGCAGAATAGGCAAATGTGGTAATTAAAAGTTCTGTAGATTCTGAATAGAATGTACATTTTTAAAAGAGAAAATGAAGTTCACTAGGACAATCTGTACTTGGGAAAATAGGCTATCTAATAAAAACCGGGACAAATACTTGTTTTGATTATTATTATAATCTTTACTTTGGCTTAATATTAAGAAGGGTTAAATTATATTAAAAGAACCTCAATGAAGATGGGGAAAAGTTAAATTGAGAAGATATTATATGCAGTGAAAGTGGTTGACAATGCTTCAGAAATTTCCAGAAGAATTGGGTAAGAGTAGTCAGCTTCGTATTTGTCATTTTTGTTATAGATAATTAGTTCAAAGCCAAGAATTTATATTTGAGTTCAAGACTACTTAACAGCTCCAAAGAAAATTCTTCTGCCTATTTTAAAAGCCCGCTTTTTGAAATCTGCCACAAACTCAAAGGAGTTTTACAGAAACCTTAAAGGTAATTGGAAGTCTGAGGGCACTTAGCTTGTAATGAAACATGAGGCTTTGGGGGCCAGGATGGAGGGAGAGAAGGAAGGGGAGTAGGTTTTGCTTTTACCTTCTTGAGACCACCATTGCCAGAGCTGCCAAACCCCCAAATCCAGAGATGTGATACTGTTCCTAAGGGTCTCATAATAGGCACAGGCTTTGACATTTTCTTTTACTTTAAAGATGCCCTACAACAGGGAAGATATACATTTGCTAAAGTTTAGTAGTTTCCAAAATATGATAGCCTCCTTTTTAACAAATGATGTTTATTAATAGAATTGTCAGTACCTTTAATAATTTCATGGAAGTACAAATTCTGTGTGCTTATTTTAAATTCTGGGACTGGTATATTGTGAAACAGCCTTAAGATGGAATGCTTTTATTTGGTACATATAAACATAATGTGATCCTTGTGCTTAAGAAGTTTATACACTAGCTGGAGCGACAAGGCTCAAGCACATGAAACATTTTGCATCTAACTTAGCTTTTGAATTAAGTGCTAAAGTGTATGCTGCTGACCAATTCATTTATTCAGCAAATATTAAAGTGCTTATTATTCACTAGGCATTCATGTGTAGGTTTTGAGGTTAAAGGGACAAACAAAATTAAGTTAGTTTTCCATGCTGTAGATAGAGTAAATGCAACTAGCATAAAATCTAGTAGAGGCAGCATAATGTACTGGTTAAGAATGACCTGTGTCATGACACATGCCTGGCATTACAATCCCAGCTACTTGGGTGGCTGAGGCAGGAGGATTACTTGAGCCCAGGAATTCGCATCTAGCCTAGGCAATATAGCGAGACGCTGTCTCTAAAAACAAACAAACAAACAAACAAACTGTGTCTGTCGTCTGTTTTGTTCATTTGTGAATGTCTAGCACATGGGACAGGGTCTGGCCAGTGGTAAGCACTCAGTATTAGTTGCTGACTGAATAAATGCTGATAGAAATAGTCCCTGTCCTCTTGGAACTTACAAACTAGTGGTAAGACCAGGTTTTCCCGGATATGTTCATATGTTCTGTGAGGTGTTTCCTCTCTCTGTCATATACACATGCACACACACACACAAAAACAGATAGATTCAAAGATATACACAGTGCCCTGTGATCTTGCTGATGGAGTCTGGAACAAAATTTGTGTATCATGCATCCTCTCCATATCCACAAACTTTTCTTCTAACCTAGTCCAACCCAAATCAATAAGAACTTGAAACACTCACAGGTGGTAGAGTTGAGTTCATATCACTGATTGGGATTTGTTTTTTTGTTTTTGAGAACCAGAGAGACAGTATTGTGTGGCAGTTAAAAGCATCAGCTTTGGAGCCAGAGAGAAATAGGTCCAGGTCCTGGCTTTGCCTTGGATAAATTTCTTAAGACTGTGTAAGCCTCAATTACTTTATCTATAAAAGAGGACATTAATAGGACCTGGTTTTCAGTGCTGTCAGCAGTTAGTGAGATTAAAGCATATATGGCGCATAGTAAAGTACTGTACTCATCCTAAGCACTTACTACAAGTTACCAATTATTTATTTTTTTTATATTATTTTTTGTCACCTAGGCTGGAGTGCAGTGGCATGATTTCGGCTTACTGCAGCCTCCACCTCCCAGGTTCAAGCAGTTCTGCTGCTTCAGCCTCCCCAGTAGCTGGGATCACAGGCACTCACCACTACGCCTGGCTAATTTTTGTGTGTGTGTGGTTTTTGTTTTGTTTTGTTTTGTTTTTTGTTTTTTGAGATGGAGTCTCTCTTTGTTGCCCAGGCTAGAGTGCAATGGTGCGATCTCGGCTCACTACAAGCTCTGCCTCCTGGGTTCTCACCATTCTCCTGCCTCAGCCTCCCGAGTAGCTGGGACTACAGGTGCCCGCCACCAGGCCCAGCTAATTTTTTGTATTTGTAGTAGAGACGGGGTTTCACCATGTTGGCCAGGCTGGTCTTGAACTCCTGACCTCAAGTGATCCACCTATCTTGGCCTCCCAAAGTGCTGGGATTACAGGTATTAGCCATCTCGCCTTTCCGTAAGTTACTGATAATTCTTATTCCTGAAATGGGAGAAGAATCCTTATTATGTGTGTATGCATGTGTGTGTCTCCTTACTTTTTTCTTACTCAAAAAAACAACAGACAGTGTGTGTTGGCATAACCAGTAGACTGGCACACAGTTGATGAGAATACTGTAGCCACAGACTAGCTCTCAGGGGAACAGTGCCTTCAGGGGCAGTGCTGTGCCACTGTCTGCAAAAGTTGGAATCAGGCCCAGTGTTGTTGAACACACTGAGGAAGCTGGCAGAAGACCCCGAGGTGTAATGGGCAGGAGGGAAGCATGTGGGCTGTTCATGACCATGCAGCTGTTTTTACAGGAATCAAGCTTTGCTGTCAGCTCCTGACAGGTTCCTGGTAGTGTCGTCTATCTGAAGGTGAACCCCACCTCCACCACCCACACACAGAGAAGTGTTGATTGCAGTTCCTGTGTGGGTCCTCTGAGTGTCTTCACACACACAGATTTGTTTATTATTTTTAATGAACTTGGCATTTCTCTGAGGCTGGTTTAATGGTGCCCATTAAAGAGATGGCAGCTCCAGAGTTTCTTCATTGTAGAGCTGGCATTTTACCATGTGAGGAGGTAATTCTGTCTTCCTACCTGTGAGGCTTATTTTCTAAATCTCCAAAACTGGAGTGTTTTTAGTTGCAATGTTAAAGTTGAAATAAATTTTTTATGCACTAGTTTCTGTTCACCTAAAAGGGTAAAGAACTTTGCAGATTAGAACTACAATTGACCTTTTTCTAGTTCTTCCACTTTTTTTTTTTTTTTGAGACAGGATCTTCCTGTGTCACCCACGCTGAAGTGCAGTGGTGAGATCATAGCTCACTGCAGCCTCTAACTCCTGGGCTCAAGCGATCCTCCCACCTCAGTCTCCCGAGTAGCTGGAACCACAGGTGTGTTTCACCATGCCCAGCTAAGTTTCATATTTTTTGTAAGAAACGGTTTCACCATGTTACCTAGGCTCTTTTCAAACCCCTGGGTTCAAGTGATCCTCGCATCTCAACCTCCCAAAGTACTAGGATTACAGGCATGAGCCACAACACCTGGCCTTCTCCAATTCTTTCTGTGTCCCCTAATCATGTTGATTCTGGTACCAAGATAAAGAAGACCCTACTGTGGAGAGATACAATGCATTTTTCAGTTGGGTTAAATTGATTAAATGACTTGATGGTATTGATAAACTCTAAGGCAGAGATTCTCACCCTTGGCTGCACATTAGAATCTCTTTCAAAAATCCAGGTGCCTCAGGCCTACTCCAGACTAAGTCAAAATCTCTGAGGGTGAGACTCAGGTATCAGTATTTTTAAAACCTCCTCAGATGCTTCCAACATGTAGCCAATTTAAGAACCAGTGCTAGAGAACATGGCTTTCAACTGGGGGCAGTTTTGCCCTGCCCGCAAGAGACATTTGGTAATATCCAAAGATAATTTTAGCAAACTGGGAGGGGTTTATTAATTTAATTTTAGTGGGAGGGGTTTGCCACTGGTATCTAGTGGGTAGAAGACAGAGATCCTTCAAAGCATCCCACAGTGCACCCAACAGCTCCCCATAACAGTTATGTGGGCCAAAATATCAGTAGAACCAAGGCTGAGAAACAATGTTCTAGAAAAATCAGGCTAAAGAAATGCCAGAGCAATGTATATGCCTGTTGTGAGGAAATAATAGCATGTAGAACTTTACATTTTTAGCCACCCAGCAAGATAATACAAAGGAAGTAGTTTCACCTCTGTCCTTTGAGCCTCTTCTGCGTCTGCCATCATGGAGGCCTGTCCTTGTGGTGGTGCACCTCCTGGTTCCGATTTCTTGAGTAGGACTTCTTCCTGTAGTCCATAAGTTTACTGTACTTGAATGGCTTGGAAGAAGACCCAAGTTAAGAACATTAAACCAATAGAAATTAGCCAAGATAAATAATTTTTAAATAAGCTTTTAAATTGTTTGGCCTGATATAAAGTTTTCTAAAATTACAGAAAGAACGATTTGAAAGTGATTATTTAAGAAATTATATAAGAAATCTGATTCTATGTGCTGTAGAGACTTCTTTTTATTCTTTCTTCCTTTTGATTAGATAAGAGGAGGCTAAGAAAGGCATTTTTTAATTGTATCAAAATCAGTTTTCTTTAATTTTGAGATATTCAGGAATGCTTTCATAGCAGGTTATATTGACCTATATTTATCATCAAATATTTACCTTATATGATAATAATAATAATTATTATTATTTGAGATGGAGTCTCACTCTGTTGCCCAGGGTGGAGTGCACTGGCGCGATTTTGGCTCACTGCAACCTCTACCTCCCAGGTTCAAATGATTCTCCTGCATCAGCCTCCCAAGTAGCTGGGATTATAGGCAGAGGCCACCATGCTGGCTAATTTTTGTATTTTCTTAGAGACGGGGGTTTCACCATGTTGGCCGGGCTGGTCTTGAACTCCTGACCTCAAGTAATCTGCCTGCCTCGGCCTCCCAAAGTGCTGGGATTACAGGCGTGAGCTCCCGCCCCCAGCCCTACCTTATATAATTAATATCATGATCTTTATTTCCTTTGGACATATCCACTTTTCCAGAGTGTGGGAGACATAAAAGATCTTTGTCATAAATAAGTTGTGTTTTTTTCTTGTATGCAGTTGTCAAATTTAGTCTTTAACCAAGGTGGTGAATTTAATTGACTCACCACCTTAATTATATTAATTAATTATAGTCAAACATTAATTATAGTCAAAGTGTTTTCTTCCCCAAAACTGATCAAAGTAGATAGTCACAGCTCTTGAAATGCTCTGAATTCATTGATCTTTTGCAGGTGATTGATTGACACTTCTTTTTTTTTTTTTTCAGTTTGTCCCTTTAAATGGGGATTTCAAGTGGTACCTTTAATGCTCTGTATCAGCCTTTTGTTCTAGAATGGATTTTTTTTTGAGAGAGGTCTCCCTCTGTTAGCCAGGCTGGAGTCTGGAGTGCAGTGATGTGATCACAGCTCACTGCAGCCTTGACCTCCTGGGCTCCAGCAATCCTCCCACCTCAGCTTCCTGTGTAGCTGGGACTATATGCATGTGCCATCATGCTTGGCTAATTTTTTTTATTTTTTATTTTTGTAGAGACGGGGTCCCCCTATGTTTCGCAGGCTGGTCTTGAACTCCTTGACTCAAGTGAACCTCGTGCTTCTGTCTCCCAAAATGCTGAGATTACAGACATGAGCCACTGTGCCTAGCCTAGAACTAAATTGATGTACATATGAATCTGGGGTGATACCTGTTATAGTTTTTCAGTTTTTTTCTTCCTCCCCCCGTATTCTCCTGCCCCGCCTCCTGTCCCTCTTCCTGCCCCTCCTCCCCTTCCTCCTCACCATCTCATGAACCCTTGACTCCACCGTAATGCAGTTTATTAATTCAGAAAACATTGCAGAACCTACCATGTGCATTTTGCATTAATTACTATACTGGTTTTAAAAATTGTTTTAGCCTATTATAGGGTTATTTGAGACACTAAGCCAGTACTCTTAAGGTGTTTGGGTCCCTTTCACTTCCAATGGTTGGAATATTTTAAAGTAAGACTAGAAGAATAACAGCTCATATGATATTTGGCATGAATACTTCAGTTTTGGAACAACATACCTGTTTCTTCATTGAATGTTAGCAGTGACTCCATAATTCAAGGGATACTTTAATTGTAGTCTAATCCTGGGTTTTGTAACTGTGCTTTTAACTTAATTTATAATTGCATTAAAAGTATTCTTGGCCAGGTGTGGTGGCTGACACCTATAATTCCAGCACTTTGGGAGGTGAAGGCCGGAGAGTCACTTGAACCCAGGAGTTCAAGGCTGCAGTGAGCTGTGATGGCACTACTCCACTTCAGCCTGGGCAATGAAGTGAGACCCTCTCTCTGAAATAAGATAAGATGAAATGAAATAATCCTTTTGGCTATGTAAACATTTAGGTTTTTCTTCTGGCTTTGGAGTTTGTATTCCAACATGAGGTTTCGAGAAAATAATCAGTTAATACTGTAGAGACCCTTTCCTAAAAACTTGATTTAATGAGAACATTCCAATGTGTGCTTAATAACAAGGCAGCTGTTGATGGTCAAATTTTCTCCTATCTGACAGTCTGAGTGAGTGTGCATATGTTGAGTGTGTGCTGTGTGTGTGTACACACGTTGTGGGAGAGTTCTCTGCTAGAAATGGGGAACAAGATGGAGAGAAAGATAATTAAATGAGTGCTTAAGGATTGAGTGGATTAAGTCCAACTAGCCTGGAACCTCTCTGGTTTCTTGGTAACCAGGATTATTGTGGGTTACTTCTATGTATATTGGTGTACCTTTTATTCTATTATGCTTGACAATACCTTCTTTATGTTAAAGAACGCCGAGGTGGATTTGTAGCCCCTGCCTAGATATTTTCTAAAAGAGGATGTGTTTGTCCATACATGTGAAAAGAACTGGCTTGGTTTAGGGAGTACATAATTAACAAGGTGGGACAGGAGTTACTAGTTTTCATTTGTTTGAAAGATGTGAAAGAGGGATTAGACATGTTCTGTGTATCCCGAAGGCACAGCACCAGAACCAGTGGATTGAAGTACAGGAAAACAGATTTCTGTTCAGTTCAAGGAGTGTCCAAAGAGATCATGAACAATGGGTTGGTGGTGGAGTGGATGGAGTGTAGAAATTGCCTTTCAATGGAGGTTGTCAAGACGACTACTGGGAGGGGACACAGGGGATTCAAGTAGTGGACTGAGAGTCGACGTTGGACTAGATGATTTTTAAGGTTGATTTCAATCTAGCGACTGTGATTTTTAGGACATTTTACATCTCCTGGAAAATTAAAAATGAAGATACATCTGGCAGTTGAAGGGACATTTCAGATTCATTGGTTCAGGGTCCCTAAAGGCTTTTTATCTCCAACTTCTTCAAGTCCTCCTGCAATTATAGTCTTTCTCTTGCACATCAATTTCTTTCCAGTTATGGAAACATCCCTATCACCATCAGAACATGCCTTTTCATCACCCTTCTTAAAAAACAAGTTAAAGAAATTTCTGTATTCAATGTAGCCTTCTAGCTCTGTGGCACTTCTCTCCTGCCCATTCTGGCAGAACTGCTTGAAGACTTGTCTCCTGGGCTGTGTACAATCTCCCCTTCCTGCCGCCCCTCCCCACTCCACTACTCCTCAAAAACCCTTTCTATTACGGTCACCAAAGACCTCCATTTTAACAAATCCCGTGGCCTGTTCTAGTCCTCATCTTTTTCAGTCTCTCAGTAGTAGTTGGCATCATCCATCCCGGCCCCCTTCTTTTTCTTTTTGTAGTATGACCTTGTAACCACCCCCACCCCCTCACTTTCCTTTGAAGCACTGTCCTGACTTGACTTCCAGGGCATCACATCCCCTTTTTTTCTCCTACCTGAATAACTGTTCTCTCCAAGGGCCTCTATAGATGGAATTGCCCCAGGGCTTAGTCCTTGACTTTCTTCTCCATACTACACTGTCTCTAGGGTTCTTAACCTGCTCAAAAAAAAACAAAAAAAAAAAAACAAAAAAAAACTAAACTAAAAAAGACTAGACTTGGCTGGGCATGGTGGCTCATGCCTGTAATCCCAACACTCTGGGAGGCCGAGGTGGGCAGATCACAAGGTCAAGAGATCGAGGCCATCCTGCCTAACACAGTGAAACCCCGTCTCTACTAAAAATACAAAAAAACTAGTTGGGTGTGGTGGCCGGTGCCTGTAGTCCCAGCTACTCCGGAGGCTGAGGCAGGAGAATGGCGTGAACCCGGGAGGCGGAGCTTGCAGTGAGCCGAGATCGCACCACTGCACTCCAGCCTGGGCGACAGAGCGAGACTCCGTCTCAAAAAAAAAAAAAGACTAGACTTGGATACCAAGTCTAGTTAATTGAGAACCTTTGGAGAAGACTTGTGGGCGTTAGCTTTTGTTCTGTTTTGGTTTGAATTGGTTTTTTTGTTCATATTTTGTTCCTGGGTATACCAGCACACAGCCAAGACTGAGAATCTGGATGATTTCTAGTCCCGGAGGATAAATGCCAAATACTAATAACTTCCAAATTAATGTATTTAACACATTTTTCCCAAACTCCAGATGGGATTATTCTGTTGTCTGTTTTACATTTCCCCTAGAAATAGGCATCTTGATTGCATGCCCCTTCCCCCACACTGGCTCCTTCCTGGGTTTGCGTCAGGCCACAAGCCCAGGAGGCATCCTGATTCCTCTGTTCCCTCATCACACAGCTCACCCGGCAGCAAGTGCTTTCCACTTGCCCTAGCAAATACGCACATCCTAAATCTCACTGCTTCTTCTCCCACCGTCACTTCTCTTCTGGGTAGTCTCAGGAGCCTCCTAACTCCCCTGTGCTCTTGCACTGTCACTCTCAGACAGTCCTTGTGCAATCAGAATGGTCTTATCGCTCGTCACAGTCATTCCCTTGCTCCAACCCCCCACGGCTTTCCATTGCAACAGACAAACTCCCCACTCCTTACCAGGAGCTACAGGCTCCGCTTCATGTGGCCTCTGCCCAATTCTGCGACCTAATTTCCTCCCACTCCCTCCTTCCTTGCCCCAGTCAGGCCATACTGACCACCATGCTGTTCCTCAAACTTCCCAAGCTCGTTCCTCCTGCTTCAGAGCCTTTGCACACATCCTTCCCTCTGCCTGGAAGCCCCTTCGCCATAGATTGTTCCTTGGCTCTCACTCTAATTTTTCTCAGGTTTCTGCTCAGATGTTACCCCAGGAGAAAGCCTATCCAAAATGCTCCTCTCTCCCATCCACTGTCTAGCCCCTGTCTCTGGTTTGTTTTTCCCCTTCACAGCGTTTACGTCTACTCAAAATCCTGTTTTTCCAGCTATTTTGTTAGAACTTTTGTCATTGCTCTATCCCCAGCACCATCAGCAGTGCTCACACGCAGTAAATGACCTATACATACTTGTGGCTGAATGATGAAGTGCTGCTCCTAGAGGAGTGGTCCCAGGACCTTGGCATTTCATCACTTCTGTGGCCCTTGGCCCCTTTTCCAGCCTCTGAGCAGACCATGCTGGCTATGGCCAGGATCTCCTGCTAAGTTTATCTCAGAACCTGCTCTCTTCTTACTGCCTCCCATTTGGCCTCCTGCTGTTTACGAATAACTGCAAAAATACACAGGCATGGAGAAGTTGAGCAGCCTCTGGCATTTTAATGCTAGGTGGGGACCTTTCACTTCTCTTCCTGACCATTCCAGATGAGTTCATGCTGCTCCCGTTTCTGTAGACAGACTGGTCCTCGATAATTCACTTTCCTGATTTTCCTCCCGCTTTTCTCTTTGCCCCTCCTGGGTCTTCTTTGCAGGCTCCTTCCCCTTTGTCCAGTATCAAAACGTTGGTATTTCTTAGGCTCTACCTGGATTCTCTGTCGTTCTTACTCTACTCTCTCCCTGGTGACCCCGCCCATTCCTAGGGTTTCAGATTCTCTACATGCCGGTGCCTCCCAAACTTATATTCCAGGCCCAAGCTGTTGTCTAAGTTCTGGACCTGGGTGTCTAGCTAGAAAACGTTCTTTGATGTCTCACAGGCAACTCAAATTTGATGTGAAGAAAGCTGAACTTGCCTTCTCTTTCTCTTTTCCCCTTAGTCAATGACCCAGGTAACTATCTTGAAACTTGGAAGGCTTCTTCTTCTGGCCTTACCCCTATGCCCAATCGTCAGTGTAGTCAGTTCTCCCGTGAATAGCTGTACACTCTATATACTGCCTGTCACTGTGCACTGCCACCAACTAAGACCAAGCCACTGCTGCCATCCCTTTCCTAGGCTACTTTAAGGGCAGTTGCACCTCCTACGCTTTCTCCAGTCTAACGTCCTATGCTGCCATTGGCCTCATAAAATGTCCATCTGATTGCATCATCCTTTGCTTAAGATGCCTCATTAGAGTTTTGATAAAATCTAAACTTTTTAATAGGGCTTATAAGATCCTTAATAACCTGTTCCCAAACTGGCTGCATTTCTTGGAGTTTCTCGGAAATATCTGCCTCCCTCAAGCACATTCCCACCCCACCCTGCGTACATACACATCACTCCTCTGGCTACTTGTTTGTCATTTATGCTAGAGTCTAACATAGGGCACAGTAAGGCCTCAATAAATATTTGTTAAATAAAGGTAGGAAGGCAGTGGTCCTGGGTTTTAATTGTATGTCCTCACATTTTAATTTAATTTACCTTAAAAATGTAAACGCTTCCAGGGTCAAAAGTTTCTGTTTTGTTTTATAGTGCTGTGTATGTTTCCCTCCACTCTGTAGTTTCCAGAGGGTTACTAAAAATGGAAGTAAAAGAAGTATGTGGGCTTCTGTTAGCAAATCAGTTTTAATCTGTGCTCTTTGGCCATTGAGTGCTGAGCTTAGGAGGCTGCCAGATGGGGACACAGGAACCAAATCACCTTTGCTTCCCAGTGGGGAACAGGGACATAAATTGGCTGAATGGGCTTCTGCAGTAAAACTCCTTCAACTTGAGCTTGTGTAAGCCAGGATCAAAATACCTGAGACTTGTTGAGACTTGTCTAGACTGTTTGTTAAACTTTCAAACCTGTTTGAGAAGAAGCCTTGGAACAACAGTGGGTTTGGGTCTTGTGAAGTAAATCTTATTTAAAGGAATAGACAAAAGCTTAATTATGTTTAATTTGTAACATTATAGGTAAGACTGTTGGTTGCTGTTGTAATGAATCTGAAAAAGAATAGAGAATATTTTTTTCCTTAGAAGTTCCAGGTTCAATGATGAAACCCCGTCTCTACCAAAAATTCAAAAATTAGCCAGGTGTGTTGGCTAGTGTCTGTAATCCCAGCTACTCGAGAGGCTGAGGCAGGAAAATCACTTGAACCTGGGAGGTGGAGGCTACAGTGAGCCAAGATCGTGCCACTGCACTCCAGCTTGAGCCACAAAGCAACACGCCACCTCAAAAAAAAAAAAAAAAAAAAAAGTTCCAAGTTCAACATTCCCAACTTCCCCCTCGGAGTTGGGAGCTCCTGGGAGAGGTTTCTAAGTCTCTATCCTCCCAGAACTCCTATCTTTAACTTCTTCATGCATGGATCAGAGGGGCCTCCAGTCACTGCTGAGTCACAGGGATAAGCAAAAAGGGAATGACACACTTCCTGCCCCAAGTTCTAGGGAGTTTTTATGGTTTGTTTTTCTGTTTCGCTTTGAAGATTCCCTGAAAAGACAGAAGATTGCCCCAGCCGCCTCCTGATTGGCAGCCTCTATTTATATGGTTTCATGGGATACCCTCTCTGCTATACCTTATAACTCACAGGGTTTTTGAAACCTTTTTTCCTTATCACAGCAGTATTACATGTTTGTGTAGTGTATTTATCAACTACAATTTGACCAATTAAAAAAAAAAAAAGAGGCACTTCTTACTGTCATTACCCAGAAAAAAACATATTGTGAATATCATCATTCCAGGCTCTTCTCTGTGTGCTTATAGTTTTCTCTTTAAAAATTATATATGGCTTAATATAATTTCTTTGCTTTTATATATTGTTTTGTAGCCTTTGTAAAGAGTTCTCATGTTATTAATACTCTGCAAGATCGGTTTTAAAGATTGCATTACTGGCCAGGCTCAGTGTCTCACACCTGTAATCCTAGCCCTTTGGGAGGCTGAGGCAGGAGAATTGCTTGAGGCCAACGGTTCAAGACCAACTTGGCCAACATAGCAAGACCCTGTCTCTTAAAAGATAAAAAATTAAAAAAAAAGACTGTGTTACATGCCATTATATGGATGTGCCATAATTTACTTAACCAGTCCCCATGTGGATAGTTAGGCTCTAAAAGTTTTCATATGGGGTCATTATCATAACCCCGCACAGTTTCCTTGCACTTGTCCACACTTCTGTCTATTTCATGGGATGTATTCCTGTAAGTGGTTCAAAGGGCCTGTGGAGTTTTAAGGTTTTTGATCTTTATTGTCATTTTGCCTTCCAGACGTTTGTCCTGTTTTACATTCCCGCCATATAATATAAACTCCTTACCATGTCCTATATGGTCTACATATTCTGGCCTTTGCCTAACTCCCAGCTGCTCTATTTTATTTTATTTTATTTTATTTTATTTTATTTTATTTATTTTTGAGACGGAGTCTCGCTCTGTCGCCCAGGCTGGAGTGTAGTGGTGCAATCTCAGCTCACTGCAAGCTCCACCTCCCGGGCTCACGCTATTGTCCTGTCTCAGCCTCCCGAGTAGCTGGGACTACAGGCGTCTGTCACCACACCTGGCTAATTTTTTTTTGTATTTTTGGTAGAGATGGGGTTTCACCATGTTAGCCAGGATGGTCTTGATCTGACCTCGTGATCCGCCCACCTCGGCCTCCCAAGGTGCTGGCATTACAGGCGTGAGCCACGGTGCCTGGCCTCCCAGCTGCTTCTTACAGGTTTCCTCCCCTTGCTTCCGTCACTGTAGCCGCACCAGCCCCTGTCCCCTCCTTCCCCTGAAGCATGCCTGGCTTGTCCTGTCTCGGGCTGTAGCACTTGCTCTTTCTACTGCCCAAACCATTATTCCTGTGGCTTTCAGCATATACTTCCAGTGCCACTTCTGCTAGAGTGGTCTCTGTCAGAGCACTCTGTTTATTTTTGCCCTAGCAGCTTTCACAATCTGTCCTTCATTTATGTATGTGCTTACTGGTCTGCTGCCACTTTTTCCCACTGAATGTCAGTTTTGTAAGACAGGCAACCCGTTATGTTTCATTTCCCATGTCCCCAGCATCTAAGTCAGTGCCTACCATTCAGTAGGTACTGGGTAAATGCAGGTGGATTCATTCATGCTGAATGAATGAAGACATCTCCCTGTCGTCTAGGAATGTGTGGTGTAATAGGGCTGATGAGGTGTGTATAGTGATGGTTACCTCTTGGAGCCAAACATGGCTATCTCTTGGAGCAAAATGTGGGAAACACTGCAAGTGTCCAAATATCACGGAGATGCAGGAGTGGGAGCCAGCGACTGGCTACAGTGTCATGAAAGGCTCCATCTGAGCTGAGCCTTGGGAGACTGGCAGTGTTTTGCAGCTGGTGATGATGGAAAGAATCTGAGGGGCTGAGGAAAGCAGGTGAGCAGAGGCCCAGAGGCGAAACAGGGAAGCATGGTGGGGGCAGGACTGGGGACTGCTTTAAGTCCTACGTTGACTCATGGACTCAGACCCCTGAGCAGCAGGGAAGCATTGCGTGCTCCTCATCAGAGGGTGACATGGTGAGTGAGGATATGGAAGTGCTTTTTAAACTTAATTCTAGGTACGCATGGCAGTGTTAAGGGTGATCGGGCTGTGCTTTGAGAAGATGTACCATGAGGACAGGTAAGAGACACAGGAAGTTCAGGCCAGAGGATGAGCCTGAAGGAGGTTGGGGTGATGGGGCTGGAAATGAAGAGAAGGCAGAGGAGTGTTTTGAAGGTGAGGAAGAGGGAGAGTGGGACCCACGATGACACTGAGCCAGAGAGTTTTAGTTTGAATGACTGATGGGAAGATGAGATATGGAGCCCTAGAAGAGAAGCTGTTTGGAAGGAAGAACATTTATGAATTTAGTTTTGACCCATCCCTTTACTGAATTACTGAGCCTCTTCCAGATTAAACCAGCCTGTGTGCCCTCCTTTGTCCTGAAGCGGCTTGGGTGACAAAAAGATAGAGGAGACAGAAGTATATACCACAGGATAGGGGCTCGGTCTTCCATGGCCTCTTCCTCCTTCTCTGTAAGAAAAGGACTGCATTTGTGGAAAGGGGAAATGAGGCCCCAGCTCCTTTCCAGGAGATGAGATGTTGTTTCCTGGAAATGTCTGTTCCCAGGTCCCCATTGGGAATGATTTGCCGCCAGCCCTGTCGTTGAGTAAATTTCTTCGTGTTGTTAGGCTAAGGCGGATGGGGGCGGATGTGTGTTGCCTGTGGAGTACATGAACATATGGGCTCAGGGTACAGATGGGAAGAGGCCCAGAACTGGGTGACACATCATATTTTCCCCACAAACATTCAAAAACGATGTGTGCTTTTCTTAGGGGAAAAAATCAAAGGGAAAGTACTCAAGACATGTTATAATTCTGATTGCTCTCTAAATTGAAAAAGATTTTATTGTCTTGTTTTTTTGTTTGTTTGTTTTTTGAGACAGAGTTTCACTGTTGCCCAGGCTAGACTGCAGTGGCGCGATCTCTGCTCACTGCAACCTCTGCCTCCTGGGCTCAAGCGATTCTCCTGCCTTAGTCTCCCAAGTAGCTGGGACCACAGGTGCCCACTACCACGCCTGGCTAATTTTTGTATTTTTAGTAGATACAAGGTTTCACCATGTTGGCCAGGCTGGTCTCAAACTCCTGGCCTCAGCTGATCCACCCACCTCAGCCTCCCAAAGTGCTGGGATTACAGGCGTGAGCCACCGTGCCTGGCCTCATTATCTTACTTAAGCTTTACAGCAACCCTAGGAAGGAGGTTATTATTATACTCATTTTACAAATGAAGTGACTGAGGCCCAGAGAAATTAAGTTACTATCTCAAGGTCATATAGTAAGTAGCAGAGATTAACTTGTACTCAGATATGTCCAACTCTAAGCTGTTGCATTGTAATACATGACCTTAAGAAAAGAAGCTTCTTCTTGAAAGTATGGGAAGATCTAATAAATGTCTAGCTAAGTGAAGTAAGATGAAAGAAAAGAAAGGGACCAGGTCTCCCTGCAAGGAAGAAACAGACCGTAAGGAAGATCAACCCAGCTGGGCTTGAAACAGCTTCCAGGGCAGAAGCTGAGCAGTTTATAAACATTTTAAAATATAATCTAAAATGACAATATACTTACATTGTTCAAAAGTCAGAATGTAAATTTATAGAGTGGAAACGCTCTTTCTCATCTTTGCCACCCACTGCAGTTCTGACTCTCAACCCTTGCCCTTGCTTCCAAGAGACAACTTGGCCTCCCAAAGTGCTGGGATTACAGGCATGAGCCACTGCGTCCAGCCTGGAAAGGTTTTTGAAACTTATTTTTCAAAAAAAATTTGGTTTGAAAATAGCCACACGGGTAAAACTACATGATGAGAAAACTCTCTGTCGTCTAGAGAGGGAATGGAGAATAGAAGTGCTTGGCTAGCATTCTCTGGAATGTTGTCTTTTCAAGAAACCACCTTCTGGGCACGTGCGGTGGCTCACGCTTGTAATCCCAGCACTTTGGGAGGCCAAGGCAGGCGGATCACGAGGTCAGGAGATTGAGACCACGGTGAAACCCCGTCTCTACTAAAAATACAAAAAATTAGCCGGGCGTGGTGGTGGGCGCCTGTAGTCCCAGCTACTCGGAGAGGCTGAGGCAGGAGAATGGCGTGAACCCGGGAGGCGGAGCTTGCAGTGAGCCGAGATCGTGCCACTGCACTCCAGCCTGGGCGACAGAGCGAGACTCCATCTCAAAAAAAAAAAAAAAAAAAAAAAAAGAAACCACCTTCTGCTACCTTAAAAACAAAAGGAGGTTTAACAGAATGCAAATGGAAGTGAGAATGGGAGAGGCACAGATGAGAAGACAGCAGAACTCGGCGAGTAAGTGACCACCCAAACCAAGGGAGGAATCAGTGATGACCGAGTGACAAGGTTGTGAAGGGAGCCAGAGAGGTTAAAACAGAGAGAAAAAAATACCAGGTTGGTGATGGAGAGAGGATGAGAAATTTAACTTGGGAAATATCATATGTTGCCTTGTTAGCCAGAATTTCTAGAAATTTACAGAGAAATTTACCTTAAAATTGGATAGTTTTTCTTGGCAAATTGAGAGTTTAATTAGTTTAGTATTTTATTACTAGGGATCATGTTCAGTTTTACATGAGGTTTTGCAATGGAAGAATGCTATAAAATGTCAGGCCTCTGTTTATATTCAATTCAGTAGAGAATAAACTACATTCAAGTGCCAGCATATTTATTGCAGCCAGCACTCAGTGTTTCTTTGCTTTCTAAATGCTGATTTAGTGTTTTCATTGGTGGTGCAAGTGTGAAGAGAGACTTGAGCATGAATCATGGAAGACAGACGTAGATGCTCATTCTGCAGGCCTAGGACCCAGCAAGTGCCGCAGCTGTGCTGCTCACAGCTAGTGGTGGGATTCTGGGCATGCCTTTCAGCCTCCTCGGATGGCCTTGTTTTCCTCGCTTGTGAAATGAGGTTAGATGGTATCAGCAGTCTTGCCAACACCCAAGTTATCTGATTCTAAGAGAAATTAGAAGACAATCTTCTTTTTTTGCTTCTAACAATAACATTTTTACACAATTTATACTTAAAACATAGAAACAAGTACTACATGATAGAAAGGCCTACCTTCCCACACTTACCTTTTGTGCACCCCATTTGGGCAGGCAGCCTGAATGGCAGCTGCGGTGATGACAGACCTGAGCAGTCTCTGCCCCAGTGCTGGCCCTCAGCAGCAGCTGTTCACACTGCTTAACTCACCACTCTACCTGGCCTTGGGAGGTCTTTTGCCTTTCTATTAAATAGAAAGGTGTTCTTCCTGTTTTCCATACAGTTTGCTTTTTGTGCTTTCTGTCTGGTGAATCATGGATGCTTTTGCGATATGATATGAAGAGAAAAAAGCCAGCAGATATAGGCTCAAATCCCAGCATTCTGCTGAACAGATATGTTAACTTTATGAAGCTGGGTTTCTGCACCTGTAATCTGAGGATAATGATGCCCACCTCCCAGGGTTTTGGCGAGGACTGAGTGGACCACAGTGAGAGCACCATGCACACTGTGGACATCTCCAGGTGCTTAGCAGCAGGATTTCCCCAGCCTCGTCTAGACATGGACCACGCAAGGCCATGTCTAGACAAGGTTGGGGAAATCCTGTGCTGTGCAAGGCCTCCTTTATGTGAGAAGTGAGTCTGACCATCCGCCGTCTCTGTTAGAACATCTGGAAAACGCTTCTGAGCATATTGTTTATCTCAGTCACTGAGTCTCCTGGAATAATTCCTTCTCAGCCTGCCTTCCTCCCTGCTTCATCAATGACTCTTTCCTCTTTGAAGAAGAGGAGAGAGAAAAGAGGAATAAGTTGAATAGAGGAGGGGGAAGCTATAATTAGCGCCATGGTTTAGGCAGGCCATTGGAAGAGTTAGCATGGGCAGGATTCAGCATACGAGGAGGGTACAGAGAGGACTGATGGGAAGAGAGGAAGATTGAACAGAAAGAAAATGAAATTAATCTTGGCAGCCATGGCATTAAGCACTAGGGATTAGGGAACGTCCTGGGAATGCCAAAGTATAAAGGCCCAGGTGTTTTGTAGACATTTCCAGTTCTGTCTGAGGCTGTAGAATTAGATGAAATAAACAAATGAAAGTATCTTTTTATGCAGACACAAATGTCATCACTCTTTTGATGATTTTGTTGAATGTGCTGCTGATAAGGATGTGGGTAGCTATAAAGGAAATATTTTTCTTGGGGTATGTGATAAGCAGTTAATGAAACTACGCCAGCGAAAGCATGTGTGTCTAGACATTGTTCTGGGAGGGTAGGGGTTAGGCCTCATGGCCTCTCCTCTCAGCCCTGCCCTATTGTGCAGGGTCCTGCTAAATATGCTGCTTAACCTCTCTGCTCTGACACTCGCTTTGGAAACTGGGATTGCCAACCACTTTCCCTGGGTGTGGGGAGAGTGAAATGATGTAAGTGATAGTCTCTTGCTCTGAGATGCCGAGATAACATGAAGTACACACACCCAGAAGAGAAGGATCTGATTTTCTCATGGCCACCATCATGTGTTTGCAGAGAGAGAGGGAGAGAAGTACCAGATAAGATGGCCTCAGACTTCCCTAATGACAGCTTATTTGGTATTACTGTGACACTCCAGAGTGCCTCCATGACTGTCAATGCCAGTTGCACTCTCAGGGGCTGGGGGTTAGGGGTTGGGGTACAGATTAGCCCTGCGCTTCTGCTGCAGAGCTGTGCTCACCAAGAAAAAGGCCAAGAGCCAGCTATATTCCTTAGCACAAATTGCTTTCACGAAGCTGGGTCTGGACAGATTCTTCAGCCACTAGGCCACCAGGCAGGGCTCCTAGGGCTAGAAGTCCTGGCTGCCTCCTCTCTCCTCCTTGCCTTGAAGCATGGATGATGCATCCACATTGGGCGATCATCACAGTGTTGATCCCTGAACCTACCTAGAGTGTCTTAATTCACAAGTCCTAGGGAAGCATGGAAGTGCTGTGCATAGTCATATCTACAAAGAGATATTAGTTTTTTTTTTTTTTAAACATAAGGCTATTCTGTAAAGTTTGACTGCTTCACAAATACTTACTTGAGAATCTCCCTGCTCTCTAGCCTATGTATGTGATGACCCTTCTTTCTTCCCAAATATAATAGGACAAGCAGGATGCTAACTGCTGGGACTGGTTTAAACAGCACACTTTGAATAGATCCGGGGATATCCTGGGCATTCTAGTCTCAAGTGAGAGAAGAGGAGTGTCTTAGGGAAATGCCTGTGCAGATGCTTTGCTTTTTGTTCTCCTGTTTTTGGAGAGCTCTCTCCAAAACCAGGAGTTTCCTGCTGGGTGTAGAGGTGCCCACTGGATACATGAGGCTACCATGTGCAGCCTCCTCTGCTCTTGCCTGGTTTTGGGACCTTGCTGGTGCCTCCCCGACTGGGCCTGGAGCATGTGTAAGGGCCCTGCTGCCATGAAGGCAGTTGTTTTCACATAGGACTGCAGGAGTCTTCCTCCAGCCTTGTCTTCCTGCAGCCTCACTGCTCTGCCCCATCCTCCCCCAGCAGAACTGGAAAGAGTGGTTCCTGGTGACCACCTAGCCATGTGGCCACCACTGAGGTCACATTTTAGGGAAATGTGAGAGGCCTGTTCGTCTATTTAGATGCAGTATTTCTGCTCTTTGTAGCCTACCCTTGGAATTGCCAGTGAGTCACGGCCTGGGAAGTCCTTGTGATTTAGGGTCCTGCACTTCCAGGAAGAGCTTTCTCTTGACGTCTTCTTTGACCGTTAGTCCCTGATGAAGTTTTCATGGCATGAAGGGCCAGTCAGAATTTGGGGAGATAACACAAAAGAACACAAAAATACGGTTTCTAAGGTATAAGCGTCATATCGCTATGAGTTAGTCACATAGTAATGTAGGCCAAAGAAAATAAGAAATGTAGAGGTATGTTTGTAAATTGGTGTTGATTTGGTATTTCTTTTGGCCTCCTTCCCAAATTAGTATTGGGCATTTGATTTTCATTTAGGTCAATAATAATGCTCATTACTGCTTGAGAACTCTATGTGCATCAGGCAATATGTTATTTGCTTCACGTGGTTCTTGTTAAATCTTAATAGCAATTCTGTGACATTGATGATGTTATTCTCATCTTACAGAAGTGCAAAATTACTCAGGGGTGTTAAATAACTTGCATATCTACACAACCAGAAAGTGACATAAATAGACTCTGAACCAGGCCTTGGAGAGTTTGTCCATCACCTTCCACTTTTTTGCCAGGTGCCTGGTGGTTTCAAGGCAGAGTGTTATTGCTACAGAGTATAGAAATAAAATCAAGAAGCTTACCATGTAGGGAGAGTAAGATGGATAAACAACCAAAGATAATATAAGGACAGCTGTGATAGATACCAAAAAGTGTTACCAAGAAAGGTCAACCAAGGTGCAGTAGGGGCTAAAGGAAGAGGTTGAGATCATACATACCTAAATGGGGTCACCCAAGAAAAGCCTTCTTAGAAGTGGTGCACTTGAATCTTACTTGGGGGGGTGGATAAGGAAAGATTTGTGGGTGGCAATGACTGCCAAATGCCCAGGTAAATAAACAGGCTCCTAAAGAAACTATTAGATTGTATATATGCATGTATGTGTATGTGTACATGTGTGTATTGTGTATGCCTGGATACACTCACACTTCCATTCATTATGAAAACCTTATATACTCCTCCAAAGCAAAAGGCTAATGATTTTAAGTAGCAACATTGTCCAGACTCTGTTTAGTTCTCCTGAGAACAGAAACACCTCTGAGCAATATGTATTATTAATAGACGTTCATGTTTATACAGGTAGGAATGAGGTGTTTTTTTTATTTTCTTTTTTTCGGGCATCTGTGAATGGGGCCTCTCCCTTTTTTTTCTTTAGTTTTTTTTTTTTAAGTATCTGTTTCTTTTTTCAAGCATGTTGAAACATTAGACTTCCTGTTTCTGCTTGATTTTGAACATACTCCTGTTTGCTTGTCACAGGTAATCTTGCATTTCTATGCAGTTGTAGTTTACAGGGAGCAAGTGCAGGCAGCAACCAGTCCATCCCTGTTGTGAATGTGGAGACCTCTCTGGACTCACAATTAAAGGCTACATAATACATTCCACTACAAGTGACGAAACCTAGCTCCCAGAATAACAAGCAAGACAACTTTCAAAGTGACTGTTGTTGACCAGTGCCTTCTGTGCATTTATGTGGTAAGCTTATGGTAGATTTTTCAAAAGGATAGTATAAATTATTTTGAATTATTCTCGAGAAGGACTGAGTCTCCCCAAAGGTGATGCAGGTTCCATAGTGTACACATCAAGAGGGTGGTTGCATGCATTCCTCAAGTCTGTATGACTCTGCCAAGATACTGTGAAGTTGTCCTTCCGATTGCATACGGGGAGAAAATGCTGAAACTAGGTGAGTTAAAACGGCCTTCAGAATATGTTTAGATGTAATGTCTTTGTTGAAATCTGGTAAAATGTTCAGATGACTAACATAGTATTGCTGTCTTCAAGGAAATAATGTTTGGTCATGGCTTTAGAGCGACTGTGTTCAACGAATCACTGTTTTGTTTTGTTTTGCTATGGCTCTGGGTGTGGGGAACCAGTGTTAAGCAGGGAGAGGTATGAGTATTGTGGGTGGAAAAATGGCATTTAAAGTTTGCATTTACACAGTTTCATTTGTAAACAGATAAAGGTTTGAAATGTTTCAGAGATGGGACTCTGAAAAGATTGGATGGCTTTTTCACTCAGAGTTTCTCTTTTACATTTTCCATGCGTTTATTAACTGTAGGACACTTCTGGTTCCCAGTGGTCTGGTAGCAGTGGTAACACCGTGGGGCAACCCTTAAACACAAGGGTGTTTATTTGTATTCTCTTATTGGATAATTGTTTGAATATTGCTGTTGCCATTTTCTCTAACAACCAAAAAAAAAATTTACCTTACATATAAAGCATTTTGTACTTTTAAAATAACACCTTAGGTTTGTTTTTAGCCATACTTAATGCTCCCACAAGTAGACTTAATTTTATTTTTAAAGTAAATTGAAAAAGTTATCAAGGATTGGAATAGAGTGTTTTAAATAGCCCTTAAAGTTATATTGGTATTTATACACTTTTGTTCAAGTTGATGTATAATATTTGCTTAGGTTTACTGAAAATTGTTCTGCTCAACAGATTTTTTGGAGCTTAAATTTAATACTAGGGAAAAACTAGAATTTAGAAGACATAAGTGGGTGTTGGTATATCTAGTCTTTTGGTCCATTATTGAACCCTTGGCAGCCAATGAATATTATTTCACAGAGTCCTGACTTCTCTTGTATGGAATGTGGTCACCTGCATATCATTTATAGTAAATGTACATTCGTCTACTAGATGCCTAGAGCTGTGCATGTGATCCTATTCGTGTGTGTGTGTGTGTGTGTGTGTGTGTGTGTGTACCCGGGAGTCTGAGGCAGGAGAATTGCTTGAACCTGGGAGGTGGAGATTTCCGTGAGCCAAGAATTGCGCCACTGCACTCCAGCCTGGCGACAGAGCGAGACTCCATCTCAAAAAAAATGGTTATGTGTCTGTGACTGTATGTCGTTGCATATATAGAGTTGGGATCAGAGCCAGCTTTGCTTGGGAGGGTTTTGTGGAAGAAGTGAGTTTTGGGTAGAGTTCCAAAGGGAGGGTAGGTAGCGTACTTTGGCAGAAAGACGTGTACATAAAGCCTCCAAGACTGGAGTGATTAAGTCATAAGCGTTCAAGGGTAAGCATGAACCATTTGAGAACGAACTGTAAATTCGTGGTTGAAAATAGCCAGGCTAGAAGTGAAGGGGAGGCAAGGTTGTGCGTGCCAAGCTGAGAACCGTAGTGGCAGAGTGGCGCGTAGCAGCTTGTCTACTCTGTTCCTGGTAAATTTCACTCTTGGATATCAGCACATCCTAACCATGTTGCCATCTAGTGGAACTGGCTGAATTGCCTGTGGGAGCATCACCACCTTTTCTCACTTCAGGATAAACTCTAGTGTGATATCCTGGCAATAGGGAAACGTACTTCTCTTTTACCTAGGGATTTTAAATGAAGAATGAGACAGAGGAGGTGGGTGCTCTCCCCAGATGACATTAATTTAAGGAATTTCTCATAGACAATGTCTGGAGTGCAGGGCATGATGGCTGAGAATGCTGGGTGTACATGTCCATCAGCTTAAGGCATGGAGCGAGCAGGAAGCAGTGCTTGGGAGGTTCTGCAGTGGAGTGAAAGGATACCGCATCTCACTCTGGGCCCTTTATGTTTCACCTGGGCTGGCTTGTTTTTGTCATGTGGTTACAGAGTCCATCCCAATGGGAGAGAGAGCCCTCTGACCATAAGCACCACACCCCACAGACCCCAGACCGAAGACACTGTAAAGGTCTGTAATCCTTCTGCCCTCCCTTCCAGCCATCCATGGACATATCTGTTCAGCAAATACTTCTTGAATTATGTCCCAGGCACCTTCCAGGTACTAAGGCAGTGAACAAAGCAGATAGAAATCCCTGCTCTTGGAGAGCTGATATTCTAGGTGGGGCAATAAACATCAACAAAATAAACAAGTAAAATATATAGTAAGTGGAGCACCGAGTGCTAAGTAGAAAAAAATATTTTCAAGCTGAAGAGGGAAATAGGGATTGTTGCAGGGGGTGAGGGGGTGGAGGTGAGTAATTGTAGTTGCAATTGTGAGTGAATCCTCACTGAGAATGTGATTGATACTAGACTCACCTGAGAAGTGTGAGGAAGCCAGATGTGGATATCCTGGGGGAAGAACTTTCCAGACAGAGGGCCAGCGGCTGCAAAGGCCCTGAGGTGACGATGGGCCTGATGTGTTCCAGAAACAGTACAGAGGCTTAAGGGAGGGGGAGGGATGAGTCAGAGAGGTGGTGAGGGTCTAGATGGTGGGGCCTTGTGGACAGTTATAATGAATTTGACTTGTACTGGGCATGAGATGAGAAGCCATTTGATTTAGTCCAATCTTCTCATTTACAAATGCAACGTAGGCCAAAGAAATCAAGGCAGGTGTCCCTGATCATCCAGCCTCATGGTGTGAGAGCTGGGATGAAAACCTGCCTCCTGCCTCCGGCACTCTTCCGGCCACCCTGCCTGCCCTGGGGGATACATAGCCACGTGCAGGTGCAGACTTCCAAGTGCAGTTGTCTGAGAGGAAGAAAAGTGCTGTGGGCCCCTTCAGCACCTGTGTTTCAACATGGTTCATCTTAGTTGTTCCCCTGCTGTGTCCCTGTCTACCTACAGAGGCCTCATAACAAACACAGAAAGGCTTAGACCTCTTATTTCAGAGAAATACTCTGCTGAATGTTGCCTTCCTTTGTTTTGCTATGGAGATAAATCCTTCAGGTTTTCCCAATGGTATTCTGCCCATTAGCTGTGCCCATTAGCACAAGAACCCACAGTCTCATAAAGCCTCCCCTATTTCTTATTTGCATTCATTTTTAAGCTATTTGGATATAATAAATATAAAATTTCTACAGTCCTGAGAAGTTTGATCACCATTCTCAGTATCACCCCCTCACCCTGAAAGTTGGTAAGACTGAATATTAAATGTTATTTAAAATGAATTTGAAAACAGGATTACTAGTTGAGGAGAGAATGTGAACTCACCACCAAATACAGCTTAACATGGACCATTTTGGCCCAGTACTCATTGTCTTCTTATTTTACTTTGAACAAGCTCAAGCCTTTTTTTCCCTTCTATCTCCTTTAGATCTTATGACCACTGTCCTCTGGACACAGGCCAAATTCTCTAATATCACTTTATGATGAAAGTCAGACCAGTGCTAAGTATAGAAGAAAATGACTTTGTGCTGTCATCTGCATTGTCTCCTGTTGTTTAATCGTCTCCTAGCCTGTATCCAGTGGACAAAGTGACATGAAATATTTGCTTGTGGAGAGAACTCATCCTGAATTCTCTTGCCTCATTCTTTCCCTTCCTCTTATAGCAGAGCTCCCATTCTAGACTATATGAGATTTACCTCATCATCATATCTTGCACTTACATTTGTTGTATAGCACTATTTCTTTTTTGCCAACCAAGGTGATTTCTTGTTTATTTATATATGTTGTCTGTAAATGAGCTTGATATCCCACCAGTTTGGGCCATTAGAGTTAGCATTGATTTGCATCCTTTGGTATCATTTCTCCTTTCAGTAAAATTGCCTGTCACTAGAACCTGAGGGCATAGACCTCTGTGGTCTTTTGGTTTCTATTTTTAGGAGAGTGGTGCTCCTGGGGAAGCTATCTGAGCTGGATTTGATGAGAAGCTGAGAATGAGTGCTTGCTGGAGGTAATTTTGTTATCAAAACTCAGGGTCATGTGCTTGGAAGTTAGCAGCCAGAAAAAAAAATAAAAATAAAATTAAAAATGTCAAGGCTAATAGGACTACAAAGTACATGCAGAAATGCAGAAATTAATGTGGGGCTGCCATGAGCAGTAGGCCATAAGAAAGCTTGACAAGAAGCATTTCTACAGTTCCTGTTTACCAGCTAAACTGGAGCATTACAGCATTTGCTGCACGTGGGAAATGGAGAATGAGAGTGCTCAGTTGAAGTTGCCACCAAAGAAAGCCTCATTAACACCCTAACTGATTTCCCCACCTTCCAGAAAGTCTTTCTGTTGGAATTCAGCATCTCAGCTATAAGACTGCCGAGTAGAAGTGCAGAAATGCAGTTTGCTGTCTGCGGAGCCCCAAGTGGACTTTGAGCACATTCTAAGACAAAAATCTGGCCAGACCTTAATAGGCCAGGGCTTTCCGCTGATTTGCGCCTCTCCTGCTAACTGCTGAATAATGTTCCTCCCCTTCACCACATGTGCCCCTGAGCTCCTCACTACACCTTCAGCTCCTGGGAGAGATCCCAAGGCAGACCTGACATTCTCATTCCTGGCTCCTTATTCTAGATTGGAATCTGGAACTTTGACACACACACACACATCTTCTCAGCACCTTGTCACACCCTACAAGTCTTGTCCTTTTTGCTCCTGTCAGGCAGGCAGCCACCCCCAGTATGACAAGGATATTCTGACATGGGGATTATCAGGAAGCCCCATCAGGGAGGGTGGGGCAGCACCAAGCTGAGAGTCAGGAAGATCAGGGACCCAGGTCCTACCTTACAGACCCCCTACCCCATCTGTGCCTCTGTGGTGTCTTAGCATCCACCCACTTTTCCCCAGCCTTGGGACTCTGCTTTCTGCTATCACTGTCACCAGACAGGCCAGACATGGCCCTGCTGGAGAGGAGGCTTTCGGGCTACCCTCTGGCCTTTGTTGGACAGCAGGCTTGAGGAAATGGGCAAAAGCATTGATCAGCTGTGCATCCTTGGGCTCCTTCACTCACTGTCCTTCAGGTGTTGGGAATGTTGTAAAGCCAGCAGCAAGATTAGAAATTTTCATGCACTATTCCTCCTTAGCTGCCCAGGATATTACATCCGTTGTGGCTTTTACTGTACAAGAAAGAGAAACCCCAGGTTAGACTTGTTCATACAGAAGAGATTTTTTTGTTGGCTCATAACTGGAACAAAGTTTTGATTTAGCAGTTCAGTGATGTCAAGAACCTATTTTCTAGCTTGCGCAACATCGTGAGACTGAGACTCTATATCTACAAAAAATAAAAAGAATTAGCCTGGCATGGTGGTGTGTACCTGTAGTCCCTCCCAGCTACTCAGGAGGCTTAGGCGGGAGGATGTCTTGAGCCCAGGAATTTGAGGCTGCATTGAGCTATGATTGTGCCACTGCACTTCAGCCTGGACAATAGAGGAAGACTTTATCTCTTAAAACAAAAAAAGGCCCCATTTTCTGCCTTGTGTGATTGAGCTTCATCCTGAATTGGCTTCTCTGATGCTGATAAAATTCTACAGCAATTCTAGACTTCATATCCACCAACACTGTCCAGAAGCAGAGAGAGAACTGGCTTCTTGTGGTTGCGTCGGAGAAGCAAGTGACTTTTTCCAGAAGCTCCCAACACATTTCTGATGTCTCAGTGACCAGCTTATTGGCTATAGTATCTGCTGTGATGATTGGCTTAGGCTTGGGTTGCCTAAACCCGTCAATCTAAGGCAAGGGGGTATGGGATTTCTGTGATTTATTTAAAATGATCAGGATTGCTACCCAGGGAGAGAGAAATGGACATGCTGTTGGGTCAGCCACGATGTCTGCTACACAGGTCTCCTCTTGTGGTGTGTGTGTGTTTTTTTTTTAACTGAGTTTCTCTAATTTGGTGACTGGCTATGGTATGTAGTAAATGGGGCCCTGTATATCGGATTGCCAACCCCTGTTGACATATGTCAGATGCTATCAGGGAGAGCAAGAACTTGTGAACCGAAGTAGCACTACAGATCACAAAGGGATTCTCAGAGGTCGATAAAGCATCACCAAGGTACTAGTAGGTCTGGTAAGTTGAACAATGAGAATAAGAAGTGGAGCAAATTAATTATAGACAGCTCTTCAATCTATGGTAATTATGTGCTCTGATAAAACACTGAAGTCCAATATAATTTGTATTTAAAAACTTTAATAAGGCCATATGTTTCTGCAAAGAATGGCCTTACATTTCATAGCTATGACCTTAATCACCATATTTGATTAATTATTTTATCCATTTTAACGGAAATAAATGGGCTGTGGATAATGTAAAGCTTTGGAAGCTGCACACAAATTGCCCACACAAATGGGGCAATCAGTCATAGAGAGTTTCATTTAGTTTTCTCTAGATGAGTCCTCCAGGAGGTTGGCTGTCTAGAGCAGGGGAAGGGGCTGGGGCAACATTCAGAAGGCTGGTGAAAATGAAAGTCACAGTGACACAAGAAAACACCATCTTGTGGTAAGTCAGTTGGAGCAGAAGAGGTAGCCATTTATCTTTTAGATGAAATCTGTGGCTGGAGTATAGGATTCCAAACTCCAGAGCGTTGTCCCTAGCCAGCCATTCTTCCCCACCACATGAAATGTGTGGAAATACATGCACAGGGGGCCAGCCAGAGCAGAGGAACCGTTTATTACCAGGGGGCTTTCACCCAGACCCTAACGAGGAGCTTGAGTGAGCTAGACTGCCCATGTGGGTCATAGAAACTCGACTCAGGAACACTGGGCTAGGCTGCAGAGGACCACTGTGCCCAAAGGCATGCCCTGCTCCCAGGAGGCCGGTTGCAGAAAGGAGCCCTGAGCTCCTGAGGCCACCATGGAGGTCCTGGAGATTTAATTCTATTAATAGTACTCATCATATCAACTTGCTGGGCCTATTTCCTCATTTGTGAACAAGTTTGAGCAATGGGGAGATTGAATAAGCCAACCTCGAAACCTTCCTTTGAGCAGTAGCTTTCCGATTCTTGGGTTCTGGGCAGGGTGTGGCAGGAAGTGTCATGGAGAGCTGAGGTGGGGGTAGGGGTGGGGACTTTGGTCCTCCATATCCGGACATATGAACAGACAGGTGATGGCACAGTTTCTGTGGTATGTGCTGCAGATGTCTTAAATAGCCACCAAGTGGCTGGACTGGCTGAGTGGCGGTTTGAATTGCACCAAGTTGAGTATTTTTAGTTGGATACCACAGATAGTGCATTTATGGCCTCAGTTCACCGAACAGAGGGGTCGTTTCCTTTGCCAAGCCAGAATTGGATGTTGGCTGCCAGGCTTGTGTTCTGGGACATCCAGATGTCAGAGGCATTGTGGGAGCGGTGCACATGAAGGAAGCTCAGTGACTCCCGGCAGGTACTTCTGTTATAAAGCGGTTTCAAAGCGATAGACACATTTTATTCAGAGCTGTGAGCTTCACTGGGGTTTTTGGTCTCCTGCTTTTTTTTTTTTTTTTAATCTGATTACAATGGTGTTGCACACTGTTGTGGTTTATTGTTTTTTAGTGATCCTGTTGCTCAATAACCCTCCAGCGCTCTGCTCTGAAACAGCACCAGAACTCCACCTAAGCGAGAGGTCGCTTATCTGTTTTTAATGTTAGTCTATATAAGTCAGTGGTCCCAAACTCAAATGTCCACAGGAACCAGGCAAGTAATATGAATGTGTAAATAGTGCTGTATGTGAACAATCTCAGGTCGTGAGACCTGTGGTAAATTTAGAAACAACAGGTCTCATCTAAAGGCATTGAAGTTCAGTTAAAAAACTTAAACAAACAAACAAACAAACAAAAAAACTGTATGAGCTGGATTTGGTCCCAAGGCTACCAGCTTACGATCCTTGGGCTATAAGCCAACTGACTTCAACTATCACTGCTGTGTTTGCTCAGTCTCAGAGATACTGTATTTATGGATGTGAGCCTTTTGTAATTTCATTTATATACTTGATATCAGCTTTTACCTTAGATGAGAAGACTGGCTATCTCCGGGATAAGAGTGCCACCAAAATTTTCACCCACAGATTGGAAACACATCAAAAGAAATCATATCTTCATGGAAGTCATTTTTTTTTTTTTTGGTTCCTGGCCTTTAGAGGCTGAATCTGTTTACAGAAGTAGAGATGGAAATCTCAATCAAAACAGTTCTGAGTATTTTACATCATTTAAAAAAATTTGCATCACTGAAGATAAGGAACCCTAAGCATTTGAAACTGTCACTTCTGCTGCAAGTTGTCTACTGGCTATATTCAGTCCTCTTTGTCTTCTTGGTCTTAGGCAGGCATGGGGTTCGTGGCCAGGGCAGAACTGGGAATGGGACAAGTTTGTGTTCATTCTCCTCCCAACCCTTCTAACAGCCTTAATTTCTGTATCTCTGTTTCTTATCTGGGGTGCCCTCTAGTCCTCATCTCTGAAAGGAAGGAACAAAGAGATGAGTGAATTCTTTACTCTTAGCTGTTAGTCATCCACCAGCTTTTCCTCCAAGGGATGTTTGTGTTTTTAAAAGAACCTGATGGTAGAACAGAAAAATCAGAGTTTAACCCAACGTATCACCCTTCTAATGATAGTATTTCCTGTACTGCTAAGAGCATAATTTGGGGCTTGGTAGCCTCTCAGAGATAACACCTTGTGTTGTCCCCTTTAGGTGAGAGCTGCGGAACCAGCACCAGCCACTGAACACGAAGAAGGTTTTGACTTTATCTTTTTAAATTTGCATTATTCAAACCCATGTTAGAGTCCACTCAAATTCTTGCAAATGTGTTTTTGTAATAGCTGGATGTCACCCTGCTTCCATGTATTTGGTGTTAGCCAATGGGAGAGTTATGGGAATGTCATATTCCTTCTTCAAAGCCACTTAAAGCTGTGTTAAATTTGTGGGGTTTTTCTGATAATGCTTTCTCCTCAGGGTACTCTCTCAACTTACTCCCTTCAGGAAAACTTCTTGAATGAATAGTCCACCAGTGCTGTCTCTGCTTTCTCAACACCAGATCATTCTGCAACCTCTTGCAATTTGGCTGCTATCTCTAGTCATGTTACTAAGTTCTCTTTCTCAAAGAATCTCCAGTGGTCACCCAACCATCATAGCCGTTGGTCTTCAGCCTTCACTTCTGATCGGTTATTCTCTACCTGGGGGCATTTTTCTTTCTTTTCTCCCTCTCTTCCCCTTCTTTGGCTGGTGTCACTTCTTTCAGGAACCCTTCCTTCACGACTCCCTCCCTCAGGCCTGATTGAGGTACTTCTCCTGTGAGCTTTCATAACACCTCCTGCTTTTCTGCTATTAAACTTACTGTACTATATTTTAATTAGTTTGTTATGTTTTCTCCTCCAAACCCTTCCCCACCCTCACCCATGACTAGCTCTGCGAGGGCAGATATCATGGCTGTTGTATCTACATCATTTACCTTGTACCTGTACATGGTAGGTGCTCAATAAATGTTTGTGAAGTTAACAAATACATAAATAAAGACGACATCTGAACAGTGACATCTACAGGTTCCTTTAGAGTAGACAATGAATCCCTGGTTTCCTTCACAACCTTTGATTCTCCCTAGTTGCCATAGACCTCCAATTAGAAACTGTAGAGGGGATGTTAGATGCTATCAATAAAAAGTGACATTCGGCCCTGAGGAAGAAGACAGTTGTCAGGAAATCCTGCCCATTCATATTCAGCCACTTCATTACCAGGCAGGAACTCTGCATTGCGTATGTTGAACAAGTAACCGCTACCTGTTCATAAAATGTGTGAAGTGGATGAGTTTTAAGGATTCTGACCACCATCAGCAGAATAGGAAGCACATTGTTCAGGAGACCAGGCAAGTGGGCTATAATGAGTTGATCATCATTATGAAGGAAGAACTTGAATATCTGACTGACCACTATAGAGAAACATAGACTAACAGTTAGAGGAACTGATATAATATTGTGTATATTCAAAACCATGGAGACAGTACTGAACTTTCTGGGTCATTTAAATGATTTTAAAAGTAGTCTTAACTATATGCAATTTTACTTTTCAGATTTTAGAATGCAGTGTCCCTTCCCTTACCGCTGAAAACCAGACTCTTATATTCAGGGAGTTACGTCTATTCTGTAGCTCTACTATGTATTGGGACAGGCTTTCTAGAGCACTTAAAAATAATGTGAAATCCTGATCACATGCATCTTATCTCTTGAAACTGGGCAGAAATTGTTAACTGGGTGTAAAGGCAATGAAAAAGCACAACTTTATTAGGCAGATTTAGTGAGCAAACGTAGGTTCATATGTATGTTATAGAACAGTGTGATTAACAACAGTCTTTTTTTAAAAGTATGTTCTATAGCTTTCATGTAGTTAAGAGTAGATTTTCTACGTAATCTGTTTTAGAAATACTTTCATTGAAGACTGTGGACTTTATAGCAGACCCAGTGCTTCGTGGAAGAGCTCTGGCTATGTGAGAAACAGATCTGATAGAAGATGCTCAAGCTCATCCCACATCAGTTACCCCGCTGAGACCTCAGGCTTAGACGTGTGAAGTGGAGCTCCTTGCCCTCCCCCTTGGCCACACCTATTCCTCCTCTGGACTTCCCCTTTCCTATTAATGTTTGCCTCCCTCTTTACCCAAGTCAGCCAAGCTCAGAGCTTCCCAATCAGGACTACCCTCTGACTTCCCTTACTTCTGTTATTGCCTGACCCCTTCTCTTTTTTTGACATGGGGTCTTGCTATGTTGCCCAGGGTGGTCTCAAACTCCAGGGCTCAAGTGTTCCTCCCACTTCAGTCTCCCAAATAGCTGGGATTATAGGCATGAGCCACCACACCCGGCTGTTTTTTTTTTTTTTTGAGACAGAGTTTCGTTCTTGTTGCCCAGGTTGGAGTGCAGTGGCACAATTTCAGCTCACTGCAACCTCTGCCTCCCTGGTTCACACACTTCTCCTGCCTCAGCCTCCTGAGTAGCTGGGATTACAGACATGCGCCACCACACCTGGCTAATTTTGTACTTTTAGTAGAGATGGGGTTTCACCATGTTGGCCAGGCCGGTCTCAAATTCCTTACCTCAGTGACCCACTCACCTTGGGCTCCCAAAGTGTTGAGAATACAGGCGTGAGCCACCATGCTCGGCCACCTGGCTCTTATTTCCTATTCTCTTGGGCCATATGGCAGGTTTGCCTTGAAGTATAATTTTGTGATGTGCTCAGAGACACCATAGTGTAGAGAAAATATAGCATGGAATGAGGTCAGAAGACCCACAGTTACTCTCAGTTCACACTCAATCCTAGCTAGGTGACCGTGGGCCAGCCACTTAATTTCTCTGAGGCTCTGTATCCTTATCAGGAGCAAACAGAGTCAGTAATTCCCAAGACACCTTCCTTATAGGATTGTTATGAGGGTCAGTGGCAACGTATGCAGCAGCACTTCATGAGCTAGAAAACACCACTTTGCTGATACATAGTAAGAGTAGAGGTATGTTCTATTATGTCCCTAGGATTGTACTTAGCACATAATAGGTGCTTGATAAATTATGCTTATTATTTCTAAGGATTTTAAGATATAGCTTAATATAAGCACATACATTGTTTGGTTCTATACTGGATTGCTGATTCAGAATTCGGGGCTATGGCCAAATAGTATACTTTTGTTTTTCTCTAATAAGAAGATATTAGGGACAACTAAGGTGCTGCCTTTTTACATTCACAGATTAATTTCATCCATTAAAAACAGATGACAAAATTAATTACACATTGTGCAATGAGGGATCCCAAATTGGCTTTAGGAAACACAGTACGTTGTAAATGAAAACAGTCTCTGAAGGGAAGCTCACTCCTAGGAGACTTGCTTAATAGAATGTTTATCGCCTGCATGTCTTTATTAAAGAGGTGTCTGGAATTCCCATCTGGGATTTATTAGTCTAAATATTCAGGTGGTCCAGTGCCGGATGTTAGTTCTTAACTTAAAGGAAACAAAGTTTCCAATCTGTGGATGGTGAGATTGCTGCTCTTTTACAGTGGGCAGCCGCTGCTGGTGTCTTGCTTGCCCTGGAAATGTCATCAACTGAAATGGAATTTTGTTCAATCCATCTTATTAATAGTTCCTAAAGCAATTGTGGTGGGGTTGATAGGTGGCTAGTAAGGTTGCCTCTGTAAAGATAAGCACAATCCATTAATTAAGTCTAGAGTCCACTGGACTTCTACCGGGGATGTTTGCATTTGCTCGGCACTCTGTTTATAAGGATGTCGAAGGAAGTGCGTCCATTCTGTGCATGTTGTAAAACAGAAGGTTTGCAGCTGTCAGATTTATTTTTTTCTTGGCTCCTTTTCTGACAGAACTTTTGTAAACTTGATCGTTTTATAGATTGTCAAAAATTACTAACCTCGGTTCTGCAGATGCCATGCAAATTTTCTTGTCTTGTTTTCTTTCTTTGAAGATAGCAGATATTTATGTACATAGCTTCTTGTAAGGTACTTTTTGGGGAAGAGGAAATTAAGATTATTCTTATATGCTATCATAATTCAATATTATGAAATTATTAAATGATTATTAGTTATATAGTGCTTTGAAAGTGTCCAACATGCATTGTACGCTCTAGAAAGGAGAACAAACAAATGCAAGGTATCATCTTGTGTTTTAAATAGCTTATGGAGCTGCCTCAGAAGACAACTAACATCAAGATTATCAACTTTAAGTATAGCACAAGTTCACTGTAGAAGTATAGGTCCACTGTGGGCTTCAGTAGGCTTTTAAGAGGAGTTGGGACCTGAGTATGGCTTTGGGTGGGGTAAAAAGAGGATACAACAGCTGAAAAAATAGATCAGCAGCAGCTGCCCCCGCGGTGTGGCCACACAGGGTGTCATGACTCATCATAAGGTTTGTCTCAAGTAATTTCCAGTTAATGAAAACAAGTGTCAAAAATTTCTGAATGATTCCTTTTCAAACCACTCATATCTACGTGTGTGTGTGGGTGCACATTCATGATTTTGCCTCTAGTAGCATCATTCGCACTCACTTGCATTGCCGTTGCTTTCTTTGGGAGAGAGAAGTTGGTATTTCAGCTGGTGTATTAGTCTGTTTTGTATTGCCAAAAAGAAAAACCTGAGTCTGGGTAATTTATAAAGAAAAGAGATTTATTTGGCTCCTGATTCTGCAGGCTACACAAGCATGGCACCAGCATCTGCTCAGCTTCTGTTGAGGCCTCAGGAAGTTTTTCCTTGTGGCAGAGGTGAAGAAGGAGCAGATGTGTCACACAGAGAGGGAGCAAGAGAGAGGGGAGGAGGTACCAAGCTCTTTTAAAGAACCAGCTCTCGCATGAACTAATAGAGCAAGAACTCACTCATTACCATGGGGAGGGCACCAAGCCATTCATTAAGGATCCACCCCCATGACCCAAACACCTCCTGTCAGGCCCCACCTCCATCACATTTCAACATGAGGCTTGGAAGGAACAAACATCCACACTGTAATAGCTGGCATCCTGGGAATGGGGCCTCACCCACAGCCTGTCCTATTGGTATTGCCTTCATGGGTGCAAGGACTGAGGCAGCCAATTGTTGTGTGGCAGGTATGAATTAACGTATTTCTAGCCTCAGTGAGCATTTGAATTTTCAACCCATGGTCTTGTTTAAAGGAAACTAGCTTAAAATCTGTTAGGCAGTGCTAACTAGAGATGATGGCTTTACTGACTGCTGCAGAAATGGAGAGAAAAAAAGGCCAATCCGGGAAACATTTTGATGTGAGATTAGAAATAAGGGGAGACAGAGCAGCATAAGTCAAAGATAATTGTAAGGTTTGTAGCCCCCAGTGCCTAAGTGAGAAAAACTTAATATTATAAAGAAATATAATATTAAGTACGGTTAATATTAAGGCTCCATCTGTGCCTTCAGGGATAACCCTAGATAGGGCGAGCCTAAGGAACCATTCAAGCAGACAGGTCCTAAAGGCAGCTGGAAACATGTAGGCTAGAGCAGAGCCTTCCAAATGTTCTTGGCTCATGCACCCTTAGTGGTCTCAGTAATTTAGTGCTCTCAATAATTTTTTTCATGCCATTTCTAGGACAAAAGAAATACTTAGCAGTTGCATTTGTTAAGTGCTTGGTTCCAAACAACTTAGTATTTCTGTATTAATACCTTTGTAGTTGTAAAAAATAATACATATATATTGAAATATTTAAAAATGTTTTTATGTTACTCTTCATTTCTTAATGGAATGTATGTACCTGTTGGGCATTGCATATATTGGTCAGGGTCTAATGAGAATATAAAGTACACAATAATTTAAAGGAAAGTTTAAAATAAAGAAGTGTTAGCTAGGAGAACAATATGACAGTTCCTCAAAAAATTAAAAATAGAATTACCATATGATTTAGCAATTTTACTTCTGGGTATATACTCAAAAGAATTGAAAAAGCATCTCAAAGAGATATTTGTAAAGCAATACCCAAAAGGTGGCAGCAATCCAGGTATCCATCTACAGAAGAATGTATAAACAAAATGTGATATACACATGGAATGGAATATCACCCAGCCTTAAAAACGACAGAAAGTCTGACCTGCTACCATATGGATGAATCTTGAGGATGTTATGTTAAGTGAGATAAGCCATCACAAAAAGACAAATACTCTTTAATTCCACTGAATGTAAGTTACCTGGAGTAGTCAAATTTAGAGACAAAAAGTAGAATGGTGGTTGCCAGGGGCTGACAGGAGCAGAGAATGGTGAATTAGTCTTCAGTAGGTACAGAGTTTCAGTTTTGCAAGATGAAAAAAGTTCTAGAGATGGATAGTGGTGATGATTGTACAACAATATGAATGTACTTAATGCTCCTGAACTGTACATTTAAAATTATTAAGATGGTAAATTTTATACTCTATGTATTTTACCACAATTTTAAAAAAATACAAAAGAAAACTGTTAAGAAAAAGAGAAATAGTTCACTATAATGGGTACTAGCTAATAGGAAGTAAAGAGAACTTTAAATAACAGAGGAACAGCAGATATAAGGAGCAGCCCCTACCCGTGGGCCGTGGGTCTGACAGAGCACCCAAACACTTGCTTCTCTCTGCTCCAGACCTTGCCGGAGAGGTCATGGCCTGCTGTGGCTCCCGGGCTGGCAGAGAAGTCACTGGGGTGCTATGCTGGCAGAACTTGCTAGTAATCTACCCTCTAAGATGCTGAGGAAAGCTATTCATGTGGAGGTCTTTCACTGGATGCACTCTGCTGCAAAATCAACGGAGAGGGATGCCAGTGGAAGCTGCTGGAGGCTGGGAGGTGCTGACCATCATGTTCAGCAGGAGCCAGTTGCTGAATAAGGTGTGGATACTCTAGGAGCCATGCGTGTTTGCAGCAGCCTGCAGAAAGAGTGTACCGGAACCAGGAAGGAAAACTGCTACTTTCTGTAATGTCTCTACAATACTCTCCACTGATGAAGCTTAGAATGGTACCAGCTAACAAAAGAAAAAATATGTAAAGGTCCCTTCTATGTCTTCACATAGTGGGTAATGAAGGGTGAATTTCGAGCTGTGAGGCAGTAAACTTATTACAGTTCCTCAAACTTAGAAATTGGGTTGAATCCCAATACCCTAATTTCCTGTTCCACATCACTTTTCAACTAATACTTGCCTTTTATCACAGCAACCACCACCAACCTAGCTTTGCAAAGAAATGACATCATCAAAAGGAAAATAACACAATATAATGTTAAACTGTGAAGTCGCTTGAAATAGTCATTCATGCAAGCGTCTGAGAAATGTTGTGTATTGCTTTGTTTCCCTCAAAGACAAAATATCCTGCACACCTCTGTGAGTTTGCTGTAGTGCCCTGAGGTACACTGGCACATAATTTGGGGACCTCAGAACTAAAATCATGTCTTTTTCAGCAACTATTGACCACATCACTGTAACATATGAGATTGTAAGATGCCAATTTGGTTAAGACTACGAGTAATGTGTAAAGTGAAAATTGTAGGGGGTCAGCATTATTTTTAAAATCCTCTTAGGAAGTTACCAGGTTGGAGACTGATATACCATCTCCTATTAAGTATAAGACTTACTCCCAGTGTTTCCTTAGCATTGAAACAGGTTGCTATTTCTTTAAGTCCAGATACTAGAGTTAGCTTGTCTTTGAGGCATTTTGCTATGCAACAATACATAGCCTTAAACACAACATTCATTATCAGTGTGTGAGATGCTCACAGTGTAAAAGTCCATGCAGAGACTAGAGGGAGAGAGGGAACAGCAAATTCCCAGCTCCTTCTCATGCTTACTCTGCAGCATAAAATCATTAGGGGGAATGGTAGCCAATGTACCCATTTAGATCATTTCTTTCTATCGATGTAGCCTGATTATATATCACTGAAATTGAGAAAATTAAATGGCATATGATGGGGCTTTGCTGAGTTCAGTAGTAAAATATCTGTTGAAACAGACTTCAGATTGAAAAGGTTGGTGAATTTTAGATCTCCTGTTTCTACCAGGAAATTTATGGACTTAATATTATCTTTTTTAGGTAGGCTGGCACATTGTTCAGGTGAGCAGTTTCTCAGAAAATGCATTCATTTTCATGATGCCTACAACTTTGTGAATCATAACTAGTACATATTTCTGCAGCTCTTCTTTAAGGAGAGGCTGAGTAACTTAAATTTTGTAACCTGACCTATTCAAGAGGAAAAACTTCTGATGCATGCCTTTCACTGCTACCTGCAAAAATAACTTCCCATTTTCCCTGAAGCCCTGTTTGGATAAGTTCTGCTTCAGTTCACATTTTCACCACCTGCTGAGTTCTTCTGTTGCGTGTCAGCCTTGGCTACTCTCAACTGCAAGCCTATGTCAGCCTTTTCTGTCTCCTAAGCAGTCATCAGTTGGCACAATTGTTAATAGATTCTACCCATGTCAGAAACTCAATGCCAAAATCAAATTATGGCAACTAGAAGTGGGTTAGACTTTCAAATAGATCTCAGACCAGGAGTCTGTGGTCCAGATTCCACAAATGGAGCACTACATTTGTCTTATTTGTGCATTTCACATTTCAAATTTTGTTCAGAAACTTGAATAAAGCTCTTAACTGCTCAAATACAGTCAAGTAGGGCCCGTTACTGAACCTGTCTTGGCATTGTTTTCTGCCCCCTTGGAGTGAGCACACTGAGGAGAAAGATTATCACTGGGCGTCTCGAGCAGAGCTGCTTGCTTCTGAATGCTCATGATAATCAATAGCAGATGTGTGGCAAGCACTGGAAAGTTGCATAACTGTCTCACACTGAATTCAGCTACATCAGCCAGCCAATGTGAGGGGTCTCCACTAGGTTGTTGAAAATAAAATTTAGTTAAAAACCTATGTTTATCTCGTCACAAAATTATTTCCTTGCTGTAAGGAGTAAAGGCAGTGGTTAGAGTGGAAATAATTTGACAATTACTGCCCTTAGACTTGAATTTTAGTTTGGTATACACAGGAACTTTCTAACGGTTAGGATGGAAATGGGGTTGTTTTTTCAAGGATGCTGTCTCTGGTAATAAAGTTTGTCAAGGCAATTCTGGATGAATGTCTGTTGCCAGTGATGTGATAGGAGATTGCTTCACCAGCCAGGTAGAGGATTAAACAACCTCTGGCCGGGCACGGAGTCGCACGCTTGTAATCCCAGCACTTTGGGAGGCTGAGGTGGGTGGATCACCTGAGGTCAGGAGTTCGAGACCAGCCTGGCCAACATGGTGAAACCTCGTCTCTACTAAAAATACAAAATTAGCCAGGCAGGGTGGCAGATGCCTGTAATCTCAGCTACTCGGGAGATTGAGGCAGGAGAATTGCTTGAACCCGGGAGGCAGAGGTTGCAGTGAGCTGAGATTGCACCACTGCACTCTAGACTAGGTGACAAAAGCAAAACTCCATCTCAAAAAACAAAAGAATAGACAACATCTAAGGTTTCTTTCAAGCTTGAGTTCCACACTGTGATTTTTGATCCCTTTTTCCTTCTGCTGCTTTTCTGAAGGAAGGCTGAGGATGCCTTGGTGAGATGTGATGTCGTGCTGTCCTGGCCACCTCAGCCCCGCCTCTGCTCTTCTTCTGGTGAATCCCTTCTGTGGCCCCTCTCATGCTGTTTCCAGTTGACCCCATTCACCTGAGCACAGGAAAGAATTTCGGCCCTTTTGTTTTCCTTTTCCATTGCTGGACCACACACATTAAATTGCCACACCTATCTGGAATATCTATAGAGCCAGCATTTAGGGCCTCCAAATAGACACTCTTAAAGAATCTGGAACAATCTGGTCTTAATCATGATTATATTTGGAAAAGTGATGAGGGGAACCTCATGATTTTCAGTGTTCCACCATATTCTTTACTCATTTCATCATTATAACAACCCTGTTAAATAAGTGACGTCATTCTTATTGTACAGATGTGCAAACAAAAGCACAGAGAGGTTAAATCACTTTGCCTATTTTTAGAGGAAAAATGAAGAAATAATGAATAGGAAGAAAACCAATCCTAATGCAAATGAGGCACAGCCAGTGCTTGCTCTACTGATGGGGGTGTCAGTAATCAGGCCCAGGTCTCCCAAATTGAGTCTGGTGTTCTTTTCCTTGCTCCTGGCAGCCCATATCTGATGAGGCTTACTGAACTTTTAATTAAGGTCCTTACTGAACTTTTAATTTAAAAAAAGATTCATAGTTTCAGGCAGCTGAATAAATAGAAGCTATTGAATTTATAGTGTATTTAAAGCATTGAATATCAGGAATTGAATGGCTTCAGTTTAAGGCTGTCATCAAATCATTTGAACAGAGAGATTTGACGATGGTTCAATGCTAGAACCATGGCCAGCCATAAACTCTATGGGGACCTCCTAATATTAGCAACCTTTGAGTTACTCCTCTGCAAAATAAGGGACTTGGATTTTATAGGAACAGTTTAATAGAGTGAGAAAGTCTGGATATAGGAGAGAGGAGGCTTAGACTGCATTCATTGTGGTCTAAAGAACATTATTACTTAGTTTTGTGACCTTGAGCAAATCATGTAACCTCCATTTCTTTAATTACATATCTGTAAAATGAGTATGATGACCCAAGGGGGCTAATTTGGGAGTCTAAATAAAACCTAATACAAGACATTATTGCTAAGTACATCCAGCCCTCCATATCTGTGCGTTCCATATTCATGGATTAGGCATCTGTGGATTCAGTCAACGGCAGATCAATATACTGAGGGAAAAAAAAATTCCACAAAGTTCCAAAAAGCCAAACTTGAATTTGCTGCTACTATGTTGAATTTATGTGATTGAAGTGATATGTAGGCATTGTATTAGGAATTATAAGCAATCTAGAGATAATTTAAACCATATGGGATAATATAGGTAAGTTATATGCAAATATTTCATCATTTTATATGAGACTTGAGCATCTTTGGATTTTGGTATCCTCAAGGGTCCTGGAACCAATCTCCAACAGATGCTGAGGAATGACTGTGTTATAAAAGAAGGACCGTGGGTCATAAATTGTTCAGATAATATTTTCTGACCTGATTTAGAGAGTATGCTTGTGTTTTATCATCTGCTAAAAGCATTTTAAGAAGGAAGATTTCTTAGAAGAGAAATACACCTAGAAAGCCTACGAAACAAGCACATCCCAGATGTATTATTGTCTCCCATGTGCGCTCATCTCCGATGTCAGCAATTCTTCCCATTCTCTCAGGATTAGGCACTCACATCCAGAGCATTAGTGAATGTGTAGAATTTATGGGAGAAGTCACTGGGCAGACTGAGGAGAGGGATTACCCATAACTTCAAACTCCCAGGACCTGACCACCAGTGGTTTTCTCCTTCCCTCATCTCCCTACTCATCCTCAGCGTCTTCCTCTCACGTGGTTCTGCCCCAGCCCACCTCAGCCTCCCCAGTCTTATCCCAGTGCAGATGGTCCCTGACTTACAATTTTTTAACTCTGTGTGTATTTATGTGTGTGTGTGTGTGTGTGTAGAGGGGTCTCACTGTGTGTGTGTGTTTGTGTGTGTGTGTAGAGAGAGGGGTGTGTGTGTAGAGAGAGAGGGGTCTCACTCTGTTGCCCAGGCTGGAATTCAGTGTATGATCATAGTTTACTATAGCCTTGAACTCCTGGGCACGAGTGATCCTCCTGCCTCAGTCTCCCAGGTGGCTGGGACTACAGGCATGTACCACCATACTCGGTTAATCTTTTAAAAATTTTTTTGTAGAGTTAGGGTCTCTCTATGTTGTCCAAGCTGGTCTCAAACTTCTGGCCACAAACAATCCTCGCACCTCAGCCTCCCAAAATGCTGGGATTAAATTCATGAGCCAGTGTGCCTAGCCTTACTCTATTTGTATTCTACTAAAAGTGATACACATTCAGTAGAAACTATACTTTGAACACCCATACAGCCATTCTGCTTTTTTTGCTTTCAGTGCAGTGTTAAAAAGTTACATGAGATCGTCAACATTTTATTATAAAATAGGCTTTGTACTAGATAATTTAGCCTAACTGTAGGCTAATGTAAGTGTTCTGAACACATGTTAGGTGGGCTAGGCTAAGCTATGGTGTTCAGTATGTTAAGTGTATTAAATATACTTGCAACTTATGATGGTTTTATCCTGATGTAGCCCCATCGCTAAGTTGAGGGGCATCTGTACTCAGCACTTAAGGCCGCTTGAGGCACAGAGCTTGACCTTCTGCAAAGGTGCATAAATGACTCCACTGTCATTTTAGCATCTCCTTCTTCAATTCTAGTAAATACAATTTTTTTCTTTTTCTTTTTTTGAGATGGTATCTCACTCTTGCCTAGGCTAGAGTGCAGTGGCACGATCTCAGCTTGCTGCAACCTCCATCTCCCGGGTTCAAGCGATTCTTCTGCCTCACCCTCACAAGTAGCTGGGATTACAGGCGCCTGCCACTGTGCCCAGTTAATTTTTGTATTTTTAGTAGAGACGGGATTTCACCATCTTGGCTAGGTTGGTCTCGAACTCCTGACCTCGTGATCCACCTGCCTCAGCCTCCCAAAGTGCTGGGATTACAGGGGTGAGCCACCGTACCCGGCCATAAATACAATTTTCTTAAGGCTAAGAGAGCCAAATAACCTGGGCCAGGGAGAGGCAATGGAGAGATACCCACTTAGGCTTACTTGTGTTATGGAAGGGTAACTGTAAACTTGTCTGAGGATAAGAGGAAGAACTCAAAGCCTACAGGCCTAACCAGGTGAGACCAAGACACAGATCTCTCCCGCATATGGGGAAACAGGAGTGACAGCCAACTTTTTATATAGATCATGGAAGCCTTCGAAAGCTTTCAAGGGTGTAGACAAAAATGATACAAGAAAAGTTGAAGAAGGTCTCAAAGTCAAATCGAAGGAGGCAGATTCAGCCTCATATCAGCAGGATAGAAAAAAAATGACCATTTTTTGTGGCCTGAAGTTTTTGCAAACTAGAGGCTATAGGTCCATAACTAGTTTACAGAGATGCTTCATATCTTTCACTGCAGAGAACATATAACATTCTTGAATGTGAGTGGAATATTTGATACCTCCTGATTAAAAGGTACCTTGTCTTCCCAGTTCTGCCGGCTGGCCTTCTAATTTGTGTGAGTCTGAAAACTCACTGATCTCCCCTTTTCTTAACAGACATCTGGGGAGCTGTGAGCAAAAGGCCTAAAAGTCAGGCCTTTAAAAAAATTCTTTTAAGAGCTTTATTTAAGGCATAATTTGGAAAGAGATTTTTCTGCTGCTCTGTGATAAAGTTCAGTCAAGAGTTGGTGTTAATAAACCTTCCTTGGAACCAAGGTGACTTGGAAAGTTTTCTTTAAGTCTGTTGTCAAATTAACAAAATTATATCAATGAGCCCCAAGTGAGTAGGGTCAATTTACATATGACACATAGAAATATTTGATTATACCTCAATGAATGAATAAACCTTCAGAATCTTAGCCACCATTTTCATTCTTCCATCTTGACACAAAAGGTGGGAGTTCCATTATTAGACACTTGTAGTTCAACATAGTATTTAAATTTAAGTACAGTTTGTTATTAAATGAGAAGTGTTGCTAACTTAGTTGCAATTTTGTATCAGGCAGGCGGTAATAGATTGTTGGTATGACTTCCACACATGTTGCCATGTGAAGGATGTTGGGGTGTTTCTTAAACATACAAGAATCAACAAGTCCCACCTACAGGAGATAACAAATCATTATGAGGTACTGGACCATTATTCACTGGGGCTAAGAAGTAAATTATCCCCTTTTGAATACAAGCACAACAAAATCAAGATGACCTAGTATATATGCGAGAGCAGCAGAAGGCCAAGGGGAGCCCTAGAGAATCAGCTGCCCTTTGTCACCATGTTGAAGGGTAGGGGTATGGGGCAATGTAGTTTGCCCAGAGCAGATGGCTTTGAGGTTATATGGGAGACTGAGGAATGTCCTTACTGACATAAAGCCTTTTAAAATAAGCTGAGCATTCATTGCTCTTGAGCTAAAACAGAACATTCTTCCCCAAGGTGACTGCTTGCTTGCATTTAAATACAAAAGAAGTTTCTGTCCAGGCTTCCTGAGGCTGATGGTGAATGTTCAAAGATCAATGAAGCTGCTAACATGAATCTAAAATGAATTATAAGGCTGACGTGGGAGTGCTTGAACTATTCATTCAGCAGTTGTAAAACAAGTAGCACATTAAAGGACATGTATTTTAACATATCTTAAGTGGTTTGTCCCCAGTTGGACTTGCAAAATGACATTTAATAAATATTTCTTATGAGGGTACTTTCTAAAAGGAGAGAGTGAAAGTAATTCTGCTGTAGGCAGATTGGGCCTGAAATTTGGGTTGTCTGGATTTGCATAATCATCACCTTGAAAAGGTGTTGCTTTACCCCAATTATAGATCAGTGGAAGCTCTCTTGTGTAGCAACCAGCCCTGGTGAGATCCCTTAAGATCCCTTGTGGACTATCTGTGGTCATCTGGGTTGCAGTGAGGAAGGGCAAGGATAGATGGTATAGGGAGAGAGGGACAGAATGTTGACTTGGGCAGGACAGGAAAAGCCACTTGTGACTGGCGAGGGAGCATTTATTTGGGTTCAGAATCATCCTCATCTCAGGCTATCTCTCCATAAGTCTGAGATTACTGAGTGCAAGGTATACATATCAGCAGCTCCTGACTCAGGATGTGTGGCAGAGGGGACCATGAAGTTAACTGTGACTTTCGGAAGGGTGCAGTCTGTTACCCTTTCGGTGGCGAGGTCAGTTTCCGGGAGGCTCTGCAACACTGATATTTTCCAGATGTTTCTCCTCTTCTCCGTTCTCTGGCTGGCTATGTCTTCCTCCCTTCATCCTGCCCTTTCAGTGAAATTGAGATAACTTGTTAGAATCTTAGGCATGTTAGAATCTCTCAGCAGTAGGATGTGATTTAATATCTAGACCTCATATTAATATTTATAATAGCCTTCACTGCTTGTGAATAGCATAAGCACTCTTCTGTTTGAACTCAATACTGAAATAAAACCCGAGTATCTTTTATAAAAATTTAATGGTGCAATAGTAATAATCTATGTAGTCCTTATGGTTTTCAAATCCCTTTCTGCTTATATTACCTTATTTAATACAGACATAAATCTGTGAAGTAAATAATACTATTTTTATCTTCATTTTACAAATGAGGAACTGGAGGCTCAGGGAGGTTAATTTGCATAAGGTCGTACAAATAATGAATGGCAGAACTGGATTTAAGTTCAGACTCCTTAAATCCATGACTTTTGTTATGTTCTTTTCACTAAATTTGCCATAGTGTTTCTATTGGGTTTTGCCTATATAAAATGGGAAATGAAAAAGAAACGAGCTGGGAAATAAATTTGTCAAAAGAGTATATTTTTTTCTCATAATTTCCAAGCGGATCTTTCAGATATGTTATCTGAGGACTTTATGCCTCAGACTGGCGATACAAACAAGTGTTCTAAAAAATACCTCCATAAGACAGGCTTATCAGTGGCAGCTCTTGTCCCCGCTTTGCAGAAGGGAAAACCAAGGTTCCACAGAGCTAAGGGGACTTCCTCTCAGCAATTTGTAGGGGCCTGTGGGCCAGACCCGGGGGCGGAATTGAAATCTGTTGTGAAGGCTCTCTGGCTTCTTTATTCTATCAGCATTTCAAATCCTGAAAACCTCCCCTTTGGCATTTTGAAGGAATTCATCCCCAGTTGTTGCTGGTAGCCGGGAGGGTAAAGGCCCTTTGGAGTGACTGCAGCAGTGAGCGCCCGGGCTGTGCTTGGAATAACAGTGCTCGCCCGGGGCTATACTGAATGAGTAAGCAGCCTCGTCTACTTTTGCTGTGCAAAGGTAAGGGTGGAGGAGGCCGCTCCACTTTCTTCAAAAGGCCCCGCTCTGGGACGTGTGAAATTGTGCTCTCTTAAGCTGGTCCTTCCAACCCCATGGGCGATATCCACGCGACTTTCCTACAAAAATAACATACCCAAGCCGCTTTAAAATCCGTAATTTTTGGCGTGCAAGACTCCAAGACAAAGTCAAATGGGCATCAAAAAATGTAATCCAAAAATACAGAAGCATTGCTTCTACCCTATATGCATTTACTATTTATGTAAAACTACAGTGTGCTCTCAGATGAGACATTTTTTCTTTGTTATACCTTTTTTTCCGCCCGTCTGGTGCGTTTGCCGACGGCTCCTCTCGGCCCAGTGTCTCGGGAGAGTCCGCTGCCGTCTGGGCCTGCGCCTCACCTGCGTGCACTCGGGCCGAGCCAGCCCCACCAGGTCGCCTCCGCCCCGCTGCCGGCCCGAGCGCGCGGCTCCGGGGGCGGACTCCCGCCGCCCAGCTGAGACGCGATTCGTCACTCTTGCAGAACTTTCCCCCTGAAAATCCCTGCACCAGAACCCGCTCTCCCGCCCCGGGGAGGTTTTGATTTTAGTGGCTTTCTTCCTTTTATTTTCCGTCGTGTGCGGATTTCGCTGCAGAGCGAACTTGCGGCTCGTCCAAGTACATGTGAGTGGTAATCGCCCCTGCAGCTGGTTATCCTGACACTATGCACTCCGAAGCAGAAGAATCCAAGGAAGGTAGGATTCTGGTTTCTCCTGGGGGCCGGCCAAGTTCTGCGGAGGAATTTGGAGGAAGGCAGTGGTAGAAGCAGATGGGGAGTTTTAAAGTGAGCGGTGGGCACTTTGTCCGCTTCTCCTGCGCCTTCGAAGCCAAGTCGGAGCTGGATAAGCGGAGCCCGGGTCTCATCTTGGGCTCCCTTCTCCCCTCGCAGCCGTTCAGAGGGGAGGGGAGGAAAAGTCGGACCTAGTTCAGCCAGCCCACTAAAGTCTGCTTTTTAGCTTTCTCTGGAAACGAAAGAGCCCCACTTGGACTCCAAGAATGCAAAATGTGCTTGGTAAAGGGCTGCCTGCCTGCATCAGAAAGACTGAAAGCGGGATCCCCTGGAAGAGCCCTGAGTGGAGGGTCCCTCGAAAAGGGGTTTCAGAAATTAGAAACGCTATATGTTTCCGGCTAAAAGGGGAAGCTGAGTGAGGGGAAGCGAAAATCTGTATTTGAGAAATAGATTAATTTTTTTTCATTGCTGGCTTTTCAGCAGGGAGTTCATTTCGTTGGGGGCTTAAGGGGGCTGAAAGATATGAGGGGGTCCTTGTGCGGCTTGAAACTGAGGAGAGTTTGTCTGTTTCTAACTTCGCAAAAGCAAAGGGTTTCATTTACTCCTAACAGAGAACGGGTGACAGGGCTGGAAAAGCTCCAACCAAAACACAATTATACGCTGGTGTTAGTTTGGGGAGTTTATTTGTGTGTGAGTGTTTGTATGCTTTGTTCCTTGAAACTTTATGTATACAAAAGTCCTCTTGTAAGTGGGGGGTGGGAGTGAGGGTGGTTGGGGAAAATTAGAGAGTAAGAGTGGAGAGTATTCAAGATTGTGAAATCCTCTTTCTTTTCATGTAGTCTCTTGGAAAGCTGGTTAATTTCAAGTCAATCACAGCAGCTCTGGCAGACAGAGGAGCAGCCTCATCATTTCTCCATTTGGTAGACACCAGTTAGGAAGAGCCCTTGAAACTTGTCCTCTTCTGCCGTTTATTGATTCCCCTCCCAGAGGAAAGCTTTGTGTTTCACCATGTAGTCTTTGTGGGCTCGCGTTTACCTTATTATGCTGTGTGAGGGAAATAGTCAATAAAAAGGAGGTTTGTTTAATAGAAATATGGGGCTAGCATGAATGAAAAATGACAGCCAGGAGCGTTGTTTTTGAGCTTGATGTGGAGTATGGGGGGAGTAATGCTTTCTTGCCGTGGCCTGTGTTCTGATGGAGCTGTGTGCTGATAGATGCTTTTCTTTTCTATGTGTTTATAACAGCAGTTTATTCAAAGTCAAAGGTAGTTGAAGGCAAATAGGAACCAGGCTGAGAGAACTCAAGGGTGAACTTCTGTGTGAATTACAAGTAGCACTTAAGCTGGCGTTTTCTCCCAGGTGTGTTTTCCCTGTCTTTTTGGAAAGAGGGAGTGGGAGAGAAAGTGGAAAAACAGTATCCCGAAGTGTGTATTATACATTCCCCTAACAACATCGACAGTCTTCCCTCCTCGAGGGCCCAGCTCTCTGGTTTTGAGTTTGGAAGCAGCCTGCAAACTGGCCTGTGAAGAGGTTAATGGGGCCCCTTCTGCTTGTTCCTCACCTTCCCTCCACTTGTCATCATTTACATTCTGCAGATTGGCCACAAATGATCTGGCTCTCTGCTTTGCAAAGAAAGCCCAGAATGTTTCTTTTAAAATAATCTGAGGTAGTAGAATTTTAAATTGATAGCAATTAGGGTGGGATATTGAATAACTCTTGAGGGAGATGGAACACTTTATTAATCAGATAGAATCGTCATAGCTTCTGCCAGGAAATAAAGGATAGGTGTCTTGTGTGTTTTGTGTGTGTTTTCTCCAAGGCCGGTTTATTGGCTGTAATCTAGAACCTTCTGGTTAGCTACCACCACTCAGATGTCTACGAAGCGAACTGTGTTGTGTAAATAACTTAGTTATCTTCTCTATCATTACTGATCCTTTTCCTTTTATACGTAGCTTTTTTTTTTTCATCCTGGTGAACTTATGTATCCCATTTAGTGTGAGATCACCATGAGTTCTTAAGAATGTCTGTGTTACAAGAAAACTGCCTTTGGATGCTTCATGCCTGATACGCTGTAAGAGGAGATACTTTTAAGTCATTTTTCTGAACTGCAATGAGAGACTAGTATACTTTGGGGTTGAATCTAAGTCCTTGGAGGCCAGCATATTTTTGCATATGCGTGAATGTAGAAGCAAATGACTGGGGATATTGTTAAGCCATCAGAGCTTAAAACATACTTGACTCTGTGCCAGGGGTGCTGGATCTTTGTCCCCAGCCTATAGCCACCTCCTAAATAATTGATTTGATTTTTCCTGTTTACCAATGAATAAGTGATTGTGCTTGGGTATTAAACAGAGAAAAATAATCCAGGCCTTGCTTTATTAAAAACTGAATGAGTTTAAATTATTTAGACATAGAATGAATAGGAAAGAAGGGGAAATGAAGGAAGAAACTCACTTTATTAAAAAGGTGACTACCATTAAAAAGAGGATATCAACAGTTTCCAGTGGATGGGGCTTCCTGAGGAGATAGGCTGATAGCCATGTATTTGGCATTTAGTTGCTTCCTGAGTAAATTGCTTAATTATGGAGTAGTTAAAGTGAGTGGCAGTTGAGATCTCTGAGAATCTTTCTAGTGCTAAGCATCAAGTTATCCAGGGCTCCTTTGCTCTGGATGTCGAAGCTTTGGTACCAGAAATTGAGAAAGCCGTTGTTAAGGGGTGGGCGAGGTGTCACTTTGTGGGGACTTGGAAAAGAGTGAGGGTTGAGTGGTGAGTGAGTTTGGCTCGCTCCTCCATTGCCCATAATAGCCATTTCCCACCACCACCTCACCCAGTTCTTACTCTCATGCCTCACCAGGCCTGCTATTTCACAAAGAAAACAGTAGCCATTAGATAACTCCCTCAACTTCCTGTTCCCAGACTGACAGACTCATCTCCGTCCACACCTGTCCTCCCTGTGTCTGTGGAACAGGTGTCATTCCTACTGCAGAATGCCCCACCTTCCACCTTGGGCTCCTCCTACACCAGTCATTTCTGGCTCCTTCTTTTCTGCATATAGAAGAACTCAAGCTCCCCATTCTAGGACGATGGCACTTGCTGGTCTTCCTGCCCAAAATATCCTTCTCTCCACCTGACCTCCTTTTCTTGGTCAGCTCTTTAGAGAGGCTTTTTCTGAACCTAAACTCAGATCCCCTGTCGCCCTCTCTCAGAGCACCTGTTCCTTTCCTTGCTGGCTCTCCCCACACTGCTTAACATCTCTTCTAGACCACAAGCTCTCCAGGGAAAAACAATGTCTGTTTTATTCCCTGCTGTATGTCTAGGACCTACAGAGTAAAACATGCTCATTAAATGTTGTAGATTGAGTGAATGGTCTCCATTCTTTAAAGTTAATCCTTGGCCAAAAAAAGTTTAGTTGTTCCATAGTGGTGATTAATATCCTCTTCTGTAATAAAGAATCCCAATGATATTGTATAAGCTACCACACTGTGTAGTATTCTGTTTTAACCTCACATGGTGTGGCAGCTTATATAATATCATTCATCACTAAGGACTATTTTGTAAGTTTTCTCCCCTATTCCTGCCCTTCCCCAGCCTTTGCTTTGCAGAGGGAATGAAGAGAAAAGGAGGTTAAAGCAGTGGTTCAGCTCTGATGAAACCAAGGGGTGTAGCTGACCTTGATGTCATACATAATGTAAAAGGTACAGCATATGCTCTTAAACACCGGACTTTGACGTGCTTATCTGTTTCCTTTTATGTAGTCATTAGGCTTGGAGTGTTGTGTGCTGACAAGGACTAAAAGTGGAAAATCCATTTAGAGATCTGTCATACTCTCTCCTCTACAGTGGACATCACTTGATAACTTGGCATTGCCAGACACCTCCAGCTCTGTAAACTTAAATGCATTTGGAGCTTTTTTCCCCACACTTCTGAAATTTTTATCGTATTGAATATGCATCCTACCTTTCTTGCCCCCAGGTTATGCCATTGAACAGTCAGGATTATATGGATGATTAAATTTCTTGCTCCTGACTGGTGGTGATCCAGGAAGTAGCCAAAAAGTGGGTGGGTGAAAGAGAATGCAGTAGAGCCAGAAAGACTCAGGACCCAGTGATTGCATTTCAGAATACTGCAGAATTGCTGGATTTACCTATAAATCATTCATTTGTCAGCATTTCTGTGTTTATGCTAGCAACTTGTAAGTCAGTGAGATTAATGTGGCTATAGACCTGTCTTCATTTAGAGAAGATTGTTCTTTAAAACATAGTGTAAGCTGAATTAAAACAAAACCAAATGATATGTATATCTTTAATATTTAAGGAAGGTCTCTAGTAAGAAGTCTTTTGTAATTTAAAGTGTCCTCCCCGCCCCCCGCCCCAAATACACATAGAATCACCATAATTTAAAGCTAAAAGCGACTTTGTCGATCCTTCTTTCTGACCTCTTCATTTTAGAGGTGAGGCACTGAGGCCCAGCAAGGTGATTGCCAAGCCCTTTCTACCCTCTCCAATACATGTTCTGCAAGCAAGGATTTTTGCAAACACAGGTTTTAGCATCGTGAGTATTTGTATGCACTCTCCTTGAAGTAGGACAGACCTAGTCTGTTTGTATAGTTGTCATTCACTACCTTTTGGGGGAATTTATAAAACCCAGATGAATGTTTGAACAAGTGGAGATTTCCTGTTTCACCTTCTCCTACGTCTAACTCAAGAGAATAAAACGAGAGACATTGTGAAATAAAATTTAGCTCTGCAAGTAGATCCTATTAGATCCCGGGTTTTGAAAGTTGTAGACCAAGTGAGAGGCAGGTAAACAGTGAGCTCACTTGTTTTCATTCCTTTGAGAATATCGTTCACGAAAAATTAGCTATTGAGGGTGCTGGTTGGGTAGAAACACTCTTCCTTGGGGAGAAGGTATGTATGTGTGTGGATGGGAAGGGAGTCATCATTCTGACACAGAATGTGCTATTGCAAAAGCAGACATCCCACAGCCTCTCCTTCTCTGGAGCACATTGCAGCAGGCCTGCTGCGTTCTGGGACTCAGGACATCTTTCTCAGGAAGCATTTGTGGGGCTGCAGCCCACTGCTCCCCCAGCCGCTGACCAAGATATCTGAAAGAGCAATTGCTTAAATTTTATTCTGAAAGTTTATAAACCTTGAAGAAGAGGTACAGGGATGTAGTATGTCCTGAGTGACTAACTGCTGAGTTGGGAGTAGATTGCCTAAGGGAGTGCTGCCCTGGGAATCTGTAAGACTGAGTAAAGCCTGTTAGTTAGGCTGGTATTTATATGGTTTTGAAGATGGGGTAGGGGAGGAGTTGTGTTTATGTGTACTTAATGATAATACATTCTCCAGCTTTGTAGTGAATAATAGTTAATTTTATAAGTAACTAGGAACAGAGTTTCTTCTAAGAAGGTGATGAAGCAAAGAAACTATCAGCAGAATTCCCTGTGTGACTCTGATAGCTTTAGGTGTCTGAAGCCTCCAGACCACATTTGTTGAAGTCAGGGTTGACTGTCAAGAAGTGAATAAGCAGCTCATGAATTTTCGTTCCAGTTTGACCTGGCATTTATGCTTGGTGCCACCTCACCTTGCTCCAATATGTGTTTTCATGTGGCCTACTCAGCAAGGCTGAGAAGCTGGGGACCAGGGGTGTCCCCAGAGGCACAGGCTGTTCTGCCTGTCATGGACTGGCCAGTAGACTCCTGCTTCCAGGGTGCAGCCCCTCTCCCTTGCCAGCTGCTGCCTTCTTTGAGCCTCAGATACTCCTAACAACAAATGTTAACTGAGCTAGCACGTCTGCAGGGCCTGGAGAAGCAAAAATGTGTGTGTAGATAACCCCATCTTCAGAGAATTTTTGGTTCAGGGCATCACACACAGCACATGTGCATCCATAGGATGAAAATACATGATGGAGAGGGATGAGTACAGCTCAGAGGATCAGACAGTGGACCCTATGAAAATCTAGAAGAGGTGGTATTCACCAAAAGTCATGATGGACAGGAGTGACTTCAAAGAGGGATAACTTGTATTCCAGCTAGATCCTTTAAGCAAGTGGAGAAGAGAAAACAAAGTGTGATTGACAGGGAACCTACTTATGCTGTGTGCTGGGATCAGGAAGAAAGTCTACAGAAGTGTGGAGAGCAGTGTTCATGGAAGGGCATTCGTGGTGATGTTGTAGTGGTACATGGGGCCAGTCTAGAAGCTGGGCTTTCCCAGGGGGACATTGTATGTAGGTAACAAAGATAAGACCCTGTGAGGCAGGAGACTGATCCTACTCATGACTTTGTTCCTGGTTGTCTGTGCAACCTTCAATAGCTACTTAATCTTTCTGAAGTTGAGTTTCCCCTTGGAAAAATTAAGGCTAGGCATAATGGCTCGCACCTGTAATTACAGCACTTTGAGAGGTTGAAGGAGGTGGGTCACTTGACCCCAGGAGTTCAAGACCAGCCTGGGCAACAAAGTGAGACCCCCATCTCAAAAAAAAAAAATTTAAAAATTAGGCACAGTGGAATGCACCTGTAGTCCCAGCTACTTGGGAAAATCAGGAAGATCACTCGAGCCCAGGAGTTCAAGGCTACAGTGAGCTATGGTCGTGCCTTGTATTCCAGCCTGGGTGTCAGAGCAAGACTCTGTCTCAAAAAAAAAAAAAAAAAAAAAAAAAGAAAAGAAAAAGAAAAAAGAAATTGGATGGTTTTCAGCTGAATGGAGGAGGGCAGATGCAAAGTAGTGTTTTAGTAATGCCAAGCTGGCAAGAACCATGAGTTGGTCTGGAGGGCAAGATCGAACCTGGGTATAAGGAGCGTTGCTAAGAAAGTGTGAGAGTAGCCAGTCACAAGGGGAGAGTTGATTTCCCTATATGTAGTCTCTGAGGGCAAGACTGTAGAGAAAGGAGGGGGCTGGGCCTTGGATTTAGCTTCTGAGAACATCCACTTTTACAAAGGAGAGAGGTAGATGGAACCAATAAAGGAAATAGAAATGGAGTAGCTCAAGAGGTAGGAATAAACAAGGAGAGCATGGGGCCTTGGAAGCCAGAAAGACGAGAGTCCCGTGGAGACAGTGGTCAGCCTGTCTGTAGAGAAGAGCTGCTGAAGACTGCTTCGTCTTCCTTTTGGGCCTCAGCTAAAACCAGGAGCCTGGGTTTGAGGAGCGCATCTTCTAAGGGATGGGAATACATCATCGGTATTCAGTCAGTATTTAGAAGGTGACCAAGGGCATGAAAGAAGGCATGTGGGGCCCAGGAGGTGACTGCGCTGCTGAGAGCAAGTGCCCCAGCCTCCTGAGAAGCTGGCCATCTCCATTTCTGCATGCTTTCCAAGTCCTAGTTGCCAGTAGATTCCTTTCCAGATTGTCACACCATCACCTCCGATCAGCATTTGGAAGAGCATGTGCCTACAGTCCTCTTCCTGTGGCGTCACACAAAATATGCAGTGGTACATGAGGGTCACAAGTGAATATGGGCAGGAAATTTAATTAACCTTAAAAAGAAAAGTAACTGGTTTCCTATACATTCACAACATTGCTGACACTGAATGTGGGAGGGTCTTTCCTACACCAACCAATTTTCCAAATCTCAGCAGACATTGACTAGACGTCCTATAATTTAACTGATTTCTGACGCTAATTGTCCAGAGTTAGGGCAGACCCCACAGGTTAAGGGCTCAGTCCCACAAGAGTGTCCTCCAACTTGAGACAGCAATTACAAGGCCAGGCATCCCATACTTTTGACCAACTGGCTATAAATTGGGGGTTTGTATGACAGCCCCTCAGGGTCAATAATTTCCTAGAACAGCTCATGAAACTCAGGGAAACATTTACTGATTTATTCTAAAGGATGCAACTCAGGAAGAGCCAACTGGAAGAGATGTGTAGGACAAAATACAGTGGAGGGATGCAAGCTTCCATGCCCTGTCCAGGCAGGCCACCCTCCTGGCACCTCCAGGTGGGATGAAATCATTGGCCATTGGTGATTAAACTCAGTCTCCAGCCCCTCTCCCCTGCCCAGAGTGGGGGAACTGAAAGTTTTAAACCTCTAATCACCTGATTGATTCCTCTGCTAACCATTCCCCATTCCGGTTTATGAGTCACCTCATTAACATAAACTCAGGTAAGTTTGAAAGGGGCTTATTATGAGTAACAAAAGGCACCCCTCTCACAACTATCACTCAGGAAATTCCAAAATTTTAGAAACGCTGTGCCAGGAACTAGGGACCAAGACCAAATATTACAACAAAAGCTGCACCTATCACTCTTGTTTTAGAGATAGTCTCACTCTATCACCCAGGCTGGAGTGCAGTGGCAGGGTCATAGCTGGGCTGAAGCAATCTTCCTACCTTACCCTGCCAAGTAACTGGGACTACAGGTGCATACCACCTGCCCAGCTAATTTTTAAATTGTTTTCTAGAGACAGGGTCTCACTTCATTGCCTAGGCTAGTCATGAACTCCTGAGCTCAAGCAGTCCTCCCACCTTGGTCTACCAAAGTGCTGGAATCACAGGGATGAGCCACCGCACCCAGTTATCATTTAGGAAATTCCAAGAGTTTTCAGAGCTCTAGCCAGGAGCTAGGGATGAATACGAAATGTGTATTTCTTATTATATAACAGTATCACACAGCTCTTCATACTGGGGGAAAGCTTTGGCCACTCAAAATTAGATAATTTTGTTAAGGTAATGAAGGGCTTTTTCCCCTTTTCCTTTTTTTTTTTTTTTTTTGAGATGGAGTCTTGCTCTGTCGCCCATGCTGGAGTGCAGTGGCACCATCTTGGCCCACTGCAACTTCCACCTCCTGGGTTCAACCGATTCCCCTGCCTCAGCCTCCCAAGTAGCTGGGATTACAGGCGCTCACCACCACGCCCAGCTAATTTTTGTATTTTTAGTAAAGATAAAGTTTCATCATGTTGGCTAGGCTGGTCTCAAACTCCTGACCTCAGGTGATCCTCCTGCCTTGGCCTCCCAAAGTGCTGGGATTACAGGTGTGAGCCACCACACCCAGCCAAAATTAGAGAATTTTTATCTTCTCCCTTTGGCCTTCACTTCCTCTCTCCTCATGTTTTTTTCTTCCTGTGATAGGAGTGCATGTCTTAGAAAACCACTGATGTTTCTGCCAGGGGTACCCTAGATTTGGCATATAATTTGGAATTCTTAGGAGTTTAGTCTTAAACATATTAACTGGGATTTGGGCCACACTGGTAAGCTGAGCCATTTTGAGAAATTTTAGATTTCCTCTGAAATGGTAAGCAGTTGTTACACCAGTGGAAATATGCTAGATGGCTTATTCCTTGTGAGAACCAATGAGATAATGTTAGTGTAAAGCTCAGTGCTCAGACAGCTTCACTCAGGAGGTACTGTATAAATAAGGAGGCTTATAATCACACCCAAAGACAGAACCCTGCACAGGCCTGCCTATTCATTCAGTTAAGAAGTCCTCATTTCCTGTTCTCTAAAAGGCAGGGAAGAGTTGGCTTGCTCCAACAAACTTTTTCCTCCATTAAAGTTGTTTGATAGCAAAATATTAGTGCACTGAGTGTTCTTATTGTTAAGCACTTACAAAATCATTTTCACCTTTCAAGGATTAATATGAGAATTATGTCAGTTATGAAATATCTAGAATGAAAATGCATGCCTCCTCATTATCACAAGTCTAAACATTCGACTCAACATCTTCAGAAGAAAAGAGAATTAAAGAGGAAATCTCTCAGGAGAGTTTTCCAGGAGGTAGACAGAATTCAGGGGCGAGTAGCACCCACTGAAAGGGAAAGGAAATAATTATTGGGAAATCAAAATAGCAAAGAAAGTAAGGGAGTGGCAGTTTGGCAGATTTCACAGTTCTGCAGGAACAATGAGGGAGACAGCAGTTGGGAGTGATGGGGAGTAGGAGGGTGTGTGAGCCACGGAATGGGTGGGATCCAGGCCTGATGAGAGCCTCTGAGGGAAGAAGTATGAGTGGAGAGAGAGAGGAAGGGAGGAGTAAGGAAATAACTCTAAAACGGAAAAAAAAGTAATATATGCAAAACTTGAGAGGTGACCAGTAGTATAATTGGCAAGAGACCATTGTAACTGTGTTAAGAAGTTTTGGCAGCTTGCTTATTTTGTTTGATTTTGCAGTTAACAGGAGAGAAAGTGGGGTGCTGGTCTCCAAAGCACTATGCAGACTTGGAGCCAATGAAGTGTGGCATTTGGAGGCCACGGAAGCTCTCCAGTGCTTCTCAGGCAGGATTAATGCAGAGGCCCATAAACAAGGATGTGACATTGAGGAATGCTGCCCCACTTCCAGTTGCTAAATTGGGGCCAGTCGGAAGCCAGGGATGTGTTATGTTGGCTTGGATTTCTAGCAACTTTCTTAGTGGGCTATAAAAATGATTTCCTCAAAAAAGCTTGAAAATGGCAGATGATGAAGTAGAAAAGCAGAGGTGTCCGCCTGCGGGCATCATTTCAAAGCTGCCTGTGACATCATGATGGCCATTTCTGGAGGGCCAGTGGTGAGTGGTTTGTTGGAGGGTTAAAGCCATCACTTCCAACTGGTGAAGCTGTACTTAACTTCGGGGGGTTTCCCTCATTAACAAGTCTGATGGTAAGCAGGCTTCTTGAAGGATTTCAGGCAGAGGATTTTTAGGGGTAGAACTGGTTTAAATTGTTTGGCTTACTTGGCCATAGCTCTGACTTGGTGATCAGGCTGATGACCCTAGAAGTATAGGGGTGATTACTTGACATTCCTGTCCTTGCCACCTACCTATTCTAGCATGCTTTAGGCTTGCCTCTGTGCAAATGGAGAGGGACATGAGGGAGAGGAGATGTTGATTGTAGGTCTCAGCAGTGGAACTTTAGCTGGCTTGTTTCAACATGTATAAGGGTTAATCAGGTAAATTATAATTGCTGCTGGGAGAGGCAGCCTAGCTGAGCCCACCCAGCCCTCAGGGTTGCTGGGGAAAGGGTCATTCTTGCAATCCTTAATTGTTTTCCTCTTTCCCAAAGATGAATTCTTAATGTAGCATTATGGTCCATAGACACGTTAATAAAGTTAACATTCCTGATTTGTTTTAGTCGTCTGCATTTCTGTTTCTTTAAATTCTGAGATAACTCTTCCTTTAAAAACGTAATTCGGCCAAATTAAAAGAAAAAAGGAATAATTTGATTTTTTGTTGTTGTTGTTTAGTTATTTGAGTCATTCTACAGTCTTAGGCAATTTTCTAAATGAAATGTGGAATGTCAACTGGACTATTTAGTTGTAGAGGATGGGCGGAAGAGAACTGTTATATTTGGTAGTGGTGCTAGAATAGTATAGAACCTACCAGCAAAAGTATCTTAGAGTAGTATTGTCTGTTGTTTCCTTTCTGTTTTTTTAAATGGCACCATCTATCCCTATCTTGTGAACTAGTTAAACATGTTTTAACTGTATATCTTTTAAAGCTTCAGTTAGCCAGATTTTAAAAAAAATGTTTCATGTTGTTTTTTATTCCATGAATGACTCAATTGACTACATGTAGGCAGCTACTAAACTTGGCAGTTTGTTGCCATTAGCATGCCCTTGGACAGGAAGTATTCAGTATAGATATGACAAGCCAGTTTCCAGGCTTAAAAATAAAGCGGGGATTTCTGGACAGAATAGGTCTTTGTCACTCATTTCAACATGTCTGATGAGTGTTAAAGTTCAAAGCCAACCACTTTGCTTTCTCATTTTTTTTCAGGCCATCACTTTACCTGACATATTCTATTATATAGATTGAAACTTATTTCATGATGCTGATGTTTTGTTTGGTTTTTAAAAATGAAATAAGAGGATATTTGAATAGTCATGAGAATCAGCTAGAGTCAGTATTCTCTCCTTTTATGTTTAGTTCCTTTTATGTTTATCTCTTTTATGTTTAGTTCTTTTTAAGTCATCTCCCCACTGAGGTAGGTAATGGCAAAATAATGTTTCCCTGCCTATAAAGCAGCTTAAATTAACAGTAGCAAGTATGTGCCAGGTACACTACATGACTTGTCTTCTTGAGTCTGTGGTCCGCTTGAAATAGCATTTTTTTTCCCAAAAGTTACTTCCCATCAGTCTTGTGGTTCTTAATTTCATTTGTCAGGTAGCCCCATAGCAACTCGGGAAGAATCATACTATTTTGACAGATACAGGTTTTTTGGCATCTTGTTGCCTACAGCTATTGCCTTATGACTTTAAAAGTAAGTTCATATTTTTTTTGCTATCTCCCTAAATGATATAATTTTCCCTCCTGTCCGTTAAAAAAACCCACACTTTCCCTTCTTTCTTTCACTTACCTGTTCTAAGCAGAGTGTGTGTGTGTGTGTGTGTGTGTGTGTGTGTGTGTGTCTGTGTGTGTGTTTTGGGGTTTAAGAAGCCTTGACACCACATTTCCTGGAAATACTAAATTAGACACAGCATTTATTAGATGAGAGTGTCTACAACAAAACTTTCTTTTTCTGAAGACTTAATTCCATGCAAATGTCAATCTCTGAGCGTCTATTTGTTTTTCAAATAAGAAACTGTGCCAGGGAAAGGTGATTTGAAATACAAAAGTGCATGCAAGTATTTTTAGTTTGGGGTAAGGTAAAGTCAATAATGATTCTTTGGGACATTTTTAGGGACCCAACTAAGTTTCATTTGCCAAACTTAGCAATAAAGTATGTTTATAAAGAATGAGGTTAAGTTCTTGTTCTGGGGCAGGACATGGCTGTGACCCTGGGGTGCTTGTGTTTTGGAGCTCCTTGACTCTTCTTTCATGATGGGAGCAAGCCTGAGTAGCCCCTGCTATGCTGTAGATTGAGCTTGATAAAACTCTGGCTTTTTGAAAATACTGGAATCTGCTACCCTAAATACCCTATATCTGTTCTAATTGGATGGTTTTAGGGAAAAAAAAGGGAGCTGTTAACATAAGCCAAACTTTCTTTTCTTTTTTTTTTTTTTTTTTTTTTTTTTTTTTTGCTGTGTTACCCAGGCTGGAGTGCAGTGGTGCAGTCTTGGTTCATTGCAATCTCCGCCTACCAGGTTCAAGTGATTCTCCTCCCTCAGCCTCCCATATAGGTGGGATTATGGCACCCATGACCATGCCCAGCTAATTTTTGTATTTTTATTAGAGATGGGATTTCACCATGTTGGCCAGGCTGGTCTTGAACTCATGACCTCAAGTGATCCGCCTGCCTGGGCCTCCGAAAGTGCTGGGATTACAGGCATGAGCCACCGCACCTGGCCCAAACTTTCATTTAGTAAAATGATTCCCCGGTCTGAAACTGTAATTTCCTTTAGCTTCATAGTGCTCAAGACTCTTGGACCTCAGAGTGGCTGGTAAGCATCTTCTAGTTTTTATGATGATGGGCACATTGAAGGCAAACAGAAAATGCCTGATAACCAGTGAGGTGTGAGGACAGGCATATGGTTCCGAGCGTAAAGTATTTTGCAGAAATAAAACTTATGCAGTTTTTCATGAGAGTCATAAATCATCCATACATTGATATTTATTGTGCCTCTGGCCTCATTTTCTGGTTTTTAGGTATAGGAGTGTATTTTACTCAATAGGTGGTTGTATCATCCATGGTACCTGTCAAAACAGGTCTGTCAAAACCACACCGGACATTGATAATGTATTGTGTATTTGGGGTGACCTTTAGGAAGGCTTGGGTAGGGCCTTTTTCTTGCTGGCTCCCTTTGAGCCAGTGTGAGTGATATTCCGTCTCCTAGTCTGTGTTTTGGATCACTGTGCTCAGGCCTAAACTCAGAACAGACAGACCCATGGGAGGGACTTAACGAGGTTTGTCTAGGCTGATGGAGGGCTCTAATGGGGTCACTTTTTACTCTTCTGAAAAGTGGTGGAAACTGAAATGAATTGTCTTTCAAATTTGGTCCAATCACACTTTATTGTCTGAAAACTTCTGGCACATCTTGTAGCAGCAATGGAAAAGGGAAGGTTTAGGTAACCCTCGTGTTTGAAATGGCTGCTTTTCTTTTTTTTATTATTTTTTAAATGGCTTTTTGTTTACTTTGCCACAGAAGCAGCTCTCTGTTTTAATTTGTTGGAATTTAACATCTTTGGAGTTCTTCCTGGGTTCTAGCCACTGGAACACAAATCAGTCCAGAAGCTTATTACTAGTTAACTCTAATTTAAAATAAAAATCAAATTTCAGCAGAAAGATTGGAGAAGAGAAAGGTATTACTTGATTGAGGAACAGAGAAACAATGCATGAATCCAGACATAAAACTCTTCGAGTTGAGTAAAGGAGGCTTTTAAACCCTAATTAATGCATTTAACAACTAAAATCCCAGCTTTTCCTGTGTTGAGTTTACACAGAGAAGTTAAAAAATAAATAGACTTCATCAGACTTTGACAGTAAATTAAAGACCCTTTATCTTCCTGCCTGGAAGTTCTATAAAATAATGGGTAATAAAGGCAAGCTATTGGTCAAAATGGTCTGAATTATGCCTGGAAAGAAAATCTTGCCTCTAAGAGCAGAAGGGTGCAAAACACCCTTGGGCCCAGAGACAAAGGAATAGCGGTTACTATGACCTTTACTGACCCAACATCAGTCTGCAGCCAGAGTTCCAAGCATCTTCTCTGCTATCCCTAAGGATTTAAAAATATATAAAAATGTTTCACATTCTTTACCCTCCATCAGAATGCAGTGAGCAGTAAGTCAGCTCAAGAAAACATGACCCAGTGCCTAACCCGTTGATACTGTATTAGATGCCATTAAAACTTTAGAGAGCTGGGAGATTATTAAGGCCTACATTTGGAACCTGGAATGTTTTCTTTTGGGAACCTGGAATCTCAACTCAAGGATTCTGTGGCTTCCTTTTTTTGCCTGTACCTAAGATTGCTCTATTTTGTGATAATGTAAACTTAATGGAAGAAAATTATTTCATAGATGCTAGACATTCAAGAATTAAATCTCCTTTTCATGTTAGCTAGTGTCAAAACATTTGTTCAAACATGGATTCTAAATTTTGGTGAGGTAGCATAAATGGTTTTATTTTATTCTGTAGATGTAGTGAAAAAATATTTTATTTTGATTAACAAGGAAGATATGACAGCATTCATTTTGAGTATTTGCTATAGAATATACCCTGCATTGGAATGTGGGTGGAGTCTGGCATTTGTGTATTTGTATGTCTCAAGGAAATAAAGGTACAGAGAAGCACTTGTTCCTTGCCTATATAAAGACTAACTGTACTGCTGACAGCTTAAAAATACTGTATGACGCTGCATTTCTTGTCCAGCAGTAGCATCTGTTTCCTTCATTCCGAAACCAACAAAAAACATTAAAGATGAATGCTGAAAATGTGATAGAAAAAGACCTTCCTTTTTGGCAAGTCCATTAACTGCCCTCACCATTCTTTTCAAAGCATAACTGCCAGACTGGATGGCATAAATTAAACAATTAACAGGATACTAGTTCAAGGGGAAACTCTCCAGTTAGGGTAGATTTAATTTTCAGATTTGGAAAATGAATCAAATTACACATTCAAAAGACTTGATTCATTTTTTTCCCTAAGCATGTACTTTTTATAATATACATTGTCTAACATCTGAGAGATAAATTCAGTATTATTTTCCTAAGATACTTTCTGCCTTTTGTAGCAGTGAGAATACTAGAAATTAGCTGGGTGTGGTGGCTCATGCCTGTAATCCTAGCACTTTAGGAGGCCAACGTGAACGGATTACGTGAGTCCGAGAGTTCGAGACCAGCCTGAGCAACATGGCAAAACCCCATCTCGGCCGGGCGTGGTGGCTCACGCCTGTAATCCCAGCACTTTGGGAGGCCGAGGCGGGCGAACCACAAAGTCAGGAGATCTAGACCATCCTGGCTAACACAGTGAAACCCCGTCTCTGCTAAAAATACGAAAAATTAGCCGGGCGTGGTGGCAGGCACCTATAGTCCCAGCTACTCAGGAGGCTGAGGCAGGAGAATGGCGTGAACCCGGGAGGCGGAGCTTGCAGTGAGCCGAGATCGCGCCACTGCACTCCAGCCTGGGTGACAGAGCAAGACTCTGTCTCAATAAAAAAAAAAAGGAAAAACTCATCTCCACAAAAGAAAATTTTAAAAAATTAGCCAACTGTGGTGGCACACCTGTAGTACTAGCTACTCAGAAGGCTGAGGTGGATCACCTAAGCCTGGAAGACAGAGGTTGTGGTGAGCTGAGATCATGCCACTTCACTCCAGCTTAGCAACAGAGTGAGACCCTGTCTCAAAAAAAAAAAAAGAATACTAGAAATCATGTCAAGAAGAAAATTTCAATAAAATAGGTTGTCTTTCTTCATAGAAATGATGTTTTAGAGTTTATTATTTATAAGAACTTATATAAAATAACAGCTAGATATGATCAATAATACAATATTTTCCAAGAACAAAGACATGACCGTAAACCTTGCTAATCATTTGACTAAGTAAAATAAATTCCTAGCTTTGTAAAATGGACACCACTATGTGTGCAGATTTTATAAATGCTCCAATCTTTTAGGAAAAGTAGCGCACATACCATAAAAATACAAGTTGACCATCATAAATTGTATCTTAACATATTTTTTTTAAATTATGTTAGTGGCCAGGCACTGTGGCTTATGCCTGTAATCGCAGCACTTTGGGAAGCCGAGGCAGGAGGATCATCTGAGGTCAGGAGTTCGAAACTGGACTGGTCAACATGGTGAAACCCCATCTTTCCTAAAATGTACTAAAATTAGCCAGGCATGGTGGCGCGCACCTGTAATCCCAGCTACTAGGGAGGCTGAAGCAGGAGAATCGCTTGAACCTTGGAGGCAGAGGTTGCAGTGAGCCAAGATGGCGCCACTGCACTCCAGCCTAGGCGAAAGATTGAGACTCCATCTCAAAAATAAAATAAAATAAATAATAAAGTATGTTAGTTAACACTGCATTTATTTTTTATGATCTTTGTCCTATATCTCTACCATGCTGACCTTGGTAGTGTGAATGGATTCTTCTTGGGCATGTATGACACGTGAAGTCATTACAGAAGGCACTCAGCCTCTTCATCCACCCCAGACACAAAGCCTAAAATCCATACCCAACCCCTTTTCAACAGCCTGCTGGTCACACTGACTTTCCTATAAGATAAAAACTGCCCTGTGTGGGATAGCTCTTGTTAATACACCAAGAATGACTTCCCAATAGTAAAATTACTCTTACCCCAAAATGTAAGAGAGAGTGAAGAGATGCAGATATTTTCCCTATGTTAGGCACTTCATCTACTAAGACATTTTTCATTCAGTTCATCTAGAAGCTTTTTTGGAATTTTTAAAAAGTCACTTCAAAACTTTCCTCAGCGGGCTGTCAAGACAGGCATACAACGGGAAAGTGACTAGGGCTAAGTTAATACTGCACCTTCATCAGAGGAGGAGTATGCAATGTGGAAGACCTGTTGCTGTTGTTTAGTTTTCAGTCTAGAGGAGTTAACATGCATACAAGAAAGTACATATTACATGGGGATTAGAGAGGTTTCAGAAGGGCTGTCTGTGGCTGAGATCTTTGAGGCAGAACTTTTGAGACGGAAGGGATTGGCATGAAGCTTTGGAAGACTGGATGTGTGGTTGTTTCCCAAATATGGTACGTATGCCATTGGTAGTACAGTGACTGATTTTAGGAGGTCCCAGGCATAGTGTTAAATCCTCTTCAATCATATCACAAGAAAATTAGTTCCTTTTCAGTGTCTTTGGAATCCTTGACATCATTCACGGAGAATGCCTGTGTTTTGGGCTATGTGATCTCTGCCACCTCACACCAGCTTACCTCTTTTTGTGCCATGTAGGTAGATGGGGATTCATAGCCTTTGGCAGGCAACAATATCTGCCTAGAAACTAATAGTATTGGTGTTTTTTTCTCATTGAATTATTTCTTATGGTTTTAAATGTTTTTTAATGACTTTTAATGATATATCTAGGGGAGTATCAGTTTCCATTCACATAGTATATAGGGTTTCCTTTTATGTGAATTAGTTTTTTTTAATACAAATACATTAAATAACCATAAGTTAAAGTAAGATACAGGTAGAGTATCCCTTATCCAAAATGCTTGGGACTGAAGTGTTTCAGATTTTGGATTTTTTTTTTTTTTTTTTTTTTTTTTCAGATTTTGGAATATTTGCGTTATACTTACGGTTGAGCATCCTATATCTGAAAATCTGAAATCTTTGAAATGCTCCAGTGAGCATTTTGTTTTAGTGAATGCCATATCAGCTCTCAAAAACTTTCCAATTTTGGGGTACTTTGGATTTCGGATTTTCAAATTTGAGATGCTCAACCTGTACCAATAGTAAATAGAAAACAAGGCAAGTGGGTTAGGATGTTACTCACATAGATACAGCATGACTTTTCAGGGGAAGAGAGATTCCAGCAAAGATCCTGGGATGGAGAAGGTAACATTTTGAGAGAAAGGTGAGTAAGAAGTTGGCAGAAGCCCAGGGGGTCCTGTTGAAGAGTCAGAGTTGGACGCCTTCTAGCTCAGCTTGCTTGCCAGCACAGGGAACAGAGGGCTGTAGCTCTTTGAATCTTACACTCAAGGCTCTCTGCAAAGTGATTCAGAATGGTTTGAGCCCCTGATCATTTCAATGTGGTGTAGCTAGGGCATATCCCTATAGGAGCCAGGAAATTACCCAAGTGCTGGAATGGCCAGGGGGCTAATTGGAGAGGGGACCCTGTGTTTCCTACTCTCCTCCCTCAGTACTGCCAGGTCAGATTGTTTTCTGAGAAGCCAGAAATGTGAATTTTTATTGAAAGTTCCCAACTTCTACAAGTTTTTTTTTTTTTTTTTTTACTAATTACAGAAATAGAACATTTTGGGGGCCAATTTTGGGGGTGATGGACACATCCTGGAGTTAGATAGTGGTAATAGTTGCACAACATTATGAATATAGTAAAAACCACTGAACTGTAGATTTTTTAAATGCTTACAGTGGTGAATTTTATGTGATATGAATTTTATCTTAATTAAAAAAAGAAAAAAACTCTGAGGGCCCAGCCAAAACATGTTGCCTGCCAAAAGTTTGTAAGCTTTGTTTGAAATGGAGGAATTGCTATTTGCTGCTTTTCATAATCCCAACAGAAAGCACCTTTCCACAGGGAAGCAAGTGATTGGGAATTAATGGGGGTCACGTTGTGATCCCTACATTAACCTCTAGGCCTCTGTTTTTCTTCCTGTGGTCTGCATGGCTTCTTCCATCTCTTAAAATAGGACTCATGATAGAAATGGTGAGATGTGGAGTGGTGGCCTTTCTTCTAGAGTAATGAGTGAGTGGGGGAAAAGACACAGCTACAAAAGGTGGGGGCTGCTCAAGTATTTTAGAGAAGAAATTTATTTTATTTTGCAACTACTTATAAAATTGATTGGTTGTGTTATGTTACTTGCCAAAGTTTATTTTACCCAGATACTAACCATTAGAGAAGTAATTCATCTTCAAGACAGCAAGTTCGTATATTTTGGAAAACGTTTTTCAATTCTTACCAGGGAACGACCATAATGATCTTGTTAGTTATTTTCTTCAAGTGAAAAATGAGTTTAATATAGCAAGTATATGTCATCAACATCAAAGGATTATAATTATTTTAATAAAACAATTTGTCTTTATAACTTTTCGGAGGCTGTATTAAATTTTAAATATAATTTTAAGTTTGCCAGTTTCAATAAAGGCAAAATGTACAATTTAGGATCTTAAAGTAAGGATTATATCCTTAGTTAATCTTCAGCTTTTTTTCTTTTGTAGCAAACTAGCAAAGAAAGGTAGAGTTTCTGCCTTTTTCTTATGACTTAAACCTAAAGAATATGCCTTTTTTAAAACCTTGAACCAACATTTGTACTAAAAACAATTATTATTTTTCAAAGTGTGGGTTATTCAGTAGTTTTTACCAGTTACAAATGTTATCAGATGATTTTTTGGATGCCTGTCTTTAGCGATGAAATGACCCATTTAGAATAAACACTTTCCGCCCAAAGAGCACTGAAATTAAATTGAAAAAAATATATAAACTTTTTCTTTTTCTTTTTTTTTGAGATGTAATCTTGCTCTCTTGCTCAGGCTGGAGTGCAATGGTGCAGTCTCGGCTCACTGCACCCTCCCTGTCCCGGGTTCAAGAGATTCTCCAACCTCAGCCTCCTGAGTAGCTAGGATTACAGGCATGCGCCACCACAGCTGGCTAATTTTTGTATTTTTAGTAGAGATGGGGTTTCGCCATGCTGGCCAGGCTGGTCTCGAACTGCTCTCGATCACCTCAGGTGATGACCGCCCGCCTCAGCCTCCCAAAGTGCCGGGATTACAGGTGTGAGCCACTGCACCCGGCAAAAATAAACTTTTTCAAAAGGACTGCATTGGAATATTTATTTTGTATGTAAGAGTATTTGAAATATAATGAAATCTAATGTTATTTATTTGTAGCCTCTTATTTTGGTTGTTTTTTAAAAATCAGTATTCATTCCCTTCCCGCCCCCCCAGGTCTTTCTGCTTTCCCAGAAACAACCTGAGAATGCTTTTAATCCAGCAGATACATATTAAAGATGAATTGGGCATTTATTGCAAGGAATAAACAAATTGTAACCAATCACTAGGATTTATTTTCAGGGAATATGGAAACAAAAGTATGATAAGCAGTTTCCAACAGCAGTTAGAGACAGGATAGAGCATTTCTGAATGGGATGGTCAATGAGGATTTCCTGATATTTGGAAGGTGATATGTGGGAGGGACTGTGGGAGACTTCACCAGCTCAAGACAGCTCCCCCTTGATTCCTTCATGCTTCTGCTCAGATGTCACCTTTTCAGAAAGGCCTTCCCCAAGTACATCAAGTACCCTAGATAAAATAACATAGTTCCCCCTCCCATACACACATTTCATTTTTCTTTTAGCCTATATTGCTGCTTGACATATTTATATATGTTTGTTTGTTTGTTTATATATTAGTGTCCTTCTAGAATCTGTGCTTCCTGAGAGTAGGCACTTTGCCTGGCAGACAACAGTTGCTTAATAAAAATGTGTTGAATGAGGCCGGGCGTGGTGGCTCATCCAGTAATCCAGCACTTTGGGAGGCCAAGACAGGAGGGTTGCTTGAGGCCAGGAGTTTGAGACCAGCCTGGGCAATGCAGTGAGATCCTGTCTCTACCAGAAAATACAAAGATTAACCAAGCATAGTGGCATGCACATGTGGTCCCAGCTACTCAGGAGGCTGAGGTGAAAGGATCACTTGAACTTAGGAGGTCAGAGTGACATTGCACTCCAGCCTGGGCAACAGAGTGAGACCCTGTCTCAAATAAATAATTAAATAAGAAGTAAAAAAAAATAAAAAATAAAAATTTGTTGGAGAAAGAATGAGGGAATGAATGGGGGAAAGTTTTTCTGCCATAAGGCTCTTGACTGTGTAGAGCTCCAAACTGGTATGGAGAATCCAAGTTCAGTTTTCTCCTGGGATCATTATAAATTTGGCAAATTTACCACTGCTCTGTGACTTAGTTGACACATTCTATAGAAATAAGGAGATTTTGGTACTCAAATGTAGCTTCGTGAAGTCTATGAACAAGTGTTATGAAAACAAATCATGATCACTCTTAACCTTCCCACCACTTCACATTGCAAACCCCTCCTTAGAACCTCACATAAGTTGTGTTTAAATTGTTTCACAAATCCATAGACCCCACATATGCCGCTCAGTTTCCAACATACAGGTACACTGCTGGGCCAGATGTTTAATTCCTGACTACCCAGTAGGAGTTGTTCCACTGAAATATTATCACATTTATTTCTGTAAGGCAGTGATTACCTACGCAAGTGCCTGCAGAACCCAGGAAATGAACAGAAATGTGTAGATGGCCAAGGAGGGACGTGGTAAGCTGGAAAGGGTTGTCTTCTAAAGGAGGCAGCCATAATTTAGCTCAAATCCATTGTTGTCATGTGAGAACGTGGCTCCATTTGGTCAGATCTGATTGTCCAAAGAAAATCAGACACACACATGTTGAGGCTAAATTTCCCAATTTTCTAACATGGACCACTAATCCTAAAATACAATCCTGGATGGGCCAAGTAATACGATATCCAGGTTACAACTTCTGCAAGGCATCCTGATCTAAATAAAAAAGGGATGCCTGAGCATGCAGAGAGGAAAGTTAGAAAGAGGGATAACAACCACTTCACAGAAAACATAAATGCTGTGCTGGTGGTGAGCAACACTGCTTCTATAGAACTCTGGGTTTTTTTTTCCTGGAATTTCAGAGCTTCAGAGTGTCTTGATATTTAAAATGAGATGGTTTACATTAAAGCCTAGCAAATTCCGTCTTACTCTTTGCTTACCTTTAACTGGATCTAGCCTCCCGACATTAACATGGCTATAAAATGCCTAAGAACATTTGGATACAGTTATTGAGGAAAAATTGTGACAAGAATGTTGAGAGGTTGTGCCAAGATGCATATTTGAGAGATGCCCTAGCCAAGGCCAAGAGGTTACTGCTCCTAAAATATTCAAACAGATGGGTGTGGGATCTTTGCATGGAAGATTCCAGAACATTTGCTGTAAGGATTGAGTTAACTAAATATGGTCACTTCTCCAAACAAAAGTAGCTGGTTATTCTGTATGTTTTGGCAAAGGGCAGGGAAGAAAAGCAATAGATTAAAAAAATGAAAACTCATTTCTTTTACACAGGTTCCTCCCCTTTAAAGCAAAAAGTGGCTGGGCGGAGTGGTTCACGCCTGTAATCCCAGTGCTTTGGGAGGCTGAGACAGGAGGATCACTTGAGCCCAGGAGTTTGAGACCAGCCTGGCCAACATAGTGATAACTCATCTCTACAAAGAGATCCTGGCATGGTGGTGTGCGCCTGTAATCCTGGCTACTCAGGAGGCTAAGGTGGAGGATCTCTTGAGCCCAGGAGTTCGAGGTTGCAGTGAGTTACGATCTCGCTACTGCACTCTAACCTGGGTGACAGAGTGAGACATTGTCTTTTAAAAATAAATAAAACAAAAGATAGTTTGTATTCATATTTAGGGTTATGTGTGTATTCATGGAGTACAAATAAATTCATTTATTAAGCTCTAAATAGAAGAAATTGATTTGATTTCCTGATACACCTTCATGAATTGCTGTAAAAGAGAGTGAAGGGTTCCATGTAGGCAGATTAGAGCACAGGGTTTAGTGTACCCCATGCTAGCTGGAGGGCATGTGTTAAGTAAGCACTTTGAAGAATACAGAGTTGAAAAGGCGTGTACCTGTACCTCACTTGTCAAGGATCCTAAATAGATAAGAGAGGAATTTAACTTGCTCACAAGACAGAAAAGCAGGTTAGGAGAGATTTATTCTGGCCATTGGATTTGGAAAAGCCTTTTGGAAGGGGCGGCATTTACATTGAGCTTTACAGGATCAATAGCATTCTTTCAGGCAGGGATGGAGGGGGAAGGTGAAGGCAGATATACAGCTTTTATTTAGTTTCTGTTCCCTGATGTGTTTGACCTGTGCTCCTTCATTTTATTTTATTTGTTTTATTTTTATTTGATTTGATTTGATACAGGGTCTCATCTGTCACTCAGGTTGGAGTGGAGTGGCATGATCTGAGCTCACTGCAACCTCAACCTCCCTGGCTTGAGCAATCCTCCCAGCCCAGCCTCTTGGGTAGCTGGGACCACAGGCATATACCACAACACCTGGGTAATTTTTTTGTATTTTTAGTAGAGATGGGGTCTCTCCATGTTGGCCAGGCTGGTCTCAAACTGCTGACTTCATGTCCACCTCAGCCTTCGAAAGTGCTGGGATTATAGGCATGAGCCACTGTGGCCGGCCTGTGCTCCTTCTTTTTAGTTCGAGGAGTTGCTTTATCTGGGGGAGCAGGCAGGCTCTAAGAAGTGGGATTCTGCAGCTGGCCAGCAGCCTCATGGCATTTGGTAGGCAATTTATAAACAATGAGCATTATCCTAATTTCACTTTTCTTATAGAGCAGCTGTGTGCTATAGTAAGAAGTAATGGGCCTGAGCTCTGCCACTATTTATGTACCCTTAGATAAGTCACTTGACTTCTGAGCCTCACTTCTCTTTATCTGGGTCCCCCAGGGTTAAGTAATAACAGGACCAAACCAGAAACACATTTGAAAGTGTTAGTGAAAATATCTTGCAAACTGTAGAGTGCTATATAAAAATCAACTGTAAGTTTTCTTGTCTTTGTTATGTGGCCAGGGGCAACCTGATGAAACCAGAAAGGGTGTGTTGACCATTGATGCCAGCCGTGGGTCTGGTTCAGTAACTTCACTCTAGTGTGCTGGATTTTAAAATGTTACTGGTTTTCTAAGCCCTGCATGAATATAAATATTCATCAATAGTCAGGGCCTCTGGCAGGATGGAAGAATTTAGGGATGGAAAAGTGTAGAAAATCACAGAGCTGTTTAGAGGATATTCCTCTACATTCTGGTAGACGATTGGATTATATCAACCGTGGAAAGGTTTCATGTCTTCAAGAAAATATGTAAATAAATCCAGCTTAATTGAAAAGTCTTTAGAAAGACTAATGTATCCTAATTCAACATAACAAATCAGGAAGATTCATTTAATTTAAAAAGACAAAAGATAGTTCACTAAGTTCAGTTTTGTATAAACAATTGTAGGATATTTTAATTTAATTTCAAACCCATTTTGTAGCCTAGTGGTAGAGTTAGGCTCTGTTCAAACTTTGGTTTACAGTATAATCTAGAATGGACTAACTTTTCTATTCTCTTGGATACTTTAGCAATTTTTTTTAAATGTTTAGTATAGTAAGCTCTGTTTAGAAAACATTTTATCTGGATTCCTTGCACAAGCTGACATCTGTATTTTTGTGAAAAAAAATCTTGAGAGGGAATTAAATCTGTCCATAGGCTACTCACAGCATGCCTTTATAGTCAGAGTACGTCTGAAAATTTTAAGTACAGCATTCTAGGAGTACAGCTCAGAGCAGGCGTGTTCTAACTTTACTATATATCAGAATCAGGTAGGGTGCTTCCTACAAATGCTGGCTCTCAGACTGCAATCCTGGAGATTCTGATTCAGTTGGTTTAGCCATTTCTAAGAGGCCTCAGGCACTTCTGTGGTGGATGGCCCATGACAGTAAGAATTCTTCCTCAGATACCTGCTATATCTATCCTCTCCCTGCTAAACAAAGCCTTCTTGAAAACCAAGTATTGGCTGGGTGCCATGGTTCACGCCTGTAATCCCAGCACTTTGAGAGGAAAAGGATGGCAGATGCCTGAGCTCAGGGGTTCAAGACCATCCTAGACAACATGTTGAAACCCTGTCTCTACCCAAAAAATACAAAAAATTAGCCAAGCATGGTGGTGTGCGTGTAGTTCCAGTTGCTCAGGAGGCTGAGGTGAGAGGATTACCTGAGCCCAGGAAGTTGAGGCTGCATTGAGCCGTGATCACACCACTGCACTCTAGCTTGGGTGACAGAGCAAGACCCTGTCTCAAAAAATAAAAAATGAAAATAAAAATAACAGAGTACAGAGACTATATACCACAGTATAGAGGCCATTCCCTTGTCACCTTTTCCTAGGATGTAGTAAGAAGGTCCACTCCTGTGAGCAGTCCCAGGGTCCCGGGCAAGATTTCTTGGTTATACTTCCAATAAGGGTGGCACTTTGGCCAGAGGAGTTTTACCAGGGACTGGGTGGCCGATATGGTGAAACCCCATCTCTACTAAAAATACAAAATTAGCCGGGCACCTGTAGTCCCAGCTACTTGGAAGGCTGAGGCAGGAGAATCGCTTGAACCTGGGAGGTGGAGGTTGCATTGAGCCAAGATCACACCATTGTACTCCAGCCTGCGAGACTCCATCTCAAAAAAAATTAAAAAAAACACCGAACAAAAAACGGAGTACCTGCATAGTATTCCATGGTGTATATGTGCCACATTTTCTTAATCCAGTCTATCGTTGTTGGACGTTTGGACAAAGGGTTGGTTCCAACTCTTTGCTATTGTGAATAGTGCCGCAATAAACATACGTGTGCATGTGTCTTTATAGCAGCATGATTTATAGTCCTTTGGGTATATACCCAGTAATGGGATGGCTGGGTCAAATGGTATTTCTAGTTCAAGATCCCTGAGGAATCGCCACACTGACTTCCACAATGGTTGAACTAGTTTACAGTCCCACCAACAGTGTAAAAGTGTTCCTATTTCTCCACATCCTCTCCAGCACCTGTTGTTTCCTGATTTTTTAATGATGGCCATTCTAACTGGTGTGAGATGGTATCTCACTGTGGTTTTGATTTGCATTTCTCTGATGGCCAGTGATGATGAGCATTTCTTCATGTGTTTTCTGGCTGCATAAATGTCTTCTTTTGAGAAGTGTTTGTTCATGTCCTCTGCCCACTTTTTGATGGGGTTGTTTGTTTTTTTCTTGTAAATTTGTTTGAGTTCATTGTAGATTCTGGATATTAGCCCTTTGTCAGATGAGTAGGTTGCAAAAATTTTCTCCCATTCTGTAGGTTGCCTGTTCATTCTGATGATAGTTTCTTTTGCTGTGCAGAAGCTCTTTAGTTTAATGAGATCCCATTTGTCGATTTTGGCTTTTGTTGCCATTGCTTTTGGTGTTTTAGACATGAAGTCCTTGCCCACGCCTATGTCCTGAATGGTATTGCCTAGGTTTTCTTGTAGGATTTTAATGGTTTTAGGTCTAACATATAAGTCTTTAATCCATCTTGAATTAATTTTTGTATAAGGTGTAAGGAAGGGATCCAGTTGCAGCTTTCTACATATGGCTAGCCAGTTTTCCCAGCACCATTTATTAAATAGGGAATCCTTTCCCCATTTCTTGTTTTTGTCAGGTTTGTCAAAGATCAGATAGTTGTAGCTATGCGGCATCATTTCTGAGGGCTCTGTTCTGTTCCATTGATCTATGTCTCTGTTGTGATACCAGTACCATGCTGTTTTGGTTACTGTAGCCTTGTAGTATAGTTTAAAGTCAGGTAGCGTGATGCCTCCAGCTTTGTTCTTTTGGCTTAGGATTGACTTGACATATGGCTACTATGCAGCCATAAAAAATGATGAGTTCGTGTCCTTTGTAGGGACATGGATGAAACTGGAAAACATCATTCTCAGTAAACTATCGCAAGGACAAAAAACCAAACACCGCATGTTCTCTCTCACAGGTGGGAATTGAACAATGAGAACTCATGGACACAGGAAGGGGAACATCACACTCCGGGGACTGTTGTGGGGTGGGGGGAGGGGGGAGGGACAGCATTAGGAGATACACCTAATGCTAAATGACGAGTTAATGGGTGCAGGAAATCAACATGGCACATGGATACATATGTAACAAACCTGCACATTGTGCACATGTACCCTAAAACCCTAAAGTATAAAAAAAAAAAAAAAAACGGAGTACCTTTGTAGTATTTCCTGGGTCTTAACAAGCTATATATAATGTTTCAATTTTTTCTAAAATCCATATGACACACATACATCCTTAGGTTTCTGACATACAGGTACACTGATGAACAAAATTTTTTAATTCCTAATTGGCCAGTAGGAATTCCACAGATGTGCTCTGGAATACAATCATATTTATTTCTATAAGGCAGAATCTTCTTTTTCTTCGAGGTCAATCTCCTTTGGTGAAACTTCCCTCAAACCTAACCTCCGTGTATCACCCCATCAGCAAAAACTAATGTTTCCACTCTTTGCTACCATTGCATTTTTACATGTTCCCTTACACAATTTATGGTGCGTTCTGCCTAGCAGTGTACTCATCTATCTCCGGACCAATCCCTGGGAGTCTGAGTGGAGAGGAGGGATAGTGTTATTTATCTTTGAAACCACAGTATCTTATACATTATACACACTCAACAAAAGTTTTTGTTGACTGACTCATGTCTTTGGGTTTATGTTCTCTCTTTTCCCCATAGTCCTTTGCCAAGACCTGATCATAAGACCTGTGGCATCCTATACCAGCAGAACGTTTACGGTATCTACCATAATGATAATAATAATAATGATAATAATAATTGCTTACATCAGTTGACCCAATTATTTTGTATTTGGTGCTGTTCTAAGCACTTTATATGGGTTACTTTCATTTAATCCTCTTGGTAGTCCCATTTGCAGATGAGGAAACTGGGGCATAGAGAGGTTAGATAATTTGCTTCAGGCACATGGGCACTCAGTAGCAGGGCAAGGCCCCGACCCAGTCTGACTCTAGAGCTGGTACTTGCAATTACCATAATGCCTGGGTTTACCTGACTGCCTGTCTTGTACTCCCCTATTTGCATCTGATAATTGTGAATTCATTCCAGAGGAATACCAAGAAGCCTAGTTCATTTGTTAGCCAATTATTTTCACTGACTTTATCCTACAAATCTGTTGTGTTATCGTTTGTGAAATTAATTTGCAAAACTTGGGTAAGCAAAGTTAAAGTGGTTCTTTATTGCACTAATCCTCAAAGCCTTTAGTGTTATTAAAGCATTTTGTGCATCTCCAAAGGGGACCTTTGTGTACATTGTTTCCCAAACTTATTTAACTAGAGATAATTTTTCCCCCATAAGACTCCTTTAGCTTATTGAAGAATTAGGGTTTTTGTTTTTTTAACGTAGTTTGTAAGAGAAGCTAGCTAATGCCCTTGGGCGGTTCCCAAGAAATTTCTCAGGTCTTGTATATTTAGGTAAATGCTTATTTTTGATGCTTTCTTATTTAGTCTTAAATAGGGTGACCACTTACATTCTGGGTCAGTCACAGATCTGTTGTCATGGTGTAATTACTAACAGCACTGTTTCCAAAAGTATTCCCTTTGGATGATAAATTATCTAATCACTCTAATCATAATACCTGCCCCCCAACCATTAAATAAAGACCTTATTTACATACTTGCTACCTTCTCATCACTTATTGAAGGACTCTTACTGATAGTGTGTGTGGGAACAAAGGTCATAGCCCATATTTCTCCAGCATTTTACCATTTTATGTCATAGTTTTATGTGGAATTATGGACACATATACAGTTTATATTCTTTCATCACTCAAAAGTTGCATTTCTTAAGAATTGCAAGCCTCCAAGACTTCTTTGCACTGCTCAGTATCTATTCATGTATTTGCTTAGTTATGCAGGGAGAAAAAAAACAAATCTAAGTTGTCTCTTGGAAGCAAGGGCAAGGGTTGAGGGTCAGAACTGCAGTGGGTGGCAAAGATGAGAAAGAGCTTTTCCATTCTATATATTCTGACTTTTGAACAATGTAAGTATATTGTCATTTTAGGTTATATTTTAAAATGTTTATAAACTGCTCAGGTTCTTCCCTGGAAGCTATTTCAAGCTCAGCTGGGTTGATCTTCCTTATGGTCTGTTTCTTCCCTGCAGGGAGACCTGGTCCCTTTCTTTTCTTTCATCTTACTTCACTTAGCTAGACATATTAGATCTTCCTATACTTTCAAGAAGAAGCTTTTCTTAAGCTCATGTATTATAATGTAACGGCTTAGAGTTGGACATATCTGAGTTAAAGTTAATCTCTGCCACTTACTATATGACCTTGAGATAGTAACTTAATTTCTCTGGGCCTCAGTCACCTAATTTGTGAAATGATTGTAATAATAACCTCCTTCCTAGGGTTGCCGTAAAGCTTCAGTAAGATAACGCGGCCCGGCACGGTGGCTCAACGCCTGTATTCCTAGCGCTTTGGGAGACCGAGGCGGGTGGATCACCTGAAGTCAGGAGTTCAAGACCAGCCTGACAAACGTGGAAAAACCCCATCTCTACTAAAAATACAAAAATTAGCTGGGCGTGGTGGCATGTGCCTATAATCCCAGCTACTTGGGAGACTGAGGCAGGAGAATCGCTTGAAGGCGGGGAGTGGAGTTTGCGTTGAGCCGAGATTGTGCCACTTCTCTCCAGCCTGGGCAAAAGAGCAAAACTCCATTTAAAAAAAAAAAAAAAAAAAAAATAAGATAACACAAGTTCTAGGCGGTTCCAGGGATAATGTAGTACAAATTCAAAAAATGGGGTCTGCTGTTGTTATTGTTATCACTGTAATCGTTATTGCCTAGGGCAACCAATGAGTCTTGTGGATATAAACCTCTGGCTCTGACTTTGGGTAACCACAAAATTCATTTCCCATTACCTCTATCCTAATATTTTTGAGACTGACAGTCTTTGAGGTCCAACCATACTGCCTTATACTAACATCACCAAACTTTCTTCCGTTCCTGGTATCAGAAACCTAGAAGCAGCAAGGATATTTTGTCAGAGTTTATGCCATAAAGAAAGTATCATATGATTCCTGGGGCAAATTGATAGAAAAAGAGCAGAGATGGGATCTGATACAAAGTTAGAGGAGTTGAAACTCAGGAAATGACATTTTCAAAATCGTCACAAAACTAAGCCACAGGAATAAAAGATACACAGTTGAACTCAAAATCATGATGAAGAGATTCCAGAATTAAAGCCTGATATCACAGAGGGAAAGGCTTCATCCTGTTTTCTTCAAGGCATAATTTTTCCTGTACACGAATTTGGCAAATAGGGGATGTAAGGAGAAATAGCCTAGTATACTGCTGCATCTTTTTAGATTTATAAGTCATTAAATCTCATTTAAGCTACACCAACTTGAAATGACCTCCAGTGCAGAAGATGAGAAAACTGTGTTTCAAATAAATTAAATTGCACCCAAGTTTTCAACCTGGGACTCTTGATTTGAGCCTTTTGTTTCCATCCATGCTGTTCTTACTTGGCTTCACGCCCTGCTGTTGGGTTTCTGGTTCTCTGGGAGGCTTCGGAAACTGCGTAAGGGTGCTGTGACTTCTGAAGTGACCTTGTCAGCCCCTGTGGCTTTAACTGTGGGTTTTCACTTTGGCTTTATTTTTGGCCCATCACCTTTGCATCTTGCTGCTGTTGCACAGCTTTTCATGGATGTTGACTAGGCTTCTCCTCTTACATTGTAGTAGGCTCTCATTCTGTTCGTGATAGGCCAGTTTTCTCTAGGCAGAATACCCCTATCTTAACTATCAGAGTCCTCGTAGTACTAAATCTATTGCTAACAAGAAAGTAAGCACTTTAAAAAAGAGAAGTTCCCTTCTAAAGAAAGTTTTTAATATGTTATATATTTTAAATGTCATTATGAAAGAGAAAATGTAATTCCTTATTAACAGAAATATGTGAGGTCTCTGTTTTCACCCAGCCATCTGACATTTTGCATTTCTCAGTTCATGATACTACCAGAAGGAATTAATTTTGACCAAATGTGATTCTGTACTAAAGAGCATCAGAGTGTTTTTGAAGTTTAATTTGTTGTGTTCTTTAACCTATGAAGAAGGCTCTTCTGTGGCAGGGATTGTGTGAAACACATCTGTGTGGTCCATGTCCATTTATCTCTGGAACAACTCCAAAAAGTGGGGATCATTGTACTCATCTTACAGATGAGGAAGCCGAGTCTCAGTAATATCCCTGAGCAGTATGGCAGTTCGTGGAACCATTAGCTACAGAGTATTTGGACTTTTATAAGTATACTCTAGTTTTCCAGGACCCTGGGGAAATAAGTTGCCACAGAAAAAGAACACTAGTACATTAAAGGTTCATACTGCAATATTTTTTTAAAAAATGTTTTTGGTGGAAAACATTCTAATATGTGTTACAGGGTGTGTTTTTTAAGAGGATAAACTCATGACTCTCATATAAATACAAATTGCACATATTGAAGATTTTACTTAACTCATTTATTAATGAGGGAACCAGTAAGCTCTTACATTTGGTTCAAAGGAGAATCTTAAGAGCAGGCAAACAAGAAAATCAGGAATCAATTGCAGCTCCACTGGACACATTTTATTTGCTTCTGTATGTAGAAGAGCCATTTGCAATATTATCAGTTTTCTACAATTTACAGAGTAATAAAATAGCTAAGCAAAGGACAGTAAAGTCAATCTGGAAGAGTGTGTTAGACAATTCCTAATACTCCCTACAAAAGAACCTAGTGTTTTTTGTTTTTTTGTTTTTGCAGGGGAGGAGCATTTCAAAGTCACCATTTTCTCTGACATGTCTTCTTTACTATGTTGCCTTTTAAGGTTAGCATGTATTTTTCTGCAGTATAAGACACAGGGTGAATGGCTTAGCTTGCCACTGTGACAGTGCCTGTCACTGGTTCTTAACCACTTGGAGGGATGTGCATATACCCCAAAATGTGCATTCCATATCAGGTTAAGGACTTCAGATGTATTGATTCTCCCAAGACTATGTTCTATGTGACAGCCTCCATCTGTGTGGCATAAGGCCAATTTTGGGATTAGGGTGCCTGGCACTTGTCTTCTCTCTCTGGATGATAAGATTGCCTCCAGTTTGCTGCCATGGTCGTTGCTTCTGACCTTCCAGGGCAGCCCCCTTTAGATCATATCTGTGCTGCTTCTACTGGGGCTCCCTCCCTCCTTCTCTCCCTCCCTCTTTCCTTCATTCCTTCCTTCTCCTTCTCTCTTTCCTTCTGTTGTTTCTTCTCTATGCTGTTGAATTTCTGACTTTGGGATTTTGAGTATGAAAGCTGGTGACACTGACACATCACTAGCCACTCCGAGCGTTTGTTGCTTTTCTCGGGAGCACTGCCAAATCTCCATGTAGGGAGGTCAACTCTTAGCCTGCTGACTTCTTATGACAGGGTTTGTGGTTCGTTCTGGCCACTTTCTTATCACCAAAGCTGACTTTTTACTAAGTCCCATTAGATTTAGAATTATTTAGATGCAAAAGAGCTAAGGTTTTATATATTTATTTAAAGAACTTTTAATAACAGACAACAGCCAGACATGCTTTCCAAATTATTATCTTTTCTATCCTTCCTAATATTGGACCCCTGGATCGAATTTTAACTAGGCAAGAATTTGCAATGTACGTACATCTGTTGTCATCACCGTTAAAGAGTCCCAAGTATAATAGATTTGAGGGGGAAAAATATGCATTTATTGATAAGACTGTAAAGAAAATGATTTGAGTACTTTACTGTAATAGAAAATTCTCAGTGGGAGTAGTTATGTTATGGGGCATTTTGGTTAATTTTCATTAAACTATAGGTATTCCTTAATATCAAAGACTTTTCTCTTTTTTCCTTCTGAGCACATTTTTTCTTGCATATTTGGGTCAGTATATTTTTACCATATTTATCTCTAACTTTATAATTTTGATGCTAAAGCCAGAATTCCCTAAATATCACTTTGCTTTACAGCAAATGTTGCTGAAATGGCCAAGGGAGGAGATACAGAGACAGAGAGGGAGGGAGGTAAGATAAGTAATGTAAAATAACATTTACACCCTATTTCTAGAAAACAATCTTAAGCAGTTTTAATGTGGTGGTAATGCTTTGTATGTTTTTTTAAATACAGCCTTATTCTTCATTAATGAACAATTTATATGTCTGTTTCCAAACACAAGTGAATTCATCATAAGAGGCAAAAAACTGAATGAATATTTTCAGCTCTTTCTCCTTGGGGAACATCTCCTGTTTACATCTTTTTTTTTTTTTTTTTGGAGACGGAGTCTCGCTTTGTCACCCAGGCTGGAGTGCAGTGGTGGGATCTCGGCTCACTGCAAGCTCCGCCTCCCGGGTTCATGCCATTCTCCTGCCTCAGCCTCTCCGAGTAGCTGGGACTACAGGTGCCCGCCACCACGCCCGGCTAATTTTTTGTATTTTTAGTAGAGATGGGGTTTCACTGCGGTCTCAATCCCCTGACCTCGTGATCCGCCCGCCTCGGCCTCCCAAAGTGCTGGGATTACAAGCGTAAGCCACTGCGCCCGGCCCCTGTTTACATCTTAGTTGCTTCCCAGGACATGCCTTAGGTCTGTCCCTCTGGCACATGTTTAAACATAGATCCAGCCAGAAGTAGAGGTGCGCCTGTGTTTAATCTCTTGCTACAGTTCAAGTCAGAACTACACCTTGCTTTTACTCTAAATATTTGCATTATTGTCCTTGGATATTTTCCCATTGTGCACAACAAATCTCTCCTCTTTAAAAGAACTGGTTGATGACAGTAAGAGAAATCATACTCTGGAGCACCCTTAGAGGGAAGAAAAACCACAGTTTTTCTTGAGGTGAGGTAAAACACCTGTTTCTCTACCTTTTACTACAACAAACAAAAACACCCACTAATGTATTTACAACTCTCATTTTACAGGCCAACATGTTTTCATAGGGAAGTATTTAAGTATATTGTGGATGAGATGGGGGAAATGGATTTCTGCTTCTGGACCAGCCACTCTCTGGGCTTGCAAGATGACAGAGTGAACATGATACACAGAATCTTTGCTCTCAGAGTTTAAATCCTAGTAGGGAGAGGCAGACAATAAAAATGTAGGCAAATGATGAGGATTTAAGGAACAAGGAGGTGTGATAGTTAGCAAAGAACTTAAGTGAAGTATCTTTTTTTTTTTTGAGACTGGGTCTTGCTGTGTCGCCCAGGCTGGAGTACAGTGGCATGATTATAGCTCACTGCAGCTCTGTAGCCTTGAACTCCTGGGCTCAGACAGTCCTCCCACGTCAGCCTCCTGAGTAAATAGGACTACATGCCCAGCTAAATTTTTTTTAAGTTTTTTTGTAGAGACAGGGTCTTGCTATGTTGCCCAGGCTGGTCTTGAACTCCTGGGCTCAAGTGATCCTCCCACCTTATCCTCCTGAAGTGCTGGGATTACAGGTGTGAGGCACTGCGCCTGGTCCCATTTGCAAATTTCATTTCTTGAAACTCTGGCTGGTATGTGAAAAGAGATGGAAAGGGGTTTGGATTAGGCTGCTGTCCATGGAGATGGAGGGAAATGAATAGAATTCAGAGAAATGCAGGAGGAAGGTGGAATGGAAAGAACTTAGTAATGGACTGGGTGAGGGAGAGAATGGTCTGGTGGATGATTCCCAGGTCTCTGATTTGAGCAAAAGGTTGGAAGGAATGCTATTAATTGAGATCATAAAGAGTGAAAGGGGAGCACTTAGTAGGGAGGCGGGAGAGAATCAAAGGTCAGTTTTGCATATGATACATTTGAGATGCCTGCAAAATAGCCAAGGAAAAGAAAAATCTTGAATGCACTTACAAAATGAGTCCGGAAAAGAGGTCAAGGCTGAGTTATAGCTATGGGAGTCATTGGCACATAGGTGGGATCTGAAGCCGTGGGAGTGGATGAGATCACACAGGGGTGAGGATAGACTGAAGGAGAAGAACTTGGTCCAGGACTAGCTCTGAGATACACCAGACTTTTAAGGGATCTGGTAGCGCATGTGGAACTGAAAATGAGCCTGAACAGGAATGGCTAACCAGCAGTTAATTTGCAAGAAAAAGAAACATACTTCATGAGCACAGACCACACATCCCTGGCCAACGACTCTCAGCCACAAGCCCCAGTTGGCTCCAAAAAAGCTTTCTCTAATGCTGGAAAATAAATCTACTCATGCATGTCTTCTTGGTGGAGCAGGAGAAAGAGCTTCAGATGGTGGAGGGGGACAAGGAGCTTCAACCTCATTTAAAAAGACGACTTCACTGGAATAACCCAAAGAATAAAAGGAAAGTGTGACACAGCTGCTGTGTTTCTGGAGTGGGGTTTGAAGTTCCTCTAGGACAAATACGAAAGCCTCAGAGATCAACTTCTCTATCTTGATTCATACTTGATTACCAGTATATGCGGAATGATCTTGCTTAGTTGGCAGTAGATTTGCCTTTTACACACTCTGTTGCAGGAAGTTGAAGTGCTGTGTCATAGAGTTTTTGTTTTCCATGTTTGAAGTTAAATGGGATATTGAGATTTAATCAGAAAAGTAGCTGAGAAGAGGTGCAAACGTGAAAGTCCAGCCTTGGATAAATGAGAAATCGTATGAATACCTCTCCCTCTGGTTTCAATATTTCACAACATAAAGTACGTCCAACTGATAGGCTTGTAGTAAATCCCAGGTAAGATATTTGTAGACTGTGCCATGTTCTAAAACATTAAAAACACAGTAACATTTCAACTTTATATGAAATATATTACTGAAATCCTAGTTATTTGCTGAGTAGCTGAAAATGGTTGGGTATCCCTAGATAAATCAAGTTTATTGATTTTTTTCGAGGTCTATATCAGGAGTTCTAAGATGAAATATGGTCCCTGGTTTTAATGTGATACTGTTAGCTACATAGATGCCATTTCTTTTGACATAAATTCTTCAGTGTAAATTAATGTTTATACTCTTTTGCAAATCATTGAAGAATAGGAATAGAAACAGGCTTCTGCTTAAATGATAAAAACATAAAACATTAAATGATGGAAACTTCTACATAAAGTTGGCTGTTTCTCACACATTTTCACTTTGCTTTTCTTTTTCAAAATGTATTTTAGTTCTTCTGCAGTTTCAGTTCATATTTCAGAAGTTTAAATTTCGACATTTGTGGGGGGACCCTTTCTCATTCAATCAAGACATTCTTTGAGTGCATGTATGGCACGGTATATTTCTAAATGATGTTCGGGTCATAAGGAACCATTTTGCAGTTACCTCTACTATATACCATGAACTGCTTTGGTCCAAATTTCAAATCTAATGTGATTCTTCTTTTCCTCAATTTTATTTAATTTTAATTTAATTTTTTCTGAGACAGGGTCTCACTCTGTTGCCCAGGCTGGAGTGCAGTAGTGCAATCACTGCTTACTGCGGCCTCAACTTCCCAGGCTCAGATTATTCTCCCACCTCCACCTCCCTAGTAACTGGGACTACAGGTGCACACCGCCACACCTGGCTAATTTTTTTTTTCTTTTTAGTTTTTTGTTGCAATGAGGTTTTGCTGTGTTGCCCAGGCTGGTGTTAAACTCCTGGGCTCAAGTGATCCTCTCACTACCTTGGCCTGCCAATGTGCTGGGATTGCAGGTGTGAGCCACCACACCCCCCCTTTCCGCAATTTTAAATCCAACATGACAGTTCTGGATTAAGGGAGTCACTCTTCTTATATGTCTTCCCAGTCTGGATTTTGAAGCGGCTGCCTTTTTGCTTCCTAATGATGCTAGCTTATCGAAACTAGAAATAATCTTATATAATCACTGATGCCTTGACTCATTTGTATGTCTCTGTATTTTTAAACTTTTTATCTTTCATTACCAAATGACTGCTTTCTGATACCCAGGCCTAGGCTTAAATACTGGCATAGATGGAGAGAACAGTTGCCACTCAACTCAGAGATGGAGTAGACACCCAAAGAATTGCAGTTCTTAAGCCTTAGGAGAAGCGGGAGAAATGGGCCAGGTGCCGTGGCTCACGCCTGTAATCCCAGCACTTTGGGAGGCCGAGGTGGGCGAATCAAGACCAGCCTGGCCAACATGGTGAAACCTCGTCTCTAATGAAAATACAAAATTAGCCGGGCATGGTGGAGGGCGCCTGTAATCCCAGCTACTCTGGAGACTGAGTTGTGAGAATCACATGAACCCGGGAGGTGGAGGTTGCAGTGAGCCAAGATCACGCCATTGCACTCCAGCCTGGGCAAAAAGAGTGAAACTCCGTCTCAAAAAAAAAAAAAAAAGAAGATTGCTACATGCATGGAGTGGGGAAAATTGTGGTAGAAAAAAGGTAAACTTGGTTTGGAGAATAAACATTTATTAAGCATTTTCACTTGACCAGCTCTAAGCTAGGAAGATTACATATAGTGTGTCTTTAATATTTAATATGTACAGCCATTATTATGTATGTTGTAAACATCTGTCAGAAGTTATAATTCCAAAAGTAAACTCTAAGCAACAGCTTTTTCAAAGTATATTTTTCATGTAGCACATTTCATTAGCTCATGAAAAAGGTTATTTCTCCAAAATGTATAAAAATGTAAAATGAACAATGGCCGTTCATCAGAAACAGCAAGTGACAATAAGCTCTCCAAGGAGCACTTCTTTCCAACACTCGACTTCTGGAGGTTGAAATTCAAGGTGCTTAGGACAGCCAAGTTGGTAGGCATTGGCCAATGTCTTGGGAAATTTGACTTTTTGCAACCGGATTATAAAACAAGGCTTTCCTTTTGATTTGCTTAATCTGCCATTTTACTCAATGTTATGGCTTTGCCATTTCTTCTTCTTCCGTTTAAATGAATTTCTTTTAAATCGCTTCTGGTTGCTGTTGCCCAGATGACAGGTGTAGAGTTGATTTTGTATTTTTTTTTGTTTTGAGACAGACTCGCTGTGTCACCCAGGCTGGAGTGCAGTGGAGCAATCTCAGCTCACTGCAACCTCTGCCTCCTGGGTTCAAGCGATTCTTCTGCCTCAGCCTCCTGAGTAGCTGGGATTATAGGCGCCTGCCACCACGCCCATGTAGGCCAGGCTGGTCTCAAACTCTTGGTCTCAAGTGGGCCGCCCACCTCGGCCTCCCACAGTGTTGGGATTACAGGCGTGAGCCACTCTACCCAGCCAAAAATTCTTTTCTGAACAGAGACTAATGTCAGTAGATGTAAGACAAACCACAAATGGTGGGAAAATGAGGAAAAAAAGTGCTCCCAAATATCTGTTTTTAGTTCGCGTCACTTGCTGATATTTACTAATTGTTAATTCTTTTCCTCTTTTTTTTTTTAGTGGCCACGGATGTCTTTAATTCCAAAAACCTGGCCGTTCAGGCACAAAAGAAGATCTTGGGTAAAATGGTGTCCAAATCCATTGCCACCACCTTAATAGACGACACGAGTAGTGAGGTGCTGGATGAGCTCTACAGAGTGACCAGGGAGTACACCCAAAGCAAGAAGGAGGCAGAGAAGATCATCAAGAACCTCATCAAGACAGTCATCAAGCTGGCCATTCTTTATAGGAATAATCAGTTTAATCAAGATGAGCTAGCATTGATGGAGAAATTTAAGAAGAAAGTTCATCAACTTGCTATGACCGTGGTCAGTTTCCATCAGGTGGATTATACCTTTGACCGGAATGTGTTATCCAGGCTGTTAAATGAATGCAGAGAGATGCTGCACCAAATCATTCAGCGTCACCTCACTGCCAAGTCACATGGACGGGTTAATAATGTCTTTGATCATTTTTCAGATTGTGAATTTTTGGCTGCCTTGTATAATCCTTTTGGGAATTTTAAACCCCACTTACAAAAACTATGTGATGGTATCAACAAAATGTTGGATGAAGAAAACATATGAGCACATGAGTTAAGATTGTGACTGATCATGATTTATTTGAAGATGGAGCACTGCTGATTTATGAAGGAAAAAAGAAGAATTTTCTAAAGATTACACATATTTCAGAAAGACTTTGCCGAAATCAATTGTCAGACGTAATGATTTATTTGAAGGCTTGTTTTATTTGAAGAAAAGCATATTGCCAAAAATTCTGGTTAAAAGCTTCCTAACGGGTAACAGACCATGGGAGGGATATGTGGTTGGGTAATGCAAATGCAGTTATACAAAGAAAAATACAGATGTCTCCAGAACTGAGGACTTTTTAATAGGGCATTTGTTGTGTTGGTGGCACATTGGATATTTCTAACATGTACAAACCTATGTATTTTGATTTACTTTCATTTATTGCTATGTGTATGTACTTTTCTTAAAATGCGAAGAACTTTCTCTTGCTATCATTGCTCTTTTTGAAACAATTCAGTTTTCATGTCTACAGCTGACTGTTTTGTTAAAGATTGAGTCATTGACATTCAGGATTTAAGTCTGATGTAGTCAACCCTTGGGGAAAAAAAAACGGCTTATCTGAAATCAGTAGTGTGGAAATGAACTATATTAGCTATTATGAATAATGTCCAATATAAGAATATGCTTCTGGAATTGAGTTCTTTTAAGTACCAATGATACTTAAATTTTTCAGAAATGTAATGGTGTGTCATTGCCTTGAAATGCTTGCTTAGGGCTTCTTTTATGTTATCTTAAAATGTGCTGGTGAATTTTCCATTTTTTACATCCATTTCACATGTAAGAGACAAAAAAATCTAGGTCTTGATATTGAGATAATAAAAAGTAAGTAGCATTAAGAAAGGCAACAATCTTCATTTTTACAGATGAACTCACTGAAACAATTTAGGGGAATGAGGGGCAAAAGTGGAGAAATGATATTGCTAAAGAACATGAGCATAAAAATGAGTGCATTTCAGTGTTTAAGAAGGTTTGATAAAGAATGTCACTTTTTTATTTAACTGATAAGATTTTTGTTATTTTTTACTTTGATGAGTAAACAAAAAAAATTTGCATTTCAAGCAGTTTGTGTGGTATTTCTATATAATTTTCTGTGTGTAAATAATAAAGTGGGCATTTGTTTATTTTGTAAAAAAGAATGAAAATCTGCTGGCCAGCTATGTCCTCTAGGAAATGAAATGACAGACCCAGCCACCAGCAATAAATATTTCCATTGTCACTGTGTCTATGTTTTTTTTTTGAGTCTCGCTCTGTCATCTAGGCTAGAATGCAGTGGCACGATTTTGGCTCACTGCAACCTCTGCCTCCCGGGTTCAAGCGATTCTCCTGCCTCTGCCTCCCAAGTAGATGGGATTACAGGCATGCACCACCACACCCGGCTAATTTTTGTATTTTTAGTCCAGATGGGGTTTCACCATGTTGCCCAGGCTGGTCTTGAACTCCTGACCACAAGTGATCTGCCTGCCTCGGCCTCCCAAAGTGTTGGGATTACAGGTGTGAGCCACTGTGTCTATGATTTAGTGTACTCTCTTGCCTTAAATTTGCCTGCCTCCCAGAGTATTGACATTAAAATAATAGTTTACCAGGAAAGGTTCCACAACTAAAAATTCCAGAAGTTGAGATCTCTAACCCATTTCAGCCTAGAGAGGGTGGTCAGTTTCTCTGACACCCTCATTTGCTTGGCTAAGACAAGCAGCAAAGGTGTAGAGTTTCTTCCTGTTTGATACTAAATCCTGACACTGAGATTTGAACTGAAAGTATGATTCTCACTTCTAGAGCCAGTAGGTGATCAGTATATGCTGTAACAATAACATAGTGACTACAGAAATGACCCTTCTAGCTTCATAACTTGCTAAGTGGCTTATAAATGGAATTCAGCAGCCTTCCTTGACCAGCTGTTTTCCTCACATGTGAACGCTGAGAATGTGATGGGGGGTGTGAGCTACTGACTGGATGTGTTCTGTTCTTCAGATCTCACAAAGCAGAGGTATGGGAAACGAAGGCCCTGGGCAGTCGGTGGATGCTTCTTGCTCATCTCTAGCTATAGACAGGATCAACCAGAGAGAGAAAACGTATGGAGGGGGAAATCTGGGTCTCTCTGGAGACACTGGATCATAGAGTTGTGCCAGCAGGCTAGCAATCAAATATGCATGGGATGGGGGGAGCAATGCTTCATCTCCCACAGAGGGAAGGCAGTGAGGAGCAGACTGAAGGAGGGAATCTTGTTTGCTACCATTTCTCAGCATTTTCTGGAGGGGACTCATCTCCTTAACAGTGCTGTGCCTCAAAAGCATGCCTTGGACGGATCAGGTCCAAAGTCGTGATTAGCAAGTTCATTTCTAATACAATAGGACTCCCCTCGAGCATTTAGGGTGGCAAGGAGCGTGGGAGCTGGGAAGAATCCCCATGTGCTTAGGGTAGATAAATCTGAGCCAAGTTAATACTAATTTGGGGGTCCTATGAACCTTTTTATGAAATAGTATCTGTTCACATTTTGAAAAAAAAAATTGTGTTGTAATTGATTTTATTTTGTGCTGGTGGCTTCTCTGCAAAAATTATGAGTGGATGTGATAAGTGGATGATAATACTAATGGACAACTAACACAGAGTAGTTTGTATTATGTGCCAGGCACATTAACTCATTTAATTCCTTCCACAGTCCTCACCATTTTATACATAAGGAAACTAGGGGAAGAGAAGTTAAGGAATTTCCTGAGGTCACATGTGCCTGAGGTGTCCCAGCCGGAATAGGTATAAAATCTTATTTTCACTTAAAGCTGATACGGCTAAAGGCAATGCTAGGAACATCTTTGGCTCAGAGAAGCGTGGACAGTATGCTGCTGAAATGGTTCCTCATATAGTGACATTTTAGGCAGTACCTAAGTCAGCACAGGTCTGGCCTGTTCTCCAAAGATCTGTGTGGATTTTGTACAAAGACATTTTTCAGAGTTTTCCACATGATTGTTACTTTGGGGGCATCTTGTGGCTCAGTTTTCTGTCTCGTGGAACTTCACTTCTGGGTGCTCACAATGACTGAACATTGACTTCTGAGGTGCAGTGAGCTCCTCCCCCACAGCGGTCCCCAGCAGTGGCGGGTTCAGAGGACGACAAGGCACTAGATGTGCATTCATGAAGAGAAGCAAGGAAGCAGCAGTTCAGTACCGTGCTCCCTAGAGTAGGCACGGCATCAGTTTCAAACTTCAGCATTATTTTCCAGATTTGGAGGCTCAAAATATTTGAGCAAGTAAGTTAAAAAAAATTAGTCTTTTTCTGATTATTAGGCCTTTCATGTATAACTCAAAATTAGTTTGAGAGTAAAGCATGGGGTGGGTGCGGTGGTTTACGCTTGTAAGCCCAGAACTTTGGGAGGCCGAGGTGGGAGGATCACTTGAGATCAGGAGTTCTAGACCAGCCTGGCCAACGTGGTGAAACCCCACTGCTACTAAAAATACACAAAATTAGCCAGATGTGGCAGGCACCTGTAATCCCAGCTACTTGGGAGGCTAAGGCAGGAGAATCGCTGGAACCTGGGAGGCAGAGGTTGCAGTGAGCTGAGATCGTACCACTGCACTGCAGCCTGGGCAACAAGAGTGAAACTACGTCTCAAAAAAAAAAAAAAAAAAAAAAAAGCGTGAGTTAAGAACTTCAATCGTACAGAAATCCTGCTTTTTTAACTCATATAGCAGTATCCCATTCACAATTATCTGGAAAGTTCTTTTCCTCCCACCATGTGAATACACACACACAGACACACACACAATTTTTAAGCCCCCAAAGGCTTAAAATAGTACTTTTTGTGGTCTGTACCGCTCAGTTGGATTTTTACTAAGAATTTTAATTTATCCTTGAGATACTTGATGAGCGTATATAAGCAGTTGCAATTTAGCATACAAAACCTGACAAATGGTAAATAAAAGAATATGTTTATCCAAATGATGAAATATTTGTAGTAAAAAGTGCTATTCAATTGCCAGGAAATTAAAATACTCCAGTAAAATGAACTAAATTAGCATGTTAATAGGAATGATAATATTTAAAAGTTTTAGTCGATCTTGCATTTCCACACTTGCATTATCTAAATTAGTTGAACTTTTCAGTCTTTTACTTGATATACTGCATTCTTGAGCATTAGGCTTCTAGGTGATTTGTTAAACTCATAGCAGGTTTTAGTACACAGTGCTGTTTATGACATAAAATTTTATCCTACCTCTGAAATAACTGTACTTTCTGTGATTCAGATAAAGACTTTATAGAAACTCCCTAATGAAAATATTGAAGCATTAACCAGAAAATGAATCAACTTTTTGTTTCCAAAATGATACAACAGGAAAATCTTTAACTACTTATAATCCCATATAATCATCATCACCACGAAGCATTGAAAATCTGTTTTCTCTTTTACTAAGTGTCCTCACGGTCACTTATGTATACCCAAAGCCAGAAAGATATTTTTATCTTAGGGAAATTCCAGAAATGGAAACATTTTTGTGTAATATTGATTCATTTCTGTCTCACCAAAGATGTGTTTTCCACTTAGCAAAGAACATCAGCCCCACGTTATAGGGAACAAGCCAGTCCCAAATCGTACCATCTGCTGAGCACGAGAAAGGATATGGACAAGTCAGCCAGCATTCACAATTAAGAGAAAAACATCCGTGCTTTGGAAAATGTTCTTCAAGGATAGAGAATTGTGCTCTATGTCCACCAAATTTCCATGAGATCTTTGTAAGATTAGACAGCCAGTGGATAAGGCCCCTTAACTTTCTTCATGGATGGCTGAGGAAATTCTCCCCCTTCCCTGACATCAGCTGCATAACTGTATTTCTGCCTCGTGGAGATAAAGTAGCTGATCAGGCGCTTGGGGTTTGTTCTTAATGCGAGAAAGACGATTTGATTTTTAAAAGTTTTGATTTGTAGAATAACGTAAGACAATATGTTTCTTTCTACTTTGGTTTTTCCATTCGAAAGCTTACAGATGAATTCATTCATTTAAAACTGCCAGGCCGAGTAATCCCAACACTTTGGGAGACTGAGGTGGGTGGATCACCTGAGATCAGGAGTTCAAGACCAGCCTGACCAACATGGTGAAACCGCATCTCTACTAAAAATACAAAATTAGCCAGGTGCAGTGCCACATGCCTGTAATCCCAGCTACTTGGGAGGCTGAGGCAGGAGAACCACTTGAACCCAGGAGGCGGAGGTTGCAGTGAGCCAAGATCGCACCACTGCACTCCAGCCCGGGCAACAAGAGTGAGACTTCGTCTCAAAAAAAAAAAAGAAACTCCATCTCAAAATAAATAAATAAATAAATTTTTAAAAACCTGCCTGATGTGAAGTTGAAACACAAGACATGGAAATAAAAACTCAGAGTATAAATATCTATATTGTTAACCATTATCTGGGATAATTGATGATTTATAAGAAGCTCAGTTTTCACCTTCCTAGAAATGGACTTTTATTAGGCCAGCAAGAGTGACCACTTAGCCATTTAAATGACTTGTCAGCATCTTTTGCTGCTCTCTTCTAAGACCACTGGTTTTCACTAAAGGATAAATACCTGCTAAGCAAATTATAAAATATTATAAGACATTTAATCTCCTGGAAGAGGACTTGCTGGTAATTAGATCAAAGTTCCAGCATTATTGCTGTTTTCGAATCATATGGACTTGGTGTTCTCATGACTGAGGAGTCACATTTTTAGCTTGCTAAAATACTCACTGGAGAACATGGTGAAATCCACGAGTGGAAACGTTCCATGGTATTTTCAAACGCCATGTGTCAGGAATTTGGCATGCCTTCCTCCGGGAGAGGCACTGGCGTGTGGCCAGATGGAACCCAGCAGGGTACAGAGGGCATTTGTGGGAGCAGTCAGGAAACCAGGACGTCCAGCTTCTGCCTGCCGGGGAGCTCGCTCATGTTGTCTCTGAAATTTGCATAAAAACAATTACCTCATATTCTTATTTTAAAGATAAAAATTTTCAAACATGGAAGGCTCTGAGGCCTCCTGAAGGCTATTCCTATGTGAGGTATTGTTTACGGGTAGCCTTTCACTATTTCCAAATCAGCGACGAAAAGAAGCCTGAGTCTAAAATAAATGAAGCAACAGACTTCAGCAGCGTGAGAGAATTTTCTTCAATTCTAGTCTCCCTAAAAAAAAAAAAAATCAGTTTTTGCTTTCAATTTAGGAAAATTGTTTTTGGTTGCAATGTTGAAAGTAATGATTTCTAGCAGCTACTTATGTATAATCTCTTAACCAATTAAATTCTGAATCTCTTAAATCATTTGATTATTCATGCTGGTTTTAGTTATCCACCGCTGTATTACAGGCCACCCCAAAATTTAGTGATTTAAAACAACAACCATTTTGTTCCCGCTCATAATTCTGTGGGTTGAATGGGCTCACCTGGGCAGTTCTCTGATTTGGGGTCTCTCGTGTGATTGTGGTCAGATCATGGCTGGGACTGGAGTCTTACAAAGATTTGGCTGGGACACCTGGATGACTGGGTCTCTCCTCTCCCCATGGTCTCTACTTACTACTTACTAAGAGCACCCCAAATTGCAAGAGCAGAAGTTTCCAGGCATTCTTAAGGCTGATGCCCAGAACAGGCACAGTATCATTTCTGCCTCATTCTACTGGTTAAATCAAATCACAGGCTGTATTGGGGTCCCCAAGATACCCTCAGGTTTGATGATTCTCTAGAAGAACTCAGAGATCTCAGAAAAGCTATTATACTCATAGTCATGGTTTATTACAGCAAAAGGATACAGATTAAAATCGGCAAAGGAAGAAGGTGCATAGGGCAGAGGCCAGGAGAGACCAAGGTGCAAGCTTCCAGCTGTCTTCGACCAGTAGAATTTTATAGACATCGGCTGGGCGCAGTGGCTCACGCTTGTAATCCCAGCACTTTGGGAGGCCGAGGCGGGCGGATCATGAGGTCAGCAGATCGAGACCACGGTGAAACCCTGTCTCTACTAAAAAATACAAAAAAAAATTAGCCGGGCGTGGTGGCGGGCGCCTGTAGTCCCAGCTACTTGGAGAGGCTGAGGCAGGAGAATGGCGTGAACCCAGGAGGCGGAGCTCGCTGTGAGCCGAGATTGCGCCACTGCACTCTAGCCTGGGCGACAGAGCGAGACTCTGTCTCAAAAAAAAAAAAAGAATTTTATAGACAGCACAAAATTTTCCTAGCAATGATGTGTGACAACATGTACAAAATATTGCCAACCAGGGAAGCTCACCCCAGCCTTGGAGTCCAGGGTTGTTAATGAGGCATGGAGCACTCACATGACTAACCTTAGTTACTCAGGCTCCAGCCCCTCCAGAAGTCAAACTGAAACAGGATGGCCCAGAGCTCCAGGTGAATATCATAAATCACATTGTTAGCATAAATCACATTGTTAGCATAAACAATGTGTCATGGCTCAAGCCCTAGGTATACAAAGGCACTCTTATCAAGCACTATATTCCAAGGGCTTAGAGACTATCTCCCAAGATCTAGTGAAGGGCCAGTCCTTTCTTTGGAATTTGCAGGGTTCGAACTTCCCAGTCTTGCTGAGTTAATCCTTTACTGCACACAGGCTCAACCTGGGTTTAGTACAGGAGGAACTACACAAGGGCGTGAATTCTGGGATGCATGGCTCTTTGAGGCCATCTTCGGAGACTAGATACCATATGATTGTTTGCCACCATCTCGGCTCCAGCAAAGACAGAATACTTGGGGAGTCTGGAGTTCTTCACATAATAGTTTGTTTTTAATTGGAAACAAATAAATAAAGGTGGACTAACCTGAATGTAGTTAATAACCTGTCCACGTGAACATGTGAGTCCTGACAAGTCAATCTATGTAATTCAAGAAATGATGATTGAACAGCTACTATGTGTCTAATGCCAGGCTGTACCCTGGAACTATGCAGTAACACCTTGTTCTTTACTGACTGGTGGAGACACTTACAATGCACAGGTAACTTAATACCAAACGGGGCTTCCCACGATGCAGATGAACCTAAGAAAGGCTTTCTTAGCCCAGCATAGGCTTTCTAATGTAACAATTTTCAAACTGTTTTGAGCTTTAAACTGATATTTTAAAAGCAATAAGCTCAAAGTAGTGACCGATTTCTTTTTCAAAATCGGTGGCAAGTATGTGTGTTGGGGGTGGGTGGGGGAGGTGGTATATATGAGACAGTATAAATAAAAGAAAAAATGGGCCTGGGCCCAGTGGCTCACACCTGTAATCCCAGCACTTTGGGAAGTGGGCGGGTCACTTGAGCCCAGGAGTTTAAGACCAGCCTAGGCAACATGGCCAAACCCTGTCTCTACTCAAAATACAAAAATTAGCTGGGCATGGTGACATGCACCTGTAGTCCCAGCTACTCTGGAGGCGGAAGTGGGAGGATAGCTTGGATGGCTTGAGCCTGGGAGGTGGAGGTTGCTGTTAGCCAAGATCTTGCCACTGTACTCCAGGCTGGGCCACAGAGCGCAGCACCTGTCTCAAAAAAAAAAAAAAAAAGTTCACAAGTTATTTTTTTTTTTTCAAAATAATAATGGTTATAAAAAGCCCCTGGCAAAATGTAGATTATAAATTCTACTGAATGGAAGAATGTAAAATAATATTTTAATCACTTTTTTTGGTTTGTTTTGTTAAAAAACAGGGTTCTGCTCTGTTGCCCAGGCTAGGGTGCAGTGGTGTGATCATAGCTCACTGCAGCCTCAGCCTCCTGGGCTCAAATGATCCTCCTGCCTCGGCCTCCTAGGACGTTAGGCACTTGCCACCACACCCAATTAATTTTTAATCAACATTTAAGTAACATCTTATTTAACATTCTGATTCTTGGGATTATCTGAGTAATAGCAACAGGGGAGGTGCTTTTAACATTTTAAAATCATTTATCTAGAAATTAGATTGCAGCCTGATTTGTGAAGCTGCATAAACTCTGACTTCATATCCTTGTGCCCAGTAAAGCATATATGTGTCCCCTTGTGTCCAGAATTGGTGGGTTCTTGGTCTCACTGACTTCAGGAATGAAGCTGCAGACCCTCGCGGTGAGTGTTACAGCTCTTAAGGTGGCGCATCTGGAGTTTTTCGTTCCTTCTGATGTTCGGATGTGTCCAGAGTTTCTTCCTTCTGGTGGGTTCGTGGTCTCGCTGGCTCAGGAGCGAAGTTGCAGACCTTCGTGGTGAGTGTTACAGTTCTTAAGGCGGCGCGTCTGGAGTTGTTCGTTCCTCCCCGTGGGCTCATGGTCTCCCTGGCTTCAGGTGTGAGGCTGCAGACCTTCGCGGTGAGTGTTACAGCTCATAAAAGCAGTGTATCCTATTCCTTTAAAAGCCAGGGTAAATTTCTATCTACCCAGTCAAGGCATATTCTACTTATGTGGATCTTCAACCCATATCTGCTTCTCAAACAGTTTGCAAGAAATAATGAGATCTATCCTTACTCTACAATCCCAAATAGATTCTTTGGCAGCAGTGACTCTCCAAAACCTCCTAGACCTCCTCACTGCTGAGAAAGGAGGACTCTGCACCTTCTTAGGGGAAGAGTGTTGTTTTTACACTAACCAGTTGGGGATAGTACAAGATGCCGCCCAGCATTTACAGGAAAAGGCTTCTGAAAACAGACAATGCCTTTCAAATTCTTATACCAACCTCTGGAGTTGGGCAACATGGCTTCTCCCCTTTCTAGGTCCCGTGGCAGCCATCTTGCTGTTACTCGCCTTTGGGCCCTGTATTTTTAACCTTCTTGTCAAATTTGTTTCCTCTAGAATAGAGGCCATCAAGCTACAGATGGTCTTACAAATGGAACCCCAAATGAGTTCAACTAACAACTTCTACTGAGGACCCCTGGACTGACCCGCTGGCACTTCCCCTGGCCTAGAGAGTTCCCCTCTGAAAGACACTACAACTGCAGGGCCCCTTCTTTGCCCCTATCCAGCAGGAAGTAGCTAGAGCAGTCATCCGCCAAATTCCCAACAGCAGTTGGGGTGTCCTGTTTAGAGGGGGGATTGAGAGGTGACAGCGTGCTGGCAGTCCTCACAGCCCTCGCTCGCTCTCGGCGCCTCCACTGCCTGGGCTCCCACTTTGGCGGCACTTGAGGAGCCCTTCAGCCCACCGCTGCACTATGGGAGCCCTTTTCTGGGCTGGCCAAGACTGGAGCCGGCTCCCTCAGCTTGCAGGGAGGTGTAGAGGGAGAGGCGCGAGCTAGAAATGGGGCTGCACATGGCACTTGAGGGCCAGCTGGAGTTCCGGGTGGGCATGGGCTTGGCAGGCCCCGCACTTCGAGCAGCCAGCCAGCCCTGTCGGCCCCGGGCAATGAGGGGCTTAGCACCTGGGCCAGCAGCTGCAGAGGGGGTACTGGGTCCCCCAGCAGTGCCAGCCCACTGGCGCTGCGCTCGATTTCTCGCCAGGCTTTAGCTGCCTTCCCACAGGGCAGGGCTGGGGACCTGCAGCCTGCCATGCCTGAGCCTCCCACCCCCTCCATGGGCTCCTGTGCAGCCCGAGCCTCCCTGACGAGCGCCGCCCCCTGCTCCATGGTGCCTAGTCCCATTGACCACCCAAGGGCTGAGGAGTGCGGGTGCATGGCGCGGGACTGGCAGGCAGCTCCACCTGCAGCCTTGGTGCAGGATCCACTGGGTGAAGCCAGCTGGGCTCCTGAGTCTGGTGGGGATGTGGAGAACCTTTATGTCTAGCTCAGGGATTGTAAATTCACCAATCAGCACCCTGTGTCTAGCTCAGGGTTTGTGAATACATCAATTGACACTCTGTATCTAGCTAATCTAGTGGGGACATGGAGAACCTTTATGTCCAGCTCATTGATTGTAAATACACCAATCAGCACCCTATGTCTAGCTCAGAGTTTGTGAATGCACCAATCCACACTCTGTATCTGGCTACTCTGGTGGGGCCTTGGAGAACCTTTGTGTCTAGCTCAGGGATTGTAAATACACCAATCGGCGCTCTATATCTAGCTCAAGGGTTGTAAACACACCAGTCAGCACCCTGTGTCTAGCTCAGGGTTTGTGAATGCACCAATCGTCACTCTGTATCTAGCTACTCTGGTGGGGACGTGGAGAACCTTTGTGTCTAGCTTAGGGATTGTAAATGCACCAATCAGCGCCATGTCAAAACAGACCACTCGGCTCTACCAATCAGCAGGACGTGGATGGGGCCAGATAAGAGAATAAAAGCAGGCTGCCCGAGCCAGCAGTGGCAACCCGCTCGGGTCCCCTTCCACACTGTGGAAGATTTGTTCTTTCACTCTTTGCAGTAAATCTTGCTACTGCTCACTCTTTGGGTCCACACTGCTTTTATGAGCTGTAACACTCACCGCGAAGGTCTGCCGCTTCACTCCTGAAGCCAGCGAGACCACGAACCCACCAGAAGGAAGAAACTCCGAACACATCCGAACATCAGAAGGAACAAACTCCAGGTGCGCCACCTTAAGAGTTGTAACACTCACCGCGAGGGTCCGTGGCTTCATTCTTGAAGTCAGTGAGACAAAGAACCCACCAATTCCGGACACACCCTGACCCATCAGGCCAGGACATGGAAGTACATGGTTGAAGAGGTTCAGTTTGTGACCAGCTGTGCCATCGACCCAGATCTCAGTGGGTACTGCTCACCGTTTGGTTATTTGGTTCTGTCTATTGGCTTGTCCCTATAACTACCCTGAGCTCCCTGAGTCTTGGAGAAGAAACGTTAACAAAACAATCCGCCCTCTTGCTGGCAAATGATTGGCGATCAAGCCAAGGAACACATCCCTGAGGACAAGGCGCAGTGTGGGGTTGAGGCTGTGGCTTTCCCTGGGGCTCCAGACAAGACAAGGATCTTTTTCTTTTCACCCCCTTACTTTCAGCGAGTTGGAGTGCAAGGTCCTTTTTTGAATGAATTACAAGACTTTCTAACGCTTGCTAATTCATGAAAGAATTTTACAAAAATATAGGCTTTTGTAGTTTCAGTTTTAGATTTAAAAATTGTAGTCTCTTGACTAAACTGTGTAATTTCAACCAAGAACAATAATATAAACATGGCTGATTGCTTAAAAACCTACTCTATGTTCAGAATCAGTTTGGCTTTTATTAGCAGGTCGAGAAAGATGTCTACTCTATTCTGCCTTCAAGTAGCCTTTGCCACACTCCCCTCCCGCAGGCTCTAAAAGAAACAATCCCACCAACAGGACGTTGGCTCCCCACTCCTTTCAGCTTAAGGAAAGGGAAAGCTACTGGCTTGATAAGAGACTCTGACTTCCTGGTTACCGTCAGCAAGAATTGAGTTTGGAATTCAAGACAAACTAAGCTTTTCAGTCTTTTTCCAAAGGTAATTTCAATACATCTGTTTCCCCTAATAGCTCATGTTTAATTCCTCTGTTTAGTTCCCATAAATCTTCCCATTCATATATAAAGACTCCTATTATAGATAAAGAGCCTTAAGTTCTATGTTGATGTGGTTCTTGTCACATAAATCATTGCAAGCCCAAGGAACAAGAGATCAACCAGAGTGTCTAAGATGCATGGTTTGGTTGCTCCTTTCCCTTATCATTTGTGAGTATTTTCTGTAAATGTACTTCCAAGTAGGACTTGTGTTGTCCACTGACAGTGCTTCACAGTGAACTACAGGAGTTGGGGAGTTCCAGCCCTGCCTGAGGGGAGTGGCATTCATAAACGTGTGTGGCCAATTCAAATTGGACAGGGTCAAAGATTCTTCTTTTTCCTTTAAACTTAAAAAAATTATTATAGACTCATAAGAAGTTGTAAAAATAGTACAAAGAGTCCTGTGTCCCTTCATCCAGCTTTGTCAAATGGTGACCTGTAATGTAATACAATATCAAAACCAGGAATTGACACTGGTATGTTGGTGCTAGACTACAGACTTACTTAGTTTTCACTGTTCTATAAATGGAACCATACAGTTGTAATCTTTTCAGATTGGCTTTTTTTTTTTACTAAGCATAATATCCTTGACACGCAGCCAGGTTGTTGCATGTATCAGTAATTGATTCCTTTTTATTGCTGAGCAGTATCCTATTGCATGGATGCACTAGAGTTTATTCAACCACTCACCCATTGAAGGATATTTGGGTTGTTTCCAGTATTTTTCTAGCATGAATAAAACTGCTATGAATATTCATCCATAGGTTTTTGTGTGAACATAATTTTTCATTTCTCTGGAATAAATACCCAAGAGTGTGATTGCTGAATCGTATGGTAAAGACTGCAAAAACTATTTTCCAGAGTGGCTGTGCCATTTTACATTCACACCAGCGATGTATGAGAGACTCTGTTCCTCCACATCCTTGCCATTATTTGACATTACCATTATTGTTTAATTTAGCTGTTCTAATAAGTGGGTAGTGATATTGCATTGTGATTTTAATTATGATATTGAATGTCTTCTCAGGTGCTTTTTTTTTGCATGCTTTTTTGTTTTAAATTCCAGGCATTTCCTTTAGTTCGTTCTTTCATTTATTTCCCTCCTCTTCCTCCTTGCCCCCTCTTTCTCTTCTTCCCTTTTCTTCTTTCTCTTCCTCATCTTCTTCTTCCTCTTCCTCTCAGTAAACTTACTGAAGTACAATATACAGAAAATCATAAGCGTACAATTCGAGAAATTTCTCACAGAGTAAACATAACTATTAACTAGCAACCACATTAAAAAGCAGAACATTTCTATCACCCAGAAGTCCCTCACCCAAGTTAACCACTATTTTGACTTCTAGAGATTTGTTTTCCCTATTTTTGAACTTCATGTAAATGGAATCATTCAGTATATATACACTCTTTTGTGTCTGGTTTCTTTTACTTGTAAGATTCATCAAGTATTTTTAAATAACCTCTAAGACTGACTGACTGCCGATTTTAGGCAGCAAACACGATGAGGATGCTCTCCCAGGTATGTTGTAAAGTCAAATATAAGAGTGTAATACCACTCTCAGCAACTTGCTCACTTGAGCCTAACGCCAGCAATCAAGCCAACAATAGTTCTGAGGCCTGATAAACACCAAACACCAAATACTGGGTGGGATGATGATGATCATGGTGCTTATAAGTGTATGCTGAAATACAGACAACTGAACCAATCCCCTACTTTGTATAGTTTCTCCTTGGTTCGTTTTTTTTTTTCTTTTTTTTTTTTTTTGAGAAGGAGTTTTGCTTTGTCACCCAGGCTGGAGTGTAGTGGCGCAATCTTGGCTCACTGCAATCTCTACCTCCTGGGTTCAAGCGATTCTCCTGCCTTGGCCTCCTGAGTAGCTGGGATTACAGGCACGTGCTAGCACGCCCAGCTAATTTTTGTATTTTTAGTAGACATGGGGTTTTGCCATGTTGGCCAGGCTGGTCTCAAACTGCTGACCTCAGGTGATCAGCTTGCCTTGGCCTCCCAAAGTGCTGGGATTACAGGTGTGAGCCACCACGCCCACCCTTGGTTCCTCTTTTCAAGGGAGGAACAGCTATTTTTAGGGATCGCTTTGGTGAAGGGGAAGCAGACATGATCAAGAAGACTAATGAGCTTGAACAGGGATGGTTACATGCTGTTTCCCCAAGGTACAATGAATCGCCACCATCAGCTTTTCAGTATCTGAAGAAGTGACATTTCTGAAATCATTTGCGTGACAATAGAGGCCAGTTGTCCTGCCTGTTCCACCCTCTGCTTTTTCTCACTGGTAGCAGGGCTGCTGCAAGTTCCAGTCTGAAAACTTTTGTTTACCAGTGAGAGTGTATCAAGGGACACTTTGACGTGAGTTCTCACAGATGATAAAATTATTCTTTGTTCCAGAAAAGACAAAGTGGCACATCTGAGGTAGTCAAGATTAGTTTTCGCAGAGATAAAATTAGTATCTCTAACTTTAATCTTTTCCTGTCTGCAGTCAATTCCATTCCTTCTGCAGTTATCTTCTCATAGTGATGTCGGGATTCAGATGTCCCCACCCTGAGTACGACGCCATGATCACGAACCATTTGCTGTGTGCTAACATAAGGCTGCTAGATGTTGTATACAGCACCCTCTTACCATGAGATATATGGTGTCATTCCTTTTTACAGAAGAGAAACTGACACTGAGAAGATTACACATTTTATTAGCAACACAGCTGGTCAGGGGGCAAAGCAAGGGCTTGAACCCACGACTGACACTGAGACCCCTGCTCTGTGCACAGCACCCTAGCACTCCCAGAAGGGTGGGTGGCTGAGGTGAATCTTCAGTATTCTCTTCTTTTTCCAGATGTTCAATTGCAGAATGTTCTATTGTGGGTCAAAGAAAGCTGTCTTCAAAAAATTATCTAACTCACCTTAGTCTTGTCTTTACTTATGTGTGGCTTGCTTATGCAAAGATCCTAGTTAGAATGCTGATATTTATTAGATGTAACAACTAGCTTGTTGCTGAAAGTCAGAAAATTGAGATCCTTACTATCATATCCACAGATCAGATGATTGTTAAACATATGAAGGGGGAGCCACTTACTGGCTTGTTCAGGTTTCTTGTTTTCTCTGCCCCTCATTATTTTCACCTGTTAAGGAGAGATCATTGTAGTATTTGTATATAATCCACATGAAGCACTTGTGTAAAGAACAGTGCCTCACATACAGCAAGTGCTCAATTACTGTTACCACCACCACCATCGTTGTCATTGCCTGGAGGATGTGGATGGGGATGTGGAGGTAAAGGAGTGGTGCTGAGTGTGCGCTGAAGCCAGGTCTCTGGGCTGAGATACCTCTGTAGTTGGCAGCTGCCTTTCCTAAGGATATTCTAGTGGTTGAATTTTAGTTTTGAAACGCACTTTAGCAATCATCCAGACTGTTTTAAAGAAGAAATCTGATGCAGAGGGAATTTATTTAGGAGACTTGCTTAATCCTTGCACCATTTTAAATGAGCAATTTTTATGTGAAGAAGATTTAGATTTGGAATGAAATGTTCATCTTCATTTTGAAAATATTCACCAATTATCATTTTTCATGTCTTTCTTTTTACTTTGGAATATAATAACACACTTAACCAAGGGGACCAGGGCTGTGCTAACAGTTTCATCCGACCAAAACCAAATTCTGTCTTAACATTCTGCTGGCCACCTTCAACAATGACCCTTCTCATTCCCTGATGTCTGGCTGAGATCATGTTCTTGATGGATTCCAGCTCCAAGAAAGGTGATTGGTCTGTTCCTTCCGCGTCATCCTTGTCTATGGCTGTAGCTTTGACATAAATTCCATGTATGCAATATGTAAACCAGCCATATGGGCACCATCTGACAAGAGTCTTTCTTCTCTGTTAGCTCTTTAGGACAAGCTGAAACTTATCTGCTTACCTCTGCCCCCTTTAGTCTCTATTATGGCTCCTCTGTTTAAATCTTGGAATTTCCAAGGTCTTGAGCAAGTGTGTGGGGGTAGCAGGGTGGGAGGTGAGAGGGATGATTGGCACTTGTTACATTACTCTGGATTCACATATTAATTCTGGCATAATAATTGCTGAGTGAAAGGTCCTTTATATTAACTGATTAAATCTATACTTTGCCAGAACATAGGACCTCTGCCCATATGTTGGCATTGGTTATCTGGCCTGCATTTTAGGGACTGTCCTGATTTCTTTTTTTTGTTTGTTTTTTTTTTTTTTTGAGACGGCGTCTCGCTCTGTCACCCAGGCTGGAGTGCAGTGGCGCCATCTCGGCTCACTGCAAGCTCCGCCTCCCGGGTTCACGCCATTCTCCTGCCTCAGCCTCCGGAGTAGCTGGGACTACAGGCACCGGCCACCACACCCGGCTAGTTTTTTTGTATTTTTAGTACAGACGGGGTTTCACCATGGTCTCGATCTCCTGACCTCATGATCCGCCCGCCTCGGCCTCCCAAAGTGCTGGGATTACAAGCGTGAGCCACCGCGCCCGGCCCTGATTTCTAATGTTATATATTGTTGTTCTTCTGTATGCCTGGAGTTTAGTTAAAAATATATATGGTCGAATCCCTAGAATTATAGGGCATTTGGATCTATAGTCATGTATGCTTGTGGTTGTTTACATTTACTATTCAGTGTCCATTCCTTGTTCTACTGTTAAAAACATCCTGGGGTGGGCACGGTGGCTCACACCTGTAATCCCAGCACTTTAAGAGGCCAAGGGGGCAGATCACCTGAGGTCAGGAGTTTGAGACCAGCCTAGCCAACATGGTGAAACCCTTCCTCTGCTAAAAATACAAAAAATTAGCCGGGCATGGTGGCTCATGTTTGTAGTCCCAGTTACTTGGGAGGCTGAGACACGAGAATCGCTTGGACCTGGGAGGCGGAGGTTGCAGTGAGCCAAGATCTCGCCACTGCACTCCAGCCTGGGTGACAGAGTAAGACTCTGCCTCAAAAAACAAAACAAAACAAACCCATTCTGGTTTTTCTTTAGAGCTATCACCCTTCCCCAACTCTCTATCCATGTGCTGATGTCACCTCTGATAACAGTTGGGCACATGAGCTGGATCTGGCCAATCACAGCATTTCATCCCTTTCACCACAGGGACTGATGCAGGGGTGAATACATAATGGATAGACTGTAGAGCACCTAGGACTTCTGCTTGAGATACATATAAGAAAACACTCTCTCTTCCCACTGGACTTGAAACTATGAGGTTAGGAACCTGGAGATTCTTGGAGTCAATGCGCTCCCATGAAAAACAGCCAGCCTGAGAAAAAAGTGAATCTGGAAGGCAGAGCCAAGAGAGGGGCAGAAAGGGAGTCCTGATGCTGTCCTCTGAGCTGCGCTTTCAGCTACACCTGCAGCCAGCCTTCCCCTGGGCTTCTTCAGGTTCAAGAGACAATACGTTTTTGTTCTTTTGTTTCACTTGAGCCTATTTGAGTAAAGTCTCTTTATTGATACAGGATGATTGCTAGGTTGCTTTTGGATTCCCTGTGGAAAGTTCTTGCTTTTTTTTTTTTTTTTTTTTGAGACAGAGTCTTGCTCTGTTGCCCAGGCTGGAGTGCAGTGGCGCGATCTCGGCTCACTGCAACCTCCGCCTCCTAGGTTCAAGTGATTCTCCTGCCTCAGCCTACAGAGTAGCTGGGACTATAGGCATGTGCCACCGTGACCGGCTTATTTTTTTGTATTTTTAGTAGAGACAGGGTTTCCCCATTTTATCCAGGATGGTCTCGATCTCCTGATCTCGTGGTCTGCCGGCCTTGGCTTCCCAAAATGCTGGGATTAAAGGCGTGAGCCACTGTGCCCGGTCAGTTCTTGCTCTTTTAGAGAAGAGAGAGGGAACCTAAGAAACCTCTAGTCCATGAACACTTTGCCTAGAAACAGACTAGAGAGCACCCGGCATGGGCAGTGGAGACGGACCAACCAGAACTCAGAATTAAAGTCTATCCAGAAGTATCATGAGAATGTATGGATTCAAATCAAGATTTGTTATTTGTAAGCATTTGTGACCACTAATGTAAAGTATTTTGTAAGTCTGCGAAGTGTCCTCAGGTTAAGAAAACAAGCCTTGTATTAATAGCTGGAGCTTGGGAAAGTTACTCATTTATTTGAGCCTCAGTTTCTTCATCTGTAAAATGACCTATCTCAAAGGATCATTAAAGGAGATAATTTATATAAAACATTCAGAATAAGATGTCAAGTACATCCTCAATAAATAGAAGCTATCGCTATTAATAATGCTCTAAATTTTTCCTTTTTGTATTGAGTGATGATGGATCATATCACATCTTTGAGTCAGAATTAGAGTCAGATGTAAACTGGGAGCACCAACTCGCTAGAAAGAGGATTCTGGATTTTTGAAACATTCCTTAGATTCACAGATTTGTTTTCCAGCTCTTCTAAGTTGGTAGGCAAAGGGGAACCTAAATACTGGTTGTTTCTTAGTCTCAGCGAGGGGCCAGGTTATCCAACGGTGTTTCCCTTGCTCACTTAAGTTGTCAGTCACAGACCTTCTCCTGATGGAAGGAAGGAGTCAGGCCAAGTTTTGCCTCTTGGTCACAAATGAAAAAAAAACCCAACACAACACGAATCAAAAAGCCTAGTCCAGACTAACCCTCATTTAGTACCATGTGCCTGGCAGTATGCTAAACACTCTTGCGGACCGTCTTGTCTCTGTGACAACTCCAGAAGGTGAGAACTCTTACCATCATTTTACAGAAGAGAAAACTCGGGTCAGAAAGAAAGGACTTCTTGAAGGACACCCATTGGTAAATGGTGGCAGCTGGCTTGAATCCAGTGCCTGTTCTTGTAGCCACTGTGCACACTGACATCCCCCTGCCTGTGCACACCCAAGTCTAGCAGGATGCGAGTCCTAAGCCCCTGCTCGCGGCCCCTGTGCTCACAGTATTCCACTGAAAGCCTGAGCTCATCAGGAGATCTAGTTCCCAGGAGTCAGTACTCCCAGAATCACTCACAGCGCTGACAGTGGGATTTTCCAGGGGCAAGCTACAGAGGACGGGACAGAACTGAATCACTTTGAGGAAAATGGATGTTGTTCCTGGGAAGAATTGTTATATTTTCATTATTTCTGCTTGTTGCTCTGCAAATTTAGAGACGATGTCTCATTAGGAAGGACAATTGCTTCTTTCTGATGAACCACTTAATAATTGATTTGATTACTTGTAGTTAATATAAGAACCAGATGGGAGCAAAAGGTAGTTACTCTATTTTATTGCAATGCTCAGAGAGGGAACTCAATATGTTTCAGGTAAACAGCTGAAACAAATGACTGACTTAATGTAAATTTTGTGTTGATAACATGCCTCGTACTACAATGAATTAAAGACAGTGGTAATAAATATCTTCTGTCACCCCAGGGATTCCTGAAGTTTCCCTTATCACCTTGACAGTTATTATCTGAGATCTGTGTTGTTGTCATCAAATGTTGTCATTGTCTTGGCTTGTCTCCTTGAGATTTGTGTGTATGTGACTTGGTGACTATAGAAATTAATGAAAGATATGGGCAGAGACTGAAACAGTACTGAGCAAATGAATACTAATGATCCTTATTACAGATCAACCAGCACATGATTGCTGAGAGTTAGGGCCACCACACTGCACAACACCAGAGCTCCATTTGCTCTCTATTCAAATACACAAGGTTCCATAGTCACCTGGGCTGTGCTAGACTACAGAGAGGGAAGGGCTGAAAAGTGATTGAGGTGGATTTGTCTTGCTTCTTGACTGCCCAGCATCCACTTACTCTACTTAAAATAGCCTCCAACCTTCTCAGGGTATCTACGCTTCTACTCTCAAGGCTGGGGGTTCCAGTGGAGCTGATTTCCAGCTCTAAGGGTGGCATGTGACCCACGTTTGACCATCAAAGCTTCACATTCCCTTGACTGCAGTGATTGGATCAGAGATGGATAATGACAAGCCACTGGGACTTCATCCTCTTTTGTTGAGACTTCTGAGATGAGTCTTCTTGACACAGCGACTTCTTAGCCAGAGTACAAGGCTGGCCTGCTTCTCAGAAGTCCCTGAGCTTTGGGGCCCAGGTGTAAAATGATATTGATTCAAGCAGGTCTCAAGCTGGGAAGGAACATATACCGTGGCAGGAATACAAGTTTATGGTGAGCTGGAGGCACAGATTTCTCCATAATAAGTAAGCATTGTGTAGGAGGGACCAGTGTTAAGAGCAGAAGGGTGTTAGGGAGGGGCATCTGGGGGGTTTGAGGAGTCTGGATCTGAACTCTGCTGGAGGATTCCAGGATGCGGAATGTGATGAGTCTCCAAAGTTGAAATACGCTCCTCCAAGCTTTCAAGATCTCTGTAGTGAAGAGCCTTGGCTGCACCCTCCTTCCTTTAGCCAGCTGCATGTTTGCACACTGACGAATTTAGCCTTTGCTCTTTCTCCAGTCCTCTCTGCTTTGAGGCATCTTGGTTATTGTTTTTTCCTTCTCCCATCTTTTCTCCCACCATCAAGTGAGACTTCACTTCATCTCTGGTAGTGTTTAAAAGAAATTTCCATTCAGCACAACTCTTTGAATCCTTTGGAGAAGAGTTAAGAAATATAGTAGGAAAATAAACTCTGTAGCAGACATTTGGCAATTTATTTTCAGTTTTTTCCCTTGTAGTTTGGCAACCTGTTCTGATGAATCCATGTACGTGAATAAGCGACAGCCAGGACTCAAGGAATTGTATTTCTATTGTCTCAGTTATAACTTTTCTCCCATTGTGTTGACTCCTCCCTGTATTTTTGCCTGACATACTGCCTGCAGCTTCTGAGTAATTCTGCTGAGGGAATTACTCAGCTCTATTCATCACTCCTTTGTTCAGGCTGAACTAATAGCAACATCAAAAAACAAATCCCCAAACAACCGTATGGTAATTAGGTATATAACATGCCACCACTTATGGGGCTGAGTTTTAGAACGTCCCCCACCCCACCCCCCGCCCGGTGAGAAGGACTCAGGAATGATGGGGAGTGTAATTGAGGGATTTCCATTTATGTCCTTCCTAGGAAGGTATGTTTCCCCAGGCTCTCAGTCTGACTTTTCTCCTCTTACTGAGTGCTTGCTGTAGCCTTTGCACGGGATTCATTGGTCTGTATATCATCTAATTGCTTCACTGCCATGATAAATCAATTTCAGAAGCGATTGAAGCGTTCAACATAACATGTCTTCCCATAAACCAGATATTTGGGCTCTGGTGGCAAATCGGAGAGCAGAGACAGGCACCGGAGCGTGCCCTCAGCACGGAGACAGGAGCCCACTGCTGGTAGTTGGTATTGGAAAGTGTTCCTTGGGGAAGTCAGCCAGGACAGCAGCGGGAGAAGAAGCTGCTCCGGGCTAACTTTGCCTCATCGTAACAGCGAGATCTGTAGATACTAGCTCTGCCTTTGGTCAGAAGAAAGTCTCCGAATTATTAGAAGGAAAAAGAGAGTTGGGGAAATAAAAACAACAAAAGTTCTCTATTTCCTCTGGAATGGTAGAGCCTAGCCTTGCAGACGCTAATGTTTCTGTGGCTCTTTACTCCCTCTTGTGGCCATATGGTGCCAGTGTTTTCTATCACAGACCATGTTTGCATCAATCACTCCGTTGTTTAACATGAGAATATAATTAGTTTGGATGTAATGATCTAAGGACACAAAAGAAAGAGGGTCTATGTGCATCTGGCCACACTTCTCAGAGAGTTAAAGAATTCAGTTGTAAAAAGTCGTAAATTAGCACGCAGGTCCATTGTTTCCGCCAATATATAGCTTCACAAACACCTTTTTCACCAAATGTTGGACTAGTATAGGGATTATACGACTTGGGAAGGAAAGAAAGCAAAAGAATTTTACTCTTTTACTTTAGCTGAGGGTAAATAATATAAAATTTCCCTACAAGAATTAAAACGTAGCATCTGAATTCATACATACATCTCAGCGATGTAATGTATGTTTGTAATATTTTTGGAATTATTTTACTTATTGCATACTGTATTCTCTGTAACATGCTGTCAACTGCAGCACAGACAGGAGTGGAACAAATGACAATTTAATTGAAAGGTCCCTTTTTTGAAAACTTGAATAGGATGGGCAGCTCTCCAAGAAAATGTACTAGAAATAGATTCTGTTTTTCAAGGAAAATGAGCTGGCAGCAATTTTTAAAGTGCTATGCATTGCTTTAGGATTATTCTCAACAGGGCCAACTACATCTGCAGTGTGGCTTAAAGTTTTCAGTACTTTGGTAAATTATGCGACATTGAAACAAGAATACTATACTTTTTGCACAGGTATGGACTCCGTACAGGGCATTCTTTAACTGGCCTGGCTGCTTGGGCATGGTCAAGGTACTGTAAACATTTGTCTTTCCTGGTAGGGTGGGCAGCCTCTACAATCGTCCCCACGATCTTTCCCTCTTGGTATCCATGCCCTTGTACAATCTCTCCCCTTTGAGCATGGGGTGGACTTATTGACTTGCTTCAAATGAAGAGAATATTGCAAAAGTTATGGGATATCACTTCCTTAGGTTACAAAAAGACTATGGCTTGACAAAAATGGAAGCAACCATGGTGTCCTTCTACTGATGTGGCACATCCACAGAATGGATCATTATTCAACACAAAAAAAAATACTTCATCTTCGCTGTTAAAATTGGCAGTTTGGTGGATCATAAAGTCAGTTTCCCTATATTTAAAAGGCTTGAAATCAGAGAATGTTCTTTGATGATAATGCATTACACTCAAAATCATTAACAAAAAGATTGCTAGGAAATTTCCTTGTTTGATATTAAGAAGCCAACTTGTAAATAACTCACACATCAAGAAAGAAATGTTAGAAGCTGGAAACCGTCATTCTCAGCTGTTGCGGGAAGTCAGGGATCCCGAATGGAGGGACTGGCTGGAGCTGCGGCAGAGGAACGTAAGTTGTGAAGATTTCATGGACATTTATCAGTTCTCAAATAATACTTTTATAATTTCTTATGCTTGTCTTACTTTAATCTCTTAATCCTGTTATCTTTGTAAGCTGACGGTGCACGTCACCTCAGGACCACTGTGATAATTGTGTTAACTGTACAAATTGGTTGTAAAACGTGTGTTTGAACAATATGAAATCAGCATACCTTGAAAAAGAACAGAATAACAGCAATTTTTAGGGAACAAAGGAAGACAACCATAAGCAGGGTCAGGCAAAAAGAGCCATATTTTTCTTCTTGCAGAGAGCCTATAAACAGATGTGCAAGTAGGGAAGATATCGCTAAATTCTTTTCCTAGCAAGGAATATTAATATTAATACCCTGGGAAAGGAATGCATTCCTGGGGGGAGGTTTATAAATGGCTGCTCTGGGAATGTCTGTCTTATGCGGTTGAGATAAGGACTGAGATACCCCCTGGTCTCCTGCAGTACCCGCAGGCTTACTAGTGTGGGGAAAAACCCTGCCCTGGTAAATTTGTGATCAGACCAGTTCTCTGCTCTCCAACCCTTTTTTCTGTTGTTTAAGATGTTTATTAAAACAATACGTGCACTGCTGAACATAGACCCTTATCAGTCGTTCTGCTTTTGCCTTTTGCCTTGTGATCTTTGTTCTGCTTTTTGCCCTTTGAAGCATGTGATCTACTCCCTGTTCTTACACCCCCCTCCCCTTTTGAAACCCTTAATTAAAAACTTGCTGGTTTGAGGCTCAGGTGGGCATCACGGTCCCACCGATACGTGATGTCACCCCCGGGGACCCAGCTGTAAAATTCCTCTCTTTGTACTCTTTATTTCTCAGCCAGCTGACGCTTACGGAAAATAGAAAGAACCTACGTTGAAATATTGGGGGCAGGTTCCCCCGATACTCAGCAAACTATCACAAGGACAGAAAACCAAACACCATGTGTTCTCACTCATAGGTGGGAATTGAACAATGAGATCACTTGGACATGTGGTGATGAACATCACACACCGGGGCCTGTTGTGGGGTGGGGATCTGGGGAAGGGATAGCATTAGGAGAAATACCTAACGTAAACGATGACTTAATGGGTGCAGGAAACTAACAGGGCACATGCATACCTATGTATCAAACCTGCACATTGTGCACATGGACCCTAGAACTCAAAGTATAATAATAATTTTCTAAAAAAAACTGCCAAAGGGGGAAAAAAAAGAAGTTAGAGAGCATTTTAAACTGGAAAACTTCGACGTTTTCTTTGAAAACCAGGAGGGCGTGATAGAAGGAAAGGAGAAGCAAGGTTGTGGATTGTAATGGTGGATCATAGAGTCTAAGCAAGAGGATAAAGTAAGACAGAAAAGAGTCTGGTATTAGGAGAGCCAGTGGAGTCCATGCACTTCCATGAAAAGGTATGGAAGAAACTGAAATTCATATTACTAAGTGAAGAAAGCCCATCTGAAAAAGGCAACCTACTATATGATTTTAGCTATATGACATTCTGGAAAGGAAAACCTATGGATAAGATGAAAAGATCAATGGTTGTCAGGAGCTAGGGGAGAGGGAGGAATAAATAGGCAAAGAAGAATTTTAGGGCAATAAAAAACTTTTTGTGATACTAAAATGATGGACATATGTCATTACACGTTTGTCAAAACCCATAGAATGTACACCGATGGGTTTCTGGGTTTATGGGTTTACATTAGGGGTTATGTAAACCATGGACTTTGAGTGATAATGATGTGTCAGTGTAGGTTCACTGATTGTAACAAATGTACCCCTCTGGTAGGGTGTTGATAGTGGGGGAGTTTATGTGTGTGGTGGGGTAACAGAGTGTATATGGGAACTCTGTACTTTCTGCTCAATTTTGCTGTGAACCTAAAACTGCTCTAAAACATAAAGTCTATTTTTTTTTTAAGATGGTGGCTTCTTTTGGGGGAAGTCTTCTCTTGCTCTCTCATTTGCTCACCCTGAGTTGACAATTGCAGGCTGTGAGTGGCCTTTTGGTGTGGTCCAGGTGGCAAGGAACTGATGTCTCCAGCCAACAGCCAGAAAAGACACGGGGTCTGCCTATTGCCACAGAAATGAACTCAGAGTGGGTCCTCCCCCAGATGAGCCTTGAAATGATTGCAGTTGAAGTGGACACCTTGATTGCCTTGTGAGACACATTTTGAGAGACTGCAAGCTTTAGGTATCTGGCTAAGCTATGCCCAAATTTCCAACCCACATAAACAGAGATAATCAAGAAATGTTTGTGATGTAAGTGTCTAGGTTTTGGAGTGATTTGTTAAACAGCAATAATAACTAATATACCTGTGAAGCCACCTCTCATATCCAATGTTGAAGATATTCTTTAAAACTGAGAATTAGATGAGAAGGACTAAACCCATAGTTTATACTATGAACTCTATGCATAATTAAGCATAAATATATCCAATCATCTATGAATATAAGGTTATAATCACTGTGGTGTTCTAGAGTAAACTCTCCTTCCTCACGTAGGAAATTAACCTTTATTGAGCAGTTGGTATTTACTAGGCACTTAAATTATATCTTTCAGAAGGCGATTAGAGTAGGTAAATAATTTATACACATTTATATAGATAGGGAAGGTGTTTAAATTCAAACTGAGGTGTGACTTTTAAGTAAAAGTAACTTGTATCACTCTTTCCAGAACTTTTCTTGCATTTTCTGCTTCTATATTCTTTGCTAATCTATGTTAAATACTTAGGCCCCTCCCACGATCTACAGTGGACAGGCTACTGCTTTGAATCCGAGTTGCTAATGCTAACTCCAAAGAGTTGTCATGCTGTCTATTTACAATTGTAAAAAGCTAGTTGCAGTGAAACTGTATTGTCTGTGCAAAACAGTAGTCCACTTTTGTTTTGAGGAATTTCTCCATTTTTTTTGTAGGAGCCGACAGTCTTAGGTCTTGCCCTAAAGAATTAGCTTATGATGAAGCTGGGCGCAGTGGCTCACACCTGTAATCCCAGCACTTTGGGAGGCTGAGGCGGGCGGATCACCTGAGGTCAGGAGTTCGAGACCAGCCTGACCAATATGGTGAAACACTGTCTCTACTAAAAATGCAAAAATTAGCCTTGCGTGGTGGCCGGCACCTATAGTCCCAGCTACATGGGAGGCTGAGGCAGGAGAATTGCTTGAACCTGGGAGGCGGAGGTTGCAGTGAGCCGAGATCGCACCACCGCACTCCAGCCTGGGAGACAGAGTGAGACTCTGTCTCAAAAAAAAAAAAAAAAGAATTAGCTTATGACAGCCAGGTGCGGTGGCTCATGCCTGTATTCCCAGCACTTTGGGAGGCCGAGGCGGGTGGATCACGAGGTCAGGAGATCGAGACCATCCTGGCTAACACGGTGAAACCCCGTCTCTACTAAAAATACAAAAAATTAGCCAGGTGTGGTGGCGGGTGCCTGTAGTCCCAGCTACTCAGGAGGCTGAGGCAGGAGAATGATGTGAACCTGGGAGGCAGAGCTTGCAGTGAGCCGAGATTGCACCACTGCACTCCAGCCTGGGTGACAGAGTGAGACTCCGTCACAAAAAAAAAAAAAAAAAAAAAAAGAGAATTAGCTTATGACTCAGCATTGGCTTGCCAAGACACTCCTTGGCCATAGTGATTGTATTCCAGTGAGATAGCAAACAGACAATTTCTTTAGAATTTAAAAAAGTAAACCTGCTAAGGTCCTCATGATCCTTGGGAAGGTGTAGATAGTTTCCTGGGGTCCGGTCTTCTATAGTATAGAATGGATCAGAGGACAATAGCAAACCTTCAGATATGTATAAAGCAAAAAAGTGGAAAGAATAACAGGAGATTTAGAAAAACCCTGAATCATAGTGGGGTATTTTAAACATATTTCTGTCAGTAACTGATAGTACAAGCAGATAAAATATCCATAAGGATACAGAAGACTTGAACAATATGATCTACAAACTTTACCTAACGACCACAGATGGAACCCTGTGCCCCAAACTGCAAATACACATTCTTTTCAAGTATACATGGAATCCCTGTTAAAATTGACAGTATGGTGGATCATAAAGCCAGCTTCCCTATACTTAAAAGACTTGAAATCAGGGAATGTTTTTTGATAATAATGCATTAAGCTCAAAATCATTGACAAAAAGATTACTAGGAAACTTCCATGTTTGATTTTAAGAAGATAACTTGTAAATAACTCATGCATCAAGAAAGAAATGTTAGAAGTTAGAAAACATTTTAAACTGGAAAACTGCAAAGTTTTCTAGGAAAGCATGATAGAAAGAAAAGAGAAGCAAGGTTGTAGATTGTAATGGTGGGTCACAGACTAAGCAAGACAAGAAAGTAAGACAGAAAAGGGTCTGGGTATTAGGAGCGCCAAGGATGCACCGGAGGTCATGGTGCTGGAGACTTCTGCAGTGGGAGCACTTGTACTAGAAAGGCAGGACATTCGGACATGAGATTTCAGAAGTGGTAAGGTTCTTGGTAATGAACACATTCAGGGTGTGAGTATGGGCGAGAGTGCTAGCAGTTGTTTAAACTTAAAAAGTCACTGGAAATGAGAGCATTAACTAGGATACAAAGTATTGGATGGGTCCAATTCAGTGGGTTCAATGCACATTGATTCTGAAGTCTCCAAGCAGAATAAAAGGAGTTGAGGTGGAGTGCAAGACAGCAGGAAATAAACTAAGTGATAAAAGAGGGGTTGTGAACGGGAAGTTGGAAGACTGAACGTAACGAAATGTGAAAGTGGGTGGTAAATCCCAAGTGGCTTAAGTGTCAAAGGAATAGGTGAATGAAGTAAGCCAGTTTTACTCCTAATTAACATTTCATTGGGTACATTCTGTAAAGAGAGACAAATGCTGGCAGTAGCTCAACTTTACACTGAAAGTGGTTTCCATAGTTTGTACAACGCACAGGTCATCCATGGCTTTCCAGTTAGAGAAACCAGCTAAGTTCTTATTCCTGAATTGCATTTTCGCAGCCTCAGCATGCAGCTTTACTTAGCATGCTTCTCCTCAGTACTCCCAACTTCTCTGCTTCCTAAGCTGATTGGCTTATTATGCAATACACATGGCTGCTTGTGGTTTCTGTAAGGGAGATACACATCATACAACTCAGGCTACACAAGCTGCCCAATATTGTGTTTTCTTTAGCATGGCGCATCTGCTTGTAATTGAGTAGGTTTTATGTTATGCAATACATGGTATTTTAAGGATCTTAAATTGTTTTTTTAAAATTATTCATTTGTATAATTACACAAGTACATTTTCATGTGAAAAAAAAGACAAAGTGAAAGTCTCTTTGATCACTGTCATGATCCCGAACATGTCTCCAGAACTAACCACTGTTATCAGTTGGTATGCCCCTCCCTGGGCTTTTCTCTAGCACATACATTCTTATAAGCATATGTAATGAAATTTGTAGTTTTACGTATCTGATTATTTTACTCCCGGGCTTTTCAAGGGCTTTCTATTATAATTAGAAGAAAATCCATACTCGTAACTATTGCCTGCAAGGCTCCACACAATCTGATCGTTGCCCACTTCTTTGACCTCCTCATGTACCAGGAAGTCAAGGTGTTTTCCCCACAGAGCTTTTGCATGTGCTGTTCATTCTGCCCAGAAGGCTCTGTCCTAATCCTTGCTTGACTAGTTCCTTGTTGACGTTCAGGTCTCAGCTCAAAATTCACCTCCCTGTAAGCCTTTCCAAGATCCCTTCTGTAGATTTGTATCTCCCCTTCCTGTGTCTGCTTCCAGTCTCTTTTGAATCGAATTATCCTGCTTTAGGCAAAAATCACTGGGGTTTGAATTCTCACTTCAGTATATGCTAGCGGTTATTTAAACTTTTTGTGGAAGGGTTTCTCATCTGAAAGTGAGGATAATTATAGCATCTACTTTTTAGGTTGTTATGAAATCAGGTAAGTTAATATTTGTAAAATACTAAGAAAATGCCTAGAAAATAATGACATCTGTTAAATTAATAAATATTTTCCCTTAGCACTTACAGTTATCTGGAATTATTTATTTGTAGTTTATCAACTCTTTTCTCTCTAGAATGTAAGATCTGTAAATGCAGGGACCTTGTCTATTTTGTTTGCAGAACCAAGAACAGCACCTGACCCATAGCAGCCCTGATATGGTTTGACTGTGTCCCCACACAAATCTCATCTTGAATTGTAGCTCCTGTAATTTCCACATGTCGTGGAAGGGACCTGATGGGAGATAATTGAATCACAGGAGCAGTTTCTCCCATACTGTTCTCCTGGTAGTGAATAAGTCTCACGAGATCTGATGGTTTTATAAGTGGGATTTCCCACGAATAAACTCTTGCCTGCCGATTTGTAAGATGTGATTTTGCTTTTCATTCACCTTCTGCCATGATTGCGAGGCCTCTCCAGCCACGTGGAACTGTGAGTCAGTTAAAGCTCTTTGCTTTATAATTACCCAGTCTTGGGTATGTCTTTATTAGCAGCATGAAAACAGCCTAATAGAGTAAATTGGTACCAGTAGAGTGCGTCACTGCTATAAAGATACCCGAAGATGGAGAAGCGGAGGCTTTGGAACTGGGTAACAGGCAGAGGTTGAAACAGTTTGGAGGGCTCAGAGGAAAACAGAAAAATTTAGGAAAGTTTGGAACTTCCTGGAGACTTGTTGAATGGTTTTGACCAAAGTCATGATAATGATATAAACAATGAAATCCAGGCTGAGGTGGTCTCAGATGAAGATGAGAAACTTGTTGGGAACTACAGCAAAGGTCACTCTTGTTATGCTTTAGCAAACAGACTGGTGGCATTTCACTTCTGCCCTAGAAATCTTTGGAACTTTGAACTTGAGAGAGATGATCTGAAATTGGAACTTATCTTTAAAATGGAAGCAGAGCCTATAAGTTTGGAAAATTTGCAGCCTGACAATGAGATAGAAAAGAAAAACCCATTTTCTGAGAAGAAATTCAAACTGGCTGCAGAATTTGCGTAAGAAATGACGAACCAAACGTTAATCACCAAGAGAATGAGGAAAATGTCTCCAGGGCATGTCAGAGGTCTTCACAGCAGCCTCTCTCACCACAGGCCTGGCGGCCTAGGAGGAAAAACTGGTTTTGTGGGTTGGGCCCAGGGTCCCTCTGCTGTATGCAGTTCTAGGGACTTCATACCCTACCACTCAGTTGCTCTAGCCATGGCTAAAAAGGGCCAAAGTATAGCTTAGGCCATGGCTTCAGAAGGTGTAAGCCCCAAGCCTTGGCAGCTTACACATGGTGTTCAGCCTGGGGGTGCACAGAAGTCAAAAATTGAGGTTTGGGAACGTCTGCGTAGATTTCAGAAGATGTATGGAAACTCCTGAATGTCCAGACAGATGTTTGCTGTAGGGGTGGGGCCCTCATGGATAACCTCTGCTAGAGCAGTACAGAAGAGAAAATGTGGGGTTGAGGCCCCCACACCGAGCCCCCACTGGGGCACTGCCTAGTGGAGCTGTGAGAAGAGGGCCACCGTCTTCCAGACCTCAGAATGGTAAGTACACTGACACCTTGCACCGTGTGCCTGAAAAAGCCACAGACACTCAATGCCAGCCCGTGAAAGCAGTCAGGAGTGGGGCTGTACCCTGCAAAGCTGGGGCAGAGCTGCCCAAGACCATAGGAACCCACCTCTTGCATCAACATGACCTGGATATGAGACATGGAGTCAAAGGAGATCATTTTGGAGCTTTCAGACTGCCCCTCTGGAGTTTGGACTTGCATGGGTTCTGTGGCTCCTTTGTTTCAGCCAGTTTCTCCAATTTGGAACAGGTATATTTTCCCAATCCCTGTACCCCAATTGTATCTGGGAAGTAACTAACTTGCTTTTGATTTTACAGGCTCACAGGCAAAAGGGACTTGCCTTGTCTCAGATGAGATTTTGGACTGTGGACTTTTGAGTTAATGCTGAAATGAGTTAAGACTTTGGGGGACTGTTGGGAAGGCATGATTGTTTTTTGTTTTTTTAAGATGGAGTCTCACTCTGTCACCCAGACTAGAGTGCAGTGACACTATCTCAGCTCACTGCAATCTCCTCCTCCCAGGTTCAAGGAATTCTCCTGCCTCAGCCTCCTGAGTAGCTGGGACGACAGACATGCACCACCATTCCTGGCTAATTTTTGTATTTTTAATAGAGGCAGAGTTTCACCATCTTGGCCAGGCTGGTCTAAAACTCCTGTCCTCAGGTGATCCACCTGCCTCAGCCTCCTAAAGAGCAGGGATTACAGGTGTGAGCCACCACACCTGGCTGGTATGATTGGTTTTGAAATGTAAGGACATGAGATTTGGAAGGGGCCAGGGGTGAAATGATATGGTTTGGCTGTGTCCCCGCTCAAATCTCATGTTGAACTGTAGCTTCTATAACTCCCATGTGTCATGGGAGGGACCTGGTGGAAGATAATTGAATCATGGGGGTGGTTTCCCCCATAGTGTTCTCGTGGTAGTGAATAAGTCTCACAAAATCTGATGGTTTTATAAATAGGAGTTCCCTTGCACAAGCTCTCTCTTGCCTGCTGACATATAAGATGTGACTTTGCTCCTCATTTGCTTTCCACCATGATTGTAAGGCCTTCCCAGTCATGTGGAATCATGAGTCAATTAAACCTCTTTCCTTTATTATTACCCAGTCTTGGGTATGTCTTTATTAGCAGCATGAGAAGAGACTAATACAAGCCCTTAATAAATAAAGCCTGAATGTATGCATGATGAAGTCTTACCTCCTGCATAGGGATCTGTGTGCCCAAGAGGTAAGTTTAAAATGGAAAACATGGCACTGCTTTTATTAAAAACACCACTTTTTTAAAATGTGGAAATGTTTTTTTTTTTTTTTATTTATTTTACTTTAAGTTCTGGGATACATGTGCAGGATGTGCAGGTTTGTTACACAGGTATATGTGTGCCATGGTGTTTTGCTGCACCTGTCAACCCGTCATCTAGGTTTTAAGCCCCATATGCATTAGGTATTTGTCCTAATGCTCTCCCTCCCCTTGCCCCACATGCCCCGACAGGCTCCAGTATATGATGTTCCCCTCTCTGTGTCCATGTTTTCTCATCGTTCAGCTTCCACTTACGAGTGAGAATATGCAGTGAAAGCATCACTTTTATACGCTGGTCACCACTGGATGCTATCACCATATCTTGTGCTGTTATACTAGAATGAATGCTAGCTCCTCTTTCACCTCCAAAGTGGGATGAACTCAGCTGCAATTCTCTCACGTCTTACTTTTCCAAAGAGCATAGGATGCATAAGACCAGTGTAGCAGAAGCCACACACCCACAATACTTAGAAAACATGAGCAGCAGTTATCACAAGCAAAAATGATATTTCCCAGATCCCAGCACAATTTAGATCTATATTGCAGTTGCCAGCCAAGCGATTGAGGATAATCTGCAGAATGGAGAAAAGTGAAAAGCTTGTTTGAGCTTGTCAGATTGCTTGCCAGGTTACCAGTCATACTGTGCCAGTTGGCCAGGGTCTGTGAGCCTAAACTCAATTGAGAAATATCTTGTGTAATGAGACTAGTTGTGTTTCTATGTACTTTTTCTTTTTTTTTTTGGACAGAGTCTTACTCTGTCACCCAGGCTGGAATGCAGTGGGGTGATCTCGGCTCACTGCAAGCTCCACCTCCTGGGTTCACCCCGTTCTTCTACCTCAGCCTCCCGAGTAGCTAGGACCGCAGGTGCCTGCCACCACGCCTGGCTAACTTTTTGGATTTTTTTAAGTAGAGATGGGGTTTCACTGTGTTAGCCAGGATGATCTCGATCTCCTGACCGCGTGATCCCGCCTCGGCCTCCCAAAGTGTTGGGATTACAGGTGTGAGCCACCGCGCCCGTCCCCGCTGTGTTGTACGTTTTGTTACCAAAAACGTAGGTTTCAGAGGCTCAGTTAGGGTGCAATGACATTTGCTAGACATTGATTAGTAACACTGACTTTACTACTCCAAAGGATGCTTAAAAATTTCCTTCTTGCTAACATTTTCTTGCTGCAGCAGGTTCAACCTGGATCATCTATCCAAGGCTAAGGAATAAGATAAAGGAGAAAAAAATTAGAAGAAAAAATCTATGAGATTTCCACCTAGTAAGCTGAGCTTGAGAAAAAGAGCAAGTCTAAGCTCTGTTCCTGGCTCTAGCAATGGTTCTACAGTTCATGCAAAATCCAGCTGCCGTTGCAGCATAGAGCCCCTTAGTAAGCTTCTTGTGACCCCAGGAAAGGAGTTTCTATCTCCATTCAAGACTTGATCCTGACTTATGCAATATGAGTTCCTGGAAAGCCTATGTTGATCCCCAAATGGATCCATTTTCTTATTAAACTCAGATACTGTGGTCTAAAAATGCTAAAGCATACTTTTGGCCTGCATAGCTGCCATCTAAAGACAGCTGCAGCTCAGTGACAGCTCAAATCAGCCATGGTAAATACAAAAGTTTTCATCTCTCCTTGCCATATTTTGGTTTCAGATGGTAGCTCTCATTTGTTGCCACATTGAGCATCAACATGTTCAGGATTCAGTGTGGGCCTCTCCCTATTTCATACCTCAAGTTCTGTAACTGCAGAGATAGGAAAACTATGCCCATAGGAACCAAATGAAAACAAATAAGATTACAAAAAGGAGTATGCTTGTTCCAGTGCCCAATGCCAGGCAGGTCTAGGCTGGCCACTCCATAGTTTCAAGTGATAGTCTGGACGAAACTGCCATACTGGAAGATAAAGAACAGAAAGGAGATGGCTTGGCCTCTTACTAGCTGAGTAACAGTCTTGATCAGCTTGCTGATAATCTGTGCGACAGAATAAAGGAAGCAGAAGGAAGCCCACCATACAGGTGTAGGAAGTGAAAGAGAAATGGTGGGGCTTGTTAACTGCCTTTAGAGCGTGGTATCCTCACCTATTAGTAAATATGGTTCAGTGAATATCTCTGGCTCTCTTCAAGCAGATTGGTCTTTCTTCCTTCCTCTGGGGAGAGATATTAAGTGGGGCCATACAAAAGAGGGGCTAGCCAAGGTTGAATCATGGCCTAAGATGAAGAAAATTTCTCCTTCTCCCCAAGTAAGATAAGTCCATTAAGATGACACTTTTTCTAATTATATTATCTGCAGCATCTGACATTATCGACCTCTTCAGTTTCTACTCACCCTTTGGTGAATGCTATATTTTTCTGGTCACTGTCACAGCTCCCACTCACTTTTCCTCAGTTGTTATTGTTGCCTTTCCTCTAACTGGGTCTTAAATGTGGGAATCTCCTCTCTCTGTCACTCTCTTTGTGTGTATCTCTCTCTTTATTTCTCTGTCTTTCTCTTGCTCTGCATATTCTGGCTGGATAATTTCGTCCACTTCCAAAACACCAACTCTATTTTCATGTTGTTGTCTTCTATATCTTAAACTCTTGATTCCCTCTTAATTTCTAAAACTAATTTTCCAGATGATTTCTGAGTTGTCTACAAAAAGTCCTCACTTGCGTCTTAAAACCCACATGTTAAATGAAATTTATTGACTCCATTTCTGTTCCCCCAATTTTTCTACTCATTGCCCTCCAAAAACTTACTCCTCTTCTGATGTTTCCTATTCCAATTAATGGCATGCCTACCTAAATCCTTCAAGCTTAAATCAAATGCCTCCTTCTTCTTGAAGTTTTTCATGCCACCTTGGTTAGAATTATGAGCTCTTTTCTTTGCACTATATGTTGCTTATTTTTCTTTCTTAGTATGGATTTGTCAAGAACTGTGAAGGGTCTGAGATTATAACTTACTGGCAAGCTAACTAGTTAGCGTAACTAGTTCAATGGATGCTGAGACAAGATACGAGACTCCAGGGTCAGAGACAAGTGCTTTTATTGCTTACAGCACAAGTTCTATGAGTTTCATGTTTTCATTGGTTTCGTTGTCCTTGCCATGCTCCATGAGTGAGAAGCAGAGGGGCCTAGGTTGTTGGTGAGCATGCAGCAGTTTTGTGACACAGCTGAAGAACTCTGAGGCTAGGAAACCCGGATCTTTTATAACGGCTGCAAGCAAAACTTCCTGAACTTTGCTCAAGAGGGAGATGTTATATTTATGACACTGGACAGTAAACAAACCTGTCCTTTGTTCCACGGGCAAATGCTATCTCTATTTTCCATTTAATTGTCTTATTCATTATACAAACATCCTTAAAAAGATAGTCTAGGACAAAAGGGTAGTTAGTACCTCTTGTCATAAGATGAGCAGAAACATGAAAGGTCCATGGAGAATTGGCTCTCAATGGGATTCGCCCTGCCTTGTGAATCCCATTGTATGTACTTAGTATATACAATGTTTTTTTTTTTCCTACATGTCCAAATGTAATCTCTGATTTTGGAAATTGTGGCTAATATAGGAATATTTTTGGTGAAAATAATCAACCTAAGGTTTCTTCATATCCAGAGGAAAACTGTTAACAGAACAATGTAATCTTGCTATTGATAGGCTGCTGAGACTCTGCAAGGGATGGGGGAAGTGATAGGCACAGAATCTGTCTAAAATCATTTCAAGAACTAATGGCTTCAGCCACAACCTATGTAACAAGAATAATACTTTGGAAATAACTGTCTTGCTTAGGGTTGCTATTCATAAGCAAGAAAAACTGACTCTGGCTGGTTTAAGTATGGAAAGATTATTAAAATGACACAAGGTGGCCACCAGAATCTCTAGGTGTGGGGAAGGAAGCTAGATTCCGAGGCTCTGCAGCCAGGAACTATGTCTAAATCGTGCCACAGAGTTGGTATGGTGAAGATACTGTTATCTTCACAGCTGGATATTGGATGCTGCCACTTGCACCCCTGAGACTACCACCACTGAATTCTGCTCACTCCTGCTAGAACTGATGCCATTTCTCCTCCAACTATCCATCACCAGAATGTATTCTGTATAGTTTGTCATTCACCCCATCAATCATTAGTTCTCGATTGAACGCCTTGGGAGGAAGTATCTGATTCGCAGAACTTAGGTCATGTGCTATGCCTGGCTGCAGTGTAGGCTGGGAAGATGAGTACCCGGTATTTTCAGACTCTGAAGTAGGAAACAAGTAAGGTATTATCTAACAATGGGAAGGTAGTTTAGAGACTAGGCCGCAAAAAAGAAAAAGATTGTGGTTTCGTCGTAATATCTCTTCATGCTCTCCCAGCTTTCCATACACCATTTGGACTAAGCCAGAAAGGCTACTGTCTCCCTTAGAAGAGTGACTCTTCAGAATAGAGCTATCCATAAGGCGGGAGCAAGGAGAACAAACATGGGAGGAGTTCTAACAACCAGCAAAGATCAGTAGAATTCTTACTGGGAAAAGGATGAAGAAGATTAGGAGGGTGGATAATAGGGGGTGTGGTCTGCCTGGATTCGTCATGGAATCAACATATTTTTCTTTTTCCTGGCTCTACCTGAAGAGATGGGGCAGCGAAGAGGATAGAAACACTAGATACATTTTGACTTTGAGAAGACATTGCCTTGCAGGTGATCTTAAAGCATCATAGGTTGACTGTAGCAGAACGGCAATGGCATTATTGTCGATTTATGCATAAGTGAGCATAAATTTGCATCCTTTGCTTCCTAGATGGAATGGAAGAGATATATTTTTGTTCATTTAAAATTTTTATTTTAATAATTTTTTATTTGGAATAATTTTAGACTCACAAAAAACTTGTTAAAAATCGCATAGAAAGAAAGCACAACATATTCTAGGACTACCTAAGCCCACATACTGATGAAAATATAATTCAGAGGTTAGATAGATTTGAGTTGGAGTCAAATGCAGGTGGGTTGAGGACTCCTGAGACCCCTCGAATATGTGAATAGAGCACAAGTTTCATCTGCCACATACTTTCTCAGTAGCCAGGGAGTAGCTGAGGGAGAAGCAGAGGCCAGCATGGGCTTAAAGAACACCACTAACTCTGCCAAACCTTTCCTGTCAAACATGTCACCTGTTTACATATACACTATGCAGTCATAAAAAAGAATGAGGTCATGTCTTTTGCGGGAACATGAATGATTTCAGAAGCCTTTTCCCATAAACCCTGGGCTGCATCTCATACTATCCTTGACTTGTTAGTGTGAAAACAACACTCTTCCCCTAAGAAGGTGCAGAGTCCTCCTTTCTCAGCAGTGAGGAGGTCTAGGCTTCGGCGGTTTTGGAGAGTCACTGCTGCTAAAGAGTCTACTTGGGATTGTAGAGTAAGGATAGATTTTGTTATTTCTTGCAAACTGTCTGAGAAATCCTTTGAGAATGTGTGGTAGTAGGATAATACATGTTACACTGTTAACTATTAGCAAACTTTAGTTGAAAACCTTGTAAGTTTGGGATTTTAATTCTTCTTTGCTATTAATAAAACCTCGTTCAGTTCATATTAACTTAGAATTGGTGTAGATTTCTCCTTCCTGTTTCTGTAAGTACTTTAAGATTTGGCTCTGTGCAAACAACTCACACATTTGAGCAGACCAGTTATTAGGCAATTTTCCTAACTCTGCTTCTACAAGAGTTTCCTTATCACTTACTGAATACCCATTGTGTCTTTTTCCCTTAATCGCCTGGGAGGAACCATCTATTGTGCTGTCCTGAAGGGAGTTCCTCCTAGATCTGGTCGGACCTTTGTATGGTAATTAATTAAGATTTAGATCGCCTGTTAGGAAACCTGCTGGGTTAAGGATTTTTGATAGGAAGGCTATGGTTTGTCAGTGGCCTCAGTGCTTTCCGGCTATGGCCTTGTTTACACTGACAACAAGGTTGTATTGGAGTGTTACAGGGTTACGGAGAAGACCTTCAATTTCAATTATAGGTTTTAAATTTACCCTGGCTTTTAAAGGAATAGGGTACACTGTTTTTTCTGTACTAGTTCTATCTCTCTCTTTCTCTCTTTGACTTCTTCTTTGTCTGTCTCTCTCTTTCTCTCTGACTCCCTCTTGTCTCTTCCTCTCTTTCCTTCTTTGACTTTCTGTCTCCCTGTCTCTTCCTCTCTCTCTTTGACTCCTTCTTTGTCTCTGTCTCTTCCTCTCTCTGTCTCCTTCTCTTTCTCTCTCTGTTTCTTCCTCTCTCTCTCTCTCTTTCTCTTTCTGTCTCTTTCACTCTTTCCTTTCTGCTGCCTCTGCCAGCTACTTATACTGCTGTTCTCTCCTCTCCTTCCCCTTCTGATGGCTTTGGTGGTGTAAGACTGCCACCTCCTTGGGTTTTTGCACTGCGTGCAATAACTCCATGGTTTCCTTGTGATATTTAATGGAAGTTCCCCCGAGGTTAGGAGCTCCCTTTCTTTCCATACTGCAGCATGGGCATGTAGGATTAGATAAGCATACTTGCTATCTGTATACACATTTATTCTTCTTCCCTTTCCCAGTTTTAAGGCTTGGGTAAGTGCCACTAGTTCTGCTAACAGGGCGCTGGTCCCTGGGGGAAGAAGCTTACTTTCAAGTACTGTTACTGTGGCATAACCTGTCCTTCATATCCCATTCTCCACAAATGAACTTTCATTGCTGTATAGGTTAAGGTCAGGATTAACTAAGGGGACTTCTAAGAGATCCTCTTGGGTGGCGTAAGTCTGGACTATAATTTGTTGGCAGTCATGCTCGATTGGTTCCCCATCCTCTGGGAGAAAAGTGGCAGGGTTGAGGGTCGCACACATGGATATTTGAAGCACTGGTCCCTCAAGGAGTAGTAGCTGGTATCTAAGCAGGCAGTTGTCTGATAACCATAAACTTCCTTTGGCACCTACTATGCAATTTACATCATGAGTAGTCCAGGCAGTGAGATCCTTTCCTTGTATTATTTTGATAGCCTCTGACACTAAGATGGCCACCACAACAACTACCTGTAAACAGTGAGGCCAGCCTTTTTCTACTATATCAATTTCCTTACTTAGGTATGCCACTGGTTTTGGGGTTGTCCCACGAGTCTGAGTAAGGACACCAAGAGCTAATCCTCTTCTCTCTGTGATGTATAAAGAAAAGTTTCATCCTGTGGGAAGGCTTAAGGCTAGAGCTAGAGTTTGTTCCTTCTAATGTCCAGACTTCAGGGTTGATTCCCTCCTCAAGCAGGGGACAATAAATGGGTAACTTGTTCCTCATATTCATGTGGATAATAGCTCCAGCTTTGGCTAATATATCCCTCCCTAATAAGGGTATGGGACTTTCAGGCATAACAAGAAAGGCATGTGAATAGAGCAGTCTCCCAATTACAACTGAGGAGGTGGGAGAAATACCTGGTTACAGGCTGTCCCAGGATTCCTCGGATGATAACAGACCTTGATGACAGTTGTCTGGAACAGGAGATTAACACTGAGAAGACTCCACCAGTGTCCAGGAGGAAGTCAATTTCCTGACCCCCAGTGGTTAAACGTACCTGGGTCTCAGTGAGGGTCATGACATGAGCTGGCACTTGCCCTGGGCACCCTCAATCCTGTTGTTGGATCATCTGGTTGGGGGCTTCTGGCCCAGAGAACCTTTGTCCTCTGGGGCAGTGCACCTTCCAGTGATTGCCTTGGCATAGTGGACATGGATGAGGGGGCAGCTTGTTTCTCATTGGACAAACTTTTTTAAAGTGTCCTTGCAAACCACACTGATAACAAAGCCCACCAGGTGATTGGTCGACTCTATTTTCTGTCCTCTTTGAACCACCAAGGTTTGTTTGTCTGAGGGCCATGACTAAGGCTGTGGCCTTTCTCTGATCTTGCTTTTCCTGTTCCTCTTGGTCCCTATTATAGAACACTGAGGTTGCCAGGTTTAATAATGCCTCCAGATTTTGTTCAGGGCCCAGGGCTCACTTTTGAAGCTTTCTCCTGATATCTGCGGCTGATTGGGTAATAAACTTATCTTTTAGGATCAGTTGACCCTCGAGGGAGTCACAGGGGAGTATATTTCCTTAAGGCCTCCTGTAGCCACTCAAGGAAGGCAGAAGGATTTTCTTCCTTTCTCTGAGTTATGGTGGACATCATTAAATAATTCGTGGGCTTTTCCCTAATTCTCCTTAGTCCTTCTAGAACACAGGTCAACATATGTTTGTGACTCCAGTCCCCATGATCTGAGTCGAGGTCCCAGTGGGGATCCATACTGGGGATGGCTTGCTGTATCCATACTGGGGACGGCTTGGCTGGTAGGGAATTTGTCCCTTTCTTCGGCTGTCATTCTATCATTTACTTGACTAAGATACCAGGTATATCCAAACTCTTGGGATGCAGCTAAAGCTGCGTTCTTTTCATTAAAGGCCAGGGTTTGATGTAATAGCATGACATCTCTCCAAGTGAGGTCAAAGTTTTGCCCTAGACTCTGCAGGACATCTATATACCTATCAGGATCATCTGAAAGCTTGCCCAGGTCTGCCTTGATCTGCTTTAAATCAGAGAGGGAAAAGGAGACATGTACCTGGGTTGGGACAAATTCCCCTCCCCCTACAGCTTGAAGGGGACATAACTGATAGCCCAGGGGCTTTTGTGGTCCTTTGGAGACTTCTTTGCTTATTTCCTCCTGGGCAGGGGAGATTACAGGAGGCTTATCATTAATAGGAAGGGGAGCTATAGGGAGACTAGGATATGGGGGTAAACTGAGAAGTCCTCCTGTGGGATGTAAATTGCAAGCTTTGCATAGTTGCGGATTCACCTTCAATGAAAAGAAAGCTTGGACATAAGGTACTTCCCTCCATTTGCCTTCCCTCTTACAGAAAAGGTCAAGCTGCAGGATAGTTTTGTAATTTATACTTCCCTCAGGTGGCCATTTTGGCCATTTTTCCCCACTGGAGAGAGAATATTGGGGCTAGGCCATAGTGCAGAAAAAAAATGAGCCATCTCCTTTTCAGGGTCTGCGGGTCAAATTGATCCCAATGGCTTAGGATGCATTTCAAGGGTGAGCCTGTTGGTGCCCGAGTGTTTCCCATCTGAAAGACAAAACTGCCTGTGGTTTTGGTTTGTTTATCCCTCTGCCCAAGAACCCGCAATGGTCCCTGGACCCTGCTGATCGAATAGTTGTGCTCACCAATGCAGCAGCAGAAACAACTCTTGCCCAAGAACCCACAACGGTCCCTGGACCCTGCTGATCGGAATAGTTGTGCTCACCAACACAGCAGTAGAAACACTAGTCTTCCTCCTAGACCACAAGGAGGACCAAGGAAGGTCGGATTTAGTGGCCCTTACTGATGCATTCTCGAAAACTTGCACCCTTGCCTATCTTCCTAGACCACAAAGAGGACTGAGAAAAATCGGATTTAGTGGCCCTTACTAATGCATTCTGAAAAACCTGTTAGAGTCCTAAGCATTCTCCTGTTAATACTGGGACTTTACCCCTGTCCTATAAAGATGTTATGCCACCAAAATGAAGTGAAGGTCCATACCCTGAGGGAGGGAAGTGATCTCCAGGGTTGGAAGAGTGACGCCTTTTGTCCTCACTTGAATAGGAAGGATATCATTTCTGAAGCTTCCCATATCCTAGCTTCAGGAATAGCTTTTATTAGGCCTGCTAGTCTGAGGAGGGATCCTAAAATTCCAGATCATCCCCTCCTTGATGGGGTTTTGGGCAAAAATTATGTCTTTCTGATTGGTGAGCCCAGGTGCCTAAAGAAGGGAATAGAGTCCTGAAGTTTATACTAGAAATCATTCTTATAGGAGAAACTAGAAAAGCACCAGAGACAGGGAGTGGTTTTTAGAAGTGGGACTAGCCTCAGAGAAGAGAGGCAAGAGGAAGTTTGTCTGACAGGCGTTAGGACCCAGGAGGAAAGGTTCAGGATAGATAGGATAGATGGGTGAGTCTCCCTTGGGCAGCATGACTTTGAGAGTTCTGCTCATGGCTGCAGGGTCAACCAACTTGTTGTCAGGACCCCCAGAGCTGAATGGCTTTCCTCTCTGTTGACCCTCGGCTCAGCCCGGAAGTACAGGAAAAGTGGAAGCTGGTTCCAGGCAAACCAACACTCCCAACTCCGAAGAGTCAGGGTTTGTTAGAAAGCCCTTTCCCAGAAAGCCTGACACCTGTGTCTTTAGTCTGGCAGCCACGCTAGTTGCTTTTATCTGACTGACAGATACCTGGTATTTAGCCCCTGAATTCTAAGTAAAAATAAGACAGAATGGCAAGTGAAAGGGGTCCGATGGTATTCACCACTTGGTGATAGTCCCGTCTGGGTCACGAAAATGTGCCCGGAATTTATTCTTTCTGGTGGGTTCTTGGTCTTGCTGACTTCAAGAACGAAGCCATGGACCCTTGTGGTGAGTGTTACAGCTCTTAAAGATGGTGTGTCTGGAGTTTGTTCCTTCAGAAGTTCAGATGTGTCCGGAGTTCCTTCCTTCTGGTGGGTTCGTGGTCTCGGTGACTTCAGGAGTGAAGACCTTTGCAATGAGTGTTACAGCTCTTAAAGGTGCTGCGTCCAGAGTTGTTTGTTCCTCCCGGTGGGTTTGTAGTCTTGCTGACTTCAGGAATCAAGCCACAGACCCCTGCGGTGAGTGTTACAGCTCATAAAGGTAGTGCGGACCAAAGAATGAATAGCAGCAAGATTTATTGCGAAGAGCAAAAGAACAAAGCTTCCACAGTGTGGACGGACACCCGAGTGGGTTGCCACTGCTGGCTGGAGTGGCCAGCTTTTATTCCCTTATTTGTCCCCACCCACATCCTGCTGATTGGTCCATTTTACAGAGCACTGATTGGTCCATTTTATAGAGTGCTGATTGGTGCGCTTACAATCCTTTAGCTAGACTCAGAGCGCTGATTGGTGCATTTTTACAGAGTGCTGATTGGTGCATTTACAATCCTTTAGCTAGACACAAAAGTTCTCCAAGTCCCCACCCAACCCAGAAGCCCAGCTGGCTTCACCTCTCAATCCCAGCACTTTGGGAGGCCGAGGTGGGTGGATTACAAGGTCAGGAGTTCGAGACCAGCATGGCCAACATGGTGAAACCTGTCTCTACTAAAAAAATACAAACATTAGCTGGGCATGGTGGCATGTGCCTGTAATCTCAGCTACTCAGGAGGCTGAGGCAGGAGAATCGCTTCAACCTGGGAGGTGGAAGTTGCAGTGAACCGAGATTGCACCATTGCACTCCAGCCTGGGCGATAGAGTGAGACTCTGTCTCAAAAAAAAAACAAACAAACAAACAAACAAAAAATCCCCTGCTCCAGTGACATTTAGACGACAGAGAAGAAAGAAATCCAGAAAGACAACATTTAATCTAAACAGTCACTTTTAACTGGCAACTTTAAGACTCTATTTCTGCCTTTGCTTCCACAAGAAAGAGGATTTGAGAGCAAGGTAAGACCATTAGAGAAAATAATCTAAACTTCTATAGCAACACTCTTTTGTAGTGTGCTAAATTACATGTGTCATTGTACTTTGATGACTGTAATTTCTTATCTGTATTGCCTCTCATTCACATTTGAATCATTTATTTGTGTACTTACTGTAGTAGGCATTAGCATTTACCTATCCCCATTGACTCTAGGGCTAGTCTAGGACTAGCCAATATCCAGTTTTGAGTCTAGGAAGTGGACTATTGCCTTCCCAGCAATGGCTGAGAGAGGCTTAATTCTCTCTCATATTGTGGGCCTATGGGTGAATGCACTTCCTTTTAGGTTATAAGTGAGTTAATTATTTTTCTTTTTTTTGAGATGGAGTGTCACTCTGTCACCCAGGCTGGAGTGCAGTGGCATGATCTCGGCTCACTGCAACCTCCACCTCCCAGATTCAAGCAATTCTCCTGCCTCGGCCTCCTGAGTAGCTGGGATTACAGGCATGTGCTAGCATGCCTGGCTAATTTTTTTGAATTTTTAGTAGAGATGGGGTTTCACCTTATTGGCCAGGCTGGTCTTGAACTCCTGACCTTGTGATCCACCCACCTTGACCTCCCAAAGTGCTGGGACTACAGGAATGAGCCACTGTGCGTGGCCAAGTGAGTTAATTTTGCACTTACATTTCTGAAAGTAAGAGTGAGACAGGAGAATAGGGTCTGGAGGCAGGGAATTCATGCTGATTTCCTAGAACTAAATCAAACGGAAACACTTCAGCTATGACAGGAAAGATCCTCTCTATTTACATAGGAAGCACACCAAGTAAATGTTCTTGTAACTTTACTTCATCTTCTTCATTTACATACAGCATACACCAGGTAACCAATGGAAACCTCTAGAGGGTATTTGAAACCCAGACAATTCTGTAATGGAGCTCTTGAAGGCTCTGTGCTCGGGTCTGCTTCCACCCTGTGAAGTATACTTTCATTTTCAGTAAATCTCTGCTTTTGTTGCTTCATTCTTTCCTTGCTTTTTGTGTTTTGTCCAATGCTTTTTTCAAGACATAAAGAACCTGGACACCTTTCACTAGAAACAAGAGTAATGTGCTCTGCCTCTTTATTTTTATTTTTTTAGGCTTAAAAGATAAACAGAAGAGCAAGGTTATTGGGCTAAACAAGACAGATTACAATGGAATATTGAAACAGCTATCCAGCCATGGTGATCTGGGAACTTGCTCCAAGGTGGAGCTAGTGAAGGAGAGAATGCACAGCTCAATAGGCTTCCTCAGTGGATCTGCTTGAAGAAGTTTGGTTATTCTCTGTGTCTGTAGCTGCATCAACTTCTCCTGCAGGGTATAGGAGTGTGAAGACCAAAGTTTAAGGAGTTGCAGTACAGGTTTACCCTTGAATTGCGGATTACCAAGTGGCTGTGCTGGAGGCTTACTTTTACACTTCGGTCTATGCTTGCATTCGAAATGTCCAGGGGCTTTCTTGTGACCAGTAAGCAAAGAAGTTTGTCCTTTGTTTAAACCAGGGACAGTAGCAGGAGTAGATGCGCCAAGGGCAGACAGGTGCGTCAGGTGCTGGCAGGGTGGTTTTGGGACCAAGAATTGGGCCTCACCTCTAGGCATTTCATCCCATAGTTGGAGATTGCACTGAGTTGGTTGAGGTCCTGGCCCAAAGTACAGGACATGCCCTTGGTAGACTGCACCTGTTATCTCAAGAGCTTTCTTATCTTTGGCTCTTGTGCTCTCAGAGCTTGTCTCTATGAGTTTTAGTGAGCACCAGAATTCAGGGGTCAAACCTAAGGTGGATGTGGACAAATGGCTAAGAGAGCAAGGTGCTAGTTTAGGGATGAGCTGTCAATGGAAGGACGTGCTTTTTGAAATTTTAGGCTTGCGTTACAGAGACATTTTTCTTGCTACAAACACCTGAGTGGTCTCTGGTTTTCTCTTGCGAGGAGGCATGCCCCGCCCCCTTGTGGCGGCCTCAGGGGTGAGAAATCAGGACCTACCCAGTGCGAGAAGTAACCCGCACTCTCAGCAATGCAGAAAGAAACCAGCCGGCAACCTGGGGTAAAGGATCCTCACATACTGTGGTGACGACTCTGTGCACAGACCAAGGAAGGAGAAGCCATGAGAGCCAGTAAAATACTTCCTTGGTGGTCAAATTCTGGAAGGCTGAATGTGTGTGCGCATGAATGAGCACAGACAACCCTGCTTGCGGTGTTGTTTGTGTGGATGGTGACAAGTCCTACTGCTGGAGTAAGGGGATCCTCTCTGCGGTTCCGTAGCTACCTCATATGGCTTAGGGCAGATCATGCTGTGGGATTTATACTGGCATGCCAACTCTAAGAGGGGCCTAATTCTCCCTTGGGGAAGTGACCAGAGAGGACAACACGACTGGGAAGTGTGCAAGAGACCTTCAGAGGGGGAAAGGGAGGACACAGATCCACCTCCCAGGGCAGGCAAGGCAAGACACTCCCTGGTTTGAGGGTTTGAACCTTCCGGGACAGACAAGGCAACACATCCCTGGTTTGAGGGGTTGAGACTTCTGGGGCAGGAAAGGCAAGACACCCCCTGGTTTGAGGGATTGAGTCTTCCACGACAGGCAAGGCAAGACATCCCTGGTTTGAGGGTTTGAGCCTTCTGCAAATTTCAGGGGGTTGTACCTCACACAAACCTCCAGTAGTAAGAAAAATATTCAGAACTCCCCTTTCCTTTCTTCTCAGGGGAAGAAAGAGTAGCTCCACTCCTGCTGGTCCCCCCGCGCCCCGCCCAGGAGAAGGGGAAGGAGAGGGGAGAACAGCAGCATAAGCAGCTAGAAGAGGCAGGGGAAGACCAGCAGAGAGGAAAGAGAAATTGGGAGAGGAAGTCGGAGAGAAAGAGACAAAAGAGATTCAAAGAGAGAGAGAGAGAAAGAGAAAGGCAGAGAGAGAGAGAAAGATACAGAGAGTCAAAGAGGGAGTCAGAGAGAGAGAAAGAGTAAAAGAGACAGAGTCAAAGAGAGAGAGAGAGGCAGAGAGAGAGAAAGATACAGAGAGTCAAAGAGGGAGGCAGAGAGAGAGAAAGATACAGAGTCAAAGAGGGAGTCAGAGATAGAGAGAAAGAGAGAAAGAGAGAGAGTCAAAGAGAGAGGCAGAGAGAGAGAAAGAGACACAGAGACAAAGGGAGAGAGAGAGAAAGTCAGAGAGAGAGAAAAAGAGGCAGAGAGAGAGCAAGAGACACAGAGACAAAGAGAGAGAAAGAGGCAGAGAGTCAAAGAGACAGAGAGAGAAAGGGAGAGAGAGAGAAAACAGTGTACCCTATTCTTTAAAAGCTAGGGTAAATTTAAGACCTATAATTGATAATTGAAAGTCTTCTCCATGACCCTATAACACTCCAAAACCAGCTTGTTGTCAGTGTAAACAAGGGCATAGCCTGAAAGCACTGAGGCCACTATCAACCCATAGCCTTCCTATCAAAAATCCTTAACTCAGTAACCCGTGGATGGCCCGAATGCATTCACTCTGTAGCAGCAACTGCTTTGCTAAAGGAAGAAAGTAGAAAAATAACTTTTAGAGGAAACCTCATCGTGAGCACACCTCACCAGTTCAGAACTCTCCTAAGTCAAAAAAGCAAAAAGGTGGCTTACTAACTCAAAAATCTTAAGGTATGGGGCTATTCTGTTAGAAAAAGATGATTTAACATTAACCAATGATAATTCCCCTAACCCAGCAGGTTTCCTAACAGGGGATCTAAATCATAACTAATTACCATACAAAGGTCAGATCAGACCTAGAAGGAACTCCCTTCAGGACAGGATGATAGATGGTTCCTCCCGGGTGACTGAGGGAAAAAACCACAGTGGGTATTCAGTAAGTGATAGGGAAACTCTTGTAGAAGTAGGGTTGGGAAAATTGCCTAATAGTTGGTAAGCTGTTTGCACTCAGATAAGCCTTAAAGTACTTACAGAATCAGGAAGGGATCATCTGTACCAATTCTAAGTTAATTTAAACTAAACAAAGTCTTATTAGTAGCAAAGGATAACTGAAGTCCCAAACTTACAAGGTTTCCAATAAAGGTAAAGTTTGCTAAAAGTTAGCAGTGTAACCTCTATTCTCCTAACTTTTAATCTTGTGGCCTTAGGCAGTCTAGTCCACAGACATGAAGGAAGTTTGCTTTGGAAAAGAATTGTTATCATCTTTGGGAAAAAAAGCAGGGGGGAGAATTTATGCAAAAAGAAAGTTATATGGTAGAGAGATCTGTTCCAAGATGGCTAAATCGGAACAGCTTGGGTCTGCAGTGCCCAGCATGATTGACACAGATGATGGGTGATTTCTGCATTTCTAATTGAGGTACCTGGTTAATCTTATTGGGACTGGCTGGACAGTGGGTGCAGCCCACAGACGGCGAGCTGAAGCAGGGCAGGGCATTGCCTCATCCGGAAAGTGCAAGGGGTCGGGGGATTTCCCTTTCCTAGCCAAGGGAAGCTGTGACAAACTGTACCTGGAAAAACAGGACACTCCCACCCAAATACTGCACTTTTCCCAAGGTCTTAGCAACCGGCAGACAAGTGCTATTGCTGAGGCTCGAGTAGGTAAACAAAGTGGCTGGGAAGTTCGAACTGGGTGGAGCCCATTGCAGCTCAGCAAAGCCTACTGCCTCTAGACTCCACCTCTGTGGGCAGGACTTAGCTGAATAAAAGGCAGCAGACAACTTCTGCAGACTTAAATGTCCCTGTCTGACAGCTCTGAAGAGAGCAGTGGTTCTCCCAACATGGCGTTTGAGCTCTGAGAATGGACAGACTGCCTCCTCAAGTGGGTCCCTGACCCCCATGTAGTCTAACTCAGATACATCTCCCAGTAGGGGCCAACAGACACCTCATATAGGCGCGTGCCCCTCTGGGATGAAGCTGTTCTGCAATATTTGCTGTACTGCAGCCTCTGCTGGTGATACCCAGGCAAACAGGGAAACAGAGTTTGGAGTGGACCTCCAACAAATTCCAACAGATCCGCAGCTGAGGGACCTGACCATTAGAAGGAAAACTAACAAACAGAAAGCAATAGTACAACATAAACAAAAAGGACATCTACACCAAAACCCTGTCTGCAAGTCACCAACATCAAAGACCAAAGGTAGCTAAAACCACAAAGATGGGAAGAAACCAGAGCAGAAAAGCTGAAAATTCTAAAAATCAAATGTCTGTTCTCCTCCAAAGGATCACAGGTCCTCGCCAGCAATAGAACAAAGCTGGACAAAGAATGACTTTGACAAGCTGACAGAAGTAGGCTTCAGAAGGTCGGTAATAACAAACCTCTCTGAGCTAAAGAAGCATGTTCGAACCCATCACAAGGAAGATAAAAACCTTGAAAAAAGGTTAGACGATTGGCTAACTAGAATAAACAGTGTAGAGAAGACCTTAAATGACCTGATGGAGCCGAAAACCATGGCATGAGAACTTTGTGACACATGCACAAACTTCAATAGCTGATTCAATCAAATGGAAGAAAGGTTATCAGTGATTGAAGATCAAATTAATGAAATAAAGTGAGAAGACAAGGTTAGAGAAAAAAGAGTAAAAAGAAACGAGCAAAGCCTGCAAGAAATATGGGACTATGTGAAAAGACCAAATCTACATTAGATAGGTGTATGTGAAAGTGATGGGGAGAATGGAACCAAGTTGGAAAACACTCTGCAGGATATTATCCAGGAGAACTTCCTCAACCTAGCAAGACAGGCCAACATTCAAATTCAGGAAATATAGAGAACACCACAAAGATACTCCTCAAGAAGAGCAACCCCAAGACACATAATTATCAGATTCACCAAAGTTGAAATGAAGGAAAAAATTAAGGGCAGCCAGAGAGAAAGGTCGAGTTACCCACAAAGGGAAGCCCATCAGACTAACAGCGGATCTCTCAGCAGAAACTCTACAAGCCAGAAGAGAGTGGGGGCCAATATTCAACATTCTTAAAGAAAAGAATTTTCAACCCAGAATTTCATATCCAGCCAAACTAAGCTTCATAAGTGAAGGAGAAATAAAATCCTTTACAGAGAAGCAAATGCTGAGTGATTTTTTCACCACTAGGCCTGCCCTAAAAGAGCTCCTGAAGGAAGCACTAAACATGGAAAGGAACAACCAGTACCAGCCACTGCAAAAACATGCCAAATTGTATAGACCATCGAGGCTAGGAAGAAACTGCATCAAATAACGAGCAAAATAACCAGCTAACATCATAATGACAGGATCAAATTCACACATAACAATATTAACCTTAAGTATAAATGGGCTAACTGCCCCAATTAAAAGATACAGACTGGCAAATTGGATAAAGAGTCAAGACCCATCAGTGTGCTGTATTCAGGAGACCCATCTCACATTCAAAGACACACATAGGCTCAGAATAAAGGGATGGAGGAAGATCTACCAAGAAAATGGACAGCAAAGAAAAGCAGGGGTTGCAATCCTAGTCTCTGATAAAACAGACTTTAAACTAACAAAGATCAAAAGACACAAACAAGGCCATTAAATAATGGTAAAGGGACCAATTCAACAAGAAGAGTTAATTATTCTAAATATGCACCCAATACAGGAGCACCCAGATTCATAAAGCAAGTCCTTAGAGACCTACAAAGACACTTAGACTCCCACATAATAATAATGGGAGACTTTAACACCCCACTGTCAATATTAGACAGATCAATGAGACAGAAGGTTAACAAGGATACCCAGGACTTGAACTCAGCTCTGCACCAAGCAGACCTAATAGACATCTACAGAACTCTCCACCCCAAATCAACAGAATATACATTTTTCTCAGCACCACATTGCACTTATTCTAAAATTGACCACATAGTTGGAAGTAAAGCACTCCTCAGCAAGTGTAAAAGAACAGAAATTACAACAGTCTCTCAGATTACAGTGCAATGAAATTAGAACTCAGGATGAAGAAACTCACTCAAAACCACACAACTACATGGAAACTGAACAACTTGTTCCTGAATGACTACTGCGTAAATAACGAAATGAAGGCAGAAAGAAAGATGTTCTTTGAAACCAATGAGAACAAAGACACAATGTACCAGAATCTCTGGGACACATTCAAAACAGTGTGTAGAGGGAAATATATAGCATTAAATGCCCACAAGAGAAAGCAGGAAAGATCTAAAATTTACACCCTAACGTCACCATGAAAAGAACTAGAGAAGCAAGAGCAAACAAATTCAAAAGCTAGCAGAAGGCAAGAAATATCTAAAATCAGAGCAGAAGTGAAAGATACAGAGACACAAAAAACCCTTCAAAAAATCAATGGATGCAGGAGCTGGTTTTTTGAAAAGATCAACAAAATTGATAGACTGCTAGCAAGACTAATAAAGAAAAGAGAGAAGAATCAAATTGATACAATAAAAAATGATAAAGGAGATATCACCACCAATCGCACAGAAATACAAACTACCATCAGAGAATACTATAATCACCTCTACACAAATAAACTAAAAAAACTGCAGGAAATGGATAAATTCCTGGACACATACACCCTCCCAAGACTAAACCAGGAAGAACTTGAATCTCTGGATAGACAAATAACAGGCTCTGAAATTGGGGCAATAATTAATAGCCTACCAACCAAAAAAAAAAAAAAAAGTCCAGGACCAGATGGATTCACAGCCAAATTCTACCAGAGGTACAAAGAGGAGTTGGTACCATTCCTTCTGAAACTCTTCCAATTGATAGAAAAAGAGGGAATCCTCCCTAACTCATTTTATGAGGCCAACATCATCCTGATACCAAAGCCTGGCAGAGACATGACTAAAAAAGAGAATTTTAGACCAACATCCCTGATGAACATCGATGTGAAAATCCTCAATAAAATACTGGAAACAGAATCCAGCAGCACATCAAAAAGCTCATCCACCATGATCAGGTTGGCTTCATCCCTGGGATGCAAGGCTGGTTCAACATACACAAATGAATAAACATAATCCATCACATAAACAGAACCAATAATAAAAACCACGTGACTATCTCAGTAGATGCAGACAAGGCCTTCGACAAACTTCAACAGCGCTTCATGCTAAAAATGCTCAATAAACTAGGTATTGATGGAATGTATCTCAAAATAATAAGAGCTATTTATGACAAACCCACCACCAATATCATACTGAATGGGCAAAAACTGGAAGTATTCCTTTGAAAACCGGCACAAAACAAGGATGCCCTCTCTCACCACTCCTATTCAACCTAGTATTGGAAGTTCCAGCCAGGGCAATCAGGCAAGAGAAAGACATAAAGCGTATTCAGTTAGGAAAAGAGGGAGTCAAATTGTCCCTGTTTGCAGATGACATGATTGTATATCTAGAAAACCCCATCAGCTCAGCCCAAAATCTCCTTAAGCTGATAAGCCACTTCAGCAAAGTCTCAGGATACAAAATCAATGTGCAAAAATCACAAGCATTCCTATATACCAATAACAGACAAACAGAGAGCCAAATCATGAGTGAACTCCCATTCACAATTGCTACAAAGAGAATAAAATACCTAGGAATCCAACTTACAAGGGATGTGAAGGACCTCTTTAAGGAGAACTACAAAACCACTGCTCAATGAAATAAAAGAGGACACAAACAAATGGAAGAACATTCCATGCTCATGGATAGGAAGAATCAATATTGTGAAAATGGCCATACTGCCCAAAGTAATTTACAGATTCAATGCCATCCCCACCAAGCTATCAATGACTTTCTTCACAGAATTGGAAAAAACTACTTTAAAGTTCATATGGAACCAAAAAAGAGCCCGTATTGCCAAAAAAATTCCTAATCCAAAAGAACAAAACTGGAGGAATCACGCTACCTGACTTCAAACTATACTACAAGGCTACAGTAACCAAAACAGCATGGTACTGGAACCAAAACAGAGATATAGACCAATGGAACAGAACAGAGCCCTCAGAAATAACACCACACATCTACAACCATCTGTTCTTTGACAAACCTGACAAAAACAAGCAATGGGGAAAGGATTCCCTATTTAATAAGTGGTGCTGGGAAAACTGGCTAGCCATACGTAGAAAATTGAAACTGGATCCATTCCTTACACCTTATACAAAAATTAATTCAAGATGGATTAAAGACTTAAATGTTAGATCTAAAACCATAAAAATCCTAGAAGAAAACCTAGGCAATACCATTCAGGACATAGGTGTGGGCAAGGACTTAATGACTAAAACAACAAAAGCAATGGCAACAAAAGCCAAGATAGAAAAATGAGATCTAATTAAACTAAAGAGCTTCTGCACAGCAAAAGAAACTACTATCAGAGTGAACAGGCAACCTACAGCATGGGAGAAAATTTTTGCAATCTACCCATCAGACAAAGGGCTAATATCCAGAATCTACAAAGAACTCAAACAAATTTGCAAGAAAAAAACAAACAACCCCATCAAAAAGTGGGCAAAGAATACGAACAGACACTTCTCAAAAGAAGACATCTATGCAGCCAACGGACACATGAAAAAATGCTGGTCATCACTGGTCATCAGAGAAATGCAAATCAAAACCACAATGAGATACCATCTCATGACAGTTAGAATGGCCATCATTAAAAAGTCAGGAAACAACAGATGTTGGAGAGGATGTGGAGAAATAGGAATGCTCTTAGACTGTTGGTGGGGGTGCAAATTAGTTCAACCATTGTGGAAGACAGTGTGGTGATCCCTCAAGGATCCAGAACTAGAAATACCATTTGATCCAGCAATCGCATTACTGGGTATATACCGAAAGGATTATAAATCATGTTACTTTAAAGACACATGCACACCTATGTTTATTGCGACACTATTCACAATAACAAAGACTTGGATGTGGGGAAAAGAAAGAGAGGTCAGATTTTTACTGTGTCTGTGTAGAAAGAAGTAGACATAGGAGACTCCATTTTGTTCTGTACTAAGAGAAATTCTTCTGCCTTGAGATGCTGTTAATCTATAACCTTACCCCCAACCCCGTGCTCTCTGAAACATGTGCTGTGTCAAACTCCAGATTAAATGGATTAAGGGCTTTGCAAGATGTGCTTTGTTAAACAGATGCTTGAAGTCAGCATGCTTGTTAAGAGTCATCACCACTCCCTAATCTCAAGTACCCAGGGACACAAAAACTGCGGAAGGCCGCAGGGACCTCTGCCTAGGAAAGCCAGGTATTGTCTAAGATTTCTCCCCATGTGGTAGTCTGAAATATGGCCTCATGGGAAGGGAAAGACCTGACTGTCCCCCAGCCCTACACCCGTAAAGGGTCTGTGTTGAGGAGGATTAGTACAAGAGGAAGGAATGCCTCCTTGCAGTTGAGACAAGAGGAAGGCATCTGTCTCCTGCCCGTCCCTGGGCAATGGAATGTCTCGGTATAAAACCCGATTGTATGTTCCATCTACTGAGATAGGGGAAAACTGCCTTAGGGCTGGAGGTGGGACATGCGGGCAGCAATACTGCTCTGTAAGGCATTGAGATGTTTATGTGTATGCATATCTAAAGCACAGCACTTAATGCTTTACCTTGTCTATGATGCAGAGACCTTTGTTCACGTGTTTATCTGCTGACCTTCTCTCCACTATTATCCTATGATCCTGACACATCCCCCTCTCCGAGAAACACCCAAGAATGATCAATAAATACTAAGGGAACTCGGAGGCTGGCGGGATCCTCCGTATGCTGAACGCTGGTCCCCTGGGCCCCCTTATTTCTTTCTCTGTACTTTGTCTCTGTGTCTTTTTCTTTTCGAAATCTCTTGTTCCACCTAACGAGAAACACCCACAGGTGTGGAGGGGCAACCCACCGCTTCACTTGGAAGCAACCCAAATGTCCATCAATGATAGAGTGGATTAAGAAAATGTGGCACATATACACCATGGAATACTATGCAGCCATAAAAAAAGGATGAGTTCATGTCCTTTGCAGGGACATGGATGAAGCTGGAAACCATCATTCTCAGCAAACTATCACAAGGACAGAAAACCAAACACCATGTGTTGTCATTCATAGGTGGGAATTAAACAATGAGATTACTTGTAGACAGGGCAGGGAACATTACACACTGGGGCCTGTCGTGGGGTGGGGGACTAGGGGAGGGACAGCATTAGGAGAAATACCTAATGTAAATGACGAGCCGATGGGTGCAGCAACCAACGTGGCACATCTGTACCTATGTAACAAACCTGCACGTTGTGCACATGTATCCTAGAACTTAGAGTATAATAAAAAAAATCAGGCTATCTAGAATATATATTAAAAAGGAGTAAGCAATAATGAAGAGAAAATTAGAAATATTAAGAAAATGATAATTGTTGAAATAAAACTGAATGCAATGACTAGCAGAAGAATAAGTAGGTAAGGGAAAGAGTCAAGGAGCACTCCCTAAAGGCATTAGGAAGGAATAAAGTGATAGAAAGTGTAGGAGAAACATTAAGAGGTATGGAGGATAGAAATAGAAATGTGAATATCGCCTCAAAGAAGTCCCCAAAGGAGAAAAAAGCAGTAAATGGAGTAGAAGAACTGCTTGAAAAAATAATACCAAGGATTTTCCTGAGTTAAACAAATACGTAAGACATCAGATTGGATGTGGTCGGAGAGTTCCAAATAGAATGGATAATTAAGCTTTTGCCTTCCCGCTCCCTCCCTCTTTCCCCATTTCGTTGCGAGGCTTCCCAACTGCCCCTTGACTCTTTTCCCCCTTTTCTGCCCCCCTGCGCACCCGCCCGTGCAGGAGCCTGGGGCCTCCTGTGGGTGGCCATACCAGCCTGAAAGCACCCAATCTCATCTGATCTCGGAAGCTAGGCAGGGTAGGCCTGGTTAGTGCTTGGATGGGATTCCGCCTGGGAATGCTGGGTGATGTAGGCTTTTGGCTTCCTACTCCCTGCCTCTTTCCCCCTTTTGTCTCTGGGCTTACCAGCTGCCTCCTGGCTCTTCTTCCTCTTTTTCACCCAAAAAGAAGAAAAAGAAAAAGAACAAAAGAAAGAATGGATAATTAAATACCCCACATTAAATACATTATAATAAACATTTCAGAGAGAAAATTATAAAATGTTCCAGAGATAAAATTGCTCAGTAAAGATGAATAACCATCAGATTATTATCAGACATTTCCATAGCAACAGTATAAAGGTAAGAAAGCAATAAAAAATGTTCAAAATTAAAAAAAAATTTCATATGGTAAATTCTTGTCCTAAAATAAATTAACTGGTTGTTTAAAGAAAGGGATGTTTGCAACAAATCAGAAAGTTGAGGCATGTTGAGGAATTGTCTGTGAAAGCCGTGGAAAAAAAAAGTTATAAAAGAGAATTTATACAAGAAATATTGTATAATTTAATAGTAATTAGGCTTCCTGAGTGTAAAACTATTGAAGAAACACTTTATGTGCAAGATGTGTAAGAAAAGTAAAATATACTTTTGGTAAAAAGATTATAAGGTGGCATAAGAATGTGGATTTTTACCTACATTAAAAGGTTAAAATATCTTGTTTTAAAGGTTTAAGCAAGTTTTAAAACATTAATTGTAAAGGAAATTCTATATGTAAACATATTAGATAAAGTTAAAGGAGTATCATGCAGTTTTTCTGTGAACTGGACATTAAAATAAAAGCACGGTGGATTTTTCTTAAAACACTAACTGCTCTTTAACAAAATTATAAAAGGTTAAAAAGAGTCTATGGAAATCTTACCTTATGGTCAGACATTAAAATTGGATAATTATGTCTATAGGGTTTTATTAAAATCAAGTTTAACATTAATAACACACTAATATAAAGGTAAAATTTAGCTTATCTGGTATAAAATCATACAGGAAGCATTGTCAAATGTAAAAGGGTGTTTGGGTTTCTTTGGTCTAAAAACTAATAAAAATAGGTGCCAAAGGAAATTTCTCAGCAGGGAGGCACTAAGGACTGTAAAGTCCACTGTTGGTGTTCCCAAATTTAAAACAAAAGATCAGCTTCTCAGAAATTATATACTTGGTTTATCTTCCACTTTCCTTTCTCTCAAAACTAAATGTCTTTTAGCACAGGTACCACCCCTAGAATTTCCAGTAAATCAGCACCAGCCTGGGGATCACATTCTTGTCAAAGGGTGGAAAGAAGGAAAATTCGTGCCAGCCTGGGAAGGACCCTACCTTGTGCTGCTAACCACTGAGACTGCTGTTCGTACTGCGGAAGGGGGTTGGACACATCACACCTGAGTCAAGTAAGCGCCATTATTATCAGAATCATGGGCCATTGTTCCTGGATCAAGCCCTATCAAATGAAAGCTAAGAAAAGCTTAGTCTACCTATCTTTTCCTTCCCTTTCTGAATCCAGTGCCTATATCCATTACTATTCCTACCACTAGCAACTTTAACCCCACTTTTGAGCATTTCTATGGTTTAGGAGCAGAGGTCACTGGAAAGGATCCTACAGGTTTCTTTAAGATGTGCTTTGTTCTCCCTCCTCCACCTCCTACAACTGCCCCTTTCCCAAACCTATGAAATCAAACTATGCCTCGCCTCATGCCAAATGACAAAAGCAAGATCTCAGTAGTAGAAATAGGAGACCTAAGGCAAACCACAGCCATTGAAACAGGGTAAAAAGATGTAAATGCCTGGTTAAAATGGATTAAATATTCCGTTCGCACTTTAAACAAAAGCGACTGTTACGCTTGTGTGCACGGTAGGCCAGAGGCCCAGGTTGTTCCCTGTCCACTGGGATGGTCCTCAGATCAACTGGACATGGAGTGCATGGTAGCTCTTTTTCAAGATTCTACTGCCTGGAATAACAAATTGTGCCAAGCTCTTTCTCTGCCATTTCCTGAAGTTCAACACCTTGTGGGTCAGCCCCAGAGGGCCATCCAGCCTCCATCTTCCAAAGCCAATTTACCTTATGTCTCCAATGACAAGGGGAAAAATTTGGCATTCCCTGGGGACTTAACAGGATGTGGGGAAGTCAAGCACTTCCAAGAGCTGACCCAACAGTCTGCCCTTATTCATCCCTGTGTGGTTGTATGGTGGTATTATGGAGGACCCTTACTGGACACTCTGCCAAATAATTAGAGCAGTACTTATGGTCTAATTCAATTGGTTATCCCTTTTACTCTGGCATTTCATCAACCAGAGGAAGGAAAAATAATACATCGAAAAGTGAGAGAGGCCCCTTATGGGTCTTTCAACTGTCATGTCTATTTAGACGCAGTTGGACTCCCACTGGGAATACCAGATCAATTTAAAGCCCCAAATCAAATAGCTGCAGGATTCGAGTCAATATTTTGGTGGGTGACAATTAATAAAAATGTAGATTGGATAAACTACATTTATTGCAACCAACAGCGATTTATTAACTACCCTAGAGATGCTGTTAAAAGAATAGCTGAGCAATTAGGGGCTACTAGCCAGATGGCTTGGGAAAATAGGATAGCCTGAGACATGATATTAGCAGAAAGAGGAGGAGTTTGCGTTATGATTAAAATTCAATGTTGTACCTTCATCCCAAACAATACTGCCCCTAATGGAAGTATAACAAAGGCATTGCAAAGTCTGACTGCTCTGTCCAATGAGTTAGCCAGAAACTAGGGGTAAATGGCCCCTTTATAGGATGCCTAGAAAAGTGGTTCAGTAAATGGAAAGGAATAATAGCCTCAATTCTTACTTCCCTTGCAGCTGTAATGGGTGTACTTATTCTTGTTGGGTGCTGTATCATACCATACATCTATCTGTGGGTTGGTGCAGAGGCTCATAGAAACGGCACTTACTAAATCCTCGCTTAACTATACTCCACCTTATCCAGAGAAGCTTCTTCTTTTGGAAAATCAAGCAGAACAACTAAGCCAAGACATGTTAAAGAAGTTTGAAGAGAAAGAGCTTTAAGGAAATGCAAGAGGAGGAGTTGTTAGATATGAGTTCTAAATTTCTTTTAAAAGAATCAGTATGTCAGTGTATTCAATTCTTTGCCTTCTACTTTGAAACTTAACTTCCTCGTAAAGCAATCTTTTCCGATTACCTGCTCCACCCTGTCTCATTCCGATTACCTGCTCATTCTCTACCCTGACTCATTCTGATTTCCTCTCTGCCGTAACCATTTTTCCTGCCAAACCACTCACCCTGTGACTCTCTTTAAATTAGCCAGCTGGAATTAGTTTAACCTGTGTAGACTAACCCTAGCCAATAGGGGAATGACACAGCAGCAGGGGCCACGTGCATCAGGAATAAGAACGCCTTCCCCTCCCTTGTCAGGTGTGCACTCACCATTGCTCCATCTGTGAGAGTGCAACCTTCTATAGAAGTAAACTGCCTTGCTGAGAAAAAAAAAAACAATTTTATATTCGAGTGCTATTTCTTTTGTGGCACCGAAACTTTATTTATAACAGAAACCAAGCTGTCAGAGCTCTAGAATCATAGCTGTCTGCTAGGCATCTCTAGCCATAGTTTCACTTCCCCTTCCCAGATGCAGTTTGTCTAAAATTGGAGCCATAACCCTTCCAAAGCTACTCTTTCTCCACTATTTATTTTGATGAATGGCCCATCATAATCTAGATTCTCAAATCAAAATATAGGATTATTTCAGTTGCTCTTTCCTCATATCTACATCTAATTAATCAAAAAGACTAGTTCTGAAGCAGGAAATTTTCCTGACCCCTTCATGGGTGGGGGCAGGAACTGGAGCCCATAGGATCTAGAACTAGCTGGCTGCTTTGGTTCTGGCAGGGATGTACTCCACTCACTGGGTCCCACTGTGTTCCACCCCTCACAGGAAGGGGAGCACAGGTGAGTGGGTGCAGGAGCTGGGTCCAGCACATGCAGAAGCAAAACTCTGTGTGGCCCTTGGCAGTGACTAGAAGGGTACCTGAGGCCCCTGAAGCCCCAGAGGGTGTGTGTTACAGTGCTCTTTTAACTTTGCCACCCACTGATGGCTTAAATGTTAAACAGCTCAGTGGGCCCTCTGTTTTTTGGTGTGCGGCAGTTGCTCTCTGCCAGCAAGGGCAGAGGGTCAGTGTGACAGCCTTTAGTGTCACGCCTGTGACACCTGAGCTCATTTGGCATCCAGGAAAAATCAGGTCACAGGAACAAATTGAAGAATGGTGAATGCAGAGGATTTTATTGCCGAGAGTGGCTGTCAGTGGAAAGGGGAGCTGAAAAGGGGATTGAGCGAGAAGATGATCTTCCCCAGGAGCAATGCCATCAAGCCATACCTCCGAAGTCAAGCTGTTTCTTCTCTCCTCTGCTCTCTGCCAGTGAAGCCTGGGGTTTTTATGGGCACAAGATGGGGGGCAGGGGGACCATAGGTGGTTTTGGAAAAGGCAACATTCAAGAGGGAAAACAGGGATGCATGTTCTTACTTTGGGCCGTGGTTCCAGGCTTGAGGGTGGAGCTCTTGCTGGGGACCTACCCTCTTCTTCCCAGAATTTCCCTGCCTTCTGTCCCTGTCAGTTCCATTTTCAAATACAGTATATCTCAACATTTCTCCTTCAACATTTCCTCTGCCTTACTTCTGGTTTCCATAATTTCCCCCAAATCTTTTCTATGTTCTCCTTGCCCACCTCCAATTATTGGGGGAACCCACCCCCATTATTTCAACGTAGGTTCTTTCTATTTTCCATAAGTGTCGGTCAGCTGAGAAATAAAGAGAAAGAGTACAGAGGGAGGACTTTTACAGCTGGGTCGCTGGGGGTGACATCACATATCAGTAGGACTGTGATGCCCGCCTGAGCCTCAAACCAGCAAGTTTTTTATTAAGGGTTGCAAAAGAGAAGGGGATGTAAGAACAGAGAGTAGATACAAAGATCACATGCTTCAAAGGGCAAAAAGCAGAACAAAGATCGTATGCTTCTGAGGGAACAGGACAAAGGGCAAAGGCAGAACTACTAATAAGGGTCCAACAAAGATCACAAGACAAAGGGCAAAAGCAGAGCTACTGATAAGGGTCTATTTTCAGCGGTGCACGTATTATCTTGATAAACATCTTAAATGACAGAAACAGGGTTCGAGAGCAGACAACTGGTCTGACCACAAATTTACCAGGGCCGGGTTTTTCCCCACCCTAGTAAGCCTGAGGGTACTGCAGGAGACCAGGACATATCTCAGTCCTTATCTCAACCGCGTAAGACAGAGCGGCTGTTTACAGACCTCCCCCCAGGAATGCATTCCTTTCCCAGGGTATTAATATTAATATTCCTTGCTAGGAAAATAATTTAGCGATATCTTCCCTACTTGCACGTCCATTTATAGGCTCTCTGTAAGAAGAAAAATATGGCTCTTTTTGCCCAAACCCCCAGGCAGTCAGACCTTATGGTTGACTTCCCTTGTTCCCTACAAATAGCTGTTATTCTGTTCTTTTTCAAGGTGCACTGATTTCATATTGTTCAAACACACGTTTTACAATCAATTTGTACAGTTAACACAATTATCACAGTGGTCCTGAGGTGATGTACATCTTCAGCTTACGAAGATAACAGGATTAAGAGATTAAAGTAAAGACAGGCATAAGAAATTATAAAAGTATTATTTGGGAACTGATAAATATCCATGAAATCTTCACAACTTATGTTCCTCTGCTGCGGCTCCAGCCAGTCCCTTTGTTTGGGGTCCGTGACTTCCTGCAACATCCAATCAATCCTCCATAATGGGCAAAGTGATCTTTCCATAATGTAAATGTGTTCCCACCACTCTCTGGAGTAATCCTGCTTAAATTTTTCAGCACAAAATTCAAACATCTAAAGATGATCTTGCTGGCTTTGCTTTTGTGGCTTTACCCTCTTTCTCCCCAAACCTAGCTAGTGTTGGTGCTGCCTGTAATGCCCTTCTTTCTTTGCAGGGGTCACCACTTTAGGTCCTGCTTCACCTCCTTCAGAAAGTTTTTCCTCTTTCTCCCCAGCGGGGATAGGGTCTGTTTGTATTGACACCATTACCACACTTACACACATTTGTCACAAGTCTAGGCTGCACCATTATTGAAAGTTTACCATCTGACTCTGAGTAGCTTGAGAACCCTATCAAAACTCAGGAGATGCTCAATAAATATCGCTTGAACTACGACCGTTCTTAACATACAAACGCAAGATCATTTAGGAACACTTGTCAAAATGTTTTTGTCCCTAGAGATTCTATTTTGGGAGGTAAGCAGTGGGGGGTCCAGGACTCTACATTTTGGCAGTTCCCTGATGTGTGCATGCAGGAAATGCAGGGATTATTACACTGACAAATCTTTACCATCCGTAAGGGGGACTTTCCTTCCCAGGGCTATCTCTGGAAGCCCCTCAAGGATAGTGGCCGCATGCTGTTTCTCTCGGTCAGCAACTAAACCCAGAAAACGTTTACTGAGTGAATGATGAAACGATAGGTGAATAGGTGAACGCAGGGTGTCGAATCAACTATTCTTCTACACAGGTCCTAGCAGCTCACATTGTTTCCAGACGCAGAAATGGCCCTTTCAAGTCCACTCTTGGGCAGGTCCTTCCAGCAAGTGGAGTCACTCTTAACTACATTTCCCAGGATTCCAAGGGAGCCGCACGCTCTGCGCGCATCTTCCTACCAGAAATCGGCAAGTCACTGACCCTCGTCCCGCCCCGTCCATTCCCTGCCTCCTCCTGTCCCGCAGTCCGCCTCCAGCGGCTCTGCTTGTTCGTGTGTGTGTCGCTGCAGGCCTTATTCATGGGCTCACCGCTGAGGTTCGACGGCCGGGTGGTAGTGGTCACCGGCGCTGGGGCAGGTGAGCATGCGAAGGTTGGAGGTCGCGCGACTTGCTGTCGCGCTGCCGGCCGCTCTTTTCGGGCCAGGATACGCGCGCAGCCGCAGCTGAGGTTACGCCGCTGAGGTGGTGGGGAGGGGAATGGCTATTCTTGAGACACCAAATCTGTTGGGGAGGAAAGAGCCAGAAACACCTGGTCCCTCAGGCGGGTACAGCCCGCTTCTCCCCAGCACCCCGATGTGGGCTTTCCAAGGTCCTGCCTGAGGGGACAGGCCAGGCTGGGCTGCTGGTTGCAAAACTGGGTGAAAGTTCTCCCTAACGCTTATCTGTAGGCATCGATTGTTACTCTTCCTGCAATTAACTCTCTTAGATCTTTGCTTAGTCTTTTAAAGGACTGAAAAGCCGCGAGGAGTGGGGGCTGGAATTCGCCCTCTGAAGCGCAGAGATGTCAGCTCCTGAAAAGTCATTCAGTCGTTCAGTGTTCGTTTCCCTCTGTCGTACGATTTTAAGTTCGTGAGAGGGCCTTCTTTAAAGAGGGCGTCTGATAAGAGCTCTTTCCCGTTGGAGTTTGTATGCTTAGCAAGTCACAAACTGTACTCGAAATCCCCTGGAGTCTTGGCAGAGGTTGTAAGCTCAAATGCGCACAGGGGTCAGGCGTATGATGGAGAAAGAAAATGGGAGTAGGATGGGCACATTTGAGGAACTGGATAGCAGAGAATTCCGAAGTGGACCGGCCAGTGGGAAAGTTGCCTGTATTTCAGGAGCGGCAAAATGGAAAATTGTTACGTGAAATAACCCCATTTTTTAAAGTACAAAAAATTAAAACAAACCGTTCATAGCAACATAGATGCTGTGCAGTGAGATTTTACATTAGTTTCTCACCAGTGGGTGACCTCTGTAACCTCCAAGTGCAGGGATCTTGATATGATGCACCTTTGATTCTCCACTGGTAGTACCTTATACCTGGAAAGGCCCTAATGCATGAATTATTTGAGTTATATATTAAACATTACAAACTGGAATTCTGTCAGTTAATTCCTATGTACTTTCATATCTGTATTGATAAAGTGGCTTCTTACGCTGCCTTTCAGAAAATGCTTTCAGTACTGATGAATAGCCAAGTATTTTATACCCATAGGTGTCTGGTTATATCTGCATGGGCATGTATTTGGGTGTACCCATACCTTCTAAATGTTTTTAGGAAAACGTTTTTACACTTTGCTTTTGATGTAAATAATGTGTTTTACAACGCTTGGTGTTTTAAATCTTTTTTGACAGCTCTTGGATAATTTTCATGCAGGAGGTCCAGGGATTAATTACATTCTAAGACGCTTTTGCCATTGCTAAGGAGACTTTCCTTTTCAGGGGCTATATCTGAAAATCATTCAAGGATGGGGACTGCTTCTTTTGACACCATTAGCATACTTACACATGGTATGCAGTACATTTTACACCAGGACGCAGTACACTTACACATGCACACACATCTGTATTTAAAACCAGTTCATGATGCAGTGTGTAGTACAGGCAGTGCACCCTGAAATTTATTTTCTGGTCTGTTTTATTTATAAATTGTAATTGCAACCCACAAAATTAATTTTGTGAAACAATGAATTATGACTAGACAGTTATGAACTTAGCACCTGCTGTTCATAAACTGATTAAATTCTCTTACCCATTCAGAGTGGATTAAAATTTTTTTTTTTTTTTTCAGAGGAAAAGGTCTTACTCTGTACCCAGGCTGGAGTGCAGTCACCTGATCATGGCTCATTGTAACCTTGAACTCCTGGGCTCAAGTGATCCTTTTGCGTCAGCTTCCAGACTGGCTAGGACTATAGGCGTGTGCCACCACGCCCAGCTAATTTTTTAATGTTTTCTTTTTTTTTTTTTTTTCTTGAGACGGAGTCTCGCTCTGTCGCCCAGGCTGGAGTGTGCAGTGGCGCAATCTCGGCTCACTGCAAGCTCCGCCTCCCGGGTTCACGCCATTCTCCTGCCTCAGCCTCTCCGAGTAGCTGGGACTACAGGCGCCCGCCACCACGCCCGGCTAATTTTTTTGTATTTTTTAGTAGAGACGAGGTTTCACTGCGGTCTCGATCTCCTGACCTCGTGATCCGCCCGCCTCGGCCTCCCAAAGTGCTGGGATTACAAGCATGAGCCACCGCGCCCGGCCAAATTTTTTAATGTTTTCAAGAGATGGAGTCTCGCTTTGTTGCCTAGGCTGGTCTCAAACTCCTGGCCTCAAGCGATCCTTCTGCTTGGATTAAATTCTAAAATAAGTTATTTGGCAAAATTTCCTAGTTTTGGAAAACTGTATATTTTTGGTTCTTTTTGTTTTTGTTTGAGAGGGAATCTTGCTCTGTTGCCGAGGCTGGAGTGCAGTGACATGATCTCGGCTGACTGCAACCTCTGCCTTCCGGGTTCAAACAATTCTCCTACCTCAGCCTCCCAAGTAGCTGGGGGTACAGGTGCACACCACCACGCCCGGCTGATTTTTGTGATTTTAGTAGAGACGGGATTTCACCCTGTTGGCCAGGCTGGTCTTGAACTCCAGACCTCAAATGATCCGCCCACCTCTGTCTCATAAAGTGTTGGGATTACAGATGTGTCACTGCTCCTGGCCTTGGGTTGTCTTTGGAAGGGGCTAATAATTTATGCATCTCAGTTTGTTATTTGTATACCTATTGATTAATTTATACTAAATATAAATTGTTAATTAAATTTATTCATTTGTCAATGAAATTTATCAATTAACTTAAAATGTAAAAAATAGACACATATTAAAAAATGTAAACAATACAGAAAAACAATCCAGAAGTAAGCCTTCCATCCCTTGTTGCTAGCCACATAGTTCTGTTCTCCAGAGGTAACCATTAATTGCCAGTTTCTAATGTATTTTTCCCGAGATACTCTATGCCTATAAAACTTCTCTCTTGGCTGGGTATGGTGGCTCACGCCTGTAATCCCAGCACTTTGGGAGGCCGAGGTGGGCTGATCACTAGGTCAAGAGATCGAGACCATCCTGGCCAACATGGTGAAACCCCATCTCTACTAAAAATACAAAAATTAGCTGGGTGTCGTGGTGGGCACCTGTAGTCCCAGCTACTCTCAAAGCTGAGGCAGGACAATCACTTGAACCTGGGAGGCAGAGGTTGCAGTGAGCCGAGACCACACCACTGCACTCCAGCCTGGGCGACAGCGTGAGACTGCATCTCAAAAAAAAAAAAGAAAAAAGCAAACCTTTCTCTCTGTCTCTGTATGTATGTGTGTATATATATATATATATATATACATATATAAAATTTCTTTTTGGATATATAAATTTATACCTTATAGCTTTGAGTCACAATTAAATATTTTCTGTGTTTGATGACTGTGTAGTCAAGGTTCACTGTGGGATACAGAAACCACTAGATATTTTAAGCAGTAAAGGATTCAATACAGGCAATTAGGTTTTAGGCAGGTCTTCTTAGAATAACTTCTGAAACAATAGGAAATTGATCCATTAGAGGAGGCAGTACCTCTGAGGCTGTCATTGGAGCTGTGCCACAGCTCAAGTAGCACTGGCACTAGGGACCTGAAGTATGGAAGCTGCCATCCAGGGATTAGGGAGCTGAATGAAGAAGTTGCTGCTATAGTCAGTTTTTGAATACCTAGGAACTTTCAAGAAAATTAGCTTCTTAACAACAACAACAGCCAGAACTCCCAGTAAGGTGGTCTCTGTCTCACTTCCACCTTCTTTTTTTTTTTCTTTCTTGAGACGGAGTCTCGCTCTGTCGCCCAGGCTAGAGTGCAGTGGTGCAATCTCGGCTCACTGTAAGCTCCGCCTCCCGGGTTCACGCCATTCTCCTGCCTCAGCCTCTCCGAGTAGCTGGGACTACAGGCGCCCGCCACCATGCCCGGCTAATTTTTTGTATTTTTAGTAGAGACGGGGTTTCACCGTGGTCTCGATCTCCTGACCTCGTGATCCGCCCGCCTCAGCCTCCCAAAGTGCTGGGATTACAAGCATGAGCCACCGCGCCCGGCCCTCACTTCCACCTTCTAAATTTTATGCAGATGCATCAGATGGTGGAACCCATTTCACAGCATCCTAGCAGCTAAGTAGAATGGTAGGAAATGGTAATAGAATAGGTGGAAAAATACAGTTTTAAGCTTTCCAACCTCTGCAAGCAGAAGAGAGTGGATAGGTTGAGAATATCAGTGATAGGATAGGTTGAGAGTATCGTTAAAATGTAATTAATTGTTCACCAGTTTCTTTAAATGGGGATTGAGTTGAGCAGACCAAAAAAATTACGCTGACATTTCTTCAACTTTCTGATTATTTTGTTTTTGATTAGGATTGGGCCGAGCCTATGCCCTGGCTTTTGCAGAAAGAGGAGCGTTAGTTGTTGGTAAGTTGGTGTGTTTTTCTTTTTAATCCGTAGCTGATAACCAAAATACAATCTTCATAAGCTATCTTTGTCTTTCTATCAAATAATTTGTCAAGGTTGAATTTTATTGTTAATTTTTACTTTTGCCAGAAGGTTTTTACCCCAACTAAAGCTGTCTTTCTAACTTACTTTTAAAAGTGAACCAGTTTCACAGAATTCCCAACTTAACAGAATTGATAACGAAGGGCTAGGGGGTGGGCATGCTGGCTTGTGGCTATAACTCTAGTGACTCGGGAGGCTGAGGTGGGAGGATCGCTTGAGACCAGGAGTTCGAGGCTGCAGAGAACTATGATTACACCATTGCACTCCAATCTAGGTGATGGCACAAAACCCTGTTTCTCACAGAAAAGGGTGGGGACAAGCATTTATTGTATAAAAGGAAATTCTTGACTTTAGTAAATTGTAGGCTGTAATTTTTTGAGACAGGATGTTCATCTACTGGTGCGAGATCAAAAGAGAGTCCCTGTAAGTGTATTGATAAAAGTAAGAAATAACTGAACTTTGAGAACTGGAAGTTTGGAGTCAAGGAATCTAAAGTATGGGTTTCTTGACTCTTTCATCAAAACTTTTCAACTGGAAGCTTTTTAAAATTTAATTGAGGGGGCAGTTATATGAGTTTTTGTTTAGTAGTGGAGGGGTCAGATGGAAGATACTGTATTGAAGAATCCCAAAGGTGGGAGGTTTTAGTAATCTACATGGTTTGGACTGACCTAATGTGCTTGACAGTTGGTGTGGACACAGAAACGAATTTGTCCACAACTGAGCCTTTGTGGGGAATAACTAAATGGGTGCTAAGTGCAGGGGGATGTGTAGGACCCAGTACTTATTAGCATATTTCCTGGGATAAAATTGTGGGCCCACAATGATCTTCTAATTTCAGCTTTCTGACATCTTACAAGGCAATACAGAGAGACGAATTTTCATCAGTTGGTTCAGGGAGACACATATAACAAAAGAGTAAGCAAGCAACCAGGTTTTCTAAACAAGCCCTAAGCAGAGCACTTGATACACTTTTCTCCTTCATTGTGGATTTGTAGCTTATCTTTATGGAAGGAACACTGACGCTTTGGATGTTCCTTGTTTAAGATCATAGCCACTGTCTGCTAATCCAATCTGCTTCTTATGGCAGGGATGAATTTTGGCATTGTATTATTTGGACAGCGAGTATATATTTCAGGCCCACTTTGTCAGATTTTCCCAAGAATAGCTCATGTTGAGGCCTAAAGACACATGCTGTTACTATTTTTAATTTTCCTTCTCTTTTTATGTTGCTATTTAGTTCTTAATATTTTTACCTTATACGTTTTTATTTATTTACATCTTTTCTGCTCAATTCTATAACGGCAAGGATCTTGTTTTATCTTTTGTATCTACTAAAGGATCTGGAATTTTTTTTGTGCAAAGAAGGTACTTTGTTCATTGGTTCTTTTATTGTTGATATACTTTTTTGGGGGAAGGGCTGGTATGAGATTGGTTGAATACATTTCTTTTTTTTTGTTCTTGAGTAAGACATAAACTTAGTTTATAAACCTGTTTTATAAAAAATTTTATAACAGTGTGTTCCTGTGCATCAGTTTTCCTTTATTTCCCTGTTCCCTCTCAATTTCTTAAATTCAGATTAGGAGTGTTTGAATTCTAAGAAAAAATTAAACAGAGATGCTGTGTCTATCTATTCTGTAATTGCATTATTATAGTAGAGATGATACTTGTGTCAAGTCCTGATAAAGTCCAAGAATGTAGAAGAAAAATATTTCGTAAACTTGAATGAAGAGCCAGATTTAGTTTAGTCTTAAAGAGGAGAATTCAATCTGTGTGAAAGTGCAGAAATTTTGACTCATGTTTTCTATTCCTTTTTAAAGTCTGTGTCTTACCTGTTAGCCTTTTTACGTGTACATCATAGACACCGTGTTTCCAAGTTGCATCACACACACTGATTTTTTTTTTTTTTTTGAGATGGAGTCTCGCTTTGTTGCCCAGGCTGGAGTGCAGTGGCGTGATCTCGGCTCATTGCAACGTCTGCCTCCTGATTCAAGCAGTTCTCTGCCTCAGCCTCCCAAGTAGCTGGGATTACAGGTGCCTGCCACCTAGCCTGGCAAATTTTTTTTTTTTTTTTTAAGTAGAGATGCGGTTTCACCATCTTGGCCAGGCTGGTCTTGAACTCCTGACCTCTTTTTAGAAGTGGCATATCACTTCTACTGACATTTCATTGGCCAAAGGAAATCATTTGGCTAAGCCAAAAGTTAGGGGCATCATTTAAGATAGTCTCCAATTTTGTGTTAATCTGATTGCTATGTTTTATATTCCATAATATAAAGCTTATGGAATATTTAAATTTGGTATAAGAATTGCTAAGCCTTAGGCTGATCCTGTAAAAAGGGACATTTGCTTTTGTGTCAATTACATCTTTCAGGAAATGCTTGTGCATATCTTAAGCAGGTTATTGGGAATTCAGTAGTTTTGAGGTTTCCTTAGTAGGTGAACTATATGGTTGTCTGAATAGTAAGTTTTATTTTGAGGACATAAACACAAGAAAGACTGACAAAAAGGAACAAAAAGAACTCCTTAGTAAAAGAAAGGGAGTTCTACTCTTGAACTGAAGTAACACCTTTGGGTAAATTGAATTACAGTCTTTTTAAGTAAGATTGACTTTTCCGTGCTACAGTTACATAATAATGGTAAAGCTGAGTCTTAACTTCCTGTGGCCTGATGCTAGAGCCATCGTTTTTAACCACTATGGGATCCTGACAGCTGGAAGGTGAACTGTAGTGAGCAAGGTGCATTGCCTTTGAAGTCAGGCCAAGTTATAAATCCTGGCTCTGCTGCCTAATTACATGACCTCTCTGTTTGTAGCTGTCTTACCTAACTTCCAGGATTATGGTGAGGGTAAATGACAAAAAATTAAAGCCTTTCAGAAACGGAAGAGAAAGGAACCAGTATCAGTCCCTGCTTACCATATATGAGTCACTCTGCTCAAGAACTGGATATATCAAAGGGAACCTGAGGTCTTGTTGACTCAAGGCACATGCTAGCACCCTTATACATGTTTCTCCTAGATGCTAAAAGGAAAAGCTCTGTGTCTTAGTCTGTTTTCTGTTGCTTATAACAGAACACTTAAAACCGGGTAATGTAATTTAAAAAAGGAATTTATTTCTTACAGTTATGTAGGCTGTGTAGTCCAGTGCTGAGGGGTAACATCTGGTGAGGAGGGCCTCCTTTCTGGTGGGGACTGTGTAGAGTCCCAAGATGGCACAGGGCATCACAGGGCAAGGGGCTGAGTGTGCTGGCTCTGGTCTCTTTTCTTATAAAGCCACTAGTCTCACTCCCATGATAACCTGTTAATTCATTACCCGATTAATCCGTTAGTCCATGAATAGATTAATGCATTTATAAGGGCAGAGCCCTCACAATTCAATCACTTTTTAAAGGCCCCACATCTCTCTTTTTTTTTTGGAGAGTGAGTCTCGCTCTTTTGCCCAGGCCGGACTGCAGTGGCGCTATCTCGGCTCACTGGGTTCACCTCCCGGGTTCATGCCATTCTCCTGCCTCAGCCTCCCAAGTAGCTGGGACTACAGGTGCCTGCCACCATGCCCAGCCAATTTTTTTTTTTGTATTTTTAGTAGAGATGGGGTTTTACCGTGTTAGCCAGGATGGTCTCGATCTGCTGACCTCGTGATCCGCCCGCCTCAGCCTCCCAAAGTGCAGGGATTACAGGCGTGAGCCACCGTGCCCAGCCAAGGCTCCACATCTCAATACTGCCACATCAGGGATTAAATTTCAACGTGAGTTTTGGAGGAGATAAATATTTAAACCATCGCAGGCTGCTTTAGGCACTGATATACTCTCTGCAAGGGTAAGTATAGTACTTAGTAATCAAGAATATATACTGATTGAATAAGTGAAACTGATATAATACAGGAGAAAGATCGTAAGAAGGCACATGTGAATTCCAGCTTATAATAAATGAGCCGTACATAAAATACCCACATCTCCGTTGGATACCTCCATGACTATCACCAACCTGGATTATGGGGGAAAACCTTTGAATAAATTTAGAGTAGCTCTTAGCTATTTGTCATTTTAAGAGCTAGAGTAGTTCTTAGCAGTTTGTTATTTTGTCATTTGCAGGTTTTAAAAAAAGTAATAAGGTTAATAGACAACATCAAATAGATTCATTTATTCACCTAACAAGTATTTATTAAGTGTCTATTATGTAGCAAACACTGTTCTAGATGTCGGAGGAATATAGTGGGAATAAAACAGAGTCCCTACTTTCATGGTGCATATATTCTAGTGGGGGGCAGTGGAGGGACAGATAATCAACAAATACGTATGTAAAAATATAATAGATGTAGGTGCTGTGGAGAAAAAAATGAGTGAATGGAACAGAAAATGCTGAAAGAAGACTTTTAAGGAGAGACTGGAGGAAGTGAAGGAGTGCGCCTTGAGGAGATCTGCTGCCACAGCATCTCTGGCAGAGGAAGCAGCTGAAGCCAGGTTACTGAGGCCGGAGCAGGCATGGTATGTTTTAGGGTTAGGAAGGGGGCCAGTGTGGTTCTATAGCGAGCAAGGTCATAAGGGAGACAAAAGTGAGAGATGAGGGCAGAGGGGTCCTCGAAGGCCAGATTACATAGGACCTTTAGTTCAGAGGACTGACTTTTACCCTGAGATGGGGTAAAAAGCAATGTACATAATACTTATCAAGTAATATTGATGCTCAGATAAGAACTTTATTTCTCAACATTTCAGTAAAGGAATTTATGATTCGTATCTTATGTAACAAAGGATTAAGATCTTTTATAAACAAAGGACATTTACAAATCTATAAGAAAGACAAGTATCCCAAATAAAATGTGAACTAAATAGGCAAAACAATAATAAATATAAATACAAGCCATGAAAATAAAATATTACTTTACTAGTGCTCAAAAAATGTAAACCAAAATAATGAGCTACAAATTACAATCATTTAATTGTCAGACTGAAGGCAATGATAATAACCAATGTTGTGAGAATGTGGGGTAACAGACATTCTCACAAACACGTGGTTCTATTTTCAGGCTTTTGACGCCTGATAATTTGGTACCTTGTACTTAGTTATCTGTTTACCTACTTATAGAATACTTTTTATCGGATCTAAGTGTGTTTTAGAATTCCTTGGATCTGGCTGGGTGCAGTGGCTCACGCCTGTAATCCCAACACTTTGGGAGGCTGAGGCAGGAGGATTGCTTGAGGCCAGGAGTTGCAGGCCAGCCTGGGCAACATAGCAAGACCTGCTGTCTTTGCCAAAAAAAAAAAAAAGGCCAGGTGTGGTGGTGCATGCCTGTAGTCTTAGCTACTCAGGAGGCTGAGGCAGGAGGATGGTTTGAGCCTGGGAGTTTGAGACTTCAATGAGCTATCATTGTGTCACTGCACTCAGCCTGGGTGACAGTGATACCCTGTCTCAAGAAAAAACAAAAAGGATTTCCCAATATTCTTACATTCCCAATATAGCACGTATTTGATAAAATTTTGGGAATGCTTTTTAGGAAAAATCTTCTGTAGTTAATAGACTGTCCAAGTCACTGATTTATTTAAAATGACAGAAACGAGGAAAAGATCATGTTAAAAAAAACCCTCCAGGGTTATGAACTAGATTTTATATGGAAAATGTACAAATGTATCACACTTTGGAACATTTTGATGGTTTCAGCTGAAAAGACTTGACCCTTGACTATCATAGTCTTAGCATTTTTTGCTATTTGAAAGCTATTTGTCTGAGTTGGGTGGTTGATTTATCTTTTCCTTCATATCCTCCCCAAAAATGTGATTTTTTTCTTTTTTTTGCTTAGTGGAAATAATGATCTTTTTAGGGTAAAAGAAACTTGCTTAACACATTTGAGGGGCAGAGTGGTACTGTAGTAAGTCCAATTTCTAATGTAAATTTTGCCATTTCTTATAGACTTAGGGACCTGTGGTAAGATAATCTTTTCCAGACTGTTTTCTTATCTGTGAAAGTAGGAACAGTTGTTACTGCCAATCTGTTAAAAAGCTATCGGGAGATTAAATGCATCAGTGTACATAGCGGTTGTATTGAAATGCGAAGTAAACACATATCAGTATAAGTTGTTATTATTACTACTAGAATTTTAGCTATACATTTAAGTAGTAACAGTCTCACGTGTTATGAATATAATTCTCTTTGTGTATAACTGCAAAAAGTATTTTTAATGTTCTTTGTACATCTAAGCTTTTCAGCATGTACCAATGATTTTCTTTTCTTATTATTTTTAATAGACATAATAATTATACATATTTATGGGGTACAGTGTGATATTTTCATACCTTTGTACAGTGTGTAATGATCAAATCAGTAATTAGCATATCCATCACCTCAAACATTTATCCTTTCTTTGCATTGGGAGCATTCAAAATCGTTTCTTCTAGTTATTTAAAAATACAGTATAAATTATTGTTGGCCATAATCACCCTAGAGTACTATACACCACTAGAACTTATTCCTTCTATTTAGTTGTAATTTTGTATTGGTTAATCAATCTCTTCCTATTCCCCTCTTCCCTGCTACCCTTCCCAGCCTCTAGTAACCAGTCTTATACTCTGTACTTCTGTGAGATCGACTTATTCAGCTTCCACATATGAGTGAAAACATGCTGTATTTATCTTTCTGTGCCTGGCTTATTTTACTTAACATAATTTCCTCCAGGCTCATCCATGTTGCTGAAAATGACAGGATTTCATTTTCTTAATGGCTAAATAGTATTCTATTATGTATCGTGTGCCACATTTTCTTCATTCATCTGTTGATGAATGCTTAGGCTGGTTCCGTATCTTGACTATTGTGAATAGTGCTGCAGTAAACATGGGAATGCAGGTACCTCTTTGACATACTGATTTCCTTTCCTTTGAGTTATATATACCCAGCAATGGGATTAATTCATATGGTAGTTCTGTTTTTAGTTTTTTTGAATAACCTCCATACTATTTTACATAATGGCTGTACTAATTTACATTTCCACCAATAATATATGAGTTTCATTTTCTCCACATTTTTGTCATCCTTTTTTTTTTTTTTTTTTTGCCTTTTTGATAGTAGCCATTCTAACTTGAAATGATCTCATTGTGATTTTGATTTGCATTTTCCTGATGATTAGTGATGTTGAACATTTTTTCTTATGCTTCTTGGCCATTTATATGTCTTTTTTTTTTTTTTTTTAACGACAGTCTCACTCTGTTGCCCAGGCTAGAGTGCAGTGGTGTGATCTTGGCTCACTGCAACCTCCACATCCCGGGTTCAAGTGATTCTCCTGCTTCAGCCTCCTGAGTAACTGGGACTACAGGCACCTGCCACCACACCCAGCTATTTTTTTTGTAGTTTTAGTAGAGACGGGGTTTCACCATGTTGGTCAGGCTGGTCTCAAACTCCTCATCTCAAATGATCTGCCTACCTCGGCCTCCCAAAGTGCGGAGATTACAGGCATGAGCCACCGCACCTGGCCATTGAGAAGTGCCTATTCAGTTCATTTGCCATTTTAAAAATATACTGTTTATTATTTATTTATTAGGGTTATTTATTTTTTATTTTTGGTGTTGAGTTTTTTATGTATTTTGGATATTAATCTCTTGTTGGATGAATAGTTTGCAAATATTTTCTCCCATTTTGCAAGTTGTCTCTTCACTGTTCATTGTTTTTTTGCTGTGCAGAAGCTTTTTAGTTTGATCTAGTCCCATTTGTTTATTTTTGCTTTTGTTGCCTGTGCTTCCGAGATCTCATTTATAAAATCTTTGCCCAAACCAGTGTCCTGAAATGTTTCCCCTATGTTTTCTTCTAGTAGTTTCATAGTTTCAGGTCTTATGTTTAGGTTTTTAATAAATTTTGTGTTGATTTTAGTATATGATGAGAGATAGGGGTCTATTTTCATTCTTTTGCATATGGATATCCAGTTTTCCCAGCACCATATATTGAAGAGACTGTCCTTTCCCCCACATATGTTCTTGGCACCTTTGTAGAAAATCAATTGGTTTTAAATGTGTGGATTTATTTCTGTGTTATCTATTCTGTTCCATTGGTCTATGTATCTATTTTTATGTCACTACCATTGCTGTTTGAGTAGCTGTAGCTTTTTTTTTTTTTTTCTTCTTTTGAGATGATGTCTTGCTCTGTCGCCCAGGCTGGAGTGCAATGGCGTGATCTCGGCTCACTGCAACCTCCGCCTCCTGGGTTCAAGCGATTCTCCTGCCTCAGCCTCCTGAGTAGCTGGGACTACAGGCACCCGCCACCACGCCCAGCTAATTTTTATATATTTTTTAATAGAGATAGGGTTTCACCATGTTGGCCAGGATGGTCTCGAACTCTTGACCTCATGATCTGCCTGCCTCAGCCTCTTGAAGTGCTGGGATTATGGGCATGAGCCACTGCGCCCGGTCTTTGGTAGCTCTAGCTTTATAGTATATTTTGAAGTCAAGTAGTGTGATAGTTTCAGCTTTGTTCTTTTTGCTCAGTATTGCTTTGGTTATTTGGGATCTTTTGTGGTTTCATGTGAATTTTAGGATTTTTTTTTCTCTATTTCTTTGAAGAATGTCACTGGTTCCCTGGTTGTCTAGTGGCTAGGAACAACAGCAAAAAAAGAATGCCACTGGCATTTTGATAGAGATTGCATTGAACCTGTAGATCACTTTGGGTGGTATGGCCATCTTAACAGTACTAATTCTTCCAATCCATGAACGGGTTAATTTATTTCTAGGTATTTTATTATTTTTTTTTCTGGTGATTGTAAATGGGATTGCTTTCTGGTTTCTTTTTCAGCTGGTTTGTTATTGGTTTATATGGTATGGATGTTTTTCTCCTCCAAATCATGTTGAAATGTGATTGGCTTAACACCAACCCATTGGTGATAAGTGAGTTCTTACTCAGTTCATGTGAGATCTGGTTGTTTAAAACGGTCTGGGACCTCCTTCTCCCTCTTGCTGCCACTCTTGCCATTGCAATGCACTTGCTCCCCCGTTGCCTTTTGCCATGATTGGAGGCTTCTTGAGGGCCTTACCAGGAGCAGATGCTGGAGGCCTGCCTATACAGCCCGCAGAACTATACTCTAATTAAACCTCTTTTCGTTATAAATTACCCAGCCTCAGGTATTTCGTATAACAATGCAGAAGTGGCCTGACACGTTGGTGTATAGAAATGCTACTGATTTTTTTATGTTGATTTTGTATTCTGCAACTTTACCGGATTCATTTATCAGTTCTAAGAGTTTTTTGGTGGAGTCTTTAGGTTTTTCTATATATAGCATTTTGTCATCTGTAAACAGGAACAGTTTGATGTCCTTCTTTTTAATTTGGATGCCCTTTATTTCTTTCTCTTGCCTAATTGCCTTGGCTAGTGCTTTCAGCACTATGTTGAATAAGAGTGGTGAAAGTGGGAATTTTTATTTTGTTCCAGTTTTTAGAGGAAAAGCTTTCAGCTGTTCCCTCTTGCGTATGATGTTAGCTGCAGGTTTGTAATATATGACCTTTATTGTATTGAGGTACATTCCTTCTGTACCTAATTTGTTGAGAGTTTTTATCATGAAGGAATATTGAATGTTACCACATGCTTTTTCTGTGTCTCTCGAGATGATCAGATGGTTTTCTTCTCCTTTATTTTGTTGATGTGATATATCACATTTATTGATACACATAACCATCGCTACATCTCTGGCTAAATCTCACTTGATTATGATATATAATCTTCTAACTGGATTCCGTTTGCTAGTATTTTGTTTAGGATTTTTGTGACTGTGTTCATCAGGGATATTGGACTTCAGTTTTCTTTTTTTTTTGTTGTTTTGTCCTTGTCTGGTTTGGGTATCAGTATAATGCTCGCCTCATAGAATGAGTTTGGAAGAAATCTGTTCACCCCCTTCAATTTTTGGAAATAATTTGAGAAGAATTTGTAATAGTTCTTTGAATATTTGGTAAAATTCAGCAGTGAAACTGTCTGATACTGCTCTTTTCTTTCTTTGAAGACTTTTTATACCTGCTTCAATCTTGTTCCTTGTTATTGACCTGTTCAGATTTTCTGTTTCTTCTGAGTTGAATCTTGGTAGTAGGTCATGTGTCTATGTCCAGTTTTCCTCTAGTTTGTTGGCGTAGAGTTGTTCATAGTCTTTAATGATCTTTTTTATTTCTGTGGTATCAGTTGTAATGTCTTTTTTTCAGTTCTGATTTTATTTGTGTCTTCTCTTTTTTTCTTAGTCTAGCTAATGAATTGTCAGTTTTGTTTATCTTTTCAAAAAGCCAACTTTTTGTTTCAGTGACCTTCTGTAATTTTTTAGTCTCAATTTCGTTTATGTCTTCTCTGATCTTTATTAATTCTATCTACTGATTTTGGATTTGGTTCTTGCTTTTCTAGTTCTTTAAGATGCATTTTTAGATTGTTTATTTGAATTCTTTCTTCTTTTCCAGTGTAGGCATTTATTGCTATAGGCTTTCCTCTTAGTACTGCTTTTGCTGTGTTTCATAGGCTTTGGTATATTGTGTTTTTATTTTCATTTGTTTCAAGAAATGTTTAAATTTTCTTCTTAATTTCTTTGCTACCCATTGGTTATTCAGGAATATGTTGTTTACTTTGCATATATTTGTACTGTGTCCGAAGTTCTTGTTATTGATTTCTAGTTTTTCTTCATTGTGGCTAGAAACCAAAATCATATCAAATAAAAAATTTATTGAGGCTTATTTTGTGGCCTAACTTATGGTCTGTTGTGGAGAATGTTCCATGTGCTGATGTGTATCTGCAGCTGTTGGGTCAAATGTTCTGTTAACTTCTGTTAGGACCATTTCATTTCTAGAGCAGCGGTCTTACTGGTCCATTTTGTTTACAGAGCAGTTTAAGTCCAAAGTTTCTTTGTTGATTTTCTTTCTTGATGATCTGCCCAATGCCATGAGTGAGGTATTGAAGTCCCCAACTATTATTGTATTGAAATCTATCTTTCTCATTAGATCTGGTAGCATTTGCTTTATATATCTGGGTGTTCCAGTGTTGGGTGCATATATATTTACAACTGTTATGTCCTCTTGCTGAAATGATACCTTTATCTTTATATAATGTCCTTGTTTTTCGCTTTGCACTGTTTTTGACTTAAAGTCTATTATATCTGATGTAAGTATATAGTTGACTCTTGAACAACATAGGTTTGAATTGTGCAGGTTCACTTATACATTTATATTTTAAAAACCAGCATCAATAGAAAATACAATATTCATAGGATGTGAAATTTGCATATATGGAGGGCCTACTTCTTGTATACATGGGTTTCACAGGGCCAACTTCAGGTCTTGAGTAGACACAGATTTTGATGCACGTGGAGTGTCCTGGAACAAATGCCTTGTGTATACTGAGTTATGAATGTAGTTATTCTGCCTATTTTTGGTTTCTGTTTGTATAGAATATCTTTTTCTGTCCTTTCATTTTCAGTCTGTGTGTGTCTTTACAAGTAAAGTGAGTTTCTTACAGGTAGCATATAGTTGAGTATTTAAAAAAATCTATCTAACCAATCTCTGTCTTTTAATTGGGAAATTTAATTCATTTATATTCAAGATAAATAGGCAAGAACTTCTGTCATTTTGTTAATTGTTTTCTGTTTTTTTTTTTTTTGTATGTTCTTTGTTCCTTTCTTTATCTTTTATTGTCTATCTCTTCAGTTTGGTGGTTTTTTTGTAGTGACAAAATTGGATTCTTTTCTCTTTCTCATTTGTGTATCTGCTCTGCCAGTGAGTTTTAAGCTTTCATATGTTTTCATGGTGGTAGTTCATCCTTTCACTTCCAGATGTAGGACTCCCATAAGCATTTCTTTTAAGACTGGTCTAGTGGTGATAAATTCTCTCAGTTTTTTCTTGTGTGGGAAAGACTTTGTTTCTCCTTTATTTCCGAAGGATAGCTTGCTGGAGTAGTATTCTTGGCTGGCAGGTTTTTTTTTTTTTTCTTTCAGCGTTTTGAATGTTACTCCATTCTCTCTTGGCTTGTAATGTTTCTGCAGATAAATCTGCTGTTAGTCTAATAAGTCTTATATGTGACTTAATGCTTTTTTCTTGCTGTTTTTAATATTCTCTTTTTGTTTTTGACTTTTGACAGTTTTACAAGAATGTGCTTTGGAGAGGACATTTTTGAGTTGAATCCATTTGAAGACCTTTGAGTTTCCTGGATATGGATGTCCATCTTTCTTTCAGGACTTGGGAGTTTTCAGCTAAAATGTTTTCTATGCCCAACTTCACTCCTTCTGTAACTCTCAAGATGTAAAAATTTGTTTACTTAATGGTGTCCCATTACTACCATAGGCTTTCTTCATTCTTTTTCTTGTTTTTCTCTTTCCTTTTTTTTTTTTTTTTGTCTGACTGGGTTATTTCAAAAGACCTGTCTTTGAGTTTAAATATTCTTTCTTTTGCTTGATGTAGTCTGTTGTTGAAGCTTTCAGTTGTATTTTTAAATTTCATTCATTGAATTCTTGTTTTTTTTTTTTTTTCTTTTTCCTATCAGATGGGCAATGTGCTTATTTCATGACAAAATTTGAGGGAGGCACATCTTACACATGAGTGTGAACACTCAGCCCAGTTTATTCATTGTATTCTTAAGCTCTGTTTTTCTTTTTAATGATACATCTTTTTGTTGAATTTCTCATTTAGATCATGAATTGTTTTTCTGATTTTCTTGTATTATCTATCTATATTTTTCTTGTATCTCACTGGATTTCCTTAAGATCATCATTTTCAGGAATTTCATAGATTTTCTTCTATTTAGGTTTGTTACTGGAGAGTTGTGTTTCTTTGGAGGTGTCGTGTTTCCTTGTTTTTCCATGTTTCTTTTTTTTTTAACTTAAAATGTTTAAAGAAAGATATCTCTTTATTTTTATTTCTTTATTTATCCACCTAGAGACAGGGTCTCACTCTGTTGCCCAGGCTGGAGTACAGTGGCATGATCTTGGCTCACTGCAACCTCTGCCTCCTGGTTCAAGCAATTCTCCTGCCTCAGCCTCCTTAGTAGTTGGGACTATAGGTGTCCACCACCATGTTTGGCTAATTTTTGTTATTTTTAGTAGAAATGCGGTTTCATCATGTTGGCCATACTGGTCTCGAACTCCTGACCTCAAGTGATCCACCTGCCTCGGCCTGCCAAAGTGCTGGGATTGCAGGTGTGAGCCACTGCACCTGGCCTGTTTTTCCATATTTCTTTTGTTCCTACATTGATATTTGTGTGTCTAGCAGAACAGTCGTATCTTCCACTTTTATGAATTAACTTTTGTAGGGAAAGACTTTTTTCTCTATATATCAGTTAGGTTAGGTGTTTGGTTTAGCTTCTGGTTGGGCACAGATGTGTAATTGCCTTGTGATTTCTTTGGCTGTAATCAACATCAGCAGTGTCTGCATGTGCCTCAGTGGCCTTGACTTTGGTGTTTGTGGAGACAGTGGCACAGTTTTGCTGGGAACAGGGATTGCCAGATGGGTTAGTTGTCAGTCCCTGGTGAGTGAGCATGGTGCATGGTAGATCCTCCATGGGAGGGGGAAGGGTTGCTGGTGGTGTCAGTTGTCTTGGTCCATATGGGGCACATGTGGCACATGGTTGCTTTACTGCTAGATGCATCATGGTTGCTTGAGGTGATAGATACTGGCCAGGCTAATTCTCAGTCTCTGGGGAATGCGTATGTCAGCCTTTCTCTTCTTGGTGGCAGCGTCCCCATTGTACTTGAATGTCTGTTTTTTATTTTTTGGAGTGTAGGGTGCTGCATGGACTCAGGTGCTGAAGTCATAGTGGACTACTGAAACTAGCTGGGGTCATGATCCTGCAGCCTTCTGTGTGGGCATGGTGGGATGATGGCAGATGGCACCCCTAGGATGTGGAGATGTCTGGGCTATTGGCCTCCAGGTCAGAATGCACACCAGCAGTGGTTCCATTCCCAAAATGGTGTCATACTGTAACAGCTTGGGTCTCATGGGATGGGGAGGACTCAGCTTGTGTTCCTTTTCAGGAGCAATTCAGCTATGTATACTCCAGGCAGGTTCCTATACTGAGCTCAGGGTCTGTGATTGCAGATATTTGTGATGGTAATGGCGACTCTTGGGTATCCCCCACTGAACCTTTTGCCCACAATGGGAAGTCCCTGTCAGCTCTAAGCTGATTCCATCTGGATGCTTCACTTCCCCCTCTAAGCTGCCATGCAGAGTTTCTGTGCCTCAGAGGGTTTTTGTCACTTCCTTGCTCAATTTTCATGTTCTCCCTTAGACATTCTACCTGAAGTGCTGTTATTTGTTGTTTTGATCCTTCTCTGCAGAGGAGACAAGGATTGGGCACCTGTAGTTGGCCATCTTGATGACATCTAACCAGTATTTTTCTAGTTAAGATTTTAATTTCTGTGATTTCGCTCTGGTGATAGTAGGATTGCTGAATAGGTCAGTGTCAATTTAGTGGTCTCTAATGTAGAGATTTGTTTGAGATAAATTTACCCCAATATTATTTAACTGCCCATGATTGATCTCAATAAGTTATTTATCCAGCTTTCAATGCTTGCCTGCCTGGTTGCGCTTTGTAAAATTTCCACTTGGGGGTAGTGTTTCATTGCACAATCAAACAATGCTTTCTTCACTTAAGTGTCACGTTTTCTAATTTGCTTTTGAACTTTCTTGTGCTTAAAAGGATCATAAAAGACTGTTAGCTGTCTTAAAATCTTGAGTTTTTTAGCTGGTTGTTTCCTGTCATTTGAATAATTGCATTGAAATGAACAATTAATAAGAATTCAGTCTTTTGAGAATCCTAACACTTTTTCCATCTCTTGAGGGATAATATAAGCCTCTTTCTATTATTTTGTGTCTTGTAACATTTTTTTTTGTCTTGTAACATTTTTATTTTCAATAAGACTTATCGTATTTTACTGTCAGAAAAAAATCTCAGTCCACATTTAGAAAAACTCATTTCCTGTTTTTAAAAAGTTAAGTGAAAATATATATGCCTTAGCTGATTTTAGGCATTGGCTTTTTCTCCATATTATCCCATTACTTATTTATCCAATTCCACTTTCAACTCTCACCCCAGTTTTGAAAAGCGCAATTTTTCAGAAGAAAAAAAACTTGTTTAAAAAAAAATTGTGTTAATCATAACTATTACATTTTCATATATACCATTATGCTATTTATTAATTAGTAACTTTTTTTATTGTTATAGCTTTCAAAATCTGTGCAATAACCCTACGGAGAAGATCCTTTCACAATGCAGATTCTTTGTTTCAAGTAGTTCTCTTAAGTTCTGTTTTTACAAGTTATTTGGCATTTATCTATGTATCTTTTTATTAGTTTTTGCATGTTATTTTGTAAATTTTTTCATAAATTATTGTGTAAATTAACTTTGTTATTCTTATTTGATTATGTTGGCTTGGATATATACTTTATGCTAAAATCTGTGTATTACTGTGGCCATCGCATACTTAACTTTCAATAGATTATAAACTCTTTGAGGGCAAACACCATTCTTACACATTTGTGTGTCCCTCTGTAGATTTTCTTGCAAATAGTAAATAATCAATTAATGTTTGTAAATATATAATTGGATATAGGGACATGTTATATGGTAAGTGTGATCAGTTAAACATATGAACATGGAGTTATGGTATAAATTAGTGACTAAACATCTATTGGTTCTATATGTAATTTTTGACCTCTTTTGGTAAATCATTTTTATTTCTTTCATTTTAGACACTGGGTGTGTTGTAAAAACTTAAAATATAATTTTCTAATATTTTAAGCTCATGCCTGTTTCTTTTAAAATCACCATTCTTATACATAAAGACTTTCTGATGGAGAAGATGTTTCAACATTGTATGCTTAATCTTTAAAAACTTTTTTATTGTGGTAAGAATACTTACAACATCTATCCTCTTCACAAGGTTTTAAGTGTACAATATAGTATTGTTATAGGTATGTTGTATAGCCGATCTGTAGAACTTATTTATCTTGCATAATTGAAACTTTTTTTTTTTTTTTTTGAGACAGAGTTTCCACTCTGCTGCCCAGGCTGGAGTGCAGTGGCACGATCTCAGCTCACTGCAACCTTTGCCTTCTGGGTTCAAGCGATTCTCCTGCCTCAGCTTCCTGAGTAGCTGGGATTACAGGTGTGCATCATCACGCCCAGCTAATTTTTGGATTTTTAGTAGAGACGGGGTTTCACCATGTTGGCTGGGCTGGTCTTGAATTCCTGAGCTCGGGTGATCTACCCGCCTCGACCTCCCAAAGTGTTGGGATTACACGCATGAGCCACCGTGCCCGGCCCAACATAATTGAAATTTTATACCCATTGGTTAGCAACTTTCCATTTCCAGCATCTCGCTAGTTCCTGGCAACCATCATTCTATTTTCTGATTCGATGAGTTTTGATATTTTAGATACCCCACATAAGTGGAATCATGCCAGTATTTGTCCTTTTGTGACTCACTTATTTCGTTTAACATAGTGTGTCTTCAGAGTTCATTCGTATTATCACATATTGCAGTATTTTATTCTTTTTAAATGCAGAATTATGTTTCATTGTATGTATATACCCCATTTTCTTTTTTCATTCACCTATCCATGGACATTTAGGTTGTTTCCACATCTTAGCTATTGTGAATTGTGTTGCAGTGAACATTGGAGTGCTAGTATCGTTTGATATTTGAGGAGAATTTCAAATCAGTTTTTCTTCTGATTTCAGTTCTTTTGGATAAAGATGTGGAAGTAGGATTGATTGATCTTACAGTAGTTTTGTTTTCCTGTGTATTTAATCTTAAAGTGTTTTTCACATTTTTTCTTTTATTTTGCTGAAAAGTGGGTTGAATCTTTTTTTTTTTTTTTTAACTTTTCTTCCCTGCTCCTTTTTTTTTTTCTTTTTTTTTTTCTGGAAAGGGTCTTGCTGTGTTGCCCAGGCTGGAGTGCAGCAGCCTTGATTTCCCAGGTTCAAGCAATCCTCTCACCTTGGCCTCCCAAGTAGCTGGGACTACAGATACATGCCATAATGCCCAGCTAATTATTTTGGTTTTTAGTAGAGATGAAATCTTGCTATGTTGCCCAGGCTGGTGGTCTTAGACTCCTGAGCTCAGGCAGTCCTCCCACCTTAGCCTCCCAAAGTGCTGGAATTGCAGGTAGAAGCCACCATGCCTAGTCTTTTTTACATTTTGAAAGAGGAAAAACACCACACAGTTAAAAATTTTGTGAGAAGAACCTGTGTTTAAATATTTTTGCTGTTTCTTTATGTCTGCATTCAAAAATGAAGAGGAATGTTTTGAAAATGCCTGTGGTGTGTTTAGTAAGACGGGATAGGGTAGGAAGGAATTGGACAGTCATCTGACCGAAGAGATATGCTAGTAATTAGAATTTCATTTTCCACACACACACGCACACACACACACACACACACACACATTTTGAAAGTCTAGAATAATTAATTGTTGTTTGCTTGTTTTTGCATTACAGTGAATGATTTGGGAGGGGACTTCAAAGGAGTTGGTAAAGGCTCCTTAGCTGCTGATAAGGTTGTTGAAGAAATAAGAAGGAGAGGTGGAAAAGCAGTGGCCAACTATGGTATGGTATTTGAGAGAACTATACTATTTATTTTCCTTCAACTAATGCTATTTGTCACATTAATAATCTTTGAGCAAATATCTCAGTATTCCAGTATAATTATGATTTTCTAAGTCTGCCAAAATTCTCTGACTACATATTTTATATATGTGAGAATTTTTAAAACTTTTGATGTAGACTATTTCATGATTCTAACCTTTGTTCTATTGTTTGCTATTTTTATTAGTGAGCACATGATATAATTAGTAAATTATTGTGGATATGGATATGTTCTTCTAAGTTCTGTGGGGTGAATAGTATCTGTCGTGTACTCTGACCCACAGAATTTAGAAGTCCTTTGGAAGGGAGGTTGCTGAAATTTCATACAAATTTTCCTTTCCCTCAGATTCAGTGGAAGAAGGAGAGAAGGTTGTGAAGACAGCCCTGGATGCTTTTGGAAGAATAGGTGATGTTTCTTTGTGTTACAGCTTTTATGGAGCAACTTTTACCTTCCTAATGAAATATTTTTAAGTTGACTTTTATTTACTAAACAGATACCTCTTTCCTCATAATCACATTTTAAAATTTGATTTATAAGTTAATTATTTTACTTATTTCATAAATGGCTTAATTGAGGTGGCAATTTTATGGATATAGTGTTGTTTGTTTTTTTACACCTTAAGTGCTTTAAAAAATTTATGAGCATTTACTCAGTTCTCTTTTTTGAATAATTCCGTTAAACCTCAAAGATGTTTATAAGATTACAAAATAAACCAATATTTTGGCAATAGAGGAACCAGTGGATTCTTTTGGATAATTATAATAATTTGAATTAAAATGATCCAATATCTTGCTAATTACTTAAGATGATTTCTCTATAATAGAAATCTTAATTTTTAAGAAGTATTTCAAATAAATTGTTGAGTTTGTTATTTCTCTAGCTAATCTTCCCAGTTTAGTCCCACACACCCTTAATAAAAGATTATTTAACTACTAGATGGAGACATCGCAGAAGATAAGCCCAACATGTTTACAATCTGAAAAACATTACTTAATTGAATGGGCTCTCCCTATTTTGTTTAGTCTATTACATTTATTTTTCTAATTGTGTTTGATTGAACTCATAAGAACCATGTTCACATATCATCTGACAGGGATAAAAACCACAAAAATGTGAAATCATAGGGTGAAAATAGCCACAAGAGGGCTGAACCTTAAAAAATAATTATTTTCTTTCATAGTGGGAAAATAATTATGTATCAAGATAAGGCATCAGTTTGTAACTCTAATGGTTTTCTTTTTGGACTTTTTACTTTTGAGTGGCAAGGAAAAAATCTAATTTTAACTTGCTAAGTGAATTTTGAGGTTAAGTGTAGAATGGCTTATGGTTCTGATTCCTTAGAACCTAAGAGTTGTAAAATGGCTAATTCTATAAATAAGTGGATAGAATTTTGATAGAGAGGTGGGAAAATTTATAGATACTAGTTTGAGAGGAAGTTGCTTGATATAATGTGATACTTAGGCTTTTGAGAGTCAATTTTTTTTGATATAGGTATAGACTTTTGTTTCGATAGCACTCTTTACCTATTATATTTACTTTTCCATGGTTAAAAAAAGCCAGTTTTGAGAGAAATGTGAGTTGTAAGCAAATGCAAACTAAGATGCTTGCTTTTAGATGTGACTTGGATCTTTTTATATTGTAGATGTTGTGGTCAACAATGCTGGGTGAGTATTTCTTTTTCATTTTTAGTGATATGTATATAATTTTTAAAATAAGTATATACTTTTCTCCTTTTACCCTATACAACATTGATTTTTTAGAATTCTGAGGGATCGTTCCTTTGCTAGGATAAGTGATGAAGACTGGGGTAAGTTGTTTTTAATATGTCTCTGGGGAACATACTTATCCATTTAGCCTTTTTAGTATTTGATAAATTTATACATTTAAGGAAAAACCTGCTTCTATCTACTTTTGCTGCTAATATACCTGATGAGTAAACTGTATACTGAAAACAATGAATAGTTAGAAGTAGCCTCTTTTAGAAAACATTTAATACGTTTAAAAAATGTTAAATCATTTGTTTAGAAGTTATCTAAAAGGATTTTATTTCTTCAGGTTTCCCTCTCCCCTCTTTTTCTCCTTAAGAGGTTGTCAGCATTTTCTAGCAGTATTAACTCTTAACAGGCTTTAACGTGCTTATCCACCTGTGTGCATCTTTTTCAAGAACAGCAGGATATGTAAGGTAGTCTAGTGCACTAAAAATGATGGAGATCTTAGAACAGGTTAGGACAAAACGTGGATGTAATTTTGAAGCTTCTAGTAAATAGGAAAGTTTTCCATTCTTTCTGAATTGGAAAGATTGAGCTTAGATAATGAACAAATCACAGTTAAGAATTTTTTTTTCTTTTGCTCCTCTTTGTCCTTACTTTCATTGGCCATCAGAACTAAAATGAACAGTGGTGGCTGAGACAGTGGGAGGCATGGCAACTGAGGTGAAACAATTGTATCATTGTTTATAGAGTGTGTTTTGGGGGAATATTGCCTGACCGTCTTTTGGAAGAAGAGTTAATATCTTTGATTTAGAATTAAGCTAAGAAGAGCTTTTAGTTTCTGCTTCCCTTGTAACAACTGGGGTAAAAAAGAAGCTAAGAAAGATAGGATTTGCTGGCAAAGGGGGCCTATGTTGGTGCTTTTCTTGGTGCTGCGATGGGACTGAGGTATTTCCTTCTCTGATTCCATCCTAGTAAGCCTACTACTCCTGACTACCCTTCTCTCTCTTTTTTTTTTAGTTCTTTTTTTCACTCTTACATTCTTCTTCTAATATACACATGAAAACATTTGTTTTACCAAAAATAAGTAAGAATTCTTAAAAAACTTGACAATTAAAATCTAGAATTGTCTGTCTGAATGTTTCATAAGTGGTCTGTTCATTAGATCGAAATCTGTGAAAACAGGCCTCTCACTAACTCATTTGCAAATGGTAACAATAGGGATCTAGTGAGTATTTTGTAAATATTTCTTAATGAGCTATGTGGTTTATGATTATGCTTTAGCTGATGTTAGGTTGAGTGCCAGTTATATTTGTAAGAATCTTGGATTTTATATTAGCAAATTTTTATATAAAGTAGGCATAAATTAAGGGTATAGCATTATATTTAGATGTGTATAGGCATTACATTAATTTTACAAATTATGAGGAAAGCTGTTGTAGTTCTAGGTGTGAAGTATTAATTAGCATAACTGGAACAAAGGCAAAATACTCGTTAGGGTGTGACAGTAGGTGATTTTATACATTAGGTATAAAATGAACATCTTTGTATAAATACAACATTGCTTATGTTGATTCTCAGACATGCCTACTAAGTTTTTACAAAATATTTAATAAAAATAATTTATTGTTTTAGATATAATCCACAGAGTTCATTTGCGGGGTTCATTCCAAGTGACACGGGCAGCATGGGAACACATGAGGAAACAGAAATATGGAAGGTAGAGTTGCATGTGGTTGTCAAGGGGGATTGAAGATGTTGTGTCTGGGGGTTTTTGTGTACAGGGAAAGATTATGTGAAGTGTTGTGAAATCATTTATGACATTGAGGAATATGTACAGGCTTTAAACATATGGTTTTGGCACATACCCTCATTAAATTGGTATAATTTAGTCACAGATTGGCTGAGCTGGAAAGCTTTATATTTATTTTTTACCTCTTTTTGTTATTAAAGATTTTCTTGCTGCTCTCTGGCAATTTTTATTTTATTTTGAGCCATAGTTTCATTCTTGCCCAGGCTAGAGTACAGTGGCATGAACATGGCTCACTGCAGCCTTACCTCCTGGGCTCAAGCAGTTCTCCCACCTCAGCCTCCCAAGTAGCTGGGACTGCAAGTATGTGCCACCATGCCTGGCTAATTTTTTAATTTTTTGGTAGAGACAGTATCTCATTTTGTTGCCCAGGCTGGTCTCAAACTCTTGGGTCCAAGTAATCTTCCTGCCTTAGTTTCTGGCATTTTAGAAGATAGTACACACGTTGAGGATTCGGCTATACCTTATTCTGTAACTCGAATATTATTTCATGTCTTACCAACTGGGGAGAGATGAATGGCTATTCCCTGCTGGCTGGTGCTAGTCAGACGTGAGTTAGTCTTTATAAACTGTTTAGGAACTGTAGGACCCCTCATGATTGCTCCTAGATAAGTAACTCATTGTGGCAGTGCTAGTACGCTTTAGTCCATGTCCTCTGTTGCACTCCAGTGTTGAGGTCATTCCTGTTAATTTAGGATCCGTACATATCTAATAGAAGCAAATTGCTTGTGATGCCTGTTTTTGTTGGAGATTTCTAGTTTATCCTGGTCCTGACAGTTTCTGAAAATAAATAATATGTTTTATTTTACTTGGCCTAAGTAGAGTAAGTGAGGTTGGGTCAGATTTTGAGATGGCATTGTTTTAATGAGGCATTTAATATTATTCAGAAAGGGGAGAGAGGCAAAGTGATGAGGACTGAAAAATTAGAACTGTTCGATTTAGTATTTCTTTCTAAAATTTTAACTTATATGTTACCAGGTTATTTTATGGTTGTAAAGCATAAGTCTAAGATCATTTGGTTCTGGCCAGATAATCTTTTTAAAACAGTTAAATCTTGTAGTTGAATTTTGAGAGATTACTTATATATTAATATTATTTTAGTTACATAAATCATGATTGTAAGAAGCTAATGACAGTACACATTGTTGCTTTTGATAGGTGCAATAGTACCAAAACAGAGTTAGAGTTGCAATGCTATCAAATTATGGAAAAGATGATATTGAGAGATTGATTTTCTTTTTAGGATTATTATGACTTCATCAGCTTCAGGAATATATGGCAACTTTGGCCAGGCCAATTATGGTGCTGCAAAGTTGGGTCTTCTGGGCCTTGCAAATTCTCTTGCAATTGAAGGCAGGAAAAGCAACATTCATTGTAACACCATTGCTCCTAATGCGGGATCACGGATGACTCAGACAGTTATGCCTGAAGGTAAGTAAGCAAGCTTATATTTTTCAGTGCTGTTACTTACAAATCTATGTGGAGTGAGCTTTGCAAAAGTATTTAATTTTCTGAATACTTAAAAATTATTTTTTTTTCAATTTCGAAAGCATTATCTGTAAATTGTGTTCATTGTGGAAAATTTAGAAAAGCACAAAGGAAAAAATAAAAAATGACCCATAATTCTACCACATTGATAAAAACTTTCATTCTTTTTCTCTGCATAGATATGCATAATTTTTTTTTTTACAGAATGGAGTAATATTCTTCCTGTTTCATAATAATTATTGTAAAAATAGATTATTTTTTAGAGCAGTTCTAGATTTACAGAAAAATTGTACAGAGAATTTCTTCTATAGTTTACCTCCCACAGTTTCCCGTTATTAACATCTTTGGTCAGAGTGGTATATTTATTACAATTGATGAACCAGTATGGAGCCATTATGATAAGCTAAAGTTCATCATTTACACTGGGATTCACCCTTTGTGTTGTACAATTGTATGGGTTTTCACAAATGCATAAAGTTATGTATCCACTGTTATAATGTCATGCAGAATGGTTTTACTGCCCTAAAAATCCCCTGTGCTTCACCTGTTTGTCTCTCCCCTTTTCTTCCTGAATTCTCAGGGATTGAAGCTCATTTCCTTTTATTGTTCAGTAATATTCCATGGTATGAATGTACTACAATTTGTTTATTCATACACCTATTGAGGGAGATCTTGGTTTCTTCCAGTTTTTGGCACTCATTAATAAAGCTGCCATAAACATTCATGTGCAGGTTTTTGTGTGGACATAAGTTTTTAAGTCGTTTAGGTAAATATCATGGAGTGTGATTGCTGGATGCTATGATAAGACTAGGTTTAACTTTGTAAGAAATTGCCAAACCGTCTTCCAAAATGGTTGTATCATTTTGCATTCCCATCAGCAATTAATGAGAGTTCTTGTTGCTCCACATCCTCACCAGCATTTTTTATTGTCAGTATTTTGGATTTTAGGTTATCTAATAGATATCTAGTGATATCTTATTGTTTTAATTTGCACATACCTAGTGATGTATGGTATTGAGCATTTTTTTTCCTGTGCTTACTTGGCATTTATTTGTCTTTTTTGTTGAGATGTCTATTCACATCTTTCACCCATTTTTAAATTGTATTGTTTGTTTTCCTGAATTTTAAGGATTCTTGTATATTTTAGAAACAAGTCCTTTATCAGATATATGTTTTAGAAATTTTTTTTTTCAGTCTGTGGCTTGTCTTTCTATTCTCTTAATCTCCTTTACTTTTGAAGGATAAGTTCATTGGATACAGAATTCTCAGTTGGTGGCTTTTTTCTTTCAACACTTTAAATACAGGCATATCTTGGAGGTGTTGCAGGTTTGATTGTAGATCACCACAATAAAGCTAAGATTGCAATAAAGCAAGTCATATAAATTTTTTGGTTTCTCAGTGCATGTAAAAGTTATATTTACACTATGCTGTAGTTTATTAAATGTGCAATAGCATTATGTGTAGATCTAAACCATATACATGCCTTAATTAAAAACCACTTTATTGTTAAAAAATGCCAGTATGGATAAATGAAGTGAGCACATGCTGTTGGAAAAATGACGGGACTTGCTTGATGTAGAGTTGCCATAAACCTTCAATTTGTGAAAAACACAATATTTGCATAGCACAATAAAGTGGAATATAATAAAATGAGATATGCCTGTATTTCACATCACTTTCCTCTTGGTTACATGGTTTCAGAAAGGAAGTGTGACATAATTCTTATCCTTATTCCTCTATAGGTAAGGCATTTTTTTTTTCCCCTCTGTCATCTTCCAAGATTTTCTCCTTATCTTTGGTTTTCTGCAGTTTGCGTATGATGTATTTAGGTAGAGATTTTTGATAGTTATGCTGCCTGGTGTCCTCTAAGATTCCTGTGGTTTGGTGTCTGTCATTAATTTTAGAACATTCTCAGCCATCATTCCTTCAAATACTTCTGCTTATTCTCTTTTTCTTCTTCTCGGGTTCTCCTTGTATGCATGTTATATCTTTTGTAATTATCCCACAGTTCTTAGATATTCTGTTCCATTTTTCTCATTCTTTTTTTGCGTTTCCTTGCAGGAAGTTTGTATTGACATATCTTCAAGGTCACTGATTCTTTCTTCATTTCTTTTACGATGGTTTTGATTTCTAGCATTTTCTTTTGATTCTTTAATTTTAGAGTTTTATCTCTCTGCTTAAAGTAACCATCTGTTCTTGTGTATTATCCACTTTTTCCATTAGAGCCCTAAGCACAGTAATCATAGTTATTTTAAATTCCTTGTCTGGTAATCTCCAAATCTCTGCCATATATGAATCTGGTTCTAATGTTTGTCTCTTTAGCCTGTGGTTTTTCTTGACTTTTAACATGGGTTGTAATTTTTTTGTTGAAAGTAAAAAATAATAGTATTGAGTAACAGCCAGTGAGATTAATAGGCTTTTAGTGTGAGGTTTTATGTTTATCTCGTTAGGACTTAGGCCGTGTTTATTATTTGCTATAGCTATGGGTATCAGAGGTTTCTGTTTCCTCTCTGTTCTTGTTTTTTTATACTCTGTTGTCTTTGAGTTTCCTTAGAAACTCTTTGTTAAATAGAGTTTGTATCTTGGAGCTCTCACTTGTAATTGTTATTATACTGGAGCCCTGTTGATGGAGTGGTAAGGTATTGGGGAGGGGAAGTGTTCTGTACTCTTATTATTAAATCTCCATTTTTTTAGTGGGTCAGAGTCCTGGGTTGGGACCTTCAGAAGGGTTTTTTAGCCTTTTTTTTTCTCTTTTTTTCTTTTCCTTCCCTTTTTTGAGATGGGAAAGCTAGAGAAGTTCCAACTGTCTAATCACTCTTCCCGTAGGTCAGACAAGGCTCTGGTAAAGTAGTTTCTCTTCAGAGCAGGCCTTAAGTAGAACAGAATACTCTGGGCATATTTCAAAATGGTTTCTTCCCCCTTGTCTTGTCCAAAGCATGAGGGGATTTTTCTCTGATCTTCACTGTGTGGTAGGAAATTGTGGAGGTAAAACTTATAAAAGTGTTGGAGTCTCCTCCTAAGATTGGGCCCTCCTAAGATGAAACAAGTCCACATTCAGCCTCTAGCAATTTGTCAGTTACTGTTTAAGTGTTCTAACTGCTTGGGCTCTGGAGGCTTCTATCTCAGTAAGCTGGGTTTTCTGAATTTGCCTGTGTCTCCAGTTTTCCTAATGGTGGTTTGCCCTGTGACCTGAATTCTCTGGTGCCGATGAGCAGAGTTGTTGATTTTTAGTTTGTTAAGCTTTTATCTTGGTTTGAGGATGGAAGTAACAACTTCCAAGCTCTTTTTATGTTGGAGTGCAAACTGGAAGTCTAATTATTATTATCTTTTCTTTTCCCATATCATAAACATTTTCCCATTTAATAAAATAGTGCAGGGTATCTTTTAATCGTTGCATTATATTTTACCTTATTCATGTTCCGTAATTTTAAAAAATGCTTTTTATGGTCATAGTTTCTTTGTGTAAAAGAAAAGACTTTTTTGTGTAGCTTTCCAATATACATAAGAGTAAAGAAAGTTAAGAACTGTCTGTACCCATCATTCGGCTTCAGCAAATGGTCAACAGCCAATTTTGTTTCATTTTTTGGTCACCTTCTCCCTTTTCTTCTGCAATATTTCAAAGTAAATCCTAGACGTTACGTTTTACTTAATGAACACTTGGAAATGAATATCTAACAGATATGGACATTGTAACCACAATGCCATTATCACAACCAAACAAAATAACTTGCTAATATCACCTACCAAATTCATATTAAAATTTTCTAGTTGTCTAGAAAGAGATATTTTTCGAGTTGGTTTATTCCACTAAGGATCCAAACAGGGTCCACGGACATTTTTGTTGTTACAGCTCTTAAGTTTCCTTTAACACATAATAGTTCGTCTTCTCTTTTTTAAAAAAAAGTCAAGCTGGACAGGGTGGTTTGTGCCTGTAGTCGCAGCAACTTGGAAGGCTGAGGTGAAAGGATTGCTTGAGCCCAGGAATTCAAGGCTACAGTGAGCTACGGTTGCACCACTGCACTCCAGCCTGGGTAATGGACTGAGACCCTCCCTTAAAAAAGAAAAAAAGCTGTTCGTTTGTTCAAGAATCTACTTCTTTTGTTCTATATACTATTCCTCATTCTTGATTTGGGTTGCTTTTTCGCCTTTGTGGAAAATCAATTGACTACTTACACCTGGGTCTATTTCTGGCTTCTCTATTCTATTCCATAGATCTGTGTGTGTGCCTGTCCTTTCAGCAATATTATGATGTTTTGATTACTCTAGTTTTATATTAAGTCTTGGAATGAGATAGTGTGAGTCTTTCTACTTTCTTTAAATATTTAAATGGATAATTGAGAGCCTACCTTTATTTACTTATACAATATGTATTTAATAGTTGACTATGGAGAACTGTGGTTTTTGGTACTCTTGGTTTTTATATATTTCGAAAAGAAAATCTACATAATACTTTAAAAGTAGCTTCTGTGAAAAGGTACAAAATAATTGATGAAAGTATTTTAAAATTAGCTACTCCATGGAACACTAAAACTTACAGTACCGTATATTTTCCACATTTGAACTAACATTCATTTTAGAACTTGGGATTTGTAATACTACAGCAGTACTTTGCAGCCTTTGCCAAGAGCTGTGTCTAACCAATTTTCTTTAGTGTAGAATACCTATTTGGACCTGAGATCTAATTTTTTCCCCTGTTTCCTTGACAGCAGAGCCATTTTTAAAGCCTCTTATTCTTTAAAAACTCTTTATGTTCTCATAGTCGTGTCAAAGGAATTCTTGTTGAAGAATCATATTATGTGAAAGATATATAATTTATTTGTTTCCTTTTAAGTATGATACTATATAGACACAAAACAGTGTAGGTTATAGATAAAAAGTAAAGCATGAAAATGTAATGAATATTCATTAACTCACTTCTCAACCAAAGAATTGGAACATTGCCAATAACTTGCATCTAACTTTGTGCCTTCTTTCTACCCCCCTGCTTCATACCAAGAGACAAACCACTAGTTAGAATTTGTGCTGATCATCCCTTTGTTAGATTTCTACCTTTAGAAATGGATTTTTTTTTTTTGGATGCCATGGATCCTAGACTTTTTGGGAAGCAGTACGTTTTCAAGAAAGTACTTAAAACTTTAGGTTTTAAATTGTTTTTCTTTGGGAATATGCTATCATTTATTTGAACAGATGTGGACCACTAAAGGCATTAGGTAAATGTTTAATCCTTTATGCCTACCATGCTCTAGTAAGAGAAGTTTAGAAAATAAAGTCTACTTTAGACAAATGACTTAATCTTTCTGGATCTGTTTTCTCTTCCACAAAGTAAGAGAGTTATAGATCATTTTTAAATTTCCTTTAATTTTGGGACAATTATTTCTAGTCCTAAAATTCTATTATTTTTATTCTGCTTTTTTCTTACTCTTTTATAGTTTAGAATATCTGAAAATTTATTTTGACCTGAAGCTTTTCTTCTCCTCCTCTAAAATATTTCCTTATGGGCAATTAAAGGAATTATTTGTTAAAGAACCAGATATTATGAGTAATGTGTGGAGACATTTTTGCTATTTCATTTCCCCTTTGAAATATACTTGATACATGAAAAATAATGTATATAACTTACTTGTTTCTTACATGAAATAAAATAAAACCCTATAATGAGTATCCAGGAACTAACTTTCCAAGCTGTATTAGTTATTTACTGCTCTGCATTAAACTACTCTAAAACTTAGTGGATTAAAACAGCATACATTTATTATCTCACTCAATTTCTGGGGTTAGGAATTTAGCCTAGCTAGGAGGTTCTGCTTCTAGGTCTTTAATGAGGTTTTAATTAAGATGTTTGCTGGCACTGTAGTCATTTGGAAGCTTGGCTTGGAGGATTTACTTCCAAGCTCATTTGTGCACATGGCAGTTGCCAAGAGGCCTCCGTTCCTTCCTACCTGTTGTCTGGAGGCCTCAGTTTCTCACCATGTGGCTTTTCCATAGGACTGCTCTTGACATGGCAGCTGGCTTTCCCCAGAGCTAACTATTTGAAAGAGAGGGTCACCAAGACAGAATCTGCAGCGTCTTGTATAACCTATTTCAGAAGAGATGTACCATCACGTTTGTCCTATCCTATTGATCACGCAGACTAGCCTTGGTACACTGTGAAAAAGGACTACAAAAAGGGATAAATTAAAGGACATGGGGGTCACTGGAGGTCATCTTGATGACTTGCTGTCATGCAACCCCCAAACTGGAGCATTTCCATAACTTTTGTCTATTTTTGTAACCTTTTTTTTTTTTGTTTTTTGAGATGGAGTCTTGCTCTGTCGCCCAGGCTGGAGTGCAATGGCGCCATCTCGGCTCACTGCAAGCTCCGCCTCCTGGGTTCACGCCATTCTCCTACCTCAGCCACTCCGAGTAGCTAGGACTACAGGCGCCCGCCACCACGCCGGGCTAATTTTTTGTATTTTTAGTAGAGACGGGGTTTCACCGTGGTCTCGATCTCCTGACCTCGTGATCCGCCCGCCTCGGCCTCCCAAAGTGCTGGGATTACAAGTGTGAGCCACCGCGCCCGGCCTATTTTTGTTACCTTTTTATCTCACCCCATTTCCTCCCCCAAGAGGTAATCACTTAAAGAGAATATTAATTCCCTTACCTTTAATTTTTTTTAATAAAAATTACATGAATAAACACTTTATTGTTTGGTTTTCTTGTTTTTGATCTTTATGACATTTGTCATTTAAAAAAATTTTGGGGGAATTGTACTTTGTCTTTCCATGCAATTTTAGGGCTCTAAGATTTATATAAAGCTGTAGCTCGTTCGATTATATTGCTGCAAGACTATTATGTGAATTTACTTAATTATTATTAATGAACATATGGGTTGCTTTTCAATTAATCTGCTTTCTTGTACATGTGTTCTGGATAACAAGAACAAGAATTTTTTTAGGATATGTACTTCGAAGTAAAATTGTTGAGTCAGGAAGGGTACAAATGCTAATCAATAGTTAACTTTTCTTTATAATATATTTTAAATTCCAACATTTCTATTCCATTGTAGTTTAAATCTGCTGTTTCTTCTAACTTTTACTCATAGTGGCTTTTCTTCGTTGTGTGCTTGGTGATTTCTAATTACCAGCTCTTTACCTGATCTTTTTCTGTATTTGTTCTGTGTTCTAAATTGGCAATGTTTTCTTCAGAGAGGATCTATCTGTCTTTGCTACTGCTGGTTACCAGGAAGCATAGCCAATTTTGGTCTGCTTCAGTCTTCCTTAGAAGTTGAAGTTCAGTGTAGAACAGTTTAGGTTTAGGACCCCATCTTGATGCTGGCCTATCTCTGAGTACCTAGGTATCGGTATTATTATTTGTATCATTCTTAGGGCAACCCTGCCTTCCCTGTAGCATGTAGCACTAGGGACTCTTTTCTATTTTTTTTTTTTTTTCTTTTTCTGGTTGGAGGATACCTTCTTTATCTCAGTAATGCTTTAAAAGAATCTCATTTCTGGAAGCAGAAGTATTCCTCAGAGTACTTGGCTCACTGTAATGCTAGATATCCTGACATCTAGTATTGTGGAAGAAACACTGGGTTGAGTAAGTAAACCTTTCTATTTTTGATTTCATATAATTTTATATCTTAATAGCTATGGGACTTCTCTGATCTTTCATCTACTCTCTTGAGGTTGGTTTTTTATTTATAAAATTGAGTTTAATAGGTGCTGGCTAACCTAGGAGTTTGAGAATGAACTGGAAAGCAAGAATATTTGCTTATATTATTAGTGATAATATATAAAATAAACTGCACGGCAGACGTATTTTTTTGTATGTGGCTTATGTTCTTTTCTTTTTTCTCACCTAAGGTAATAGATACTCTGTTGCCTTTTATAGATGTCTTTATTTTGCATTCAGTTTGAAGTTAGTCAACTCAAATATCCAAATCCCTGTACATAAATATCCTTTAACATTTAGTTTTGCCAATTGATATATGGGAAATTAGAGGAATGTTATGTATTGAGATGAATGGGTATTTAAGTTAATAATTTGTTGTATTGTACAATTTGAGATGGTTGGAGTCTTCCTTTCGTTTTTTCCTCATGCATATAATGAAAAATGGAAGACAGGGTGTCATTGGAATGCTTGTGTACTTTTGAGAGCTTTTAGAGGCTATAAAGTGAAGAGTTATTGCAACTACTTTTTAATTTACAGGACTATATACGCCATCTTTTTTACTTTAACACGTTAATACAAAATTGTATTTTGTCATTTCACAATTTTTGCATTTTTTTGATCTTTTAGATAAAATTCTATGGTATTTAAGGTATTGTAAGATACAAATTGTATCTCATTTGAGCCCTGGAACAACTTGGTGGAATAGGAAGCAGAAGCATTTAAATTACTAGCTTACTGATGAAGATACAGGCCCAGGGAAGTTGAATGATGGGCACAGGTTCCTAAGTTGCTTGCATAGCAGGTTCAGTACCAAAATCAAAGTCTTCACGTTTTTCATGTAGTACCTTTCTGCTTCACCAAGCTACTCACAGAAAGGGTGCAATGGTAAAGAGAAGTTGGCTAAGGGCTACGAAAGTAAGCTTAGAAAAAAATTCTAGTATTTGATGGTACAATAGAGAAATTATAGTTAACTATAATGTATTGTGTATTTCAAAATAGCTACAAGAGAAGATTTGTAATGTTGTCAACACAAAGACAAGATAAATGTTTGAGTTGATGGATATACCAGTTACCCTGATTTGGTCATTACACATCGTATAAGGTATCAAAATATCACATGCACCTTCAAAATATGTACAACAATTATATATTAAGTTTTAAAAAGTCAAAAAGGTAACATATGCAGTGGGAAAGTAGTTCTTATACTTTGTGCAGTCATCAGTGATGTCTACAGGGTCTATTTCAATCATTATCTGCCTACCCTGGTGGTCTAGTGGTTAGGATTCAGCACTCTCAATCATTATCTGCCACTATAATGGTCTAGGCTGTTTTGTGGTTTTCTAGATTCTTGTTAATAGCTGGGAGAATAGAATAATTTTGGGAATGAATAGTACCCAAGTTTCTCATGTTAAATACAGTTTTGCTCACCAATCTTTGTCTAGGCAGTTCTAACTTTTCTTCTTCTGAACAGTATTAATATGTTACTCATCTTGGAAAGGTGTGTCTGATACTTACAATTTTAGAAGCTTGAGAGCCCTTTAGAAATGGCTCAGTTGAGATTAAAAAGAGTTCTTCCTAAAGCCTTAAATGTTAGACTAGTTATGTACATACTAATTTTGTTCTTATTTTAAAGGTCTCTGAATTACCTATAATTTTATAAGTGAGAAATTCTTAGAAAGTAAAATGATTGATAAGATATGTGTATATTCTTTATTTCAGATCTCGTGGAAGCCCTGAAGCCAGAGTATGTGGCACCCCTTGTCCTTTGGCTTTGTCACGAGAGTTGTGAGGAGAATGGTGGCTTGTTTGAGGTATTTGCACCTTACTGTTTTCTCTTATTAGTTTTCTCCAGTTGCTTGCATTTGTAAAAATCTGTACCAGTGGACATCACTTGTATATTTTTAAATATTGTGTCTGTGTTATAATTAAAAGTGTCGACTAATATCCATTTTTTGGAAAGTAATAGTAACTTTATAAATTCTGTTTTTACTTAGTTCTACTTTTGTAACATTCCTACGTAATGAAAATGTGGCTGGTTTGATCTGTTAGGTCAAAATGTGGGAAATTTCATTATTTAAGAAGCTGAATGATAAGGTGGAAAGAGGAAGCTTGGAGTTTAGAGTCAACCAGGCCAGATTTTGAATTCTTATTCTGGGAATTGCTGATTTGACCTTCCTGAGCTTTAGTTTTCTGGGGCTTTCTTGTGACAACTACAAGTCATATTTTAAACCCTTGGCATAAGGCCTAATACATAGCACTTACCCACCAGTTTTAATTATCAGTATAGCTGGAATTTAATCTTGTGTAATAGGTCAGTAAATATAACATTGTTTATTTTTACAAAAAAAATGAACTTTTCTGTTTTTCTTTATTGCAGAGGTTTAAATGTTTATTATAAAAATAGTTATCCACACATAATCCCATCATGCGGTGAGATCCATTGTTCACTGTTTGATGAAAGTTCTTTTAGACCTTTTAAAGCCAATTTATATATTTTTGATTACTTATTTGAATTTGATCTCTTTTTTCTAGCCTAAACCGTTGTATATTAGAACCCCCCCATTTTAAATTCTCTGTGGTAATAATGAACCTGTTGTATACAGAACCTATTGTAAACCTGGCTCAATTTAAAGTGAGGGATGTGTTAGCTTATTTCATTTGAATGAAAAGCTGATGGGTAAATTAAGAAAAAAAAAGTTTACATATCTCTAAGTAGAGATATGCACCTCCACTTTCCTAATCACAGCCATTGGATGTGAATTGTGGCATAGTAGAAGTAGAAAGAACTTTATACCTCTGTTTTATAGAAGAGGAAAATTTAATAATATCAAGCCATCTGTAATTCAAAATTTTGCCTGCTCTTCTTTTACCTCATTAAGGAATTTTAAAAAACGATTTATCTTTTACAGTTATGTTTATTACTAACTTTGTGAACAAAAATAATAAGTGCTGTTTGTGAAAATTTGCCTACGTTATCACTATCCAGAGAGAACTAGTATGAATATTTTTATGTCTTTCCTTCCAGTCTTTTATTAGATATGTGTTTTATTTTTTATTTTTATTTTTTTTGAGACAAATTCTTTCTCTGTTGCCCAGACTGAAGTGCAGTGGCGTGATCTTGGTTCACTGCAACCTCCACCTCCCGTCCTGCCTTAGCCTCCTGAGTATCTGGGATTACAGGCACCCACCGCGAAACCCAGCTAATTTTTGTATTTTTAGTAGAGATGGGGTTTCACCATGTTGGTCAGGCTGGTCTGGAACTCCTGACCTCAAATAATCTGCCCGCCTTGGTCTCCCAAAGTCCTGGGATTACAGGCGTGAGCTACCGCACCCGGCCTAAATAGGTGTTTTATACACCCAAACACACAGACAATTAGGATAATTCTGCAGATGAAGTTTTGTTATGTTGCTGTTTTCTTTTACTGTATTGTGAACATTTTTAGTGAGAAACATTTGGCATGCCTGATTGATAAAATATACTACGAGCTGTGCATAATATCCTGACTTAAACCTTGAAAGTAAATTGCCACTTTTTGAAGTTCTGATAGATATCTAGAGTGGCAGATACAAATATTTTTGGCTCAGCTGGTGCAATTGTTTTTAGCACCTGAGAGGAGCTTGTAGCTTATTACTTCCCTTCCAAAATACAGTAAAAAGTGGTAGTTATTTTGTCAGTTATCAAAACCACTGCTGATTAGTGTAACTATATCAAGGCTGACTGCTTGTATCATAAAAGGTGTAGGCATATTAATATAGAGGCAAAGGGTGATGAAAAGCCACACCCTTGAACTTAGAGCCACTAAGATGTCTGCTGATACATTTCTTCTATCATATGCATATGAAATTTTTGTGATAAGTTTGAGTACACTGTAGTTGTGGTGTTTGAAGTTATGACAAACAGATTTTCTTTACATCAGACTCATCAGACTTTTTTTTTTTTTTTAGGGTTTTTCTTGAATGACCTCTAGAAAAAATTATAGAAGTGAATAATTTATCTTTCTGGGTAGCAGTTATTATTTGGTCGTTTGTCTTATCTCTGCATAAAGATGTTTCATTAAAATGAGTATATGTAGTTCACTAAGTCAAATACTCTCTTTATTTGGCTTTGGTTTTCTTTGTAATTCAGTAGGTCCTTCAAGAGGGACATTTATTTGGATCTCATGATATGCTAGGCAGTGTACTATTTATATTGTTTGCTTCATGGTAACACATGAAATATGTACTGTCATTTTTATTTTACATTTGAGGAAACTTGGATTTAGGCAGGTCACATAATTTGGCCAGGGTAGTCAGTAGACAAATTTGTGTCAAGCCTTGGTCTCTGACATCAGATTCATTCTTTTCTGTTACATGCATTTCTGCTTCATTGTGCTGTTTTAAGTTTGTGCTCTGATAACATGAACGGTGCAAAGTCATGGGGGCCAGTGGACTCTTATAGACCTGTATTATTTTCATCTCTTGTCGCCTTGGATTCTAATACTCCTAGTAAAGGAGCTGACTTTTTTTTAATTAAAAAAATTGTATCAGTGATTTCACATTAGATGGTATAATGTTTTCCCCCTCTTTTTGATAGGTTGGAGCAGGATGGATTGGAAAATGTAAGTCTCTCTTAGTTTTTGGTTTGTATAGATTATTTCCTTATCTTTAAACCTGCATATCCAGTTGAGGTGGGTAAGATTTTGGTCAAATGCCTAACCATTGGATATAGTGCTTGCATAGTCAAACTTAAACATTGTTATAGCAACAGGTATTTTTAAACACTGTGATTGTCCTATAGGTCTGTGGCCCTTTCAAGATCCTATCTATCCTTCCTGTAGGCAGTCCTTATTCAGGACTTGTCCTGTCTTGTTCAGAGCTGGCTATTCCTTCAGACAGCATATATTGATAATCATCCTCCCATGTCTTTGACTTCCCAAACGCTTGTTCTTGCTGTTTCAGCAGATAAGTGAGTGGGAGGGAGAGCTGTTTTGGAAAAAGATGGGTTGAGACTTTTCTAGAGCAGCAGGCAAGTTCTCCAATTTTCCCATGTAATTATTTTCTTCTATGAAGCAGAAGACGTCAAGGGGAATGAGGAATCACATTGGACAACTTACTGGGACAGAAATTGCAGCTAATCTATGGGAATTATTCGGCTTTAGCCCAGTAGTAAATTTACTTGGCTTCAACCCTCTCCTACCCCATCTCTCAAACCTTGTGAACTCCAAATTTGAGAATTGCTTTATGGCATTAAAAAAATTGTGAAAAATTCTATGTCTCAGCTTATATTTAGTTGGCTATGGGTATCAAAATTAATCCAATTAACTGAATCAGTTAAAAGGTTGCTATCTCTGGAGGGCATTGCTGTAGTAGTATAATATTTTTAGAATTAATGGTCATTTTCTCTAATTGTTAAAATGGCTTATATTCTTGAAGCATTTTTGAGTGTCTTATTACATTCATTTAAAAAAGGAACATAAAGTTTTGCAGTAAAAGCTATATCTGGCACTTTATCAATAGGAAAGCTCTAGACACAGGCATTTCTGTCATTCCCAAAGACAAATCTTCAGTTTAACAATAATCAATATCTGACTATTATGTTTAAGGTTATTAGTAGTTATTTATACCTCTGGTTTTTAAAAAGAAAACAATGTTAAAAATTCTCCTTATGCAGCAGTAATGGTTTTTATGAATCTGTGCATTCTAACTGACTTCTTGTGGAAATAGAGTTAGAGCAAAGAGAAGGTAAGGGAGAATTATTTGGGGCCACCTGTTACACTAAATTTTTGTTAACGGAAGTCTTTGACCTTTTATTTACTATTAGTCTTCAGTTTGCTAACTCAGCGAAGCTTTATTCAGTTATCTTCATTTTATAAATAAGAAGAATGAAGTATATTACTTTGGAGATCTGTGGTCGTGAAGTCAGTCTTTTGATGTGATTATTATATGATTAAACTTTCTCACATACAGCATAACATTCTACCTTTAGTACTGCCTAGCATAGTCAGAGGAGAAATTTTTCCCTTCAGCTTCAAATGTTTCTTTAAATTGACCTTATCCTAATGGGTTTATTAGGAAAAATTCATTTTAAGGCTTATGGTAAAACTCTTTAGGAGTTAGAATCCCTTTTTTTCTAAATTTCCTTTCTCTTAATAAATGAAAGGGTTCTTATGCATCTTACTTTCTGTCTCTCAACTATGTGCTCAGTATGTTATTTTTGTTTCTATAACCAGTACGCTGGGAGCGGACTCTTGGAGCTATTGTAAGACAAAAGAATCACCCAATGACTCCTGAGGCAGTCAAGGCTAACTGGAAGAAGATCTGTGACTTTGAGAATGCCAGCAAGCCTCAGAGTATCCAAGGTAAAGAGAGTCCCCCGTCAGTTAGCCCTGGTTGGGGAATCAGAGGCAGCAAGCATTTTCTTCTCTTATGGAGTTGTCTTCTATGTTAAATGTAGTGTTAAGACACTTGAATCGTCTATTGCATATTTTCTGCTCTAGTAGGTATTAGAATTCTTCACATTTAAGATATTTATGTTATTCTCACTGTCAGTTTTTCAGCTTTATTATTATCCTGTTTTTTTGGGTTTATGTGTGATTGGGGGATGGATGGCATAAGATGTTTACTCATTTGTGCTGAATGCACTTACATCCTCACTGATGGTTGGTTTCAAAGTCTTCCATTATCTACCCTTATGCTCCCAATCTTACCATGTTTTTCTTTCTTTCTTTCTCAAAAAGATTATTTAAGCCTTTTTATTATTTAGGCTTAGCTCTTTTCTGTTTAGTGCGTAAATGTGGCTTTGTTTTAGCACTTTGTCTTTGCTACTGATTCTCTGCTTTTCTAACATACTTCTTCTGCCTTTGATGTCCTCTGCTAATCTTAATGCTTCTTTAGAAAAACCCAAGCCCCAGATATTCAACAAAACCTGTCCAGATATTCTAGGGTATATTGATCTTTCTGTTAGCTGAACTCCTAGCGCTTGAGCATCTAGTTTTAACTGTTCTCCACTTCTTTTGTTTCATGAATGTATGGTTTCTTAATTGCCTGGTAAGTTCCTTTGAGGCAGAGACTGTATCTTGTTTGTACTTCTTGTATATGTTTGGTGTTAGCATAGTGCGGAACTCATAGAAGGGACTTAATAATTGCTTATTAACTTGAATTATTTAATCTCCTATTACATACCACAGAAATAGATAACTAAATAAAAGTCAGATTTTTTTTTTCTAGCGTAACTCACATATGCATGTAATATATGAAATTTGAAGTATTTTTCTGAAAAGATCATGAGTCAAGGTCATTTTATAGAAAAACATTTTTTTCTCATAGTAATGTAATATTTAAAGTTTGATAGAAGAATATATTTGAAAAATGACTATTCCGTTTTTTTTTCTCCTTAATGATACTTTCCTACCTACTGGAATACCCACTGAAGTTTTCATTATGCTTATTCTCAATCAGATGATAACATGATTGTTATGTCATAACTGGTAACATTTTTGTATTTTATATTTAGACATTTGAGAAATTTATTCTGTGAATAACAGTCACTTATCCATGAAAATAAATGAAAGAAAAGTATAGTAAAAGCTTTCCTCTGATATTTATCTCAAAAAGTGTTTCTGCCTCAAAAGTGTTAAACTTATTAAAAAGCTAACTAATTGAATTATTATAACTAATTATAAGTGAAAAGATACCTCTATTTGAAGCACAATTTAAAAAAAATGATCTTTTCGATGAGAATTGACTTTCCAGAGCATCTATTCTAGCGTTTTTATTTTATAGATGATGGAACTAAATCCCAGGAAAAGCTAAACTAGCCAGTATTTGAGCCAAGAAGTAATTCAAGTTGTCTGTTTCTGGAAGGAAGTGGCTTTCAACTAAATAGCCTTCCCTCTAGATAGGAATATGAATGGGATGGTAGGGGGAAGATTAATAGGCAAGAAACTTCCCTACTGGTGTCATCAGGAATGGCAGATATCTGTGGTCTTCTCAGACTCTGTAATTTGGTTATTTATTTATTTATTTTTAAGACGGAGTCTTGTTCTGTCTCCCAGGCTGGAGTACAGTGGCGTGATCTCAGCCCACTACAACCTCTGCCCCTTGGGTTCAAGTGATTCTCCCACCTCAGCCTCCCAAGTAGCTGGGATTACAGGCATGTACCACCACGCCTGGCTAATTTTTATATTTTTACAAAAATTAAAAATTTTTGATTATGGTTTTGTCTGAGTTCAGAAGGAAGCCCATGTCTCCAAGCTTTGTTAGAAAGGTCCCAGGGCCTTCAGAATATCTTATGGATATGTGGATGCCCCATGAGCCTCCTTTATTAACCTTTTAGACCCACAGAACAGCAGCTTTTGATCTCTGTCTGGAGTCATTGGTTATGATGATGATTTTCTCTGGAAGAATTTTTGGTACTATCTTCAGAGCTATTACTTGTACAAAGAACTGGGAGTAGGGGTGAGGAGGTAATCTTGGCACTCTTTCATCCTGGGAAGAATGGAAATCAGTTGAGAGGAGGAATCAGTGATCTCTCCATCAGACAAATTGCATGTCTATAGACAAGTATTTCTCTTTAAAGGTTGTAAAATAGCTTAAAGACATTGGAAAGCCCAGAGCCCCCTTAGAATCAGATAACCAGGGAAGGATATGCTAGACAATGTCTTGTATTTCATTGAAGATGTCCATTTATTTTTGGCCTATTTCAGTCGCAATATTTTCCTTCAGTAGCCTGACATCATACATTCAGTTCATGAGTGGCAATGGAGGCTCTGTAGCAGGTTTGCTGAATGTTATAGGAATAATTATGTAGCATATTGTAGCTTTTCTTAGTCACGTCTTTAACAAAGCTTTTTTTTTTGTTTTTCATTTTTAATTTTAGAATCAACTGGCAGTATAATTGAAGTTCTGAGTAAAATAGATTCAGAAGGAGGAGTTTCAGCAAATCATACTAGTCGTGCAACGTCTATAGCAACATCAGGATTTGTAAGTGGGAAAAAAGCCTAAAGCGTTTGCCTTCTCTGGAGACTTTCCCTCCCTTCTTCCCTCCCTGCTTTCTTCCTTCCCTACTTCTTTCTCTTTTCTTTTGGATGCAGTTACTTTCTTTCAGTCTCTAATAATGGAGAGAAGCAGTGGCAGAGATAATTTAAAATAGAAGATTTATTCAGGAATCATTTATGATTGACTTTGTAACATATAGCCTGATTTCAACATACAGAGAATTCAGGACAGTTGAGCCACATGAAGAGATGGCTCAGGGTGAATTCTAACATGGTCCAGAGTACTTTATTTGTCTTTTTAATTTCTCCTTTTCCCTCTCTTAGATTTCTCTGGACTGTACCCTGCATTTCTTTTCCCTAATGGGAAAGGAGATCAGAGTGATTGGGTGTCAGTTTCCAAGGTTTTACCTAGTAGCCGAGTGGGGCTTGGAGAATGGAGGTAACCCACTCAGCTTCTTCTCCTGGTTGGAAACAGAGCTGCTGAAAGCTTATCATGAACTTTTTAGAGGGATGCTCCTTACTTGCGTATAATTTTTGGTAGGCTCCACTGGGGGGTGTGATGAATCAGGTTAGCTGCCTGAGTGGTGCCAACCCCATTTTTACCCCCTGCAGTGCTGTTTGGAAACTGACTCAGGGAGGTACTGAATGGAAGAGGAAAAAAGGGAGTACCTCAACTGTTGGTAAAATGACTTGTGGCTAAACTGATATCTAGTCCTGATATCTATGCCTGCCTGGACTGTCTGTCTTCCATATACAGTTCTCATTCTACCCATTCATAGTTCTTTATCTGTTTAAGGATAGCTTTAAATTGACTTTAAGTAGATTTAAGTTGTGTGGGAATTTGTATTTGGGAGGGGAGACTATGACACCATGACTCCTGGAGGTTATGTGCTCCCAGGTTCTTTGTTGTGTTTTTTACCCCTTTACCTAATGCACACAAGGCTTTAAACCTCTATATTGAAAGTGAAGTGCGTATAATCAGCAAAATTTTGTTTGAAATGTAAATAATTTTGAAACTTTTTTCACATACAAAAAATTATTTTCTAAGCTATTTATTTCTAAATGAATGATGATAAAACTGTATAAAATATGTACTAAATATTGATAGAATTTGAACATAAGCTCAGATATTAAACTTTTGCTTTTTCTTTTTCAGTACCATTAGATTTCTGTATTTAACTGTATGACAAGTATCATTTTTTTTCTTGACCATCAATAATCCTACTTTTGTAACATTTTCTAACTCTTTAGAAAAGGATATCTAGTTTAGTGCTCTTTTGGGTTTGTTTCTTTTAAGGGAAGCATCGATGTTGTATTTTAGAACTATTTCAACATGGCTGCAAGTAAAATGCTTCCCACTGAGTCAGAAATTCGAGGACAATTGTGATAGCTCATGTGAAATTTGCCTATTTACTGTTCCTGTTTGTATCCTTTCTTAAAAAAACTGTACTGGATAAATAGGAAGAAGTAAGTCGTTTGCCATATTAGATTCTGATGTTTTGTAACCTACGGTAGGCATTGTGATAAAGAAAGTTAAAATTCTAATTTTAAGCCTGAGAATGTGGTCAGTATATAAATGTGGTTTTTCCTCAAAATAAGGGTTGGCAAACCTTTTTGATGAAGGGCCATATAGTAAATATTTTAGGCTTTGTGGGCTACATAGTGCTTCTATTCTATTACATATTCTTTCTCTTTTTCTTGTTTTTAACCAGCTTGTATAAACCATTTTAGCTCTTAGTCCTTGTTTGCCAACTTCTACTTCAGAATAAAAATGTTTGAAAAATTGGACATTATTCTTTAATATGTACTTCACTTATTAGCTGTGCATATTATCACTAAGTAGAAAAAGACAACATCTAGTTAGACAAAGGATATTCCTGGGAAGGAAATTCAAGTTAAATTTTATTTCACTTAAAAACATTATGAGGGACTGGGCGCAGTGGCTCATGCCTGTAATCCCAGCGCTTTGGGAGGCCGAGGTGGGTGGATCACAAGGTCAGGAGTTCCAGACCAGCCTGGCCAACATGGTGAAACCCTGTCTCTACTGAAAATATAAAAAAAATTTAGCCAGGCATGGTGGCACGGGCCTGTAGTCCCAGCTACTCGGGAAGCTGAGGCAGGAGAATCGCATGAACCTGAGAGGCAGAGGTTGCAGTGATCGAAGATCGTGCCACTGCACTCCAGCCTGGGTGACAGAGCGAGACTCCATCTCAAAACAAACAAACAAAAACCATTATGAGGCAATCAAATTTACATCCATTAAGCAGCGTTTTACTCATCTGTTTACAGTGAACTTTATACATTAGATCTTACGAGCAATTTACTATCCTTAATAACAAATTCATTATTTTTTGGATTTTTGGGTAGCTAATAGTTGCTGAATTAGAGACAGGAAAGTTGAGTATGAGGCATACTATCTGTTAGCAAGAAGCAAGCAATAAAAAAGTTCTTAACTGTAAATGAAGTCCTTTTCTACACATTACCTAGTTTCTATTAAAAAAATAAAATATAATTGCAATAATTGTGCTCCATCAAATTCACTAACATTCTGTTCACATCTATTCAAAAACAAAACTAGGTATGTAAGAAGTTAATAGTTTTGAAAAGTTATCAGTGAAATAAATTACTTTTTAAAACTGTCCCTAGGCTGGAGCTATTGGCCAGAAACTCCCTCCATTTTCTTATGTTTATACGGAACTGGAAGCTATTATGTATGCCCTTGGAGTGGGAGCATCAATCAAGGATCCAAAAGATTTGAAATTTATTTATGAAGGAAGTTCTGATTTCTCCTGTTTGCCCACCTTCGGAGTTATCATAGGTCAGAAATCTATGATGGGTGGAGGATTAGCAGAAATTCCTGGACTTTCAATCAACTTTGCAAAGGTATGGCTAATAAGAAACGTTTATTTTGCTTTTCTGTTTCTGTAAATATTATTCATTAATGTCATATCTTATATGTATGTGTGTGTAGTGTGTGTATATATTTATATAATTATTTATAGTGGTTCGTTTAGCATATCTTTTGATTTTTCTTTTTAAGAATAAAAGAGGGGAGAGTTAGTTCAAAATGCCAGCAAAAAGAAGAAAATAACAAGTATGCGTAGTCCCATAACCCTGGCATAATGTTATTCTCTCTCTGCCATTTACTTGATTCTTGACCAAGGGTAAATAATATCTCTAGGCTTCAGTTTCCTTATCTATAAAATGGATATGATAATCCTCACCTCATGACATTGGTGAAGAAGCAAGCCAGGGAGGAGTATTTAAAGGAAATAGCACATACTTGGCTTGTTTTTGGAACAGTAATAGGGCCAGCATAGCTGTAGAGCGAGCAAGGGGGCAATGGTAGGAGAAGGCCCTGGAGTAATTGTAAGGATTTCAGCATATACTTTGATGAATATGGGAAGCCATTTGTTGATTTGAGCTGAGAAGTGACATGATCTGGCTATGTTCACACACTGGCACAAGCTTGTTGCTGTTGGAGAGTAGGTTATAAGGGAGTCAAGCATGAAAGCAGAGAAACCACTGAAGAGTCTATTATAGTAATCCAAGTAAAAGTGCTGCATATGAGGGTTAGCAAAGAGGAGTCAAGGATGAAGATATTTGTTCTGGATAACTGGGATTTTATATATATATATAGATATAGATGGGTGCATATATACATTGTATATAATTATGCATTACACATCTATATGTAATGTATAATTATGTATAGTGTATTTCATAAGTATAGTAGTTACATATGGCATTATGTATAATTTATACATACACATTTATTTTAAGGTGGGGTTGATCAGGAGTTGGTTTTAAGTATGTTTGAGGTGTCTGTTACACATTTAAGTGGAAATGTAAGATGGACAGTTGAATATATGAGTCTAGAGTTCAGGGAGGGGTCTAACTGGGTCCTTAGCATTTAGGTGATGTTTAAAGACTGGAGATTAGATGAAGTCACCTAATGTGTGAGAATAAGTAGAGAAGAGGCCTGAGTTTAGAGGCCCTGAAATGGTGAGAGGGTAAAGAGATGCAGAGGAACTAGCAAAAAGAGACTGCAGAGGAATGGTTGGTGAGGTATGAGGAGTATCATGAGAATGGGGTATTTGAGAAGCCAAATGAATAAAGTGTGTCAAGAAGGAGGAGTGAACAATGGTGAGAAGTTCTTTGAGATAGGGTGTATTTTGTTTCTTGGAGTAAGATTCAGGTTATGAGCTTGGTAATTGTAAATCATGGGGCTATGAGCTGGTATCTGTAACTTTGACTGATTGGAGAACTTATTTACTGGTGGATCAGTTAGCCCATTGCTGCTCTGAGTTGATGGCCACTTATTTTATTAGAGTGTTTCATGAAGTTGGGAGGAAGACAAGAAATATGTGCTGGGCAGTTTGCTGTTTCATTCACACTCCCATGGTTAGTTGCTATATACTTTGAACAATGTAAATGCAAAAAATTAAAACAAATGTTTCAAAATTCCCCCTAACCATTGGAAATTGTAAATGGTGTTCATACATCTTGGAACTTGAATCCTAGTCTTCTTAAGCTTGACTTTTTCAAGCTATATGACACAGTAAGGCCGACCTTCATTTGTCTTCTCATCAACCACCTCCTCTTCTTCTTTTTCTTCTTCTTCTTCTTCCCCTTCTTCTTCTTCTTCTTCCTCCTCCTCTTCCTCCTCCTCCTCCTCCTCCTCCTCCTCCTCCTCCTCCTCCTCCTCCTCCTCCTCCTTCTTCTTCTTCTTCTTCTTCTTCTTCTTCTTCTTCTTCTTCTTCTTCTTCTTCTTCTCTTCTTCCTTCTTCTTCCTTCTTCTTCCTTCTTCCTTCTTCTTCCTTCTTCTTCCTTCTTCTTCTTCTTTTTTTTTTTTAAATCCTTTTGGGTTCTGAGGAAGGCTGGGAAACTGGCCCTCTGCAATGAAAGTGGGATCATTTGAGTGTATGCCTCAGGTTTTGGTTTTCCTGACCTATTGTTTTCTTACATACCTTGGTGCATTCTTTGTTTGATACATTGAGGTTAAGTGGCTATTAAGTTACACAGTGTCCTTAGTATCTACTCTTTGTAGATAATTTACAAAGTATTATAAGAGAGGGATATTCACATTGACAGTGCTTTCATTTTGAACATGGTTGTAAGATTTTTCTTTGTGTTTTAGTTGTGTCATTTGTATTTGGTATATGTGACCTGAAATTACTAGCACTGGCCCATTTGTTCGTTCTTATTCAATGAATATTTATTGGATGCCCAATATGTTCTAGGCACTGTTATAAGTTCTGGGAATACAGCCTAGTTTATTGTCTCTTGGCAAATAATATGTAATTAACAGTCAACAAGGCTTTATGAATGCCAAGAAAGAACACAAATATATCTTCTCTGCTCCAGAAGAGCTGACTGTCTTGAGATTGGGGGCTTGATTATTTTTCAATCACACGATTAAGAAGAAGAAGCCAAACAGAGAGAGATAACTTGGCGAGAAATGTGAGCCTGTGGACAGTAAAATGTCACTTGCGAGTAGCAGTATCCACAGGCAGAACCTGTGGAGCAAGAAAGTTTGCTAATAAAATTTTGTTTACTCTAACTTAGGTTCTTCATGGAGAGCAGTACTTAGAGTTATATAAACCACTTCCCAGAGCAGGTGAGTTATTGATATACTAATTCCATAATACATACTTTTATTTCCTGATTAACCTTTTAAACAACATCAGTGTGTTAAACTGGTGTAGAGTGACCTAATAAAACATATCACAAATTGTTATGCACGTGTGAGCCATTAGAGTAGACTGGTGTTAACTAGTACCTGTTTTGGTCACCTTAAGCTTTGTCCTTTAATAGTCTTAAAAATTTATTTCATAATTTATCCCTGTTGATGTATGTGTTATTAACAACTGAAAGGAACATTCGTGTGTGTGCTCTAAACTTAGTGATTGACTATAATCTGTTATGGTTCTTAGGATTATTGTTCTTTTCTCAGGTATTTATCCTTATACTGATTTTCATAAAGCAAACAATGTTAAAAGATACAGAATTTCTTGTAGTTCATTTTTTTCTATTTTGTTTTGGAGAAAATAAAAACAAGTCTGCTTAAATAATCATTTTTACTTTTCTCAAAAATATCTTACTTGTTTAGATAATTGGATATATTTATTTCTTTACTTTGATGTTTGAATGTTGTCTAATTATATACTGGTCATATAAGGTGGTAGAATACAAAAAGGAATGTTTTGTTAATATTTGTCATTTCACGTTATACAATGTAGAGGTCAGCAAGTAGCTAGAATCCTACTTGAATATTTTTCTTAAACCTTTTTATTTTTCTAAAAAATTTATAAGATTTTTATTGCTTGAAGCTGAATAGCTTTATTTCCGTGTAAGTATTATAGCATAAGTTTTCAAAACAGCTCATTTTATGTGAAACAATACACTTTGTGGTGATTGTGCATTGATCAAATATCTGCTGGATACTTAGTATTTGCAAGGCACAGTATTAGGTAGTAGGTAATTTTCTAACCTGGCTGCATATCAAAATCACCCAAGTTATTACATTATATTATCTGTTAATTTAAGTAAAATGTAGATTTTCAATCCCAATCTTGGAAATTGTGTGTGTGTGTGTGTGTGTGTGTGTGTGTGTGTGTGTGTGTGTGTGTGTGTATGCGTGCATGTATGTATGTGGTGGGGTGGTGGTGTTGGTGACAGTGGCTAGGAAGCTCCTTACGTGTTTCATGTGTAACCAGCCCTATGGGTCCACTTGGAAACCACTGTTACAAGGGAAGTAGAAATGTGTAAGATAGGTTTCTGCCATTAGGGATTTTAAAATATGAAAAGAGAGATTAGATTTATAGTCCAGAGTGATGATAACTGAACAGTGATGTGAATAGGAAGGTCTAGAGAATAACTTTTTAATTTTTTTTACCTCCTTAGCCTCAAGTTATATTTCTCATGAATTATTTTTTCTCAGTACAGCCTGTGCATTTTCTTTAAGTAGTTTTAAAATTTACTGTCTAGTAAATGTGAATGTTCAAAATATGAGATACTTGTGGTTTAGAACCTTTTAAACTGCAGAAAACCAAGGTCACGACTGCTGTTTAGAATTTACTACTGTTTATAAAACACACCAATTGATGAGACACAGAGTGTCAAGCATCAGGAGACTGATAACAACATCTCTTAATGGCTCATTTGTTGGCTATACTGGTAGTGTCATAGGCTGACTTACCCTCATCATGTTAAAAATAACCACTAGAAGGAGTGAAGGAAACCTTACAGTAGTACTTTCTTTTCTGTCTGTTTTTTTTTTCGTTTTATATAAACTTTATTATTTTAAAAAAGAATTTTAACTTTTATTTTCGATTCAGGAGGTATCTGTGCAGATTTATTACATGGGTGTATTGTGTGATGCTAAGCTTTGGGATATAAATGATCCCATCACTCAAGTAGTGAGCATAGTACCCAATAGGTAGTTTTTCAGCCCTTGCTCTCCCTACTCTAGTAGTCCCCATTGTCTGTTGTTCCCATCTTTATGTCCGTGTGTACCCAGAGTTCAGCTCCCACTTATAAGTGAAAACATACAGTCTTTGGTTTTTTGTTCCTGCATTAATTCACTTAGGATAATGACGTCCAACTGTATCCATGTTGCTGTGGAGCACATGATTTTGTTCTTTTTCATAGCTGCGTAGTATTCCATGGTATATATGTACCACATTTTCTTTATCCATTTCACCATTGATGGGCACCTAGATTGATTCCATGTCTTTGCTACTGTGAATAGTGCTGCAGTGAGCATATGAGAGCATGTGTCTTTTTGATGGAATGATTTCTTTTCCTTTGGGTATATATCCAGTAATGAGATTGCTGGGTCAAATGGTAGTTCTGTTTTAAGTTCTTTGAGAAATCTCCAGACTGCTTTTCATGGTAGCTGAACTAATTTACATTCCCTCCAACAGTGTATAAATGATCTGTTTTATCTGCAGCCTCACCAGCATCTGTTATTTTTTTGACTTTTTAGTAATAGCCATTCTGACTGATGTGAGATGGTATCTCATTGTGGTTTTGATTTGGATTTCTCTGATGATTAGTGTTATGAAGCATTTTTTTAATGTTTGTTGGCCACTTGTGTGTCTTCTTTTGAGAAGTGTCTGTTATGTCCTTTGCCCATTTCTTAATGGGATTATTTGTTTTTTGCTTGTTGAACTACGTTCCTCATAGATTCTAGACATTAGACCTCTGTTGGATACATAGTTTGAGAATATTTTCTCCCATTCTTTAGGTTGTCTGTTTACTCTGTTCATAGTTCAATTAGGTCCTACTTGTTAATCTTTGATTGTAATTGCTTTTGAGGACTTAGCCATAAATTATTTCCTAAGGCTCATGTCCAGAATGGTATTTCCTAGGTTTTATTCTAGAATTTTAATACTTTGAGGTCTTACATCTAAATATTTAATCCATCTTGAGTTAATTTTTGTATATGATGAAAGGTGGGAGTCTAGTTTCATTTTTCTGCATATGGCTAGCCAGTTATCCCAGCACCGTTTATTGAATAGGTGGTCCTTTCCCCATTCCCTGTATTTGTCAACTTTGTCAAAGATCAGATGGTTGTAGGTGTGTGGGTTTACTTCTGGGTTCTCTGTTCTTTTCCATTGGTCTTTTCTTGTACCAGTGCCATGCTGTTTTGGTTACTGTAGTTTTATAGTATAGTTTGAAGTCAGTTAATGTGATACTTCCAGCTTTGTTTTTTTTACTTAGGATTGCTTTGACTATTCTGGCTCTTTCTGGTACCATATGAATTTTAGAATAGTTTTTTCTAATTCTATAAAAAATGGCGAAACCCCGTCTCTACCAACAATACAAAAAACTAGCCGGGCGTGGTGGCGGGCGCCTGTAGTCCCAGCTACTCGGAGAGGCTGAGGCAGGAGAATGGCGCGAACCTGGGAGGCGGAGCTTGCAGTGAGCCGAGATCGCGCCACTGCACTCCAGCCCGGGCGACAGAGCGAGACTCCGTCTCAAAAAAAAAAAAAAAAAAAAAAAAAAAAGGCACTGGTGGTTTCATAGGAACAGCATCGAATCTGCAGATTGCTTTGAGTAGTATGACCATTTTAACAATATTGATTCTTCCAACCCATGAGTATGGAATGTTTTTCCATTTGTTAGTGTTGTCTGTGATTTCTTTCAGCAGTGTTTTATAGTTCTCCTTGTAGAGATCTTTTACCACCTTGATTAGATGTATTCCTAGATATTTTATTTTTTTTTGTGGCTATTGTAAATGAGATTGCGTTCTTGATTTGGCTGTCAGCTTGAATATTATTGGTGTATGGAAATGCTACTCTTTTTTGTTCATTGATTTTGTATCCTGAAACTTTTACTTGACTCATTATCAGTTCTAGGAGCCTTTTGGTAGATGGAGTCTTTAGTGTTTTCTAGGTATACAATCATATCATTGGTGAAGAGAGATAATTTGACTTCTTTTCCTGTTTGGATGTCTTAAAAATTTTTTTTTTTTCTTGCTTGATTGCTCTGGGTAGGACTTGCAGTACTGTGTTGAATAGGAGTAGAAATTTAAGAATGGGGTAAACGGTATTGGTTGTATGCTCAACAAATGTTTGTTGACTAACAGGGTCAAAAGAGACCAAGAGGAGTCCTTGACATTGCCAATGGTTATTTAAAAAAATCTGATGTATCAAATATTGATGTTTGAAATTTAGTGATTCAGGTATTCTGACTGCTTTTAATGTTGAATTATTTTTTCTAGTGAGTTCAGGAACATTATTATCATTTTTTATTATACTTTAAGTTCTGGGGTACATGTGCACAATGTGCAGTTTTGTTACATAGGTATACACGTGCCATGGTGGTTTGCTGCACCCGTCAACCCGTCACCTATATTAGGTATTTCTCCTAATGTTATCCCTCCCCTTTTCCCCCGCACCTTGACAGGCCCCAGTGTGTGATGTTCCCCTCCCTGTGTCCATGTGTTCTCATTGTTCGACTCCCACTTATGAGTGAGAACGTGTGGGGTTTGATTTTCTGATCTTGTGATAATTTGCTGAGAATGATGGTTTCCAGCTTCATCCATGTCCCTGCAAAGGACATGAACTCATCCTTTTTTATGGCTGCATAGTATTCCATGGTGTATATGTGCCACATTTTCTTTATCCAGTCTATTATTGATGGACATTTGGGTTGGTTCCAAGTCTTTGCTATTGTGAATAGTGCTGCAATAAATATACGTGTGCATGTATTTTATAGTAGAATGATTTATAATCCTTTGGGTATATACCCAGTAATGGGATTGCTGGGTCAAATGGTATTTCTAGTTCTAGATCCTTGAGGAATCGCCACACTGTCTTCCACAGTGGTTGAACTAATTTACACTCCCACCAACAGTGTGAAAGGATTCTTATTTCTCCACATCCTCTCCAGCATCTGTTGTTCAGGAACATTATTTCAAACCATAGTTTTTTAGTTTTGCTGAGCTTACAGTGGAAACGCTATTAAATTCTTTCACATCTTCTTATAGTAATCTTTGGTTTTTAAGACACTGTTTTTCTTTTCTTTCTAGGAAAATTAAAATGTGAAGCAGTTGTTGCTGATGTCCTAGATAAAGGATCCGGTGTAGTGATTATTATGGATGGTATTTTATTTATAATTCTTATAATAATATTATTAGATTGATAGGCTTTGTGTATGACATAATACTTCACCATAGAAGTTGATTAATAAGTTAGTATTTGTCTTCCATTTGTTAGAAAACAAGACAAGCATTTTTAAACTCTAAGAAAAATAACGAAGGAGGGGGAGAAGCATTTATTTCTGGGGTCAGGCTGGGAAGGGTGAGGCGTTTCATTTGGGTTTAAGACAACATAACCAAAGCACAGAAGTGATAAATGTGGCTTGTATTGATAAAATAGAGGAGAATTAAGCTTGCTGGAGTATGTTTTTGGCTGGAAGGAATATTAGATAGTCCTCACTTGACAGTTAGGCTGTATTTTAGGTATTCTTTAATGTGTTAGCTATTTGGAACTTGGAACGTATTTGAACACTAAATTATTCGTATAAATGGTAGTTAGGCTCCTAGACTTGTGCTTTTATAAGTTGCTAGACTTGAACTTATGATGTGGTTTAAACATCACAGCCACATTGTATTTGCAGTGGGAAAAAAGATTATAGTAGTTTAATAAATATTGAAATACTAGTAATGAAACATAAGGTGAAGATACGATGCTTAAAATTTGTAAATTTTAGGCTGGGTGCGGTGGCTCACATCTGTAATCCTACAACTTTGGGAGGCCGAGGCGGTTGGATCACGAGGTCAGGAGATGGAGATCGTCCTGGCTAACATGGTGAAACCCCGTCTCTACTTAAAATACAAAAAAATGAGCCGGGCATGGTGGTGGGCGCCTGTAGTCCCAGCTACTTGGGAGGCTGAGGCAGGAGAATGGCGTGAACCCGGGAGGCAGAACATGCAGTGAGCCGAGATCACGCCACTGCACTCCAGCCTGGGTGACTGAGCAAGACTCTGTTTCAAAAAAAAAAAAAAAAAAAAAAATGTACATTTTATAAATTAAATTTTAAAAATTACATTTAAATTTAAAATTTATAAGTTTTAAAGTTTAAGAACAAAAAAGTAGATATTTGTTGTCAGTGATTTTGGAACCTAAGGACAGTATAAAGTTTGACATTATTTAATATTTGGAATATAAGCTTATCATTTTTGTTGTAAATACATAGGTTATACTGTATATGCTGTTTTGAAACTTGCTTTATTTTTGCTTAATAATCAACTGAGAACATTTTTGATGCTCTTAAATATTATGTATGTTCTTTATCTTCCTTTTCCTCCTTTTCCTCTTCGTTTCTCTTTTTAGGTTTTCATGCTTGTCATTCCAGATGTTGGCCAACACTTGGCTACTATTCTCCCAGTTCTCTTTTAGTCTTCTCACCATTGTACCAAATGTAACATACCAAAAAAAAAAGTCCTGCTGAAACCTTGCTTTAATTTTTACTGTTCTCTCTTGATCTGCTCCAGTTATTGAAATACAACTTGGTAATGGTCCTTAGTATATTAGAATTTGTAGGCAAAGTATAGATGAAATTGGTTATTCAGTTGCCTGTGTGATAAAAATAAAAATCTTATTTGAAATACATTGACATGCCTTTCCTTATTTTTGGTTATAATTAGATTTTTCTTTAGTGTGCAATTTAAAATCATATTTCTAGTTTTGCAGAGCTAAATATGAAACAGATAATAATCTGTCCCTAGTAAGTTAGTAAATAGAGGGACAGCTGTCTTATTCATTACTTACTCACTTATTTGCTAAGTTGCTCAGTCATATCATTTATTCACGGATTTATTAATTAATAAACATTTATTAGGTGCCTTTTTTTCTGTACAGGAACTATTCTAGTTGATGGGAAAATAAGAGTGAGCAGAACAGTCATGATCCTGCCCTCATGTGGCTTATACCTTCATTCCCACTTATTTCCTCTGCATGCTCTTCTTGACTGCTTTGGCAGAATGTTTGAAAGTTCAAGTGTGGTTACCTGTACTTTGTAGTGGGATTATTTGAAATATTTAAGGTGGAAATAATTGGGATCTGAATAGCAGTTGGAGAGCCTTAAGAAAAGTGAAAGAACTGCTATTTCATAGTTAAGAAAGGATTTTTGAAGCTCCTCTTCTCTCTGCCTTTCAGAGTCTGGATGAATGGATTAAAATGAATGCTTTGTAATCCAAACTTGGACACCTTTACATGTTAGAACTCTTTCAGTAATTGGATTTTGTTTTTGAAACCTTGACAGGAATTGTTGAACCTATGTTGGTTAACTAGTTATGTCTTTTGGTAGTAACTTCTTTTATTTTTTCTTTTATTTACTTCTCAGTGTATTCTTATTCTGAGAAGGAACTTATATGCCACAATCAGTTCTCTCTCTTTCTTGTTGGCTCTGGAGGCTTTGGTGGAAAACGGACATCAGACAAAGTCAAGGTAAGCCATGACTTTATAAGCAAAACATATGTGTAGTTAAGGATTCTTACCTATACAATTGAGACTTGAACAGCATGAGTTTGAACTGCATGAGCCCACTTATAGGCAAATTTTCTTATACATCTGCCACCCCTGGGACACCAAGACCAACCCCTCTTCTTCCTCTTCCTCCTCCTCCTCCTCCTCAGCCTACCCAATGTGAAAATGATGAGGATGAAGACCTTTATGATGATCTACTTCCACTTACTGAATAGTAAATATTCTTTCATTTTTTATGATTTTCTTTTTTCTAGCTTATTATTGTTATTATTATTATTTTTTTTTTTGCAGAGACAAGTGAACGTTTATTTTTGTGCCTTTCTTCCTATGTGTATGTCAAGTCTTTTTCAAAACAAGGCCTCAGGAAACTCCAGATTCAATTATGTCCCTGGGCTTGGTCGACTGCTGCAGGAGTCTTAGGGAGCCTTGTACAAATGCTAGAGTTGCTCATTTACCAACATTAAACCCTTGGATAGACGATGCAGCAAAGCAGGCCTTCTTCCTCCATGGAATGTGCTGATTTCAGATGAGGTGGCAGCCAGTGTAGAAAATGTTTCCTAGCTTATTTTATTGTAATAATGCAGAATATAATAACACAAAATATGTGTCAATTGATGGTTTATGTTATTGGTAAGGGTTTTGGTTAACAGTAGGCTATCAGTTGTTAGGGTTTTAGGGAGTCAAAAGTTATATGTGAATTTTTGACTGCATAGTCAGTGCTTCCAAGCCGCACAATGTTTAAGGGTCAACTGTATATTGATCTTATATTACTATATATGTAATCTTATAGCATAGAGACTCGGTAATCGGTACTTTGAAATAGTGTGTGTTCCTTGAATTTGAAGTGCCGTTTATGTTTATATATTCTCTGTACAACATATTTTATATATAGAAAAGCCTTGCTGAGTTAAGTATAATGTATCTGAGATAATTACGAGAATATTTGTTATTTTCTTGTACAATCTTTGCAGACCCCAGAAGTTTTTAGAAAAATTGAACACAAGTGATCCTTGTATAGATTAAAATCTTCATTTATTAAAGGACCTAAGTATTTTTCTTATGCAAGATAATTCTGGTTATTCTTTTGTTGTCAAATTCTAGAAATATATTTTTCCTAAAAATATTTAATTTCGATTTCACGTTAATCTGGCTTTACCTTTAAGTTATTTGTGGTAATAAGATTATACTGTAGTCAATATTCTTCTGTAGTAAATAAAATATTATTTAAAGCAGTATTGGGAAAAGACTTCTGGAATGGTGACGTAAGAAGCTCCTTGGACTTTCTTGTCAGTGAAACAACCATGACTTGTAAAAAATTATTTTAAAACACAGCTATTTAATGTCTCTGGAAATTGTCCTAAGAGTATAGAGCAGATGAAGAAACATTTATTCAAGAAAATCTATTATATTTTGGTAAGAACAGTGAGGCTGTGTGGCATTTGAGCCACAACCCCTCCCTTTGTTCTTCCTCTCCTGGCTGAGCATGACAGAAACTGTACCCCAGGCATTTGCAGCCAAGAATGTAGGAGCCCTCTACCATGCTGTCTTCCCAGGATGGGCAGGCTACTAACTTTTCTTATCCTTCCCACTAGCTCTGAATTGCAGATGCTCTATTCCAGGTAAAAGTGACTGACTTGTGAGCCTCTATTTCTCCATCCAGCCCGTACTTACAGAGTGGAGACTTTACCCTACCTGTGGCAGGCTGAGAATACTGGGGCCCTGATTGCACTTCCCCTAGCTTTCGTGTAGCGTGGAGGTTCCATGGTTGGAGAGCCAGCTGAGAAGAACAGAAGCTACTACACCTGCCCCGCTTCCTTCTTGTAAAGCAAGTGTATCACTTGGAGAGAAGTATGTCACTATTCCTGCAGAAGTTCTGCCTAGAGGGAGAGGAAGGTCGTAATAACACAAAGTTCTGACCCTCTTCTCAAGGAAACAGTCTTTTTGTAACTGAGTATTTGGAAGTTCAAGCATAGGGATGCCCTCAAAAACAAGGTGTGACTGTAGTGATAAGCAATTAAGAGAAGGCTGGTAGTTCCATAACAGCAGGGAGCTAAAGTGTAGCCCAGCTAGACATTTACTAGAAAGAACCAGGGAAAGAGATAGCTAAGAAAAGCCCTCCTGGGATTGTAACAAACCTCAAAGACTGGCCTCAATGACTACCCTTGCAAAGAGATTTGAATTTAATTGGATCAGATTGTTGAACAATTTATACCCCAGGACACTGTTGAAAAAAATAGAACAGTCATCTGGCAATTAGTGGAACCTAACAACTGGGTATGATACCAAAAGAGGCAGACAGTTTAACAGAGAGACCAAGGAGAGACAGTCAAAGAGAGCCCTGCTAAAACCAGTGTCATCCTAGGGTGACTGCACCTACTCAAGGTACACTCTCTGAGGAGCAATATCAGAGGCTGTACACTATTGGGAGGATAGATTCACATATAAGAGTCTAGCTAAGTTACTAAATAAATAAACAATAACAACAAGCCCTGGAAGGGGTGGGGGATTAGTGTCTAGAGATGTTATAATCTATTATCTGAAATGTCCAGTTAGCAACAAAAAATTACAAGACATGGAAGAAACAGGAGAGTGTGATGCATAGATGGAAGAAACAAACAGGCAACAGAAACTGGCTTTGAGAGAACTTAGTAGACAGACTTCAAAGCAGCTGTTATTTATGTTCAAAGAACTAAAGGAAACCATGCTTAAATGTTACTAAATATATGTAAATTATTACAAAGACTCATAGAAATTTTGGAGCTGAAAGTATAATAACTGAAATGAAAAATTTACTGTTGAAGGGCCAAATGTAGATTTGAGCTGACAGAAGAAAGAATCAAAAAAGCTTAAAGATAGATTGATAGTGATTATACAAACTAAAGAACAGAGAGAACCACGGTGAAGAAAAGGAAAAAGAATGAAGAGCCTTAGAGACAGATGGAGTATCACTAAGCACACTAACATTCATATAATGGGTGTATCAGAGACAGAGAAAGGAACAGAAAAAAATTTTGAGGAAATAATGGCTTTTGATGAAAAATATTATACATCCAAGAAGCTCAGTGAACTCCAAATAGATTATATATCTGAAGAGATCCATATTCTCTTCATTGTAGTAAAAGTGTTGAAAGCCAGAAATGAAAAGAAAATGTTGAAAATAATGAAAGAAAAAATGACTCATTACTTACAAAGGAACCCTAATAAGATTAAGAGCTGACCTCTGACTTCTCATCAGAAACAATGGAAGTCAAAAGATAGTGGGCTAATGTATTCGGAGTGCTGAAAGGAAAAAAAAAATACCACAAGGTCAACTAAGAATTTTATAACCAGCAAAATGATCTTTCTAAAATAAATGTAAAATAAAGACATTCCTGGACAACAAAAACTGAGAGAATTTGTTGTTAGCAGTCTTGCCTTACAAGAAATACTAAATAAAGTTTTTCAGATTGATAGCAAGTGACCACATACTGTATTTATATGAAATAACCAGGATAGGCAAATCTGTAGAGTCAGAAAGTAGATTAGATGTTGCCAAGGGCTGGAGGAGAAAGGAGACAAGGGAGAGTGACTGCTGATGGGTATAGGGTTTTCTTTTGGGAACTTGAAAATGTGCCTAAGTTGATTCTGGTGATGGTTGGACAACTCTGTGAATATACTAAAAATGACTGGATTTTACATATTAAAGGGGCGAATTATATGTGTATTGTGTCAGTAAAGCTGTTTGAAAAATTAATATTGATCAATACTATATGAAAACAATGTCCCGGGCCCACATTTAGAAGTTGTCCGCATTTATTGCTTGGATGTGAAAAAATTACCTTGACAGGTATTAAATGGGTATTATTTATGTGAGGTTGTATCTATTCACAGGTAGCAAATTATGAGTTATTAAGAACCCTAAGGCAAGTTGTGCACTACACAAACATATGCAGTGGCATTGTCTGAATGAAAAGCTTCGAAATGTTATATTCACTCTTAAAGCTTCGAAATGTTATATTCACTCTTAAAACTTCCAAGCTTTTAGTGAAGATATTATTTTAGAAAGGGTAAAATACAAGTCTGAGGCTATATTAGGTGAAGTAATTATAACATGCTATTTGTTTTTCCTTTTTAACTGTATGTTCTTTTTCTTTACTCTTTTTTTTTTTTTTTTTTTTTGAGATGGAATCTTGCTGTATCGCCCAGCCTGGGGTGCAGTGGTGCAATCTCGGCTCACTGCAGCCTCTGCCTCTCTGGCTCAACTGATCTTCCTGCCTCAGCCTCCCAAGTAGCTGGGATTACAGGTGCCTGCCACCACGCCTGGCTAATTTTTGTATTTTTAGTAGAGACGGGGTTTCACCATGTTGGCCAGGCTAGTCTCGAGCTCCTGACCTCAGGTGTCCCATCCACCTCGGGCTCCCTGTATGTTCTTTTTAATATTGGGCAATAATGAATTACTGTAGACCAGAAAATAATCTAAACTAGATACCATTCTGTAAGCACTTTTCACAAGTATCACTTGTTGCTTTGAGAACAAAATCAGAGATGATGTCAAGTTATGGTGAAGCCCTGTGCCATAAAGGAGTTTCTAGTCTGTTAACAGTAAAACTACCATCGCAGCACTGTCCATCTTAAATGCCCTTTTTATACATGGCATACAATGGATTTTGTGGAATAAAAGGCACTCAGAATTTTTTAATTTTTAATTTTTATTTATTTTTAATCAGGAAGCCCTCAGAACTCTTGGTACTCAGAAATTTTAAAAGACTGCTCAGGACCTATAGATTGAAGTCAGGTCCTCCAAAACCTAGTAGAATGCATTGAAAATAAATTTGTAAATAAAACCTGCAAAATACACTGCATGCAACTGAAACAAAGGAGTGTAAGTCATGCAATGATTTTTGAAAAAAGGGCAGCCCGCCTTTTGTTTGCTTTTAGAAGGAGCAACTTCCTTCATGATCTTTTTTTATGTTTTGGGTGTGGCGGGGTTTGTGAGGATAAGTTTGGGAATATATCTAAGTGTGGCATTTTAGTAATGAAAAATCACTAATTTCTTAACTCTCTGAAAGGATAAAAGCTTACTTTATTGTGGAAAATTTACCTAATTGAGAATAAATGAATAATAAAATTTTGCCTCTATTATAAATTATTGAAAAGTAGATATTAGCTACTTGAATTTTTTATGTTTACTTTGGTTTAAATCAGCCATAAACTGGCACTCAGATACTTACTTTGTAGATATTGCAAACTTTTCCTCAAAAAGGAATTTTAAGTGTTGGCATTAAGGGATCATAATAATTCAAATATTTTTGGTAACCAACTTTAAAATGTATTGTTTTGTTAAGATGGCAAATTAAAATATGCAAGGATTTAAAAGACCTGTTTTAAAGACTGAATCAATTTAGATGTGAATTATATGTCTAATTCTTGTAGTTGTTTTAGTCTTTTACACAGGAAAAAGCTGTCCTTAACTTTTTCTCCATTGTGGCCTGGAGGATGAATCTGATTACATAATTCTTTACATTAAAAAAGGTCATTTCAGGCAATTCATAGTGTAGATGAAGCTAGGAGTTATGAAATTTTAAATATCATTATTTCCTGCGCATTTTTTTTTTAAAACCCTTTTATCCAATTTGCAGGTTTATTGTATTGAAACATGGTTGTGTATCAAATATTAGTTTGGTTAAAGAGAATAATGATAATTTGTATTTAAGATTTAACATGTAATGTCTTAATTTTAGGTAGCTGTAGCCATACCTAATAGACCTCCTGATGCTGTACTTACGGATACCACCTCTCTTAATCAGGTAAGGTTGTATTTTTGAAAAATGATAAATCCACCTAGTTGATGACACTTTTTAATTTATAACTCTAATACCTTATAACATTATGCATCTAAAAAGTGGGGCCTGTTCAACATAATAAACATACAGACATGTTTCCTGTGACTGCAAGTTATTTTTGCTAAATTTTTAGTTATTAATGTTTTCCCACTAGATACCAAAATAAAATATAAAATGGTTTTTTATTAGTGAATTTAAAAAGCATTGCATGTTGTTGGTAATGGAGTGCTTTCTTTGGAGAGGCTGCCCACTTTAAGAGTGAAGAATTTCATGAAAGCCTCAGAGTAAGTGCAGGATAAAAAACAGTTAAAAGGCAAGTATTAGTCATCCTTTCCTCTTTGGGAAAGAAAGCAATGCCACACTGCTTGGAAACAGATTATTTTATACCAGCTGTAAAGGACACGCAAACAAAGCATCTTAGAAGCAGTAGGTGATTTAATCTTTTTTGTTTGACATAAAAAATTTGTTTTCTGGTGAAGGAGATAAAATGTCTTGTCAGTTCACAAATTCTGTGAGCATAGAAAAATTTGTTTAAGAAGCAAAAGGCAACCATAAAAGTGAGAAAAGCAAGTTTATTTTTGAGAGACCTCAAGATTCTTCTCTAAGACGGCCAGCAGACTAACCATGCAGATATAGCATAAAATCCTTAAGCCTCTGGAGTAATGCAGTGTGTGAGCATGTAATAACAGTAAATTGTTCAGAAAGTTCACTTTAAAAAAAAATTTTTGGTTGTATTTTAGAGGAGAACAACACACAGTGGGGCCTACTGGAGGGTAGAGGATAGCAGAAGGGAGAGGATCAGGAAAAATAACTAATGGGTAGTAGGTTTAATACCTGGGTGGTTAAATAATATGTACAACAAACCCCCATGACACGGAATTACCTGTGTAACAATCCTGCACATATACTCCTGAACTTACAAGTTAAAAAATTTTTTTTGGTATGTTCGATATGAAAACTTCTGCAGTACTTACTGTTTCCTAGCAAACAGAAATGTAATCTCATGAGCCAGAGAGAATTAAAGTTGGTACATACGTATTTTTTTTCTGTACCATATAATCAGGTGATGGAGGGAACACTGCTTTATTCTTGCCTTTAAATATTTTTTCCATCCATTACTGTTTCTTACCAATTTCTTAAGAATGCGCTCATATTTATGTTTACATAAGGCTTAATTAAGAAACTAATTCTGTTAAGAGTACTAAAAAACAGAAAAGGCTCATGGTTTCATGGTTCAGAAAACCCAAGAAGTGCCTCTTTATTGTACTGAAATAAAAAATGTATCTGCTGTTAATAAAAGCTGAATAGTTTCCAAGGTTTGAATTTCTACACACTGTAAGTAGTGGAGTTTTCTTTCTTTTTTTTTTTTTTTTTTTTTTCAGATGACTAAAACTTTTTGTTAGTTTTAAGGTAGGTTTTAATATTTTGCTGCGTGACAAAAGACAATTTTTAAATCAACAATATTTTTGTGTGAGTAATGGGCACTCATCATTTGGCAGAGGTTCTTGGCCATTTTGTATCATACGATAATAAGAGAATATAATGAAAGCTATATACCAGTTCCCTAAAAAACATTTTGCATAAAACTTTGCGTAAATTTCAGGGAATTTGTGGGTCATCTGAAATTGGATCCATGCTATAAGAAATGAGTCAATTAGAAGAAATGTCATCTATTGTCAAGGAATGGAAAGAACACTTGGATACTCAACTTACAGATGTCTGAGATAACTAGGGCACCTATTCCAAGCAATGAATGTTTAAATACAAGGCTTTGATTTATAGTATAAGTGTAACAGACATTCAGAGAAGGGATACTCATTAGGGAATGACATGTAGAAGGGTTAGATAGTAAAAATGGGACTTAGCTGAGATGGTATGTGGGTGTTCTCTCTCCGGATATGTAGGGCTTGTGGTGTGTTGAGAAGTAATGATGGAGTCTAAGAAAGGAGAAGAGCACGACATGTGTATAAGGGGTAAGAATTAGAGCATTCACATTGGAGACTAGTGTAGGATGATTGTGCATGGGCAGATCTTTAAGAGATATGGAAATGAGAAAAAATTATGCCATTATACATAAACTTTATGCTAGGTATTTATATTAACTAAGTAACTTTTCAATCATTAAGAAAACTGGCAACTGTATATTTTTAACTCTACCAGTATCACTTCTGGAATGTCTGTTTATAATGTCTTCAAGGGAGTTTCTTCATCTTGAAACTAGTATGACAGGCCTGCACAGTGGCTCACACCTTAAATCCCAGCACTTTGGGAGGTTGAGGCAGGAGAATTGCTTGAGCTCAGGAGTTTGAGACCAGCCTGGGGCAAGACCTTGTCTCCAGTAAAAGTAATAATAATAATAAAAAAATTAGCCAAGCATGGTGGCATATGCCTATTGTCCCAGCTACTCAGGAGGCTGAGGTGGAGGATCACTTGAGCCTGGAAAATCAAGGCTGCGGTGAGCTATGATTGCACCATTGCACTCCAGCCTGGGTAACAGAGCAAGACCCTGTCTCAAAAAACAAAACAAAACAAAACAAAACAAACGAGTATGACAAGTGTACTTTGTAGTTTTTCATGATTATTAATAGACAATTCCACTGCAATAATCTAGAAAGACCAAACAATAAGTAAATATCAGATGTCAGGCTTTGTATTTGAGGAAAATGAGAATAAATATCCATAGTTTCCCCAGATACATATCTTATACTATACGTATCCTATTAAGTGAAGTTAATATTTGGCATATCAGTTCTAGTATCCAGTAAAATATAATTCTTTATTACAATTACTGTCATCTTGAACTGAAAACAGACGTAGGCTCAAAAACAGGTCTTCTAGTGGGAGATCTTTGCAGATTTAGAACACCCCTTTGTGGGGCCACAAAGCTGTAGAAAGATCATGGATGCTGGTTGGACCATCTGAGTCACTTGCACGTAACTGCCAGAAAGTGCTTACTATCTGATGGGATCATCTAAAGTGAACTGCTGATCAGCTGTGTGTTTTAAATGCAGAGACTGATTGCATTCCAGACGTTGCAAATATCAAGTCATATTTCCTAGAGTATTCTTCCTCTCTTATTTTTATTTGGACCTTTAGGACCATAAAGAACTCACGTAAAGTCATTAAGAATCAAAGCAACACAAGCATTCATCTCATCTAGAAGAGTCCCAGCATTTAATTTAGTTTCACTAGAATATTTTCATAATTTTGTATAATTGCTTCTACTAAACGATCACAGTATGATACACCAACTGTCAATTTTTAAAAGAAAAAACTTCTTTTACATCCTCTGGTCTCATAATCTGAGAGAGATATTGCTGACAGCCATGTTCTAGGTCCCACTCGCAGCTCCAGAAAAGACTCCTTTGAACTTTTTCTCTAGGCTGCCACAGCACCCATCGCCTTTAGTTTCCAATACGTGTCACCTTCACTTCACTGATTGTTTGTGGGTGGAAGTTTCAGATAAATCATTGGGAATCAAAAACAAATCACTGAGAAACCAAAAAAATTACTGTACGTTTTATAACTACTACCTTTTTTTTTTTTAAACAATGATTTATTATTTTCCAAGACTCTGGGTTGACTGGGTGATGTTTCTGCTACAAATGGTGTAGCTGCTTTTAGATGGCAGCTGGGCAGGGCTGGAAGGTTCCAAGATGGCTTCTTTTGCATATCTGGGGTCTTAGTGCTAGCTGTTGGCTGGGGTGCTTCAAATCTTCCCTACATGGCCTCTTTCTTCATGTGGTGTATCATCTTCTAGGACCTCTTTTATAGCCCTCAGTGAGACCCCCATTTAGATTTCTGGAGTTATTTTTCTGTGTAACTTCCTCCTCTTCAGTACACACAAATTCAGCTGTATCATCCTTTCAGAATTCTAATCTATATTTGTAACTCATTGAGACCACTTTGCTGTGTTCGAGATATCTGAATTGCAGTCTGGGAACTGCTGTCAGAAGGAAGCTGTACAATTGTAGAGCTCATCTTGTTTGTTTCTTTTCTGTAAAGAATTGTAGTCCTGCATTTCCTACTGTCCAATATCTAGGAACAGTGGTAACCCTCACCTTTTTTTTTCTTTATAATTTTTCTAGTTGTTTACGGTAGAAGAATAAGTCCATTCCAGGTCCTTCATTATGGCCAGAAGCAAAAGTTGTATATACCTTTTTTAATGCTCTTAGTGCCTCATTTTCCTGTTTAATCCATGACTATCTAGTTTTTTAGTTTTTATTGCTGTCCTTTGGCTTTGTGTGTTTCTTGTATAACAGTCAAAAGAGCTTATTTTACTTTCCTTTTCCCCTCTTATTGTTCCCATTTTGGGGGATGCATTATTTTTACTGTTTAGAGCATTTAACATTTATGTATTATTTCCACTTTCTGCATCTTTTAGTTTTAGATTTACAATTGAACATGTCAACCCTTTTGTTAAAGCTTCTTAGTCAGCTCTTAGTTGGATGAAGCTCCTTCTGTGGAAGGTTTCCCAAGAAGGGCTCATGTGTATAGTGTTTCCTTGGTTTCTGTATGTTTAAAACTATTTACCCTACATACTTGAAGGGACAGCTTTGTTGGATATAAAATCTTATTTCTTAAGAATGGTGCATCATTGTTGTCTTACTTTGTATGTTGCCTTTGAAAAGTCTGATGCCAATCTGATTCTCTTCCCCTGTAAGTTACTTGATCTTTACCCTGAGGCCCTCAAGATTATTTTCGTTTTTAAAGTCTAATGGTTCTGCTGGGATATGTCTCAGTCTTGCATGTTGCAGGTCAGTCTTCCTTATATACCTGGTGGGCCTTTTTAATATGTATATTCAGGTCCTTTAGGTTTATAGTATTAAAATTTTAAATGTTAGTTATCTTTCACTGTTTTGCTTTTCTTTCTTCAGGTACTCCATTTATATGTACGTTGGATCTTTTCATGTCTTTCAACTACTTTTCTTCTCTTTTAGTTCCTTCTCGATTTCATTTTCATTCTCATGGTTCATTTCTGCTCTTTCTGCCATCTCCTTATTTCATTTTTATTTGCATATGTTCTCCTTTGGGTACCTTATAATTTAGTCTTCATTTCTTATATGATTTTGATTTTTTCTTTCCATTTCTTCCTCGAATTTAATCATTACTTATTTATTTCTTCATGTATGTCATCCATTTTTTTTTTAGTTTTTGGATTTTGGATTCACAGTGTTTGTTTCACGTCCCCAAATGCTTGAGTGTTTTGTTATAGTTTTCTTCTGTTTGGTAGTTTGTTTATTGGGGGGTGGGGGTGGATTTTATTTACTAAAAGGTTTTGTTTTGCATTTTCAGTTTTAGTTTTTTTTTAATATATATATTTTTTATTATACTTTAAGTTCTAGGGTACATGTGCACAATGTGCAGGTTTGTTACATATGTATACATGTGCCATGTTGGTTTGCTGCACCCGTTAACTCGTCATTTACATTAGGTATATCTCCTAATGCTATCCCTCCCCGCTACCCCCACCCCACAACAGGCCCCAGTGTGTGATGTTCCCCTTCCTGTGTCCAAGTGTTCTAATTATTCAATTCCCACTTATGAGTGAGAACATGCGGTGTTTGGTTTTTTGTCCTTGCGATGGTTTGCTGAGAATGATGGTTTCCAGCTTCATCTGTGTCCCTACAAAGGACATGAACTCATCATTTTTTATGGCTGCATAGTATTCCATGGTGTATATGTGCTACATTTTCTTAATCCAGTCTATCATTGTTGGACATTTGGGTTGGTTCCAAGTCTTTGCTATTGTGAGTAGTGCTGCAGTAAACATACGTGTGCGTGTGTCTTTATAGCAGCATGATTTATAATCCTTTGGGTATATACCCAGTAATGGGATGGCTGGGTCAAATCGTATTTCTAGTTCTAGATCCCTGAGGAATCGCAGTTTTAGTTTTATGTTAGCGTTGTATAGATGAAGAATATTTACCTCGGTGCATTTTGTGGTTTGGGATGGTTTCCAAGATTCTTAGTTCAAAATTGCCCTTTCTCTCTGTGTAGCAAAATGCAATTTCTTTAGTTGGTGGCTTTAAAGAAGGGGCGCTGTGGGGAGGTGTTTTATTTTTAAAAATAAAAAAAATTATCTTTCAGGGTCATTAATTTCCTTTCTTGCTTCTTTTTTTCTTCACCATCCAGTCTCCAAAGGTGATATCTTTGTTTTATTCTCTTCTCCCTGAAAGTGATACCTTTCTGGGATTGCCACTGGAAGGCCAGTGTACTATTATTTTCACTGTAGTCAGTGCTCTAATCTTCCAGGATTCATTTCAGTATTTTTGCCCTTAAGATGGGTTTATCTGGGAGTGATTTTCCTTTTCCCTCTTCCATGCACTGCTTTTGCACCCCCCAAGCCCTGCCACTCTGCAGTAGCTTTCAGAGGGTGCTCAAAAGTTAGCACTGATAGAAAAGTGGTGTTTATTTTGAGACTTAGTGGAATTTGAAGTCTGCAGTGTTCTCTGTCTTCTAGTCACACTGTAGGCTTGAGATTTGTGTAGTTTTATTTGTTCTCATTATTTGTATATTTGTTTGGAGGATATGAGGACTTAAAAAGCACTAGTTTCCTGAGCCTATTTATTTAGCATTTAGTTTAACTTAATGGTACAGTTTTAAAAAATCAAATTAAGAAATAGTTTACCTGTATACAGATTATCCTCCCACCTACTTTTAATGTGCAAAATAATGTATAGCTATTTTTCTTTTTCTTACTTTTTGGTGGTTATTTATAATGACTTATTTCTAGGCAGAAATGAAACAAAACAAGAAACTTTTAGCTTTCCTTCTGAAATATGCCATTTCTTCAAAATACGTAGAAGATAAGCTTTGGCAGTTGTCATTATTAATTGAACAATGCTTATTTTGTGTTATGGTTGAATGGGTCAAACATCCAGTCAGTTGGGTTTTGTCATTTCTCATAATGAGCCTTTTTTGTCTTTGTTTAACTCTGTTATCTATAGAAAGCAATGCCATCATTGAAATAGTGTGAGATATCTCATATTAATATGGTTTCTTTAGAACACTGTTTTCATTTATGGAAATGATATATGTGGAATGAGAATACTAGTTCTAATCTTAGAAACTTGGTTGTTTATATTGTTGCTGTCATCTTTAAAAAATAACTAACATTTATTCAGGTATTATTTATCAAAGATAATACCTTGTAAGCTTTATCCCACCTTTTTCCAACTACTCTGTGAGAGTAAGTTCTGTTAGCCTCTAAATGTTTCTAAATGAGCAGTTGAGGCTTCTAATGGTGAAGAAACGTGCCCATTAATGGTAGAGCTGGCTTTGAATCCAGCTCTGCCTGGTACCAAATCACATGATCTAGCATGTGTTTGACAATTTCCTGTCACAATTTCAGGCCCTGAAATGTGTCTTTCTTTCATTTGTATACAACATCATGATATATATTTGCTAACATTTTATTATATAAAGTGCTTTTTAAAAATTATCATTTACTTTTCTTAGCATCTCATATGGGACCTTGCAAGTCACCAGTATTCAATAATTGTCTTTTTGATTTCATTATATTAAGAAGACATGTAAAGGAAAGAATATTGAGTCATTGAGAAAGTAAATAATCTGTAGAACCATTGTATGGAGTGATGGGGAAGGAAAAGAGCTTATTGGAATTATACAAAGCATATTAAAAAGAATGATGTTTTCTTATGAATTATAGAATATTTTCTATAAATAAAACTTGTTAAAAATAATCAATAGTTTAAAAGTAATAAAAGATCAGTAATTTTAAAAAGATATGGCTAGTCTTTACACAACATTTCAGTAGTCTTTGGAAAACAGCACAGCAATTAATGAGAAAGGGAAGAAGTCTTGAGGCTGACCTAAAAGGATCAAGTTTACAGATACATTAAATACACTTACTATTAGCTGTTTGGTGAATTTCTTCCTTTCAGTGCTGGTAAGTGCTTTTTAACTTGGAAGAATGTACCATTTAAATGCCAGAAAGTATGGTGACTTTTTCCCTATTGTAATCCAGGCCACGCTGCTAATCCTACCTTATCTAACTAAACTAGTGATGTGGAAATCTGGACCCAGCAGAACTTTTATCATAATAGCAAGGTATTAGTTCAGTCAGTTTTCTTGCAGGGTGAGCTAACGTTCAGGATTTAGTGTACCAGCAGAATGAAAGTTAGTGAGAAGTGTTTGATGTTTCTATGTCTGATATTGTCTTAGAAGCTTCAATTTAAAACACCCCAGTGAGAAAGTTGGCGTAAATTTTGCTTGCTTAGAACAGACTATAAACATTTACCTTATCTGTGTATAAATGGGAGTAGATTGATTGACTTCTTTTTGTGAATTTCTTCTTAGGCAGTAGTAACAGTGTTTCACCCAGATATAATTCTTGGCTTCCCCTTCTACATTTTTTTTTCCCTCCTACTGATTTTAGTGGCAAGTGTTAAAAAAATATTTCATTATAGGTAATCTTTATTGTTAAAGATAATTATTTTTAAAATCAGAGCCTCAGGTACATTATAATACAATGCTTATAGCAATAACCAGCCATGTTTCCTATTTTTCATTTAATGTATTCTAACAAAACACTGAGTTCTAGTTATGTTTATGGTTTCTCCACAGGCTGCTTTGTACCGCCTCAGTGGAGACTGGAATCCCTTACACATCGATCCTAACTTTGCTAGTCTAGCAGGTGAGTTGTCGATAGTATGTATCAATGAAAAATATTAGCCATTCGATATTTAATTAACTAAATAATGTAAAGACACTACTACTTATGACTGGTAGTTTGAGTAACATTTAAAAAATGTTTTGTTATTTATTACGTTTATGCAAAGGATATGGAAAGGTAGGAAATGTGTTCAGAAAATAGTGCACTTGAAATTCAGATTATGGTGGAGGGAAGTTCCTGCTAGTGTGAGGTCTAGGATAGGACCATGAAGGTGGGTGTCTGAGTTATCACAAAGGACAAGGTTATTGGAGAGACAGCAAGGAACTGAAAGGTTAGGGAAGGATCATCTACCTATATGGATATTGAGAGTACCTTGGATGATTTCATGGTTACAACCGAAACTAAACAAAACAATTGTGTTTCCAGATGTCTCACATTCTTTTCCTGTTTATTTTTTTTTTCTTTCTTTCTTTATTTCATAATTTCCTCCAAGGAAATACTCTTTAAAAAATATCTACTGTGTTTCTTAAAATAGATGGTATAATTCCTGCTAATGCAATCTAAAGACATTTTTAAAGTCCTGAATTAACTACACTTGATTTTTAAACTTTAAAGGTACCTGTATCTAAAACTCAGTGTTCTCTCTTTTCCTAGGTTTTGACAAGCCCATATTACATGGATTATGTACATTCGGATTTTCTGCCAGGCGTGTTTTACAGCAGTTTGCAGATAATGATGTGTCAAGATTCAAGGCAATTAAGGTAAATGTATATTACTATGTAATTTGAATATTACTTCCTTTTTCTATCTTTAGAGAAGAAAAGGGGTTTTAGTGATTTAATTGAAAATAGATATTGTACTACAGCAATGTACATTTTTATTATTTCATTGACCTGGCAATCAGCACACTGTCTTTTTGTAGCTATAAATAGCTCTGTTGCACTTGCACCAGGAAGGATGCACAGTTGCAATTTTAACATATTAACTGGGTTGCTTTATAAATTAATTAGGTGCATAGATATATATATATGATATATATATATGATATATATATATCAGTACATATGCCTTGAAAACTCAAGATTTGCTTTTTTTAACTGTTTTATCATTTTCCTTAATTTAATTAAAAATGTTAAGTGGCTGATTAAGTCCAATAAACATACATCTACAGCAATATAATGATTGCATATTGTTTTAACTCTGTACTTTTTAGTTGATTTCAAATTTTTATCCATTATAAATAACAAGGAAAAATATCCATGCCCATATTATTTTGCGTACGTTTAAGCCAAAAGATGTACACTTAAAAAAGTTTAAGGCATTGTCAAATAGCTCCAAAAGCTTTTAATTTATCCTCCACGCAGCAGTGAAAGTATATTTTCTGATGCATTGCCTTTGATAGCACTGATTACTCTCATGCTTTTCGTTTTATTACAACTATTTTTTATTATCCAGTAATATATACACAGAGAAAATAATACAAAAAATTATGAAATAAAAAGTGGAATTATTTTGCCCTGTATACTCACCCCAGGCCTCATTCCTCAGACTTAATTTGTACCACTTTTAACTATTTCTTTAAGTTGTTCTGATGTACCTATATAACTCTACCTAATATGATTATGGTTTTATTTCTTGATTTGTCAAGATAAAAAACACTATTTTTTGATTCCATACTTTGAAAAGACAAAGAATTGGCTTACTTATATTAGTTACATCTTTATTTTACTAATTTTATCATATTATACTTAGGTCTTTTAGGAATTTAAATATCATTAAACCTTGATTTTTTTTTTTCTTTTGTGCTCTCTAATTTCCTTTCCAATTTTTTCCTCCTACAAGTAAAAGAGTTTCCTTTTAAAACATTTTTAACCCCACAATTCTTTTTTAAAGGCTCGTTTTGCAAAGCCAGTATATCCAGGACAAACTCTACAAACTGAGATGTGGAAGGAAGGAAACAGAATTCATTTTCAAACCAAGGTATGAATTTTACTTTGCCACCCTTCTCACATGCTTTATCATTGTGTTCCATCTTATCATTTTTTTTTGGTTAGTACTATGGATAGAACGTTCTTTTTAAGTAGTGGTAAATTTTAATTAAAAATAAGATACATCTTGTCTGGCGTTTTCAAAATTTTTATTTATCAGGCAACACTTAAAAAAAATAAAATAGAAGTGTTTTGCACCTTGTGTTTTATTTTCTCTTTTATTTTCAACTAAATTGGTACCTATGTATGTAGCAGTGGCCCAGCTATTCTGAAAACCCAGCCAACCATGTCTTTTTGGCTCAACTAGTCAATCAAGTCATTGTCAAAATATCATCTTAAAAAATTTAAAGGCGTGACTCAGACAGATATACAGTGAAAATGTGACAGAAATCTATTTGACTCATTAATGAAGGATCTTGCAATATGATAAAACATGTTCAAAAGACAATTAGAACAACAGTTTATATGGTCCAATAGGAAAGTCATTCTAAAATAATTTTGCAGAGTTAGAGACAAAATTAATTAATATCCTATAGAACAATAAAATCTTACCCTTTATGAGTTTTCTCTGGACAGAAATCATATGCATCTTGATTACACAAAAATCCACAAATTAACAAGCTACATCACAGAGTCTGGGCCTAACAAATAGTAAATGAGGTTATTTTGGGGTGAGGCTGTTAGCAGTGCTCCAGTAAAATACTAAAAGGACATGGAATTATTGTTTTATTTGCAAGTTATTAAAAGACAGTTTTTGTTAACACAGTTGACCAGGCTAATACTTTTTGGCTTGATTATTTCATGCTATATAGAGTATATTAAACAACTCCAATGATAATAGTAACAGCTTTCATTTATTGAGAACCTATAAACTGGCAATATTATTTTCTTTAATATGCATAATAAATCTGTATGTAAATATAAGAAAATCTAGGTTCCTAAGAAAATCTAATCTAGGTGACCTAAATAACTTGCTCATGGTCACACAGCAAGTGGTTGAGCTGGGATAGAAACCCGATCAGCATGGCTTCAAAGCTTTGATTACAGGCCCCAAATATCTTTTCTGTATCATGTTTTCTTTCACAAATAGATAACTGCAAACTTCTTCTTACATGGTTGCCTTACTCCTAATTCCTTTCTGCTGGTTGCAGTATCATTTTCCTGCTTAATCTGTACATATTGTTTATTTTACTTTTCAGATTCCTCCTGTCCTTCAGGCTTAAGTTCAAGCTCCGCTTTGCTCTTAGAGACAGTCTCTTACTATTGCCCACTTTCTTACCCATACATACACTCAAATTGGTGTTCTCTGAAAGCCTTTGCAGCTAATATCTGTGCCACATATTTTGGAGCCCTCACATTTTCTAATTTGTTTTGTATGAGTAAGTTTTGCTTTTTGATTAAGATTAAGAACTCTAAAAGTGTTAAGGACCATGACTATATTACAGATTTTTATTTTCCTGCAATTCTAGTGATGAATAGTATGTAAATAATTTCTATGGATACAAACTTGAAGGGCTGAGAAATGATTAAATGTCTAAATATAATGTATTCTTGCCATTTTGTTAAATTCTAAGCATGCTGTCTTATCTGTTCAGCATATTTGCTATATTTTTCTTCAGTGATTATAGATATTCTTTTTCTATTAGTTTTAGGACTCCTTCTCTCCCTTCCTCCTTTTCTCAATTTCTCCCTCCCTTCCTCCATTCCTCCATTCCTCCTTTCCTTTCTATTCTTAAGATATAAGAAACATTTTAAACCAGTGTTTTAAAATGATTTGCTTGACTTGGTCACAATAAAGTAATTTACTAAAGTGCATTTTGTTCATTAATTATCTCTTTCCATGCTTTTCAACGTATGTAATTTGAAGTAAAGTGAACAAATTGCTTGAAAGATACTTTTTCCTCCAAAATATGAGATGTAGTCAAGAGAATGATCTTCTATCATTCTTATCTTATGACCTTCTATCATTCTTATCTTATGATCTTGTATCTTATCCTATACATTTGTAGCAATACCATAATTTTTATGAAAGAATAGCCATTGGAATAATTTGAAATGAAGGACTAGGAATTAGAATTTGAATTCCTTTAATGACTATTTTGATAAAAGCCTATTTAGGCATTTAGTTTATGCTGTGTACACTTCCTCTTGAAATAAGACCTGGAATTACTACTTAAAAAACACTATTATGATTTGTTCCTAGCCAATTTTATTCTATATTAGCAGAACAAACGTACTTGGAGTACCACTACCTCATGTGGCTATTGTGCTATGCCTTTTACTATTTATAAGGATTCAGCATGGACTGAATTCTATTTATAAGAGTTCATCCCCTGATCCCCACTTCCCCCCAAAAAAATGCCCAAAATACCAAGGCCCAGTCTCTATCAGTGTATTTACATTGGATTTTTGGGGGATGGGACCTCATAGGGTTTGTTTGTTTGTTTGTTTGTTTGTTTTAAAGGGCTCCAGTTGATTATAAAGCCAGGGTTAGTAACAGTTGTATTAAATCAGAAAGCCTTTATGTTTGTTCATCTTGACATTTACTTTATCAGCCTTTTATTTTATCTGGATTATTATATTCTTTTTCATATGAGGAAAAAATATAAATTTTAAACTTTGTACTGTTTCACAGTGAAATTACACTTCCATTGTAATCAGAATAAATTGTTTTTTTTTCTTCTCCTCCTAAGGTCCAAGAAACTGGAGACATTGTCATTTCAAATGCATATGTGGATCTTGCACCAACATCTGATACTTCAGCTAAGACACCCTCTGAGGTAGGTTATAAAAATTAGTATCCAAGCCACTTCCTCATTTAGGAATTTCAGTTAAGGTGACTTTAAGAGTGGTTGGGCTACTTTAGAAAATTAACAACTATTCTTAATTCTTGAAGTGAAAGACATTAATTCAAAACTGCTTGGAATAGAAGGAATACTCTGGCAATTTATGAACTTTAAAAAACTTGTTTTGCAGGATACTAGGATATCTTTCAAGAGAACATAATTTTCTAGTTTTAGAGTAAATAAATCAGTTGTTTAATCAGAATCTTAAGCAAACAGCGTTTTGGAGAAAAATAGATTAAAAAGTTGAATATCCTATATCTTTTTCTTGATTTAAAGATTTATATAAAGCTTTGTATGCAAATATATAAACCAATAGTGTGTATAATTTATTAAAACATTGTATTCTTTATTAGCGTGCTGAGACTTTTGATAAAAATGTTTATATTCTATCTCTGAAATATTAACTTTTTAATGTTGAAGTTTCGATACTCATGATCTTTAATTGTCTGTCGTAAACCCCATAACTGACTGAAAATTAAAATCCCTTAAGAATAGTCTAGGAAAAAAAAAAACAACTTAGACCGAGCTCGGTGCCTCACGCCTGTAATTCCAGCCCTTTGGGAGGCTGAAGTAGTTAGATCACTTGAGGTCAGGAGTTCAAGACCAGGCTGGCCAACATGGTGAAACTCCGTCTCTACTAAAAATACAAAAATTAGCCAGCTTTGGTGGCGGGCTTCTGTAATCCCAGCTACTCAAGAAGCTGAGGCAGGAGAATCACATGAACCCGGGAGGTGGAGGTTGCAGTGAGCCGAGATTGCGCTACTGCATTCTAGCCTGGGCGACAAGTCTGTCTCAAAAAAAAAAAAAACACCCCAAAACTTAAGAAGTTTTAGAGCTGTAAAGAAATTCAGACTTCATGTAATTTAGTCTCATTTTATAAATAAAAAAAATGAGACCATAGAAGTTGATTAATTTGATCAGGATCTTTCTGAAGTTAGCTAAAACATAGGTTGTCCAGTTCCTATTTTTCTTTTAAAATATTATTTGTGAATCCTAATAAAAGTAAAATCCTCTTAGTAAGAGGACTGAGGTTCTGAGTGATGTATATAAAGAAAGTATGAAAGACACATTGTATGAAGAAAACTGACTTATTTATGTACAGAGTTTTAAAAAATCATTTTTTTTGCACATATATTTTATAATCACTTTTCTCCTTGAGTTATTTTTAGAGAATTAAAGTTTGTTTTTTTTTTGTTGTTGTTAGGGCGGGAAGCTTCAGAGTACTCTCGTATTTGAGGAAATAGGACGCCGCCTAAAGGATGTTGGGCCTGAGGTGGTGAAGAAAGTAAATGCTGTATTTGAGTGGCATATAACCAAAGGCGGAAATATTGGGGCTAAGTGGAGTAAGTTACAGCCCTGATTTTATAATATTTTAAGGTAATTCTTAGTAAATAAAGTATCTTTTTAACAATTAAAGACCTTTGAAGGTAGGTAAATCTTACCTTTTAGGTAAGTTTTTTTTCTTTTCCCGTGGGAATGAATAGGTTTGGGAATGTCCAAAGTGGTGTGTGTGTGTGTGTGTGTGTGTGTGTGTGTGTGTGTGTGTAAGAGATGTAGCGAATCAGTTGAAATGAAAATACCTGTTTTAAGATTTCATTGTAATCCTTGAAAGTAGTTTAAACAGTCATCTTGGCTATATGCATCTTTATGTAATCTTCAGCTTCTTAAACATAAGGCAAATTCATCAAGTCAGAATGAAGTATTCTTAAGTCATGATATTTGACAGTTACAAAATTATTTTCTTCATACCAAAACAATAATTTGGATTATCTTAATTATCAATATAAAATCACTATTTTCTAGAGATATACAGATTATAGTCAAAGGTGTTTGTTTATCTAATCTAGGGAAATTACCTATTAGAGTGCCATGCACCCAATATAAAACATCTTGCTGCAGAAAGAAAGCAGTCATATTTCTTTTCACTGATGTGGAGGTCCAAAGGGACCCTGGTACCATTTTGTGAAGAAAGAGAAATTAGAGGATAAAAAGAATAAAGAAAAAATATTCTGTCAGATCTTTTGCATCTGCTGTGTAACTCACATCCTTAATCATGGTACACACTTTAATTACAGAATATTCTAACCTCACCTTTATTTTCCTAGAGATTCTTCAATTAGGTTGAAAAGATGAAAATGGATAGGAGGTAGAGCAATAAGTCCCTGAATTCCCTTTCAACAGAGTCTGTTGCTTGTCACAGTTATCTTACTGTATTATGGTCATTTATAATTGTATGTTTTCTGTCATTTGACTTTGGGCTTAACCCTGAGAAATGGCTGCAGTTTGTCTATTTCTACCTTCTAGTATGGTCAATAACACATAATAACTAGCCTGATTCTGTGTACGTTGGAATGAGTGCTAAAAGCCATGTAGAAAGCATAGTTTCAGAAAATAGCATGGCTGCCTTTTAAAAAAAGGTTCTGAAATTGATGCTTTACCTTCTATTAAAATAATACGTTTATTGTATGGGTAGTGATGTTTAGTTTTTATTTAGTATGAGTGAAATATGTAAGTATAATATGATACCAGTGAGATATTTCATAAGTAACATATTTTATAGTATTTATTACTATTAATTTCTAAACCTAGCCAGAAGTTGTTGTAGTAAACCCTTTGAATCCTATTTTATTGTTCTAAGCAACAGTAAAAATTCAGAGAAAATGAAAGATGATGTAAAGGCATAAGGAAGATAAAGAATCAGAGGATTTATGTGGCCTACGGAATAGTCTGCTCCTGAAAATTAAAACATAGGTACTCTTATCTGAAACTCCAGAAACCAAAAAGCTCTAAAAATGAGCATTTTTTTTTCTCATGATTCACTGGTGGTGAAGTCTGACTTGAACTTATATGATGCTGTCGATTGTCGTTAACTCACCTAGTGTGAGTTAGACAAGTATAGAAGTAAGACGCTTGTTTATAAATTGTTGCACCGTTGGGGGCCTTTTGTAATATGGAATACATGTTTTATGTATTATATTTCCTTCCTAAAATCTGATTCCAAATTCCAAAACACATCAGCCTGAAGCAGTTCATTCAGATAAGGACTTGTGGACCTGTACATGTATATAAATAATTCTTGTAGAACACAAGTGATAAGAGACATGGAAGAGGATGCTCTCTGCTTTCAGAGAATGGGAGGATTGGTTCATTCAATGAACATTTGAGTATTTATATGCCAAGTTCTCTGCTAGGGTGGAGACTACAAATATGAATAGACAGGATGCCCTTTTTTTTTTTAATCCATAGGGATAATTATTTAGAGGCTGTGTGTCAGGAAAGGTGAAATACTGGGGTTGAGGAAAAAAAGGTTGTTGCACTGCAGAGTGAAAGGAAGACCTCAGTTAAGGAAATGGTAATAATGGAGAGGAGAGGGCCTATGTGGAACTATTGCTAAGATTGAATTGGCTAACTTGGCTACTGATTATGTCTAAAAAACAAGAGGAACGAGAAAGAGTCAAAACTAATACTGTGGTTTTGAGCCTGTGTGCTTGAGGATGTTGACTGCATTACTAGAAGGATGAAACAGGTAGAGGAGGGAGGTTTGGGAGAGAAGAAGATAAGTCGTGGTTACCAACACTGTAGCCAACCAAGATCCGGACTAGATTGTGGGGACTGTGGGCCTGGAATTCAGGAGTAACTTCATAGCTGGAGGCAGAGAGTTGGAAAGCATATTTGAGGAATTAGTAATTGGAACCAAGAACATTGGCTTCATTCACCACCTTGCTTCATGACATGCAGGAGGAAAATGGAAGGAAAATCTTTGTTGGTCCTGCTGTTCCTGTTCACTTCATGGAATAATGGTTCTAAAATTTCCATTTGTCTGTAAACAAAATAAATATCATAGAATGTGGCCTACAGGTTTTAAATATGCAATTTATTGGTATTTTAGGCAAAGGCAATCCTATACTTTCAAATAGAAATCTATTGTTTGTATGTATCCAATACCTGTAAAATAATATTAACTGAAACTTTTTACAAAGATTTATTTCCATGTGCTGAATACAATGTTGCTGAGCAAAATCTGTTTTGTTTTCTTTAGGATGGTAGGTTTAAGCTGGTTGGCATTGAGCAGTTTGGTTGTTTTCCTCCTGAATTTAAATTTGGTTTCCTTTCACATGTTTGTAATCATTTCCATTATAGGAACATAAGTGGAATTTACATTTAGTTGGCAAGATACTATGGATTTTTGTTTGAATATTGTTTTTGTTTGAATAAATAATAAAATGAGCCAAGTTTTAAAAGGTACATACTATAATTAGTTGTGTAGAGTTAAGTCTGCATATCTGGACTAAATCCAAGCCTCCATTATGTACTATATATGTACTGTATGATGATGTGACTGGATGAGGATGTTCTTTGACTGTTAGAGGTTATCTATTTTGAATCTTAGACATTTGCCACAGTATGTGAGAATGTACAGAGGTTTGGGAACTGGCATTCTTTTGATACCAGAATAATTAATTCTTGAGGATACCATGTGATCATTAAAACCTCTGAGCTCCTGGGTTGGTGCTCATCTTCTAGCAGTCAAACCAGGTTGCCACTTAGGATTCTCAACTTGGATATAAACTAAATCCCAAGGGTGTTGGTTCCAAACGTTGGATTTGGATTGAAATGAGTGTCTCATGCATTTATAGAAAAGTCTTGAAAGATTTTCCTTGAAAAGGAATATGCTCTCCAGTTAGGAATGGGGGCGTGTTTGTTGGAGGTGTATCTGCCTCAGGGTTACTCTCTATTCCCAAAGCAACAGTGACTTGTTTCTTCTCTTACTAACAGCAGCTCCTGACTGCATGCTCATGTACATTTATCTTCAAAAGTACACACAAATGCACAAAATCATTTAAAACAATTTTGACTTTCCATCTTCTGTGTGTTATTCATCTTAATAACATCATTTTGTACTTTTTTTGTTTGAAACGATTTCAGAATTATAGAAAAGTTGCAAGAATACTAGAGAACTTTTGTTTTTCATCCAGTTTCCTCAAATTGTTAAAATTTGTATCTCATCTTCTTTACTATTTTTTCCCATCATGTGTTTTTTTCTTCGGAGGCATTTAAGAGTAACTTGCAGACATGATGTCCCTTTATGCCTAAGAGACTATGCTACTAGCATTTTCTAAGATCAAAGACATTCTCTTATCTATTCACACAATAAAGATCAATATCAGGAGATTAACACTGATGCAGTATATTAGCTAATCTACAGATCTTGTTAATATTTCAGTTGTCCCAATAATGTCCTTTATAGCAAAACAATAATAATTATTATTCATTATTAAAATGAAGAAAGAAAAAGAATTGATCAGGGTCCCATCTGGGATTATACATTACATTTGGTTCTTAGGTCTCTAGTCTGCTTTAATCTGGATGAATTCCTCAGCCTTTGCCTTTCCCAATTTTGAGATATTTGAAGACTGGAGACCAATTATTTTGTAGCCTGTTTCTTGGTTTGTTTTTACTTGATGCTTTTTTCATGATTAGTTTTAGTTTATGAACTTTTGGCAGGAATAACACATAAGTAATATGCTCTTGGTGTGATTTTTAAAAAATCTTAATTTTTAACCTGGGTTTTTTCTTTGTGTTTGTTATTATTAATATAAATTATATATATATATATATATTTTGGGGGTAGACATCCTTCTTTCATGTGCTTTTCCATTTAACAAATAATTCCTAAGTATTTTCTCTTCAAGGAAGTATAGGGGATACAAAGACAAAACATGTTTGTGCCAAGAAAGACCCAGTATTAAGGGAAGGTAGCATAAACAAAAACAGTTCCTTCTTTCTCCTGTAGTGGCCCTTTGTGATTTGTAAAGTATATATCCTAATAAGATCCTCAGGGGTCTCCAGGTTTTCTTTTTTATTTTTTTGAGACGGAGTCTCGCTCTGTCGCCCAGGCTGGAGTGCAGTGGTGCGATCTCGGCTCACTGCAAGCTCTGCCTCCCGGGTTCATGCCATTTTCCTGCCTCAGCCTCCCGCGTAGCTGGGACTACAGGCGCCCACCACCACGCCTGGCTAATTTTTTGTATTTTTAAATAGAGACGGGGTTTCACTGTGTTAGCCAGGATGGTCTCGATCTCCTGACCTTGTGATCCGCCTGCCTCGGCCTCCCAAAGTGCTGGTATTACAGGCGTGAGCCACCACGCCCGGCCTAGGGGTCTCTAAGTTTTCAAATGCCATATTCTCATCTGTTACGTCACCCCTCCCTCATTAAATGCTGTAAAGTATGACTGAAATTGTTACGGACTCTTTCAGAAGCTTAGTTATTAATAAATACAGAGCTAAAAATCAACAGTAAGATGCCTATAATGAATTCTGCCACTAAGAGAAAATGAATACAATCTCTTTCTTCACTTCTGCAATAAGATTAGCTGTGATCTTATAGGTGTCTATAAACTCAAGGTGATGGTGGTGGTTGCAGACCATGACCTGAGCCACTACAGAAGTGGAAGTTCCACTTCTTTACCTCGAATTTCTGTATTCTTGTATTGCTATATTTTGCTTTTTTTCTAAATGACAGATAATGTATAATCAATAGATAGAATCTGTGTAGAATAAGTGCCACATTAATGTGGAAACTATAGAAATGTCTGCATTTTACTTGGTTTATTTTACCCCCATTTTGTGGAGAGAAAAAGATACACATTGGTTTCTTCCTATTTTTCCCAGCTATTGACCTGAAAAGTGGTTCTGGAAAAGTGTACCAAGGCCCTGCAAAAGGAGCTGCTGATACAACAATCATACTTTCAGATGAAGATTTCATGGAGGTGGTCCTGGGCAAGCTTGACCCTCAGAAGGTAATGTTCTCAAATGTTCATTTATTCATTGTTTTATTGTTTACTCTTTGACAATTGCAGTTTTTAAGTTGATGCCCAAATTCTGATTTATAAGCCAGGTTTCTTGCAACTCTGAAGATGACACAGTTGCTACTGATATTCTGGTTGACAGGTCATATATTTCTTTTTTAATGGAGTTTCACCTGACACTTTTTAAGACTGAACCCACATTTAGATTTTTTAATATATTCTGTTATGTGTTCAAAGGTGAAAAACCATATGACATTAGTAGATACTACATAAAATTAGACATTCCCAATAAATAAGATTAAGAAATCATTGAATATTTGAACTAGAAGGATATTTTAACGTAATAGCCAATGTCTTACTTAAGGTGAATCTTAGAGGCATTTCAGTGGAAAATCATGATTAAGACAAGAGTGCCTTCTGTGACCATTATTTAGTTAATATTATTTTGAAACTTTTGGCCAATCCACAAATACACAAAATTAAAGTAATTGATGTGGCAATTAGAATGGAAGAGAAAAATTTGTTATTTTCAGTTTGTGATTATGTAGCTAGAAATTCCAAGGGAACTAACTTACTGATTCTTAGAATGAAGGAGTTCAAACAAATGGCTGAGTGCAGTCATTTAAAAATAGCTTTCACATAGGAGTAATTTGAATAAATGAGGAAATGTACAACTTTCCTGTATAGAAAGACTAAAAGGAATTGTAAAGTAGTATAGTAGGTAAAAAGTTGTCTTTGGCATCAGATAAAATCTAAATTTGAATCTTGCCCCTGTCACTTCATCCAAAAGCCTCAATTTTCTCATTTATAAAATGAGTTTAATAATTGTAATGTTTACAAAGGCTTGTTATAAGAACTCAACCCAATAATATGTATGAAGAGCTTAGTATAGTGCTTGGCAATGCAGTGAACCGTCTGTTAATTTCTTTCCAGGAATTTATTTAGTACCTATTCAGGTTCTAGGTATTGGCTGAATTGAAACAAAACCTTACTGTATGGAGCTTCCTTTTAGTGTACTAATGCAAAAGAAATGAAATCTCAAGTTAGAGAAGAAGAATAAGCCTGAGTGGAGTGTTAGAGCAGTGACTGGCAAACTTTTTCTGTAAAGGGTTACATAGTAAATATTTTAGGCTTTGTGGGCAAGATGGTCTCTGTTGCAGCTCTTCAGCTTTGCCATTGTAGCCTTAAAGTAGCCATAGAGAATATATAAACAATGGATTGTGACTGTGTTCCAATAAAACTTTATTTACAGAAACACACGGCCACTAGATCTGGTTCTTCAGTTGTTGTTTGCCAACCCTTGAGTTAGAATGTGACAGGACAGGGGAACGACTTTAAATAGATTGTTTAAAATACCTTCTGGGGGTTTTCTAAGGTACCTGAAATGCCTGATAGAGATTTGAACAGAGTATCAGAATGAGTCATCAGACTAAGGAAACAACTAGCACAAAGGCTGCCGTGCGAGGAACTTGGCTCCACTTAGTCTTCTCTGAGCCCCATAGTGAGAGAACCACCCCTCTACTTGACCACTCTGATGGGAAACTTTCTGGCATGTCAAACTTACTGTGACCAAAATAGAACTTGTGATTTATTTTTCTCCCCCAGTCTCTTCCTTCTTAATCAGTGGCACCATCATCTATTTACCCAAATTGATAAGCCCAGAAATGTCAAAATTATCTTAGATTCCTTCTGCCCTTCTGTATCCTTTTCTTCCTTACTTCTTTCTGACCTTTCTCCAAAATATATCTTGAATTCATCTTCTCTTCCTCTCTAGGGATATCACTGTGATCCCAGCCTCTGTCATCTCTCACCTGTCTTACTTCTTCCAGTCTTGTCTCTCCCATTCAGTCTGTTGTTCTCCACCCAGGAGCCAGAGTAATCCTTTAAAAATGTAAATCAGATTAGATTGTTTATGTATGTTAGTCATTTCTACTACTTTCATTAATTACCGGTTCATATTTATCATCCCACTTGATACAAAATCTCCAGGATTTCCTTTTGCACGTGTATAAAATCCAAGCTAGCTGTTACCGTGTCGTGTATGATGTTTCTTTCCCTTGCTCCTTTTTCAGGCTTCATCCCATGCCACTTGCTCCATCACCTGTAATGCTAATTCTAGTTATTTTTTCATTATTTTGCCCTTCCTTTCAGTTCCTTCCCATCAGCTTTTACTCCTTCAATGTCTATGCATTTGCCTTTTCTGGAATTTCTCCTTCTAGCTGTTTGCATGGCTGGCTTCATTTCATGCAAAGTAGTTTCTTCCTGTTATATTCTGATAGCATCCTGTTTTCTCCTTCACTGCATTTATAACAGGCTTTAAATATTTGTTTACATTTTACTTTTTGACTCCCCTAGTTTAATGTTAGCTCTGTGAGAACAGGGACAGATAATCAGCCTAGCCTAGAATATTGCCTAGTATACTGTAGACATTCATACTCAGTTAGATTAAAGCAAATATAGAAGTAAGGAATGAAAGCTCAATATTGGTAGTTTAGGCTGTATAGAAATTAGAAACTTCTGCATGTCAGACTCTATAGTATATTTCCATAAATTGAGGGAAAAAAATGAAATGATGATACATAGTATCATTCCAAAAATTCTGGGAAGCACTACAACCTCAATAGAAAAAGTGGACAAAAGTCCATCAATGATAGACTGGATTAAGAAAATGTGGCACATACACACCATAGAATACTATGCAGCCATAGAAAAGGATGAGTTCATGTCCTTTGTAGGGACATGGATGAAGCTGGAAACTATCATTCTCAGTAAACTATCGCGAGGACAGAAAACCAAACACCGCATGTTCTCACTCATAGGTGGGAATTGAACAATGAGAACACTTGGACACAGGAAGGGGAACATCACACACTGGGTCCTGTTGTGGGGTGGGGGGAGGGGGGAGGGATAGCGTTAGGAGATATACCTAATGCTAAATGACGAGTTAACGGTTACAGCACAGCAACATGGCACATGTATACATATGTAACAAACCTGCACGTTGTGCACATGTACTGTAGAACTTAAAGTATAATATAATAATAAAGAAAAAGTGGACAAAAGGTATGGAACAGTAATTAATGAAATAAATAGAAATGACTAACATACAAAAGAAAAAAATTTTTCCAAGTATCCGGAAATACAAATTAAAGCGTGTTATTTTTGCCTCATATTTTCAAAGTGCAAGAAAATAGTATTTTTGAGGTTGGGATAAGATAATTTACATACAGCTGGAGGGAATATAAAATTGGTATAGGCGAGGCACAATGTCTCGTGCCTGAAGTTCCAGCACTTTGGGAGGCCAAGGCAGGAGGATTGCTTGAGTCCAGGAGTTTGAGCCTGGGCAACACAGTGAGACCCTGTCTCTACCAAAAAAAAAAAAAAAAATTAGCCTTGTATGGTGGCACACACCTGTAGTCCCAGCTACTTGAGAGGCTGAGTTGGGAGGATCACTTGAGCCCAGGAGGTTTAGGCTGCAGTGAGTGTGATCATGCACCTGTAGCCTGGGTGTCACAGCAAGACCCTGTCTCAATCAGTCAGTAGTTGGTATAGCCTTTCTGGAAAGCACAGTGCTTCCAGACCTCCTTCCTTTAGTTTATAGTCTTACTAGTTTTTGCATGGCACTCCTAGGCCAAACCATATACCTAACAGTTTCATTTATGAAGTAGTTCGAAACAATTAGTTTTTTGTGTTCAACCAGTATGACTGTATTTCCCTCTCAAATTAACAGTATTCCAAGTGTCCCTCAGAGAGTTTCTGTGATGTCCGGTGCATGGCAGTGCAGAGTTTGGAAACTGGCAGTATGGACGTATGGTTAAGGGCTTTAAGAAATTAGAAAATAGATAGGAGGAAAGATTTATGTACAAAATTCTTCTGCTCAAAAATGTCCAAAATTGATATTTTTACTTCGAGTAATTAGGTGTTCTTGTTTTAGGTTGTAAATCTCTTTCAGAGTTTAGTACGTAGCAGGCTGGCCTAAGTACTGACTCCTTCCCTGCATGAGTTGTAGACCATTGTTTTGTTTGTTTTTTGTCACTGCATAGTGAAATAAATCTTAGTTTTGAAACTCTGGTCTCCTGTTTGAATGCATTTGATTGTGACTGAATGAGCTCTCTCTTACTATTTCTGGAATAAAAAGTTGTTGCCTTGTCTCCAGTTCACAAGGGTTTGCTTCTGAGAGTAAATGCTGCCAGTTAACAAGTATTGTTAACAAGCATTGCTGAGCAAAGAACACCTGAGTTTAAGCCCTGGCCCTACTTCTTGCTGGCTCTGTAGACTTGAGCAGGTTATTTAAGAAGCTCTCTGAAATTCAGTTTCTCATCTGCCAGCTGGGGTAAGAACTGCTGATGTGCCCACTTCAAATTGACAGCTGTGATTCTTAAGTGAGATTATATTTGTGGAGCTGCTTTGTAATGCTAAATGTATATAGGTATCACTATTTTTTCCATTTAGCTAGAAATCTAGAGGCTTTTTCACTTTATATTTTATGTAAGCTATAAAAACTGTGATTGATTATTTTTATTTTACTGATAGGGAATTTACACTGAAGGAGAACTTACGGAACTTGCACCAGTTTCTGTATCAGGTTAGATACAAAACTGCTACAGGAACCCTTCATTTTTTAACACACCAGCTTTTGCTTGATAATAATGATGAATTAATACTCTCTTACCACATGTCAAACTACTAAGCTAAGCACTGTACACATTATTTTATTTAACACACACAATAGAGTTGTGTTATTTAGGTACTGTTGTTATGCCTTTTATAGATGAGGAGATTGAAGCTCACAGAGACCACGTATCTAGGCATTTTCTCAAGCTCACCTTACTATTAAGGGGCGGAGCCTGGATTTTAACTCAGGCATTCTGATGCTACAGCTGTGATCTGTTCAACATTGTGTTACATTCTCTAGTTTGTCATTTCGTGGCTTTCTAGTTCATGAAACTGTAGTGAATATTTTAAATCTGCTTTTAAAAGTTCTGAATTGGATATTTTTATTAGGAAAACAGTGTAGCCTTTTATTAATATGGTCTCAAATTCACTTGTAAGAACATAAAGTAAAGCCAGAAACATAGGTTGAAACAGAACTCCCAGATCCATGAGTTCAGATAAATTACTGTATAGTTTTCTAAAATACACAGGAGTGATTTTTCTTTTTTTTTTTTAGATACCTAAAAAACATGTGCTATCTATAGTTATGAAATTGTCCTTGCTAAATAAAAGTTGCCTTTGTTGTCCAGAATTATTAGCTCAATTGTATTCAGCCTGAATAATGATCTTAAAAAAAAAAAAGAAATAAACTATAAGATGGTAACAGTTGGCACTCTTTTTCCCTCCTCTCCTTGCAGGCATTCTTTAGTGGCAGACTGAAGGCCAGAGGGAACATCATGCTGAGCCAGAAACTTCAGATGATTCTTAAAGACTATGCCAAGCTCTGAAGGGCACACTACACTATTAATAAAAATGCAATAATTAAATACTCTCTTCACCCAAATATCCTTGATTATTCTGCAAAAGTGATTAGAACTAAGATGCAGGAGAAATTGCTTAACATTTTCAGATATCAGATAACTGCAGATTTTCATTTTCTACTAATTTTTCATGTATCATTATTTTTACAAGGAACTATATATAAGCTAGCACATAATTATCCTTCTGTTCTTAGATCTGTATCTTCATAATAAAAAAATTTCGCCCAAGTCCAGTTTCCTTAGAATTTGCGATAGCATTGGTAAGTTGAAAGGAAAATTAAATCAATAAAGGCCTTTGATACCTTTGTTTTTTTTTGATTTTCTGTTTTTTTATATATGGATACGCCAGTTTTTATGTGAATTTCCATGTATGCACTAATTTTTCATACTTTGTTCTGATAGTATTCTGGTTTAAAGCAAGAGAAAAGTCTTTGTGCTCCCAAATAGTTTTCTTTCTTCTCCCCTCCCCTTTGCTGGAAATTCTTTACTACATATAATGTTTATAAATCTACCAAGTATAGCTTTCTTGAATAATCAGCAGTCTCAAATCAAAAAGATGGTCACTAGCAAGTACTGCCACGTCACTGTTTTCCTCAGCATTTAGCTCTGATGAAGTGTGCTGGGAGATGCTCTTTGGATGAGTTGGCTGCAGAGGTGACCAGCAGCAAGTGGGATGCTAAGCTCAGGGATGGAGTAAATGTCAATCATGTAACACAGCTGAGGAGAATATGTGTGAGTGGCTAGTTTGGGCTGAGTTTCCCGGGAAGCTGACTTTGAGATGGAGATTCCCGTGCAGGAAGTTGATTTGGGAGGTGCTTTTATGAGCAGCACCTGCCAGGAGAAGCAAAGGAAGCAGAGCTGGGCAGATGGAGACGTTAGGCTGTGGTTGCAGTTACCATAAGGCCCGGACTGATCTTTTGGGGAGCTCTGAAGCTGGGATGGCCATTCAGAATTGTCCTGAGGCAAGTAGTCATTGGTTGTGACCTTGGGGCCATGACCTTGGTCAAAGCGGCAAAGCGATTCCTGGAGTTGGCTTGCCCAGCAGTTGGGGGAATATGTCTTTTTTTTTTTTTCCTTAAAACTTTTAAGTTCAGGGGTACATGTGCAGGATGTACTGGTTTGTTACATAGGTAAACATGTGCCATGGTGGTTTGCTGCACAGCTCATACCATCACCTAGATATTAAGTGCAGCGTCCATTAGCTATTCTTCCTGATGCTCTCCCTCCTCCCACCTTCACCCCTGCAACAGGCCCCAGTGTGAGTTGTTCCCCACCATGTGTCCATGTGTTCTCATCATTCAGCTCCCTCTTATAAGTGAGAACATGCGGCTTTTGGTTTTCTGTTCTTGCGTTAGTTTCCTAAGGACAATGGCCTCCAGCTCCATCCATGTCCCTGCAAAGGATATGATCTCACTCTTTTTTATGGCTGCAGAGTATTCCATTGTATATAGCTACCACATTTTCTTTATCCAGTCTGTCATTGGTGGGCATTTGGGTTGATTCTGTGTCTTTGCTATTGTGAATAGTGCTGCAGTGAACATTTGTGTGCATGTACCTTTATAATAGAGTGATTTATATTCTTTTGGGTAAATACCCAGTAATGGGATTGCTGGGTCAAATGGTATTTCTGCCTCTAAGTCTTTGAGGAATTGCCACACTGTCTTCCACTATGGTTGAATTAATTTATACTCCCCCCCAACAGTGTTAAAGTGTTTTTATTTATTCACAGCCTCACCAGCATCTATTGTTTCTTGATTTTTTAATAATCGCCATTCTGACTGGCATGAGATGGTATCTCATTGATTTGCATTTCTCTAATGATCAGTGATGTTGAACTTTCATTCATGTTTTTCGGCCACATGTGTATCTTCTTTTGAGAAGTATCTGTTCATGTCCTTTGCCCCACTTTTTAATTGGGTTGTTTTTTTCCTGTACATTTGTTTAGGTTCCTTGTAGACTCTGGGTATTAGACCTTTGTCAGATGGATAGATTGCAAAAATTTTCTCCCATTCTGTAGGTTGTCTGTTCACTCTGATGATAGTTTCTTTTGCTGTGCAGATGCTCTTTAGTTTAATTAGATCTCATTTGCCAATTCTTGCTTTTGTTGCAATTGCTTTTGGCGTTGTTGTCATGAAATCTTTGCCCATGCCTATGCCCTGAATGTTATTTCCTAGATTTTCTTCTAGGGTTTATAGTTTTGGGTTTTTACATTTAAGTCTGTAACCCATCTTGAGTTAGTTTTTGTATAAGGTGTAAGAAAGGGGTCCAGTTTCAATTTTCTGCATGTGGCTAACCAGCACTCTCAGTATCATTTATTAAACCTATTAGAGAATCTTTTTTCTTTGCTTGTTTTTGTCAAGTTTGATAAAGATCAGATGCTTGTAGGTGTGCAGTCTTATTTCTGAGTTCCCTATTTAGTTACGTTGCTCAGTATGTCTGTTTTGTACCAGTATCATGCTGAGGAATATGTCTTTCAATCCTGAACGGGGCTTTGTAGAACTTAGCACATTTTATTTAAGGAAACAAGAATGTAAATTCAGGGATCAGGGGAGAAGGTTTCAGAAATTTGGAATTGTGATACTTAGAACGGTGATGGAACAGTAGAAGACCTCAATATGTTACTGATTTTAATGAGTGAACAGAATAAGTAGAAGGCATAGAAAGAAATTATATTTTTGGCAATTATGCTTTTGTCTCATGAACTGTATAGTATTTTTAAATTTAATTCCGTGATCTGTTGTTGTGCCAGTTGAATTAATTGAATTAATTGTTGGACATTTGGGTTGGTTCCAAGTCTTTGCTATTGTGAATAGTCAATGGCAGTATTTTTAATGTTGGTCTATTATTGTACTAAATAGTTGTTTCTGTTGAACTTGGGAAAGCTTTCGTGTCCAATAGAAATAGCATATTAAAATAAATGCCACCATATATTAGTGAAAGTGTTGGTTTTATATCCTAGATACCTAAAACTTAAGGAAGTTATGTTTTAATTTTCTTACACATCTCTGTCAATATTTATGGTCAGAGAACTACTCATATCCAGATTTGGAAACTTATTAGTCATGCTCCTTAACCCTTCTGTAATATTTAATATTGTCAAATGCCCTTAATTCTTCTTACCTTTCAATGAGAAATATATTAACTTCTTAATGAACCTGTTAATCTGACTTCTACTGTCTCTTTTGTGATTTCCTTTGACTACCAGTGAAGTTTATTTAGAGAGTCAGTTCCCCAGGTTGTTACTGGGATCTTACTCGCATGGGCTTCTCTCCCTGAACACATCCCCAAATTCCACACTCAGGAGGAAAGCAGGTGTTTAGCATAAACCACATTGTTTGTACAAACATGGCACAGAGAGCCACTCAGTGAGGGAATGGTGGGAAGCTTCCCCAAATTTTAAGTTCCCAGATATCAGCCAGGCGTCAACCTCAGAAGCAGTCTAAGGGCAGCAGGCTCAAGGTCTGCTTTGTTAGCTCTTTTTCTACACTCATAGGATCAGCCCCAACCAAGCTACATGGCCTAAGAGCAAATCAGGTGTGATATCAGGAAATTTGGAGGACTGGAAAGCCAAATCCCAAACATCCACCCCACAGGTTCTTTAGCTCTCTTAATTTGCTTCTTTACCTTAACATCAGGTAAACTATATATCCCTAAGCCTTCCAAGTGTCACCTGTGTGAGACTGTTCTCAATCGATCCTAATAGAATAATCTCTTGACTTCTCACAGAACTTTGTATATATTTTAAAGCATGCAATAAGAAAGCTGATTTTTTTTTCATTGGAAATAAATAGATTTGAATAGTATTACCCCAACATTTTAACTTTGCCTGTTAGGTCAACAAATAAAGCAGAAAAACTAAAAGATAATCCAGTTCTGCTGAGAAATTCTGAAGTTCAGAAACTTCAAAAGCTGACAGTTATGGAAAGCAATTTTCTGAAGAGAAGAACATTTTAGGTCAATGTGGACTAAGCTATTTTTATGAGGGGAGAGGAGAGAAAATAACCTATTTTACAATGCATAAATAGGCAAAATACAGAAATTGCAAGCCTTAGCTAAAAATGAGTCTAGATTTATATTACATGTATACATGGTATATTGGCTGAAGTTGCCCAATTAAGTGATTTCTAGACATCAGGGTTAGCATAGCTTATAAAAAAAGATACCTGAGATTGCCGAGTGTTGAGGCACTAAAATTCACAATTTAACCATATAGGATCTGTTTGTAGCTTCATTCAAAATCCATCTTTTAAGAAGCTTGGTTACATAACTTTTAAGCCCACAGCTCACAAGAATGGAAAAACAGTCAAGTAGAAAGAACATGTGTTTTTGCAGGGAGCACTGGCTGGGGGTAGTTTTTGTAGGCAGCATGGAAGAAGTCATAAAATTAACCCAGAAAACAGACTAAGAAGTATTTGAAGTGAGGTTGAGCAGCTCTATACACCTTAATCTCTTGAAGTTACAGGAGTGTCAGTAAAGAACAATGATGGGTTAAATCAGGGGTCAGCCTACATTTTCCGTAAAGGGCCACACAGTAGAGATTTTTGGCGTTGTGGGCCACATTTGGTCTCTGTACCATGTTTAAAAAAAAAAAAAAAAACCTAAAATTGAAAAAGCCATTCTTAGTTTGCTAGGTGGACAAAAAACAGGCTAGGAACTGGATTTAGCCTGCAGGGTGGAACCTGGATATAGGTGCTGAGAGCCACTAGTTTAGAAAACAAAATTTTCAACTGTCATCTTTATTTTTTAAAAAAATTTAATTTTTAAAAAATTTTTGTGAATTATTTTATTTCTTCCATGATGATTTAGTGGGACTGTCTTCAAACCAGTACAAATATTTCATAAATAATACCTGGCTGTTTTCTAATCAATTGAGTAATATGTTCCACAGTAAGTCACCTCACCTCTTTCAGCAAGAAATACATTAAATTTGAATAGTAAAGACATTACATAATAGATAAGGACACAATTAAAATTTGCTTTAAATATTTCTTTTGGGAAGAGGACACCACACTTCTACTCAATGAATAGAAACATTTTTACAGTCCAGAGGTCTTTTATTTTTTTAACACCTACTATGCCATGAATTCATAGGGAATAGGTTTCAGCAGCTCAGGCTCCTTCCTATCGGTTCTCACAGTGTACTTCGCTGAGTGGAGCAGACTGGCGCTTCGGTTGAACCCAGGTACCTTTTGTCTTTGGCTTCTTTTTCTGATTATTTTCCCTTACGCGTTTCAGGAAGCTATCTTGGCTCTTCGAGTGCTTAATGTGTTCAATACGCACATTAATTCTCTTGGCAAGAATCTTGCCTTTAACTTGTTTGTTTACAATAAGGCCAACAGCATGCCAGGTAACACTGTAGACTGTTCCAGTTTTGCCATGATAACACTTGCGGGGCATTCCTTTTTGAACAGTACCCATTCCCTTGATGCACAATATCACCTTTCTTATAGATTTGCATATACATGGCCAAAGGAAAAACTCTGTTTTCTAAAACGCCTAGAGACCATATATCGGGTGCCTCTCCTCTTTGCCTTTGTGTTCATCATTTTGGCGAATTACTGGAAGATGGTGGTTCCAGCTGAAAGAACTGTTATATTTATTTGCCTTAAACAATTTATGAAAGTATGAATGCCTTTCAGGAAAATTTTTTCAATTATGAATATCAAGGGACAGAATTAGGGTCAAGAAACAAATACTTAAAAAAGTTGCTTGTTTATATTTTGCTTAGTAATGGAGCTTTGTTTTTGCCATTCTTATTTAAACATGTTTACGTAAAATTTTCACCATTAGATAATAGCTATTTTAAGTCACTTTGGTCACCATTTAACTTGTCTTTTCATATGCTTCCTGTTCCTTTAAGGCTCTTTCTATCTCATAATCTTTAAACCAAATAAAGTATATTAATGAAACAAAATGATTGGCATACAACTTGCGTTTCTTGTTGAGATGTTGGAACTCCATGCATACAATTTATCCCATTCCTCCCACTGTTTTTTAAATATTAAAAATAGTAAGGTTTATTAATAACCCAATTTTTTAAAATGGGCAAATGATTAGGACATGCCACATGTCACATTAGAAGTACTCAACACCATGAGAAGTCAGGGAAATGAAAATGAAAACCATAGTAAGCTACCATTACATACTAACTGAAATGATTAAAGTTAAAAAGACTGACAATACCAAATCTTGGTAAGCATGTGGATCAACTGGAAGTCTTATACACTGGTAGCAGTGTAAAATGGTATGACCAGTTTAGAAAAAGTTTTAGCATTTTTTTAATAACTAGTATACACTTTTCCTGTGAGTCAATTCAATTTCTAGCTACTTTCTCTAGAGAAATGAAAACATTACAAAAAGGCTTATATAAGAATTTTTACAACAGTTTTGTTTTTAATAGCTAAAATCCATCCACTAGGGAATGGATAAACAGATGATGGTGTATGATACAGTGGGATTCTACTCAATCATTTAAAAAGTTAACTAGCCAGGTTCAGTGGTGTGCACATGTAGTCACAGCTACTTAGGAGGCTGAGGCAGGAAGATTGCTTAAGCCCAGGAGCTCAAGGCTGCAGTGTGCAATGATCATGCCTGTGAAGAGCCACTGCCCCTACATCTCTAAAATAAATAGTTTTATGTTAAGCAGCATGAATGAGTCTCAAAAATATACTGAATGGCCGGGCGCGGTGGCTCACGCCTGTAATCCCAGCACTTTGGGAGGCCGAGGTAGGTGGATCGCGAGCTCAGGAGATCGAGACCATTCTGGCTAACACAGTGAAACCCCATCTCTACTAAAAATACAAAAAATCAGCCGGGCGTGGTGGCGGGCACCTGTAGTCCCAGCTATTCGGGAGGCTGGGGCAGGAGAATGGCGTGAACCCAGGAGGCAGAGCTTGCAGTGAGCTGAGATCGTGCCACTGCACTCCAGCCTGGGCGACAGAGCCAGACTCTGTCTCAAAAAAAAAAAAAAAAAAAAAAAAAAAAGATCACAGAATACTCAGGCTTCTTTCAAAACTCAGAATTTTAATTCTTCTTTTTTTTTTTAATTTTAATTTTTTTTTTTTTAGAGATGGGGTCTCACTCTGTCACCCAGGCTGGCGTGGTGGAAAGTCTAACTTACTAATTGAATGCTTAATTCATTTATTTATATTCCTTAATTCATTTATTTATATTCCTATAATTAGTATAAGAAGTTTAAACTATGAAATTTTCCTTTGATTACTGCTTTAACTGCATCCTGCAGTGTTATACCATTTCCATATAGTCCCATATGCAGACATAATTTTACAAAATAAATGTAATAATATGCATTCTGTCCCTTGACATTCATAATTGAAAAAATTTTCCAGAAAGGTATTCATACTTTCATAAATTGTTTAAGGCAAATAAATATGACAGTTCTTTCAGCTGGAACCACCATCTTCCAGTAATTCGCCAAAATGATGAACACAAAGGCAAAGAGGAGAGGCACCCGATATATGGTCTCTAGGCGTTTTAGAAAACAGAGTTTTTCCTTTGGCCATGTATATGCAAATCTATAAGAAAGGTGATATTGTGCATCAAGGGAATGGGTACTGTTCAAAAAGGAATGCCCCGCAAGTGTTATCATGGCAAAACTGGAACAGTCTACAGTGTTACCTGGCATGCTGTTGGCCTTATTGTAAACAAGTTAAAGGCAAGATTCTTGCCAAGAGAATTAATGTGCGTATTGAACACATTAAGCACTCGAAGAGCCAAGATAGCTTCCTGAAACGCGTGAGGGAAAATAATCAGAAAAAGAAGCCAAAGACAAAAGGTACCTGGGTTCAACCGAAGCGCCAGTCTGCTCCACTCAGCGAAGTACACTGTGAGAACCGATAGGAAGGAGCCTGAGCTGCTGAAACCTATTCCCGATGAATAGGTTTTCAATTATTTAATTAAAAAAATGAGTATATGGCATTCTAGAACAAGAAAATTAAAATATGGTGGAAAAGTTCAGAAAGTGGTTGTGCTGAGGGGGAAAGGTTGGATTGCTTGGGAAGGACCATGAGAGAACTCTGGTAGTTATATCCTACATCTTGATAGGAATTTGCATTACACAGGTAAATACATTTGTCAAAACACATTGAGTTTTAACTGAAGATTTATACCTTTGTATATATAAATTTTTCTTAAGAGAAAAAATTATAAACAAATATTAAACTCTCATCCATGATACACATGCCAAAGCACTAAAGGATAAAGTGCACTGATATCTGCAATTTACTTTGAAATGCATAAAAAAATAAGAGGGAGGGATAGACAGATAGACAGATGTGACAGCACAAGCGTAATGAGGCAGGAGAATGGAGTCTGGAGGCAAGGAACCTAAGGCCAATTCACGCTGACTTCCTAGAACTAAATCAAAAGGAAAACCCTAACTTTCCACACAAAAGTAACAAAAAAATTGGAGACTACTCCCTTTGCAACCCCTCCTACCCCCCTTTTTCTGCGTGGCAGATGGAAAATTGAAAGTATCTCTGATTGGTTGCTTTCTGCAACCAATCGGACATTTGCACAGGAGTGTAACTTTGTAAGTTTGTGTAACTTCGTAACTTCACTTCAGCCTCTGATTGGTTGTGGAAAGCAGGCCCAGGAACAGAAAACCAAACACCGCATGCTCTCACCTGTAAGTGGGAGCTGAACAATGGGAACACTGACTGCAGGCCCAGTCTTCGTTTGCACAGAAGTGTAACTTTGTAACTTCACTTTAGCCTCTGTTTGGTTGCTTTCCACAACCAATCACATGCTTGCGTAGGGTGTAACCTTTGTAACTTCACTTCAGCCTCTGAAGTAGTTGGCCATCTTCATTTCCATAGGGCACACACCAAGTAACCAATGGGAAATCTCTAGAGGGTATTTAAGCCCCAGAAAATTCTATAAAAGGGCTTTTGAGCCCCTATGCTCAAGCCCACTCCCACCCTGTGGAGTGTGCTTTCGTTTTCAATAAATCTCTGCTTTTGTTGCTTCATTTTTTCCTTGTTTGTGCATTTCGTCCAATTCTTTGTTCAAAACGCCAAGTACCTGGACACGCTCCACTGGTAACAACAGTACAATGTTAATTATTCAGGAGGTGGGTATAGAGGTGCTTAGTGTAAAATTCTTTCAGGTTTACTGTATTTTCAAACATTTTTGCAATTTAAATATTGGAAAAATACAATAGTGACATAAAAAAAGAAAATTCAACTGTATGCTATAAAATAATACACACCTAAAGCAAAATGACAGAGAAAGATTTTTCACTGTAGGAAGAGTATATCCCAACACATTATATCGTTAGCAAAGATTACTGTGGCAGTTAGGGTATGGTGATTATAGTGGAGGGGAGAGGAGTGGAGGGAGAAAGGAAGACCAAGCAAAAGGAGAAGGAAAAAGATACATTAACAAAGCTTGCATATTATTACATTTATTTTGTAAAATTATGTCTGCATATGGGAATATATGGAAATGGTATAACACTGCAGGATGCAGTTAAAGCAGTAATCAAAGGAAAATTTCATAGTTTAAAATTCTTATACTAGTTATAGGAATATAAATAAATGAATTAAGCATTCAATTAGTAAGTTAGAAAAACAACAAACCCAAGGAAAGTGGAAGAAAGGAATTATAATAAAAGCAGAAAAAGAAGAGAGTTGAAAGTAAAAAATCTAGCATAAACAAATAATTAAATGAACAAATCAACAGGCTGATCCTTACAAAGTCTAATAAATAGCTAACTCACAATCTTACCTAATTAATTTTTAAAAAGGAGAGTATTTTGCTTAACTGTATGCCGGTGAATTTCAAATGCTGTATAAATTTAATGATTTTTTTACATCATTGACACAAAATAGAAAATCTAAACAGATGGTTTGACATAAAAGAATTTGAGGCTGGCCATTGTGGCTTGCACCTGTAATCCCAGCACTTTGGGAGGCTGAGGTGGGAGGATCCTTTGAATCCAGGAATTCAAGACCAGCCTAGGCAATATAGTGAAACTCTTTTCTCCAAAAAATGGAAAAAATTGCCAGCCTGGCACATGCCTGTAGTCCTAGCTACTGGGGAAGCTGAGGCAGGTGGATCAATTGAGCCCGGGAGGTGGAGGCTGCAGTGAGTTGTAATCATGCCACGGCACCCCAACCCATGATAGAGTGAGACCCTGTCTCAAGAAGAAGAAGAAAAATAGAATTTGAGAAAGTTTGAGAAATGACTGTTCTCCCTGATTTCCTAAGCCTCAGATTCACATGTGAATTCAGCCAAACCCTTAATGAAGAGATAATGCCAATCTTACTTCTATTGTTCCGGAGGGCACGGAATGAGAGCTGCCATGTTTGTTCATTAAGTTGATATAACAATACTAAAACTTCAAAGGTGACAGAATCAAAAGAAAGTATGGACTAATGGCCTTTAGAAAAAGTGTCTAATAGCACATTAAAAGAGTACCTCTTATGGTTCAATATTAGAAACTCCATTAATAGGATTAATGACATTAATAGATTGCGATGCAGAGTACTAACCACTATATGATCATGGTGAGCTACTGGGGACAAGGAGAAAAATTTATATTATCTCCATAGATTTGGAAAAAGCACTTAAAATTCAGCACATTTGCTTTTAATTTAATTTAATTTTAAGTTCTGGAATACATATGCAGGACGTGCAGGTTTGTTACATAGGTAAGCATGTGCCATGGTGGTTTGCTGCACCTATCAACCCATCACCTAGGTATGAAGCCCAGCCTGCCTTAGCTATTTTTCCTGATGCTCTCCCTCTCCCTGCCCCCCTGACAAGCCTCAGTGTGTGGTATTCCCCTCGCTGTGTTCATATGTTCTCATTGTTCAGCTCCCACTTATAGGTGAGAACATGCGGTGTTTGGTTTTCTGTTCCTGTGTTAGTTTACTGAGGATAATGGCTTTCAACTCTATCCATGTCCTTGTGAAGGACATGATCTCATTCCTTTTTATGGCTGCATAGTATTCCATGGTGTATATATGCCATATTTTCTTTATCCAGTCTATCATTGATGGGCATTTGGGTTGATTCCATGTCTTTGCTACTGCGAATAGTGCTGCAATGAACATAAATGTGCACAGATAATAGAATGACTTATATTCCTTGGGGTATATACCCAGTAATGGGATTGCTGGGTCAAATGGTATTTATGGTTGTAGGTCTTTAAGAAATCACCACACTGTCTTCCCCTGTGGTTGAACTAATTTACACTCCCACCAACAGTGTAAAAGCCTTCCTGTTTCTCCACAGCCTCCCCAGCATCTGTTGTTTCTTGACTTTTTAAAAATCACAATTCTGATTGTTGTGAGATGGTATCTCATTGTGCTTTTGATTTGCATTTCTCTAATGATCAGTGATGTTGAGCTTTTTTGCATGTTTGTTGGCCCCATGTATGTCTTGTTTTGAAAAGTGTCTATTCATATCCTTTGTCCACTTTTTGATGGGGTTTTTTTTTTTCTTGTAAATTTGCCTAAGTTCCTTACAGATTCTGGATATTAGACCTTTGTCAAATAGAGCGATTGCAAATATTTCCTCCCATTCTGTTGGTTGTCTGTTCACTCTGATGATAGTTTATTTTGCTGTGCAGAAGCTCATTAGTTTAATTGGATTCCATTCATCAATTTTTACTTTTGTTGCAATTGCTTTTGGTGTTTTCATCATGAAATCCTTGCCTGTGCCTCTGTTCTGGATGTTATTGCCTAGATTTTCTTTAGGGTTTTTATAGTTTGGGTTTTGACATTTAAGTCTTTAACCCATCTTGAGTTGATTTTTGTATAAAGTGTAAGAAAGGAGTCCAGTTTCCATTTTCTGCATATGGCTAGCCAGCACCCCCAGCACCATTTGTTAAATAGGGAATCTTTTCCCCATTGCTTGTTTTTCTCAGGTTTGTCGAAGATCAAATGGTTATAGATATGTGGTCTTATTACTGAGGTCTCTATTCTCTTCCACTGGTTTACGTATCTGTTTTAGTACCAGTACCATGCTGTTGTGATCAGGTTCAGGTTTGCCTTGTAGTGTAGTTTGAAATCAGGTAACATGATGCCTCCAGCATCTTTTTGCTTAGGATTGTCTTGGCTATATGGGCTCTTTTCTGGTTCTATATGAATTTTAAAGTAGTTTTTCCTAATTCTGTGATGAATGTCAATGGTAGTTGAATGGGAGTAGCATTAAATCTATAAATTACTTTGTTCAGTATGGCCTTTTTCACAATGTTCATTCTTTGTATCCACAAGCATATGATGTTTTTCAATTTGTTTGTGTCCTCTCTTATTTCCTTGAGCAGTGCTTTGCAATTCTTCTTGAAGAGTTCCTTCATATCCTTTGTTAGCTGTGTTCCTAGGTATTTTATTCTTTTTGTAGCAATTGTGAATGGGAGTTAAGTCATGATTTGCCTCTCTGCTTGTCTTTTGTTGGTGTATAGGAATGCTTGTGATTTTTGCATGTTGATTTTGTATCCTGAGACTTTGCTGAAGTTGCTTATCAGCCTAAGGAGCTTTTGGGCTGAGACAGTGGGATTCTCTGATATATGATCATGTCATCTGCAAACAGAGAGAGTTTGACTTTCTCTCTTCCTATTTGAATCCTTCCTTCCTTTTTTCTTTCTTCCTTCCTTCCTTCCTTCCTTCCTTCCTTCCTTTCTCTTTCTCTTTCTCTTTTTCTCTCTCTTTTCCTTCCTTTCTTTCTTTCTTCTTTCTTTCTTTCTTTCTTTCTTTCTTTCTTTCTTTCTTTCTTTCTTTCTTTTTCTTTCTTTTTCTTTCTTTCTTTCTTTCTCTTTCTTTCCTCTCTCTCTCTTTCTCTCTTTCTTCTCTTTCTCTCTTTCTTTCTTAGTGTCTCACTCTGTCACCCAGGCTGGAGTCCACTGGCATGATATTGGCTCACTGCAACGTCTGCTTCCTGGGTTCAAGTGATCCTCCTGCCTCAGCTTCCTGAGTAGCTGGGACTACAGGCATGTGCCACCACGCCCAGCTAATTTTTGTATTTTTGGGATAGACAGGGTTTTGCCATGTTGCTCAGGCTGGTCTTGAACTCCTGGGCTCACGTGATCTGCCCACCACGGCCTCCCAAACTGCTGGGATTACACACATGAGCTACCGTGCCAATCCTGAATACCCTTTATTTCTTTCTCTTGCCTGATTGCCCTGGCCAGAACTTCCAGTACTATGTTGGATTGGAGTGGTGAGAGAGGGCATTCTTGTCTTGTGTTGGTTTTCAAAGGGAATGCGTCCAGTTTTTGCCTATTCAGTATGATATTGGCTGTGGGTTTGTCATAAATGTCTCTCATTATTTTGAGATATGTTGCATCAATACTTAGTTTATTGAGAGTTTTTAACATGAAGGGATGTTGAATTAGGCCTTTTCTGTGTCTATTGAGATAATCATGTGGTTTTTGTCTTTAGTTCTGTTTATGTGATGAATTACGTTTATTGATTTGCCTGTTAAACCAACCTTGCATCCTAGGGATGAAGCCAACTTGATCGTGGTGGATAAGCTTCTTGATGTGCTGCCAGATTCTATTTGTCAGTATTTTTTGCATCAATGTTCATCAGGGATATTGGCCTGAAGTTTTCTTTTTTTGTTGCTGATAAAGACACTTAATGTGATAGGTATAAAGGGATACTTCTTTAACCTAAGTTGAGTGATTGTTCTATCTCTCCCTTGTCCTTTAATGGTAAAATACAAGGGGCATTTCATTATAGACAGGAAGATAAGTCCACTGTCACTACTACTATTTAACATTGTCCTTGTGGCACTTGTGAGTACAAGTGGAAAAGGGAAAGGAAACAGATATATAAATAGACTTGTACTAGAATCAGAGTCAGGGATTTCACTGAGTGATACAAGCATGCTGGAAAGCCTGAGTCAGGGATGGTGTTCAGGGACCCTAGGGTACTGACACAAGAGGTTGTGTTCTAACTGATATATTTGTTAATATTCTAACATTCTATTACTTGATTTGTCTTTCTTTTTTCTTTCTTTCTCTTTTTTTCTTTATTTTATACAAACACAATTATTTATTAATCAAAGCCATATTTCTGTGGCTATATTTACAGGTAATAAAGGGATAAGGCGTGGACTGGAGAGGATTCGAATTAAACCAGCACTTTGAAATAGTTGCATGTAAAATGATTTTGATAAAGATAATTGAATACAGTAATGACAAAAAAAGCAGTAGTAAGGAGATTTGTCCATTGAACTGAGGTTGTTCATTCTGATAACTAATTCTTGTCCAAAGTGATGACGGAGTTTTTATTCTACTTTTTCACAGATCTGAGTACAGGTGACATTGTTTATGATGCAGTCCACCCCTAATTTCCTGTCTTTCAATTTTATTATTTTGCCTTCCTTTCCATCCCACTTCTGATGTCGAACAAATATGCCATATGTAAAGGTGCAGTCTGAGTTTTTCTGCCGTCACCTGTAGTTTTTTTGAATTTCTGTCCCCTGAGTATGAGAAAACTGGGTGATTTTAAAGTACTCTCCATTTTTATGGTGAGGTTTTTGCGATCAAAAAGATAATACAATCTTTTTTGGCCATAAGCACCCTTTTTTTCACAGAGTGCTAGGCCCACTCCTAGTTCCTTCATGTATTTATTGTTCATCAAAGCCTTTGCTGTCCATCAGGTGCCATCTTTCTTCCAGCTGCTAAACAGTGTCCATGGTGGGTGTCAGAAGGTGTGTGGAGTGAGCAGAGCAGGGTCCAGCATGGGAAACATGCTGTGCCCTCTTACGTGATGTTATAAGGAAAGAATAAAAGGGCAATGGCATGACAAGAATGTGGCTGTGTTCTCAGATGCTTCAGGATCCTTCCTGTGTGGACTTTGTCCCTGGATATGGTGCCTACCTTAGGGAGCTAGAGGCTGGGAAGAGGTCCAGCAGTCACCTGCATCTGCTACTGTTCTGTGTGGACACTTTGATCCTGATAGTTATTATATAGTTATTTCTTATTTAATTAGAAGGCAAATATTCCAGTTTCATAGTAGGCATGTTTGTGATCCCAAATATATAACCAACTAAAACACAATTGTTGGCCAAAATAAAAAAAAAAATCACTCCAGAAATGTATAGAATGATGTAATTCATGTAAAAATTTAAAAACATTATACTGGCTATGGCTATATTTACATGTAATAAAGGGATAAAGCATGGACTGGAGAGGATCCACACCTGCTTCATGAGAGTGGTTGCTTCTGGTGAATGAGCTCGCAGAAGTTATCAAAGATGATTTCAGTGTATCTGTAAGGTTTCATTTTCTTCATCTAAACTATATTCGTTAATTTAACTTTTTGCTTTGATTTTATTTCTTACATTTCCTTTATTCCTGTTTCATTTGGAATCTTTGTCTCTATGTATCATATAGACAGAAACCCACTGTATCATAATAATTTGATTATTTTTACTTCATTATCTATCACTTTAATAATGGTCAACAGGGGCCTGGCAGAGGAGCTGAGGTAGCTCCCACCCTTCACCCTGATAAAACCTCAGCGCATCTAACTGAGAGCTCCCCCAGCCACCTTCATCAAGCCTGGGAGCTCTGCCAACCATTGGGTATTACATCTACACACCTGCCTTAGCTACTACCAGTGCCTACCCAAGGACACCTCCCCTAATTGGCCTAAAGCCTGAATCATCAACTCAGTAAATAAAATACTGGGGAAAAAGTAAATGAATAAATAAACTGTATACCTTGAGAGAATGAGATAAGCTCCAAGAGATCCCTGCCATTCCAACCCTATAGGAGACAGTGAACTTGCCCATGCACCAAGTATATAACTACTACCACCAGCATCTGGGAAAGCCAGTGCACAAGACTCTGTGTAACTTAGGAATTCATACAGAGTGTTCACTCTTAAAAGCACCAAGAATCAAATTAGGCTAAAATAAGCTATAAGCATTAAAGTCATATGCTTAAAAAAAACACAGTCCAATTAAAAATAAATTCAAGAACAGTTTGAAGAAATAGTCTACCCAAATGAGAAGGAAGCAAGAAAGTAAATCTGGTAATATGACAAAGCAGGGTTCTGTAACACCCCCCAAAATATCACACTAGCTGTCCAGCAATGGATCCAAATCAAGAACAAATCTCTGAAATGCCAGATAAAGAATTCAGAAGGTTGATTATTAAGCTACTCAAAGAGGTACCAGAAAAAGGTGAAAACCAACATAAATAAATAAAAAAAAAATCCAGGATATGAATGAAAAAGTTTCCAGAGAACTAGATAACATAAAAACAATCAGAACTTCTGGAAATGAAAGACATTCTTAGGAATATATAAAATGCAGTAGAAAGTTTCAAAAATAGACTAGAACAAGTAGAAAAAGGAATGTCAGAGCTTGAAGACAAGGCATTTGAATTAACCCAATCAGACGAAGAAAAAAGAATTTTAAAAACTGAAGAAAGTCTCCAAGAAATATGGGATTATGTAAAATGGCCAAACCTAAGAATAATTGGTATTTCTTTTTTTTTTTGAGATGGAGTCTCGCTTTGTTGCCCAGGCTGGAGTGCAGTGGCGTGATCTCGGCTCACTGAAAACGCTGCCTCCCGCGTTCACGCCATTCTTAGAATAATTGGTATTTCTGAGGGAGAAGAGAAGTCTAAAAGTTTGGAAAACTTTTTATGGCTGCATAGTATTCCATGGTGTATATGTGCCACATTTTCTTAATCCAGTCTATCGTTGTTGGACATTTGGGTTGGTTCCAACTCTTTGCTATTGTGAATAGTGCCGCAATAAACATACGTGTGCATGTGTCTTTATAGCAGCATGATTTATAGTCCTTTGGGTATATACCCAGTAATGGGATGGCTGGGTCAAATGGTATTTCTAGTTCTAGATCCCTGAGGAATCGCCACACTGACTTCCACAATGGTTGAACTAGTTTACAGTCGCACCAACAGTGTAAAAGTGTTCCTATTTCTCCACATCCTCTCCAGCACCTGTTGTTTCCTGATTTTTTAATGATGGCCATTCTAACTGGTGTGAGATGGTATCTCACTGTGGTTTTGATTTGCATTTCTCTGATGGCCAGTGATGATGAGCATTTCTTCATGTGTTTTTTGGCTGCATAAATGTCTTCTTTTGAGAAGTGTCTGTTCATGTCCTTTGCCCACTTTTTGATGGGGTTGTTTGTTTTTTTCTTGTAAATTTGTTTGAGTTCATTGTAGATTCTGGATATTAGCCCTTTGTCAGATGAGTAGGTTGCAAAAATTTTCTTCCATTCTGTAGGTTGCCTGTTCACTCTGATGGTAGTTTCTTTTGCTGTGCAGAAGCTCTTTAGTTTAATTAGATCCCATTTGTCAATTGTGGCTTTTGTTGCCATTGCTTTTGGTGTTTTAGACATGAAGTCCTTAAATGATGAGTTCATGTCCTTTGTAGGGACATGGATGAAACTGGAAAACATCATTCTCAGTAAAGATCGCAAGGACAAAAAACCAAACTCTGCATGTTCTCACTCATAGGTGGGAATTGAACAATGAGAACTCATGGACACAGGAAGGGGAACATCACACTCCGGGGACTGTTGTGGGGTTGGGGGATGGGGGAGGGACAGCATTAGGAGATATACCTAATGCTAAATGACGAGTTAATGGGTGCAGGAAATCAACATGGCACATGGATACATATGTAACAAACCTGCACATTGTGCACATGTACCCTAAAACCTAAAGTATAAAAAAAAAAAAAGGTTTGGAAAACTTATTTGAGGGAATAATTGAGGAAAAATTCCCTGGCCTTGCTAGAGATCTAGACATGCAAATACAAAAAGCTCAAAGAACACCAAGGAAATTCATTGGAAAAATATCATCACCATAGTACACAGTCATCACTTTATCTAAAGTTAAGACAAAGGAAAAAATTTTATTAATTGTGAGACAAAAGCATCAGATAGTCTACACTGGAAAACCTGTCAGAATACCGACAGATTCCTCAGCAGAAACCTGATAAGCCAGAAAGGATTGGGGTCTTATCTTTAGCCTCATTAAACAAAATAATTTTTATCAAGAATTTTGTATCCAGCAAAACTAAGCTTCATAAATGAGCAGAGATAAAGTCTTTTTCAGACAAACAAATGATGTCAAACCCACACTACAAGAAATGCTGAAAGAAGTTCTAAATCTTGAAACAAAAGTTTGAAATACACCAAAATAGAACCTCCTGAAAGCATAAATGTTATAGGGCCTATAAGTTTACATTCAATATTAATATTGAAATGTGAGGTGCTATTCTATTCATCATGTTACTTGTTACTTACTTTGTTTTTTTCATTGTGTTATTTTTGGATTATGATTGGGTTAATTCAAGCGCCTTGTCTTCAAGCTCTGACATTCCTTCTACTTGTTCTAGTCTGTTTTTGAAACTTTCTACTGCATGTTGTATATTCCTAAGAGTGTCTTTCATTTCCAGAAGTTCTGATTGTTTTTCTTTATGATATCTAGTTCTCTGGAAACTTTTTCATTCATATCCTGGATTTTATTTCTTTATTTATGTTGGTTTTCACCTTTTTCTGGTACCTCCTTAAGTAGCTTAATAATCAATGACGCAATGAAAAAACAAAGTATCTAGGGAACAAGTAACATGATGAGTAGACTAGCACCTCACATCTCAATATTAACATTGAATGTAAATGGCCTAAATCCTCCACTTTAAAGATACAAAAGGGCAGAATGGATAAAAAATCACAAACCAAATATCTGCTGTCTCCAAGAGACTCATCTAACACATAAGAACTCACATAAACATAAGTTAAATGGGTGGAAAAAGATATCTCATGCAAATGAAAACCAAAAGTGAGCAGGAGTAGCTATTGTTATATCAGACAAAACAGACTTTAAAGCAATAACAGTAAAAAAAGACAAAGAAAAATATTACATAATGATAAAAGGATTAGTCCAACAGGAAGATATGACAATCCTAAATTTATATCCTAACACAAGAGTTCCCAGATTTATAAAACAATTACTACTAGACCTAGGAAATGAGATAGAAAACAAGACAATAATAGTGGGGACCAATATTCTACTGACAGCACTAGACAGATCATGAAGACAGAAAGTCAACAAAGAAACAGTGGACTTAAACTATACCCTAGAACAAATGGACTTAACAGATATTTACAGAACATTCTACCCAACAACTGCAGAATATACATTCTTCTCATTAGCACATGGAACATTCTCCAAGAGAGACTATAAGATAGGCCACAAAAGTCTCCATAAATTTAAGAAAATTGAAATTATACCAAGCAGCCTCTCAGACTACAGTGGAATAAAACTGGAAATCAACTACAAAAAGAACCCCAAAACTGTACAAATAAATGGAAATTAAATAGTCTGCTCTTGATTGATTTTTGGGTTAACAATGAAATCAAGATGGAAATTTAAAAGTTCTTTGAAATCAATTATAATAGTGACACACTTATCAAAACCTTTGGGACACAGCAGAAGCAGTGCGAAGAGGAAAGTTCATAGCATTAAATTCCTACATCAAAAAGTATGAAAACACAAATTGACAACATAATGTCACACGTCAAGAAACTAGAGAAACAAGAACTAACTAAACCCAAACCCAGCAGAAGAAAAGAAATAACAAAGATAAGAGTAGAACTAAATGAAATTGAAATTAAATACAAAAGATAAATGAAACAAAAAACTTTCTTTGAAAAGATAAACAAAATTGATGGACCATTAGCAATATTAACCAAGAAAAAAAGAGAGAAGATCCAAATAAGCTCAATTAGAAATGAAACTTGGGATACTACAGCCAGTATCACAGAAATACAAAAGATCATTCAAGGCTATTGTGAACAGCTTTATGTGCACAAAGTAGAAAACCTAGAGGAGATGGATAAACTTCTGGAAATACACAACCCTCCTAGACTGAACCAGGAAGAAATAGAAACTCTAAACAGACCAATAACAAGTAGTGAGATTGAAATAGTAATAAAAAAATTGTCAGCAACAACAAAAAAATTCCAGAACCAGATGGATTAACAGCTGAATTCTATTGGACATTTAAAGAAGAATTGGTACCTATCCTACTGAAAGTATTTCAAAAGATGAGAATTAGAGAATCCTCCCTAAGTCATTCTATGAAGCCATTATCTCACTAATATCAAAACCAAGAAAAGACATAAAGAAAGAAAACTACAGACCTATACCCCCGATGAACATAGATGCAAAAATTGTCAACAAAATACTAGCTAACCAAATTCAACTGCATATCAAAAATATAATACATCATGATGAGGTGGGTTTCATACCAGAGATGCAGGGATGGTTTAACATATACAAGTCAATAAATGTGATACATCACATAAACAGAACTAAAAACAAAAACGTATTATCATCTCAATAGATGTGGAAAAAGCATTAGATAAAATCCAGCATCCTTTTATGATAAAAACTCTCAACAAAATAGGCATAGAAGAGACTTACTTCAAAGTGATAAAAACCATCTATGACATACTTATAGCCAACATTGTACTGAATGGGGAAAAGTTGAAAGCATTATCCCTGAGAACTGGAATAAGACAAGGATGCCCACTCTCACCACTTCTATTCAACGTGGTACTGGAAGTCCTGGCCTGAGCAATCAGGCAAGAGAAAGAAATAAAGGACATCCAAATCAGAAAAGAGGAAGCCAAATTTTTACTGTTTGCTGATGGTATGATCATATACCTAGAAACCCTTAAAGACTCCTCTGAAAAGCTCCTAGATCTGATAAATGAATTCAGTAAAGTCTCAGGATACAAAATCAGTATACACAAATCAGTAGCACTGCTGTACATCAACAATGACAAAGCTGAGAATCAAATCAAGAACCCAATCTCTTTTACAACAGCTACAAAAAAATACTTATATTTTAAAAATAAATAAATGGGACATAATTAAACTAAAAAGCTTCTGCACAACAAAAGAAAGAATTAGCAGAGTAAACAGACCACCCATAGAGTGGGAGAAAATCTTCACAAACCATGCATACGACAGTGGACTAATATCCAGAATCTACATGGAACTCAAACTAATCAGCAAGAAAAAAAACAAATAATCCCATCAAAAAGTGGGCTAAAGACATGAATAGACAATTAGTAAAAGAAGATATACAAATGGACAACAAACATATGAAAAAAGTGCTCAACATCACAAATTATTAGAGAAATGCAAATTAAAACCACAGTGAAATACCACCTTACTTCTGCAAGAATGGCCGTAATTAAAAAGTCTAAAAACAATAGATGTTGGTGTGGATGTGGTGAAAAGGGAACAATTTTACTTTGCTGGGGGGAATGTATATTAGTACAACCACCATGAAAAACAGTATGGAGAGTCCTTGAAGAACAAAAAGTAGAAATACCATTTGATCCAGCAATCCCACTAGTGAATATCTACTCAGAGGAAAATAAGTCATTATATTAAAAAGAGACATGCACATACATGTTTATAGCAGCACAATTTGTAATTGCAAACATGGAACCAACCTAAGTCCCCATCAACCAATGGGTAGATAAATAAAATATGGATATGTACACAGTTGAATACTATTCAGCCATAAAAAGGAATGAAATAATGTCTTTTGCAGCAACTTGGATGGAGCTGGAGGCCATTATTCCAAGTGAAGTAACTCAGGAATGGAAAATCAAATATCATATGTTCTCATTTATAAGTGTGAGATAAACTATGAGGGTGCAAAGGCCTAAGAATAATATAATGGACTTTAGAGACTTGGAGGGGAAGATTGGGAGGTGGGTGAGGGATAAAAGACTCACCTACAGGGTTACCTGGTTATCCATGTAACCAAAAACCACCTATACTCCAAAAACTATTGAAATAAAAATAACAATTAATTTAAAAAAAATGGCCAGCAGGGGGAACACGGAAAAGGTGAGTTGAATTAGGAAGAAGCTACATACTCCAAGGACAGTTGAAGGCTTCTTCTTCCTTTCTGTTCCAGCTATTCATCTGTTCCTCCAAATAGTCCTCCCATATCTTTTCCATTTGGCTCTTGTGAAAGTTGATAACATGAATTGTGTCATTCTTGTCATAGCCAACTAAATCTGAGTCAAGAGGGCAGGTGGGAAAAGCACTTGAGGCACAGAGCACCTGCTCCAAGAACTGAATTTTCCACAAGCCTGGCTGCTGAAACAGCTTGCAGTAACCCAAAGAGCAGTTTTACCTTGTAGCTGCTGAAATGACTGGGTGTGACTCTAAGACTAGTTGTACCTAACACCGTCACTCACCAGTCAGAGCTTGCCAGCTTTCAAAAGCTTCTCTAGTGCTGATGAGATTTCTTTTAAAACTACATAACATTGATCTTTCTAATAAAACTCCCAATCTTCTCTTCATTCTTTGGACATGCCGAAGACAGCCTGGTCTGTGTATGCCCTGAATTGCAATTCTGTGATTCCCAAATAAAATATTAAATTTAGAGATTTGTCTCTGTTTTCGTTTTAATTTTGATGCTCTTGAAAAAAACATAGAGCATCCAGGGACAATAGCAGTTCTTTCCCTTAATCATATATATAAATTCTAAGATGCTCATTTTTTCACATTCTCACATCTCTGAAATTAGTTTGTATCTTACAATAGATGATTCTTAGGTGCAATGAGCCATGATAGAAGATATAGCCCTGTACGATGGGGTAGTTACTGCTTCTCCTGCATACTGATGGCTCCACATTTCTATAACTCCAGCTAAACCTCGGTCCTGATCACTACTTCCTACCCTGCAATTCCCCTAGATACCTCAGGAGTTTCAAAAATGGAACACACTCACAACTGAAAGCACACTTTTTCCTTCTCATCCAGAGCTGCCTGTAGGCCACAGGGCACTCTTTTGTGTTAAAAATACATGCTCCCTGCTGCAGGTAAGTAGGGCCTTGTGAAAATTAGAAAAGGTTATCCTACTCCCACAACAGTGCAGTTAAAATGGCACAGCACCTGATGTGGCCCTGCTCGTACCTGCCTACCCTTACGCATTCCCTAGATCAGTGAGTGGCCCCAGCCCCAGCATCCACTCGGTTTTCCAACTGGTTGCTCAGATAATGTCTTGGATCTTCCCTTTTCATCCCGATCAACATTTATGAACCACTACATTCTATTATAGGAAATACTGCTGTAGACATTTCACTTCTGAATTGTTTTCTTAGATTAAAACATTTAGGAACGGAATTGTTGGAGACCACGTGTTTTTATGTTTATGAATGGTGAGTTCTGTCATAAAATAAAAGTAACAACCTATACAAGTCAAAGCCTATTGATTAGGCATTCTTTATTTCCCAGGTTTATTAAATTTTGTGTCCAAGTAGGAAAAGGCAGTAAGACTTAGACCTCTGATTCAAATAAGGTGGCTGTGGGAGTAACTGAGACAAGAAGTAAGCACACTAATTCTGTGTGCAGATGATGGACCAGGAGGAGACTCCTGCTTCTGATTGGGAATGGACACTATCAGAATATTCTGTCCTGCTCACAGAATATATTATAAGGAGATGGGTAGTTCTGTGTGCTAAAATGACTTGAATCTTTGGCCCTTTTGAACAGTCAATTGAAGTTGGGGCTCACTGACAACCAAACCTCAGCCCAGGTCACCCTCTTGTCCCAAGGGAGGACACCAGAACAGTGAGAGGATTCCACCTTGGAGCCCAGATTGGCATATTAGAGGTGATTGGTACTACTACTTTCTGGCCCACTGCACATTATAAAATAGTCTTCTATTCTTTTTCCTATGCCTGGTTAAGAATACACAGTTTGGCACATGAGGGCAGGTCAGGACAGACTGAAACAAACCATTTTCTCATGCTTTACCTTGAAGCTTAATTATTTGGCTATGCCAGAAATATGTGCTCCATGTGGCTATACTGATTCTCAAACAGCAGTTGTCAACACCACCAATGGCTAGTACTGATTGAACAAATATTTACTGAACTAATGTGTACAGGCCCTGGCGATTTAGATATAAATAAGGAAGAGTGAATATCTGCTTTTAAGCAGCTGATTGCATTGAATGAGTGAATCCAACTTTATTTTTAAAGATTATGATCATTTAAAGGCATTATTACTCTTTAGCAGACATTTGGTGGTTTCTCAGGTTCAAGTTGCATTTTTAAATTATTTAGAGAATACATTCTTTTCCAACAGTTGTTTAAGAAATATGCATTTCTTCACATGTGAATTATCAGTATCTATTCTTACTGTTGATAATTTTAAAAAATCCCATCTGGCAAATGGCAATGCAACTCTGAGAAGTTAAATGAGTTGTTCCAGGTCACAGTGGGAGAGTTAGAGGTATCAAAGTTAGATCAAGAAGCAAGGTCACCTGCCTCCTAGTTTGTGTTGATTCTACTAAGCATTCTAAGCGATACCTCTAAACATATCTTTTCAGCCTCATTTTAAAGGATAATATGCTTTGTCTTAAAATCTCTCCTTAAGGTGAATGTGCTGTGAAGAGTGCTGTCTCTAAAAGCTAGCTGTACTTTCACTCCATAATTTTGGAATTATAGAACATTGTCTAACTGAAGGTGAAATAGGAGAGTGCTGAGGATTGTATTTCTTGGTATTTGTGGTATTCTTGGACCAAAGAAGTCCTTTATCTTTGACATTTTAAACTTCTGACTTTCCTTGCAGAGTTGAAAATGTGCCCCTAGCTTATACCTTGTTAGTGCCTTTCTTTATGTATTAAGATTTCATTCCTTAAGTGTCTTTTTACAACACCTCAGGGACTCATCTCTTCTAGACCTCCACCCCCTTCTTTTACACTCCATATGCAAACCAATATATTTTGTATTTTTACTGATAAAATCTTGTAGTTGGTATTTGTCAGGATTCTCTAGAGGGACAGAACTAACAGGAGAGATGTATATATAAAGAGGGGTTTATTAAGGAGAGTTGACTCACACGATCACGAGGTGAAGTCCCACAATAGGCTGTCTCCAAGCTGAGGAGCAAGGAAGCCAGTCTGAGTCCTGGAACCTCTGAAGTACGGAAGCCCACAGTGCAGCCTTCAGTCTGTGGCCAAAGGCCTGAGAACCCCTGGCAAATCTTTGGTGTAAGTCCAAGAGTCCAAAAGTTGAAGAACTTGGACTCTGATATTCAAGGGCAGGAAGCATCCAGCATGGCAGAAAGATGAAGTCCGGAAGACTCAGGAAGTCAAGTCCTTCCACATTCTTCTGCCTGCTTTTCTCCCAGCAGAGCTGGCAGCTGATTAGATGGTGCCCACCCAGATTGGGGGTGGGTCTGCCTCTCCCAGTCCACTGACTCGAATGTTAATCTCCTTTGGCAGCACCCTCACAGACACACCCAGGAACAATACTTTGCATCCTTCAATCCAATCAAGTTGACACTCAGTATTAACCATCGCAGTTGGCGAAGATAAATTGTCTCTTGAATTAAATTCAGTTTATAACTATTTTAAAGAGTAATAGCTACAGGTCTGAGACATGGGCTATTTACTCTGATTTCTATACAGTAGCTTATCTATATTTTCTTTGTGGATCCTAAAAGTAAAATAATTACCATTATAAACACACTGAATTGCTGTAGAATTATGATTTTGTCATTCACCCATTTAAAAAAATCAGTTTTCAAATCTCCAAATTAAATTAAAATATTTAGTTGCTTTTTATTTTATAAATTTAATGATAATTAGTCTAATCATTTATTCAACAATTAAACTACAACAGAAATGGATTATTCAGAGCTTCATATTGTTTGTAAAGGCATTGAATTTTCTAAGTTCACTTCAACTCAACTCAACTGAAAATCAGCTCAAAACACAGGAAAGCAAATGAAGATATTAGAAGTTCTGATGATCAGTGGGACCTGTTTTCATGCTTAATTTCACTTTTATATGTCAAAGAATGGGTTTCATCATGATATTTCACTCCAAGGAGAGCATTAATTTATCATTATAAAGGTATCTGATATAATAATGTATTGACATAATTAATTGGTAGAGTTAATATAAAGAGATTGTCCATTGTTAAAATGGATTAATGACTGTCTCAACTCAAGAAAATATGCAGACAGCTAGGAATAGCTCCCTAGTTTTGTGAGCTACCTTACCTGCTTAGGCTTATATATATTCCCTTTCTCACTTAAAGAAGGGAATGGTCTCCCTTGGCTGAAAGTTCAAGTCCATTTGCTGCTGGCAACTTGCCATGAGAACTGGGAAAGTCACTCTCCAGGCCTGCTTCCTAGCTGTTAATTTAAGAGCTTGCACTAAGCCATGGCTAGAACGTCTTCTGATTTCAAGATTTTAGGAGTCCATAAGCATTAGAGTTTCAGCCTTGCTTTGAAATCAAGTATTTTACTTTATCAAGTAAGACTTACACTGCATATGTATACATAATGAAAAGCAAGTGATGAAAAGGAGAAAATGGTATGATTAACATGTTAACAGTATTGGTGGGGCAAAGGTGGTGGAAACCCAAGTTTTTTAGCCCTCCTCGTCAATTCTCATTTAATATTTAAATCAAAAGAGCTTGCTTGAGTCCTTATTCTGCTTATATGAGAAATTAAAGCCCTGACTTCTGATTTCATGAAGTTATTAGTCTCTCATCTCACCTCATTAAGCTCTTCTCTTCTTTCATCATTGCATTGAATCCAAATGTGGAATAGCATTCTTTTTCACTGATATTTTCCACCAAACCACACCTGTAAGGTAATTATATGTATTAGACTATTACTGAAGTGTTAGGCTCAACATACAGCTAAGCTTAGCAGGCTGTTTGCACTCTAATTCTTTGAAGTGCTTGGCCAATCCCACTGCTGAAAAGTCACAAACCAGAGACTCCTCTCACATCTGCTCTTCTCATATCCCATACCTCCAGAAGTTCCCAACTTCTCCCACTTTATTATGCATAAGTGTTTAGCTCTGTTTCTCAACCAGGCCATCACAGTGTTTCTTTTCACAGCTGATGATGGTGTCAACATGTAGATAACTAAACAGATGTTTCTCTCTATATGAGGGATTCTGCCTCTAGGTTACATGTTTTTTTCCTTCTAGGCAAAGTGGGATGGCAAGGTAGGAAAGAGTGAGCAGGAAACATGGAGGTGGCTTGGAAAGAAGGAGGCCAAGAAAGGGAAGTACTATCCCTGAGTTGCCCACCACCGGCAGCATCCTGTGTTGAGGGTTTTAGAAGTATTATCCCAGTCAATCATCTCAACAATATAATCTACCTATGAGGTAGATTATGTAATTGCCCCCCATTATAAAGATGAGTACACAGGTTTGGGGAGGTTAAGTTGCTCAAGATCATATTGCTATTAAGTGGCAGACCTGAGATCTGAATATAGGCAATCTTTTTGCTTAATCACTGTAAAATGCTGCTTTGTCTATTATGCTGGTGTGGCACATACATTACTGCATTTTATTCCCATGAGCTATGTGCAATTTTCGTCATTATTTTCTGAAAAGTAAAATTTTCCAAAGTCACAAAGTTAGGATGTAATGGCACCAGGAATCAAACCCAGCTCACTCAACTCCAAAGTCTATGTGGCATGGTAGGCTTTCCACTGAAAATATTAATGTACCTATACTTTTACTTGAGTTTAACAAGAAGAATTTATAATAATTTTGTTAAAATTTTGCAAGATTTTCTAATAAGCATCACAGATTTGATGCTTAAGAACGTTAAGTTGCCGGGCGTGGTGGCTCACACCTGTAATCCCAGCACTTTGGGAGGCCGAGGTGGGTGGATCATGAGGTCAGGAAATCGAGGCTATCCTGGCTAACGCGGTGAAACCCCGTCTCTGCTAAAAATACAAAAAAAAAAAATTAGCCAGGCGTGGTGGCAGGCGCCTGTGGTCCCAGCTACTTGGGAGGCTGAGGCAGGAGAATGGCGTGAACCCAGGAGGTGGAGCTTGCAGTGAGCCGAGATCGCGTCACTGCACTCCAGCCTGGGCGACAGAGCAAGACTCCGTCTCAAAAAAAAAAAACAAAAAACAAAACAAAACAAAACAAAATTAAGTTTACAGTGTGAACAATAGAAAGAAAAGGAGAAGGAATGCTTCAAAGAAGATGAAAGAAAGCACCTTTAGATAGTAAAGATACCACTAGGCAAGAAATACACACAGTTGGGATTGCGAGGTACTAGTATGCTAATTTCAGGATTTTAAACCCATGGATTCTGGTAGGAAACATCTTACTGTGTGCTTTAACTTGATGAAAATTAACTGGCAAGTATGAAAACATACATTGTTGTTATTTTAAATGTTGCAACTAAAATACGGGGTTTTTGCTGTCTTTTGAAATTAGAATGCCCACAGAAACATTTTACCCGTAAAAATTACAGAAAAGGCTGACAGGCAATTCGAGTCTGTTCTTAATGAGTAGCCCACCAGAGAAATGAAAAGGATTTAGAACCAATTGACTCAAATGCATCGGGGCCATACCAATGAATGCTTGAGTCCGTTTTTTTGAAGTACCTGACATGTGTTTGTGCAGCCTCTGCTTGGTCCCCTCAGTGGATGGAGAACTCTGTTTTGTCTTAGGAAGGTAGGCTGTCATGAGTATTAGAAAATTCAGTGCAGTGATAAAATGTGTTTCTTGATATATTCTGTTGATTTTAGATTTTGCTTAATGAAAGGGGAGAATAAATTTATCCCACTCTGTAGTGTTGGTTTAAATCCTTTTTTTAAAATGTGGTCTTGCTCTGTTGTCCAGGCTGGAGTGCAGTGACACAATCATGGCTCACTGCAGTCTTGAACTCCTGGTCCCAGGTGATCCTTCTGCCTCATCCTCCTGAGTTGCTGGGATTACAGGCTGAGACACCGTACCTGGTTCCTAAATCCTTTTTAAAAGGGAGGAAATGTGGTCCAATAGAAATGATGTTAGACTTGGGTCTCAGGGCCAGTTGTACAATACCAATACCTGAGGATCTGTTCTCTTGGCTGTTCTCTTTGCCCATCTCATGGGGTTGCTTTAAGAGTCAAATGAGAATAAATATGGAAGTGTCTTAGTAACAGCAGCTGATAGCTGTCCTTTATGGTTTATAAAATTGGTGCAGACAATGCTCTAAATGTAAGCAGATAAGTCTAGAGTTCAGTAATTCAGAAAGTTTGATTACACAAGAATTGTCAAGACACGGACACTGTGGGCATAAGTTTGTCTGTGTGGGGATGGGGGTGGGTTCTGGTTGTCAAAGGTCTGACACCAGAAGAGGGAACACATGTTCCTATCTACCTGCAGATGTGTCAGATCCTTCTCGTGGGTGATGCTCCCAGGCGAGGCTCTCTGTTCCTTAGCTTGATTCCCTCGAGGGTTGTGGTCCTGATTGATTCCAGCAGGTGGATTGTGACTATAGGACCCTGCCTAGTTTTGTCCACCTTTTCCACAGTGAGACTTTGATCCCCACGTGAGGGTGAAGGGCCTCACCTATGGAGCAGATTTCGGAGACTCAACCATTATCTGCCTACCTCATGTCAATGGGGGCTTAGTTTTCTTAACACTGTGTTCTGCTTTTGGATGGGATTCACCTAATAGCAAACCATTTTCTAAACAATGCTTCAGGTTTTTAAACTTCTGAGATTCTATGTCTTAGACCACTGGTCCTCAAAATATATAGTCCCTGAATCAGTAGTATCAACATTCCCTGGGAACTTGTTAGAAAGGCAAGTTTTCGGGTCCCAGTCCAGATCTACTGAATCAGAAACTCTGGGGATAGAGTCCAGAAGTCTGTATTTTAACAAGCCCTCCAGGGGATTCCAATGCTGATTAAGGTTTGAGAGTGCTGTCTTGGACTTTCTGGTTGGCCTCTGGGCAGGCAATTTAGGCCACATCACCCCCTCCTTCTCCCTGTCCTAGTCACAGAGAAGGGTTTCTGCTTGATGTCAGCTTGCACTGCATTTCTACCAGCCTGTTGTTAAAATCCGTCAAAAGGATCATCACTGTTTCTATATATAAATAGCCTAGGTTAACAACAACAAAAAATAATCATGAAAAGAAAAGAAAATAGTCTAGGTTAAGAGCACTGCAGGGGCATGTTGACCCGCATATTTTGATGCTATAATTTACAGATGTCCATCCTGATCTGAATTAACTGGGCACTTATATTGCAATGACAAATAACATACGGTTCCTTCAAAAATGAAAGAAATGCCACCGAAGATGTTGGACTTGGGGTGAGGGGGCACAAAGGGTGGGAAGTCAGTTAGGGTAATAGCCTATTTCACACGTAGGATAACTTTCCTGTACTTGCTTCTTTTCTCCTCTTCGTTTTCCTTCTAGTTGTGTTTTTCTTTCTTCTCACAGGAACAGATCAGTAGCCTGACAATGTTATTAGCCAATAAAAAAAAGAGAACATTACCTTATTTATAGACTTTGGGCGTTAATATCCAGAGGTTTAAATGTGAAAGCTAAGGTGGGGCTTCATGTGTTCTACTTAATTTCCTCAGGAATAACAAAGTGGGAGCTACAATAGATCTTTGTTTAGCTGCTATGGTTTTCATTAAATTTAATTAAGTCTCCCAGAAGCTTTAAATTTAGGCAACTTCAAAATGCAGGTGGCTTCTGTTAAATGTAATTATATTCCCTTTATAGCTGCCATGGTTTGGGAAAGCTGAGCTGTCAGACTTCAAATCTTTAAGGAGTTCACCAGTGCTTTGGTTTCAGAATCCATTTCCAAGCAAAGCTCTGATTTCTCTCCCTCTCTCCTTCCCTTCTTCTTCCCCTCCCTTCCTCCTTCTTCCCTTCTTTCTTCCTCCTTTCCTCCCTCCCTTCCTTCTTTTCTCCCTCCTTTCTTCCTTTCCCTTTTGCAGAAGGCTGAGGCTAATATGAATCTAGCAAAAGCTTAGGACCTCACTAATGAACTGAGGTCAACACTTCAGAGGTTAGTTTTCCCAGAGGTATTCTAAGCCAGTCCGGTTGACCAGCAGGGCAGGTGTATGAGGCAGGCAGGGGTCCTTGAGTTCAGCAGATTATCTGTCCAAAGAACCAAGGGGCCACAAGTCTGGCAGGGATGAGAACAAATGTCTGGTGCTACCTTAACAACCACCGCCACTGCCAGAGTGGATGGGGACTTACATGCACGGAGCTCCCCCTCACCTTCTGTTTAATCCTTTTTCCTTTGATCCAAGTACATCCTTTTTATTTTTAGATTTAGAAAGGAGTTAGTGCTAATTTCTTGTGAAGTTAGTACAATAACATTGCAGAAAGCCTCTGATCAGTGTTTCCCAATGACAAATTGAGTCACAAAAAGTAACTTGCTCAAGGTCACACAGAATAGAATCTCAGTTTTCTGAACCCCCATCTATGTGTAGTCTTGCAAATTGAGGTGGGCTTAGGGAGTAGGAGGAGGAGGATGAGGAGTTATTAACGAGCTAGAGGGTGCAAAACTTTTTTCAGGATCCAACATTTTCACATGAAAACAGTTCCTCCTCAGAGATCCCAGAACAACTGTATTTTCTGTAATTGTGCTGAAGTTTCATCTCAGCATTTCTGTCACCTACCTAAGAGCGTAATATATCATTGTAAAGATAATGAGAGAAGGTTGTCTTGAGTTTGATGAAGTTCAAATATTTTTGTATTCTTGATATCAACTACATTTCCCTGCATCTGAATATAGATTATCAAGGTCAACGCAATTTATTTGCAGGTAAACAATTTTCTTTTAAAGTTGCAAGCAGATTTCTGTACTACTTTTGTACACTTTATTTAATTCCAACTATAATGTGGCACACATTTAATGACAGGCATAATTGTTATTGTGAATTGTGGTCACTGGGGAAAAATGGCAAGGAGTTGAATAAACTGTTTTAATTGGTGGTATTTCTACACAGCTAAGCAAATCAAATGTTTAAGTTTTATTTCTCTTTGATAGTTGTTCGTTATCTATAATCAGCATTACTATAATCTATTTTTCAATATTATCAATTTTTCTTTTATTCATACAATATAAAAACATTTCTCTCCAATTCAGGATTGAATATGGACTAGGTATTAGATGGTATCAAGGAATTTTATTAAGTATACTAATAAAAATTCTATTTTGGTGTTCAAATTACGTAAAAAAATCCTTATGTTATATAAATGCACACTGAATTTTATAGCATTGAAGTGATATGATAGTTGTTTATACTACTGTCTCTCCTTTTGTGCATATTTGAACATTTTCATAATAAAAAGTTAGCCCCCTCATATATGTGCATGGTATAATGCAAAGCATGAATCTAATCCATGCATATATGGGGTTGCAGTCATGGCCCCTGTATTCAAGATGGCGGTCATTGCTGGTTCTCCCATAGCGCCTTCTTAGGGCTGTTCTGCTCGGGCTCTTTTTTTGTTTTTTTCTTTTACTCAGCATAATTCTTAGGTTCCCATCACCCAGGCTCTTGATATCTACAATTTAACACTAAATTCTCTTCCATAACACCCTGACTTCCAGGACATAGCAGATTTAGGTAAAAAGCCCTACTGTGGCCTTAGACCTAAGCTATGTTTTCCAATTCTGTTTACCAGAGCCCCTCATTTAGGGAAATCATTCGGCATTTGTGTCACCTAGCAAAGGCCATTGACAGAGTGACCTAGGGAAGCCTCAGAAATGCCAGTGCTACTTCCCAGTTTTTGTGACAAACAGAATGACCCCCAGATGTCCAAATTGGCCCAGGCCCCTGGCATGTGGGTAGCTAGTTCTAGGGTGGGTAGGGCTGAGAGGATGGGAAAGAAGGAGCAGTTTCTGCATTCAGACTGAGCCTGCGTGAAGGAAGGGTTCCAGTCTCTCAGGCTGTGTTTATGGTATGCCACTTTCCCCTGGCTCATGCCTTCCACCCACCATTTCCCCCTCCATCTCCAGAAAATCATTAAGTGCTTCCCTACACATTTTCCCTTCATCTACTTGCTGATGGGCAAAATGCCTGTAAGGAGAGAATACGTTTTAATCAGCAATCATTGATGAAATGTATAAAAGCAAACACTGGTTGAAACGAAGCACTGGAATTCCTTTGCCCAGAAGGCTAATCAGTCCTCAAGTGTTTAGTGGCGATTTCAGAGCTTCTCGTAATGACAGGGAAAGAAGGTGGTGGGGATGGTGCCTGGATTTTCTTCTAGAAAGCAGAAGAGGCTGCTCTGACTCTCCTCTGTGGACTCACAAAGACGGTTCTCACTTCTCTGGCCCTTTTTGCCTAAGGCAAGGAAGACCTGAGGGGAAGCCCGAGGTGTGCTTTTGAAGCACAGAGGATCCTTGCTATATTTGGCCTATGGAAATAAAGGTTATTGCTTTGGAGTATGAAGTTTTCCTCTCTCCAAATGCGACTGGGGAGGGCGTCTCAGACCTTCGGAGAAGGCAAGTGTAAATTAGGAAGGCCGGCACATGTTCTCTTTGTACTTAGGTGCTCTGATGGTCACCTCGTTTGGATATTGTAACAACTGAGTTTTTCTCTCTGGTTGTGTTATATAGAGACTGGGGTTGCATGCATAAAACAGCTGAGCTATGATTCCTAATATGGGTGCTTGTGTTTTTAAATCCTTGCTCTTTGCTATAAATTAGCTGTTATTGTTAATGTGCTTTGATACTCTCTTAACAAGCTGTGTTTGTTGTGAGAAGATAATTCAGAAAGAATTTTTAAAATTTCTGTATCTTTGGGGAGACAAGTGGTTTTTGGTTACATGGATGAATTCTATAGTGGTGAATTCTGAGATTTTAGTGCACCCAGCACGCAAGCAATGTATGCTGTACCCAATGTGTAGTCTTTTATTCCTCAGCACCCTCCCAACATCCCCATGCTGAGTCCCCAAAGTCCATTATATTTCTCTGTATGTCTTTGCTTCCTCATAGCTTAGCTCCCACTGAGAAGTGAGAACATAAGGCATAAGGTACACGGTTTTGCATTCCTGAGTTACTTCACTTAGAATAATGGCCACCAACTCCATCTAAGTTGCTGCAAAAGACATTAATTCACTCCTTTTCATGGCTGAATAGTATTCTATGGTGTTATATACCACATTTTCTTTATCCATACGTTGGCTGCTGGGCACTTAAGTTGTTTTCATATCTTTGCCATTGCAAATTATGCTGCTATAAACATGAGTGTATGTGTGTCTTTTTTATATAATGACTTTTTTCCGTTTGGGTAGATACCCCCCAGTAGTGGCATTGCTGGGTTGAATGGCAGATCTACTTTTAGTTCCAGAAAGGATTTTTTTTTTAAATAAAGATTACCCATGACTACTACCTGAGCTATCTTACATACAGGATTAGACACAAGGTATTCTGTACATAATTTTGCTTCATGACCAAAATAACAGTGCCTGGTACAAAATGTCCTTTGTGCCAAAGACTGTAACAGAGCCTAAGTTATATTTTAAGTGTACTTGTAAGTGGCTTGAAATGAGAAGGGATAAATTAAGTTGGCTATAAAGGGGACATGAGTCTCAGCCTTATCTTCTCTCAGTCTTAGCCTTATCCTTATTCCTGTCCTTCTACAGTCCCCATTTCAGGCATGAGCTCATTGAGGCCACGTTGTAGCCTCTCTGAATTGTTCACAAGGTATTAAAGTATTTGCAGTGGTGAAAGCTAATATCAGACACTCCCCTCCCTATGATTTTGGAGATGTTTTAAGATGTGCAGGGACTTACTGAATTGCTAATTAGTGTTGAACTCTTAAAAGGCTCGTGCTACAGAGGAATCATGACCTGGTGAGCAGTTTTATCTGCCTTTAGAAAGCATGATTATATTTTTCTTCATTAGGCTTTCATCTGAGTCAGAAATTTTACAATAATAATAATAATAATAATAATAATAATAATATACTTCTGAACCTAAGAAAGAAAGTACTGGCTTAAGAAGGAAAGGGGAAAAGAGTGATTCTGGGAAACACCAAGACACAGACCTGACTAATGGTAATCAAGTTGATAATATGAAAAGGGAATTTATTCGATGAGAGTAAATAAAATTTTATATCAAAATGAAGCATATAAAATTAAATACGGATGGATGATTACCATCAAATTGTTGAATTTCAGTAGAGGCAGTTTCCATTAGTAGAAATCACATTTTTATCTCCGTACCAGCTCATAGACAACATTAATGGTAGAAAAGAGTAATGGGATTTTTAGTCATTTACCCTTGAATCAGTTATATTACAGGTCCATGGTTGGGAATCTGATGGCATAAGGATTAAATATGAAACCCCTCTTGCATATCATTATACACGTAATGTTGTTCTTCACATTCACATTGATTCATTTGGTAATGTAAGGAATTCCAGCTGGAATATGGACTTTTATGAATGTTTTTCTTCATCAGTGAAACCAGCATTTATTACATGGCTGTGATGTGGGTAATGGGTAAGAATGTTCTCTCCCTTTCTCCAAGGAAAAATTCATGTGAACAACAGTAAGCTATTTGACTACAGGTTAACATCAGAATAAAAATGATATAAAAGTAAAGGCAAATAAACAAGAAAACCTGACTTCAAGCCAAACTCTAAGCTTTTGAAAATGAGAGGCTTTTTGTATAAAGGAGAAACCATATCTAAAACTAAAAATATCACTTTGTAGATGCTTTGCCTTTGGGATATGGGGCACTTAATTTTCTAAAATGACTTTTTTCCTTCTATGTATATTAAATGCTGAACTAATTATTCCTTCTGGAGCATCCTTTTAGGCTGAATTGATTCCCTATCACGACTGCTCTGAAATAGTGAACACACAAATTGTTTTTTAGAAGGCTGGATATAATATCAGACACGGACTAAGAAAGGATTCCTCAATTCTTCATATGTCCACTTTGTGACTTATTCTTCTCATCATGTGCTTTAGAAATGAAACATAAATCAGATTTTCATGTCATTTTTATAAACAATAGTCTTTTGAATCTTTTTAAATAAAATACATGCTTTCTGCTACTAGATGTCTAGAAAAAAAATGGAGTAATGTTTCTTCCTTGGAGTTCTATTAAAGATTCTTTTATGTTAATGTTCTTTTTCACAAATGAAGCTTCAGGGTAAAAGTCCGTTCAGCAACACCAATAGGAAATAAATGACAAGCAACAAACCATAATTAGAAATGTAGTCAAAAAAACAAGGCTAGGTCTTAACTGAGAGCTGGTTTTTAACCTTGTAGAACATAAACACACACATATATATTTACCATGCATAGTTACATCTATATCTATCTATCCATATCCGTATCCCTCTCTCTACATATATATACACACACATACATATATAGTTATATATAGATGCACACATACATATATAGTTATATATAGATGCACACATACATATATAGTTATATATAGATGCACACATACATATATAGTTATACACACACACACGCGCACACACACACATATATAGTTATCCAACTAGGTAAAGGTACCTTTACCTTTTCCCATAGCAGGCCAAAATATTTGTGTTTTACAGTAGGGGATCAAAACGTTCATTATACTTAAGCAATGAGAATATAAAAGATTTAGACATTGGAAGGCAGGAAGTGAGATAAAAATTGAAGAGAAGAGGGTCTAATATTTCAACAATAAGCCAAGTGTTTCTATATATTATACGATCTTCAAGGCAATGCTTTAGGGATAATATCTCCATTTTATAGATGAAGTATAGAGGGATCAAGAATATCTTCAAGATCATGGACTAAAAATGGGGATTTATTGAAGAAATCTGTAGCAAAGGCACGTCTTTGGCAGCATCGGGACAGCAAAATCCAGGGAATGGCAGAGCACTAATGGGGTGAATAGTTGATAAAAATATTTCAGTGCTGACCTGTGCCTTTGGTCATGTATCGCTCAGATTTCTGACCCTCCAGACTCGCAGGGCTGATGATATGATCTCAGGAGACTGCCTCCTCCTGATGTGCTGTGCTTCCCTAAGAGTTTTCACATTACAATCTTTTCTGGAGGAGTTGCTCAGCTGTGTTTCTATGAGGCCTGGGATTCTTCTCTGGACCTCATCAAATTCCCTCTCTTTAAATTCATTGTTATCCAAATGCAAAAGTGGGATAAAGATATTTTCAGGCATACAAGTCTTCAGATGGTTTGCCATTGTGAACATGTATATTGAAAACATTTGGGGAGGAAATATTCAAGTAAGAAAAAAAACACATTCAGAATATGGTGCAAGAGATCAAGAAGAAAGTAATAAAATAGCTTGGTAAAATGTATATGTCTTACAAAAGATATGGGAGAAAGAGAAAAAGCGTATTTGTAACAATCTAGATTAAAATTCTAGGCAATAACAACGTAATAAATGGTGGGCATTGGAAAACAAAAGGAGACAAGTACTTGTCTTGTGAAGGGGATGGTGTAGCTTTTGATAACTTTAATAAATTGGTAGGTTTAAATAATGTGTGAATGATGAATCTTAGGTTAAGTGCGTTCACTATAAGAACAATGGTAGGGCTGGGCGCAGTGGCTCACACCTGTAATCCCAGCACTTTGGGAGGCCAAGGCGGGTGGATTGCCTGAGGTCAAGAGTTTGAGACCAGCCTGGCCAACATGGCAAAACCCCGTCTCTACTAAAAGTACAAAAATTAGCCAGGCATGGTGGTGGACACCTGTAATCCCAGCTACTCGGGAGGCTGAGGCCGGGAGAATCGCTTGAACCTGGGAGGCAGAGGTTGCAGTGAGCTGAGATTGCATCACTGCACTCCAGCCTGGGCAACAGAGTGAGACTCCAGCTCAAACAAAAATGAAAACAAAAAACTAAAGGTAGATATTTAATTTTTTATCAGCAGAAAAACTTAGCGCTTACAAGACAGCCGGAGAAGAGAAATAAAGGAAGGTATGATAAAGAGTAACTATTAGATTAGATGAAAGAAACATCATAATGTGTAAGTAATTAGAGTAAATGTAAATGGTTGAAGCTAACCATCTACAAGACACTAGACTCAAATTTGATTTAAAAAAAACCAAAACTCTGTCACTTAAAAAATGCAAAGTTTGAAAATAAAAGAATGGAAAAAGATGTACAATGAAAGACAGTCACAATGTTCATATTTGTCAAAACAAAAACTAAGGGCAGAGGGGGTTGTTATATTCTGGTAAACCAATGATGAGAAAAGAAGCTATAAGGACCACAAATATATACTATCAGTAACATAGCTATAAAAGCAAAAATTGACAGAATTTCAGGCAGAAATAATGAATCAGGACTTGTAGCTGTAGATTTTAACACACCTCTCTGCAACGGGTTCTTTCATTTCATTTCAACTATTTGTGCTAATAAATGAGTTTAGCAGGGTTGCAGGATAGAAGATCAGTATACAGAAGTTAATTGTATCTGTACAGTAGGAATGAGCAAACCAAAAATGAAATTAAGAAAACAATTTCATTGACCATTTCATATTACATACGGGTATCAAAATATATGTGTCCTCAAAATATTATATATGAATTAAAAAGCAATAAAAATTCATTTAAAATCTGCCAACAAAACAATAAAATACTTAGGAGTAAATTTAACCAAACAATTTCTAGCCTCGTACAGTGCAAACTAGTAAACATCATTCAAATAAATTAAAGTGGACCTAAGTAAATGAAAAGACATCCTATGTTCATAGACTGAAAGGTAATATTATTAAGATGGCAATATTTCTCAAACTGGTCTACAGATTCAATGCAACTCCTATCAAAATCTCAGCTACTGTTTTTGCAGAAATGGAGAACTGATCCTTAAATTCATATGGAAATGCAAGACAGCCAGAATAACCAAAACAAAAAAAGAATATAGTTGTAGGACTCACACTTCCTGATTTCACAATTTACTACAAAACCACAGAATTCAAAACTGTGTGGCACTAGCATAAGGATATACATACAGATCAGTGGAATAGAATTGAGAGTCCAGAAATAAACACATACATCTATAACTGGTTTTTCATAAACAGTTTTTATTTTTATTTTTTGTGGAAACCAGTTGATTTTTGGCAAGGGTACTAAGTACAATCAATGGGGAAAGAATAGTCTCTTTCCCAGATGATGCTGGGACAACTGTTTATCCATGTGCAAAAGAATGAAATAGGACCCCTACTTCACACCATACACAAAAATTAAAAACAAGATGGATTAAAGACCTACATGTAAGAGCTGAAACTACAAATCACTTAAAAGAAAACATAGGCTCTTAGAGCGGTGGCTCACACCCGTAATCCCAGCACTTTGGGAGTCTGAGGCGGGCAGATCACAAGGTCAGGAAATTGAGACCATCCTGGCTAACATGGTGAAACCCAGCCTCTACTGAAAATACAAAAAATTAGCCGGGCGTGGTGGTGGGCGCCTGTAGTCCCAGCTACTTGGGAGGCTGAGGCAGGAGAATCGTTGAACCTGGGAGGCAGAGGTTGCAGTGAGCCAAGATCCCAGCACTGCACTCCAGATTTTGTCTCAAAAAAAAAAAAAAGAAAAAGAAAACATAGGCATAAATCAATATAACCTAGGATTAGGCAATGATTTCTTAGATACCATACCTAAAGCACAGGCAGCAAAATAAAGCACAGGCAGCAAAATGGAAAAATAGATAAATTGGACTTCATAATTTTTTTAAAAAAATTGTGCTTCAAAAGAAACTATTAAGAAAGTAAAAAAACGGAGAAAGAAGGAGAAAATATTTGCAAATCCCATATTTGATAGAAGTCTGGTGTTCAGAATATATAAATAACTTTTATAACTCAACAATAAAAACACAAATGGACACAAGTTGGAATAGACGTTTCTCCAGAGAAGATATACAAATGCCAATGAACATGTGCAAAGCTGCTCAACATCTTTAGTTATTAGAGAAATGCAAATCAAAGCCATAATGAGATGCCACTTCATATCCACTAGAATGTGGAAAATTTTGAACCCTTATTCATTTTACTGGTGGAAAAGTAAAATGATGCAGCCACTGTGGAAAAGATTGATAGTTAAAAAATATAGATTTACCATATGATTCAGCCATTTGACTTGTAGGTATATATTTAAGAGAATTAAGAACATACGTCCACATAAAATCTTAAACATGCATGATCATAGAATACTATTCATAACAGCCACAAAGGGGAAACAACCCAAATGTCCATTGACAATAAATAGGTAAACAAAATGTGGTATATCCATGCAATGAAATATTTCCTACCATAAAAATGGAGACGCACTGAAATAGGCTACAATATGGACAAACGTTGAAAGCATTATGTAAGTGAAAGAAGCCAGATATAAAAGGCCACTTATTGTATGACTCAGTTTATGTGAACTATCCAGAAGAGGAAGATCCATAGGGCCAGAAAGTAGATTAGTGGTTGCCAGGGGCTGGTGGAAAGAAGGGAATGGGAATTGATGACCAATGCATGTAGGATCTCTTTTTGGGATGATGAAAATATTCTGGAATTAGACAGTGGTAATAGTTACACAATCTTATGAACATACTAAAACCCACTGAATTGCACAGTTGAAAATAGTGAGTTTTATGGTCTATGAGGCTAGTTCTAAACATTTCACAATTACACGTGACTGATTTTCTAGAACAAATACAGAGAACTAATAAAACCATAAGTATTAATACATTAAAATGGTATTTCAATTTATTTAAACAAATTGAACCCCAGTGGGGTTCCCCTCCTTGGAACCCCAGCATCAGATTGTTCTACAGGTAAGTTCTAACAAACTTTCAAGGAACAGTTCATTTCTAACTCAGATATGCTAAAAAATGAAAGATAATAAAAACTGCCTAGCACATTTTAGGGATCTAGAGTAATAAATATGATTCTCAATGTGTGTGGGTGTGCCCCTCTGCCAAGATGTGTGGCTCCCTCAGCACCAGCTGGACCTTGGAGCCTTCATGATGCTGATGCTCACTGTGACCAGAGATGTGTTACAAGGTGCCAGGTCCTTCCCTTCTCCCCTGTCACTCGCCATTGCCCAGCAGATGAGAGCTCTATGTGTTCAGAATTGGAGATTTAGGCTGCTGGGATAGCATCTATGTCATACAGGTATGTGAGTGTGGTTGAGTGTGGTGGGTGGGGACTGAATATCACACTGGTGCCTCCTGATTAGAAGAAACTGAGGCACATAGAAGAAGAGTGCATCTTTGCATGTGAGGCTTGGAGATGAAAAGAGACACCTGGAGCATGATTATTTACCAAATGTCTGAGTTGGAAGTGACTGCAGAGATCGCCATGTCGGTTTCTGGGCCACTGCAGGTGTTGCTTCTCTCTGACCAGGCTGAGTGAATGTCCTCTTCCCTGGGGTGAGGTCACAGCTACTTGGGAGCTGCTCCCTCTCAAGACAGCTGGGTCAGAAAGTCCTTCTTTGACTGAGTTGAAATCTACTTCCCTGGGGGTGTTCCCTGAGAACATGAACAGATTGAGCTACTATGGGAAGGTGAACATCAACTGGCTGGGAAGAAACAGGGACTTCAGAATTTGAGGGCATAGGTTACCCACCAAGTGCCAAGAAGGTGCTGGTTGCTACACAACAGGTAGTTGAAGCAGATGGAGGATGACCAAGACAGTAAGGGGTCTTGACTGGAGGGGTCAAAGGGCAGCTGGGCTAGCTTTTTCACATACAGTGGCTGTTGCTGGGTAGCACATGATATTACTGTGCTGGGAAAAAAATCCACACAAACCAGAGGCTTGTCATACTGATGTCATTTCTGTATCAGCCCATGTATGGGAAGTCCTTCAAGACAGATTTAATCTAGGAATTAATTTATCCAAGAATATACATGCTCTCTGTGAAGAAAAGTTTAAAATATAAATAAAGGACATAGTAGATAATCTGAATAAATAGACATTTCATGCTCTTGGATAAGATGACTTATGCAATAAAGGTTATTCTTCTATAATCTTTAATTTAACCCCAATAATTCCAGTTGGACTTTTTTGATGACCTTGATGGCATTTATTATAAAATTTTACAGAATAATGCAAGTCAAAAAATAGTAAACCAATCTTTTTTCTATTGTGAATAAGAGATCTACCTTCTTATCAGAATTGTAAGTGTCCAGTACAATGTTGCTAACCTAAGCACAATGTTGTACAGCAGATCTCTAGAGTTTTTTTGTAGTAAGCCAGTTTTGAAAAAAGATAAGTAAATAGGGTAACTTTCCCTTGAAGATATTAAGACATGCTACAAAGCAGCCATGGTACACAATAAAAACAGTGTGATATTGGTGCAAGGACAGCCAAATAGATCACTGAAACTGAATAGAGAGCTCAACAATGAATTCATATTGATTGGAAATTTATATAGTAGGAAGGTGGCACCATAAGTCAACAGTGAGAGGAAGGATTTTGTAGTAGATGCTAATAGAAAAACAGGCTCATTAAATGGAGTAAAAAAGATGGATCTTATCATAACACCACATTATAAAAGTGGATTCTAGATGAATTAAAGATCTAAATGTAAAACTTAAAACTGTACAGTTAAATAAAGAAAAACGTAGGATAATATCTTTGTGAATTTAAGATGGGGAAAGATTTAGTAAATAATAATTCAGATGTAAAATCCATAAGAAAGAAAAGTTGATTTTGATCATATCTGGGCAATGTTATTACAAAGATTAGAATGTCAGTAGTCTGTAAGTAAAGTTTCTAATGCCAACAAAGGACTAATACCTAGAACACACAGATAACTAAAATAACAAGAAAAAGGTAGAAATCCTAGTGGAAAATGGCAAAGTATATGAAAAGAAAATTTACATATTACGTACAAAATTTCTACAAGAACATATGCAAATAAAAGAATGCTAGGGTTTGGTTCGTTTGACCCCTCTAAATCTCATGTTGAAATTTGTTATCCAGTGTTGGAGGTGGGGCCTAGTGGGAGGGGTCTGGGTTATGAGGGCAGATCATTCATAAACAGATTAATGACCTCCAGGGGGCGTGGTGAGTGAGTTCTCACTGTTCTCCTGAGAGCTGGTTGTTAAAAAGAGCAGGGCACCTCTCAATTGTTCACCGTGTGATTTCTACGTGCCCCAGCTCTCCTTTTCCACCACTAGTGGAAGCCGCCTGAAGCCCTCACCAGAAGCAGAAGCTGGCACCGGCTTCTTGTGTAGCCTGCAGAACTGTCAGCCAAATAAACCTCTGTTTTAAGAATAAATTATCCAGCCTCATGTATTCCTCTATACCAACACAGACTAATACAAATAATATACATTGTTACCTATGAAGAGGAAAGAATATGCTAGTGGGGCATAGAGATTTAACAAATACGCAGGTGAAAAAACAAAGGAAGTAATGAGTAAATAAGAAACGGGTTCTGCATGAACCAAAGAACTGAGTCCCACTAATTGAGGAGTATAATTGCCTTACCCTTCTCCAATGGACACACAAAAACAAAAGAAGAAAAGAGATGAAGCTGTATATGTCTCTTTTAAGCTTCAGGCCCACCCACCTCTTCCCAGTTTTATCTCTTTTGGCCATTTAAACATCTCCTTGTTAGATAATTAGGTAACCCCAGAGGCTGTTCTGATGATTACCTGAATTAATGTATAAAAGACATCTGTCACTGAGTATATACTCAAATAGTGGTTTCCTCTTCCTCATTTTAATATTCTCTTTTTCATCTGCCTTTCACCTAATAGTTCTTTATGTGAAATCTTTCAAAACCCTTCACCATTGTGTTCATTCTCCTTTTTTTTTTTTCTTTCTCTTTTGAAGTATGGTCACCTTAGTACCCTACTGAAAGTATGTTTCTGGTGCGTCCGTCTTCTGGAGATGGCACATCTGTGAATGCAGGCTGGGAAAACATGGGTGGTTTCAGCAGCCACATCACAACCCACCCAGCCTCCATCCCTACCCTGGAAATCGATCGTGTAACTCATGGTGCTAAAGCCCTTTCTCTCCCATCCTCTCTTGGTGAGTTGTTTCTTAGCCCTAAGTAAAAGATAGGATGTAGATATCTGTTAGATTTTTGTTAAATTTGACCTCAGATTTGCCCTCAGACTGTTCATTGTGTTATCAAAAAATTTCATCCAGGTTTGTATCATTTCCAAATTTCATAAATGTATCATGTAGATTTCTTGGGCAGAGCTAGGAAAAAATTGGCGAAAGTTACAATAAAGCAGGTTTAGTCACAACATAAGGAAAACCTTTAGTAATGAGAATGATTTTAGAATGGTCTTTAAAAGGAATTAATTTTTTTAAAATTTTATTATTATTATACTTTAAGTTTTAGGGTACATGTACACAACATGCAGGTTTGTTACAGATGTATACATGTGCCATGTTGGTGTGCTGCACCCATTAACTCATCATTTAACATTAGCTATATCTCCTAACGCTATCCCTCTCCCCTCCCCCGACCCCACAACAGTCCCTGGTGTATGATGTTCCCCTTCCTGTGTCCATGTGTTCTCATTGTTCAATTCCCACCTATGAGTGAGAACATGCAGTGTTTGGTTTTTTGTCCTTGCGATAGTTTGCTGAGAATGATGGTTTCCAGCTTCATCCATGTCCCTACAAAGGACATGAACTCATCATTTTTTATGGCTGCATAGAAAAGGAATTAATTTTTACGAAGGTAGTCAATTCCTTGTCACCAGAAGTGCCCCTGATGTAGCTGCTGGATCAAGGCAGGCACTGGAGTCCAGTGGATCTTATCCCTCCCTCCTCTATATTGCTAGTTTTTAAAAAACTTCCCAAGCCTTGCCCCTTAACCTCAGATATTTTTATTTCATTGATCTGGCATGGAACCAGACATCAGATTTCTTTTTTAAAGCTCCCAGGTGAATACAATATGGCCCCATTGCTGAGGACATCTATTGTAAAAAAACCGTTGACACCTAGGTTGGGAAAGTTGGGTCTGACAACCCAAAGTTTTTCCTTTTGCCTTATGAAATTATGTCTTTTAACTTCCTATCTGGTACAAAGATGGGTGCTTAGTGCCTTTTTATGCTGACTTTCCTCCTTGTGTTTTCTTCGAACCAGGCTTCCTCCCCTGTGTCCACACTGGAGCTGTCTTTGTCAAAGGTAGTGTGTGCTTTTACTTTTGGTTGGTGAAATATTGTACTCCTTTTGAGATCAATTGCCTTAAAGTGCTCTCTTACCCCTCAAAGGGGTAATCACAGCACTTTCTCCAAAGGGACAATTTTCTGTAGAAGAAGCTATTTAAATAGCAGCACAAGATTGAAGACAACACATTTAACTGTGAAAAGGCCATCCTCAGTAGTCTTAAGAATAAGGTGGTTTTTTTTTTTTTTTGTTCCATTTGTTGAACTGGTTTAAAAAACTCCAGATTCTTGTTAACTTTCACAATTGGAAAAGCCATTAAGGGATGACTACAAGAGCTTCCATCTATAGGCACTTGTTAATTATCTGCATCCTGCAGGGAAGAGAATGAGGTTGGGAGGAAAAGGGAACAAAGAACAGGGAAAAAAGAACAGAGAGAAATCAGCTGTAGAACTCCAACCTGAAGTCCTGTCATCGGCGTTGGCTTCTTGTTTTTCTGCAGAGTGAACTTTTCGTGCAATTTGAGTCCTCAGGTGCCTCTTTGTCCTTTCAGACGCACTATCTGCTCTTTCTGCCTTTTTGACTCCCCCGAGGGTAGATGGGCAGGCTGCTCTCCTGTGACACAGTGCCATTTTTTAGAGTTAATTCTTATGTCTTTTGCTTCCTTTCCGGAAAATGTTCATTGCTTGACATTATAACAGGCTCCTTAAATACCTGTGAGAGGGTGAAGTTCACTAAAACAGAATCCGTTGCTTCTGGTTGAATAGCAATAATTCTTGATTCAAAATCTTAACCTTCCAACTATTAAAATGTTAAATGTAAACAGACTCTTATGTCGCTTTAAATAAATGCCTTCCTTAAAAAAACAAAAACAACTCTTTCTCAAATTAATTTTCCCAGATTTATAGATTTCTCTCCTTAACCTGACAATTGGCCAAACAGTATTTACTCCTAAATACTGTTTCTAAATTCTTGTGTTCAGCGCGCTGGGATGCATGAGGGTATTGGCCAAACAGTATTTACTCCTAAATACTGTTTCTAAATTCTTGTGTTCAGCGTGCTGGGATGCATGAGGGTATATTTTTGAAGGCACAAAGAAAATTTGTTTGCCTGTGATCTCACTAATGGGTGTTTATTGCCCTCCTGGAGCCACAGTTGCTGTGTCATCTTAAGGCTGGAATTCTGGATGAAGAAGAGGAGCTTTTATGGGGTAGAACCTGAAGGATGGGGATGGGGCATTCATTTATTCATAAAATTATATGCTGTCCTTGGACATATAGAAAAAATCATAAGTTCATGTTTATGCAGATAATTTTTAATTCATATGCTTTTTTGGGAACATAAAAAATGATGCATATATAAAACAAAAAGAAATACCATGCCTCAACTGCATGCTTTCAGAACGTTGGCTGATGTGTAGTGTCAAGCAGGCTTCTCAAGAAAAAAAACCCAACAATGAACAGAATCGGTGAGGAATTTTAGTTTTGGCTTAGCTCTTCTTGACACCCAAAGATTTCACTTTAGAAGTCTGACCCCCAAAAGGGCTGGGGATAGGTAAGTGCTTACTGCCCCAGGAAGTTCTTCTAACTCTTCCGGGACCCTTTTGAATTGTTTGCATGATTGTAGGAACCGGGCTTAAAGAATTTCCCAACCAAGAATCAGTGCTCTGTGGCCTAGTGGAGGTTGACAATGTTGACATGACCAGGTGTGACCACCTCCCTTCAATCTCCTGGAAGCCTTCCCTCAGTGTATGGTCCAGGCACCATTACTTAGCCTGGAGGAATGGCGACCATTGCAACTAGAAGGAATCTTGATGTCTTGGCCAGTAAGAGGCTCTCAGACCAGCACAGCCACCTGATCTTTGGGTCCTGGCTGCCTGAAGATTTTGGTTGAATTAAAAAATGACCAAACAAGAGCGTGCATATAAACTAGCTCCTGTTGTATAGCTGGCTGCTGCCAGGATTCATGTTACAGATGGGATGGAAATGAGTTTTGTTAATTACATAATTTTGAACTATTTAATTCAGCTAAAATTATACCAGACCCGTTTGATGAATAGATTGCGAATATGAATAAGCTTTGGTATGCATTTGCCTTATATTTGAGTAAAATTCCATATTTATATGCCAATCATTGATCTTCTCTAACTATGATTATCATCAGTTCAAGCAGCCCTCCTACTTGTGTTTTTATTTTCATATGACCTGCTACTTACAAAAATGTCAGTTCCTCTGATCTAGACTATGCTTGTCTAGGACCTGCTTGTCCTCAGATACTTTTCTTGTTTTCTCCCTGCTGTGTTTTTTCACAAACGGGCTGAGCCGTGAAGGCTGTTGTTTATCAAATTCCTGTGTTAGCTGGCTTCTCACTTAGTGTAGCCAGTAGGAGGCACTGGTTAGAGAATGGAGGGAGGCTGGGATACAGCAGAAGGGAGAAGCCAGGGTATTTCTCCTTCTTCCTTTCTTCCTTGGGCTTATTTTCTGGCAGCAGGCACATTAATCCCGTGGCTCCAACTCCCACTGTACAGGCCCAGCATGGGTCAAGGCTTTGTCGGATGATAGAATCTCCTGAACTCCAGCAATACCACCTTCCCTCTTTGTTCTCCAGCCTAGTGGTTGTATTGGCTTCCTTTCGTGGTAATGTCTGAGTTACTGCATCATCCCATTTGGCTCTCAGCTTTTCTGTAACCTGTGTAACTCATTCTGTGCATTAAATTCCCTGTTATAAATACTTTCAGTGGTACATAATCCAACCTCCTCATTTTATAAAGAAAAAATATGAAGATCAGAGCAATTAAAGTATGCCTCCTAAAGCTATCTGGAAGTCAGATTTCTAGCAATTTCACTCACTGACAACACATTTAAACACCCAGGAGTAAGAAAAGTGTAATGTCTTTAATGGGAGTCGCTAGCAAAAATTCTTGCACTAATACTAATTCATCAACCCCTCTAAGCCGACCTTCATTCAGCCTGTTATTTCTGTTTTTGCAAGAAATTATTTAAGTTGCTGTCACAACTAAGTTCTCCTGGGAAACGGATGTTCATATTTGCCTAGTTGCAGCATTACTCCCATGCTATTATTCACTGCATAGAGCCTTCATAGCCCGGAATGATGGATGCATCTCCCCAGACACCTAAGTTACTATTAACTAGAGACTCAGTGGAAAGAATCTGGGTTAATAATTCGTAGAAGCACAGAGAACTGAAACCCCAATACCTAGAACTAAACAAATTAGGGGTTTATTTTTTCTTGCACAATAGGAAGCCAGAGATGGTAGGGTTGCTGGCAGTAATTTGAGCTCAAGGATAGAAATCAGCTCAGGGCTGAGACCTTCATTGTGGTGGTAGCCCTGGCTATGGAGGTGTGCTGCTTGGATCTTCCTTCGAGGAAGAATTTGCCATCTTGACAGCCCCCAAATTCAGTGCCTTTAGAATCTGCCTCAGCTTTTGATCCAAGGCCACACTTTTTTTCAGGTAGCTCCCAAGCAATGACAGAGCATGCAGGGGACACTTGGGCATGGCCATGGCCATTTCTGCCCAATGCAGACCTCCTCTAATGGGCAACCTCTGCTCTGGAGGTTCCTATTGAGCTTGCTGAAATTTTGTTAGATGTGCATCATTGTTCAAGGAGGCTCCTCCTGCTCAATATTGCCTCCTTCCGCTTTTCTTTTCATAAAGGTGTATGGCAGATGAACCTGACAGCAATAACTTAAGTGTATCCAAAGAGTGACAGTGTACGGCAGATGAACCTGACAGCAATAACTTAAGCATACCCTGAGAATGACCATATGGTCTAAGAAGAATGCACGTTCAGAGTTGGGAGCTACAGAATCTGGGTGTGGCCAACCTGGAGATTCATTCCTTGTCTATGAGGGACATCTGAGCCTTCAGCCCATCCTGTGGAATGCAGGCCATACAGGGGATCGAGGCCCATTGTTTTAGATTAAATGAAGATTTCCAGGTGGAGGCTGCTAAGTGAAAATGCTGTATAAATTGCATGCTTTTAATAAGTGGTTGCAGTTCTCTCCAGCCCACTGCCACTGGACCACCCTGTATGTAAGTTCCCTCAACAAACCCTATGTATTCTTCACTGGCTCTAGGTCTCTTCCTGGGCCTCTTAAACATGGTGCCGTTTCTGCTGAAGTCATAGGAGTCCAGCATGTCAAAGTGTCAAATCAGCATTGTAATCCAAAGACTTTTCTCACCCAATCCTATTCCACATCCCTACTCCCACCTTGCTTTTTGCCTCTATGCTCACGATAAAGCTCTCCCAGTCTTACTTCTGACTCAGTGTTTGCTTCCTGGGGGTTCCCACTGGCAGTTCTTCTCTTGGCCCTTTCTTACTGGTCTACTTGAGGTTGCAAATGGCTGTCCCACCTCCAGCATCTCAGCACTGTATCCATGTTTCCAGCAAAAAGTGGTACTATCAGCTAATTCTGCTCTTCTTGTACGGATTCTTCCTGTTTTCATTTCTTAGGCCAGAGCTGCGTTGCATAACTCCAGCATCCACAAGTGGGACTGGAAAATATTTTTTGTTGGGTTGTTTTAGCTGAACATATTGTGGTCTCTATGAAATGGAATTCTGTTACTAAGAGAGAAGAAAAGAATAGTCAGTGGGCAATTGGTAGTTTCTACCCGCTTTATTTTCATTTATGGAAAATCTTGAGTTTATGTGCTTGTTGATAATATAGACGGTAACCAGGTGTGAAGAGATAGCTGACCATCTGCCTTTTGGTATAATTTGGGGAGGGATTTCTGCCTCTGGAAAGGGGAGGAGAGAAAAAAAAGATGAGGCTTATCATTAAGCACATCCGTATGGTTGGAATCTCTAGTCTAAGCTAGTATTGGCATTTAACAGATAAGGAAACTATTATCAAATAACAGATAAGGGAGATTAAGCATTCTTTTACAAGTACACCTACAAAGTACACATTCTAAATGCTTGGGATTAATAGTAAACAAAACAGTTAAAAATTTCCGCCCCAAGGGGCTTAAGGCCTCACCCATAGGGTCAGGATTGAAACTGGAAGCCAGGTGTCTTAAATGCCATTGCTATATTGTTGGGGTCAAAAGGACTGTAACTTTAAGGTTGCTTGGAATTCAAATAAGGTAAATATTATGATTGAAAGACATTAGTGTTTTGTCTGCTTTGGGAGGTATTGGGAGATTCTGAAACAATCTTTGTCTTAAGAATCTGACCAACCTCTACATCAAATGACAGTTCAATAATACCTGCTGGCTACCTCGCTTTCCCCCAACCCTGTCTTCTCTTCAACAGTTCTTGGGTTTTTCTTTCTTTTTTTAAAATTTTACTTTTAGTTCTGGGATACAAGTTCAGAATGTGCAGGTTTGTTACATAGGTATACATGTGCCATGGTGGTTTGCTGCATCTGTCAACCGTCATGTAGGTTTTAAGCCCTGCTTGCATTAGATATTTGTCTTAATGCTCTCCTTCCCCTTCTCTGCCACCCCTCTGACAGGCCCTGGTGTGTGATGTTCCCCTCCCTGTGTCCATGTGTTCTCATTGTTCAACTCCCACTTACGAGTGAGAACATATGGTTTTTGGTTTTCTGTTCCTGTGTTAGTTTGCTGAGAATGATGGCTTCTAGCTTCATCCATGTCCCTGCAAACGACATGAACTCATTCTTTTTTATGGCTGCATAGTATTCCATGGTGTATAGGGTTTTTCTTTGCTGTGTAAATAGAAGAGAGCCAGAGCAGACAAAGTCCTCGTCTCTCCTCCCAAATAATACTGGAATAGATAATAATCCATTTGGATGAAAATAGGTAGGTAGCCAGTTGTTTAGAAGTATGCCTTAAGTTGCCATTGACAAGTTACTGACATTGACAAGTTATTTTTGAACAAAATGCAAAAAAAAGTAATGAGAACAATTTTGAATAACCAAATTTAAATGTTCATAACGAAAAAGTTTTATTGTTCACTTCATTTTGGAAAAAGATGTATCTTTTCTTATGATGATGCCATTAATTAAAACACTTTGGAATTCCTTCTGTCCTACTGATTTCAAAGCAGTTTATAAGACACACATGAAATTTGATGCCTTTACTTTATAGGGAAACCACAGTTGATCAAAATACCATTTCTTGGAAAGATCATTTACCTTATTTGCCAGATCTGGCTCTGAATGTCTTTGTCTATTTTCCAAACAAAATCAAACTGTTAATGATGAAAATTTATCACCACTTAGAAGATTTAAAAGTCTATGTCAGAAACTAAAGGTGATTTTTTAATAGGTGTTCCAAATATTTTGAGTAATGTCAGGATTGTTAGAGTAAGGTCACAGATTCCCCAGGCATCTACTTGGAAAATGTATAACCCTTTCTTTTGGCATATATCGATCTGCTTATTCCATGAATAGTTGAAATACATATTCAGGCATCTTCCTTTATCCAAATCTAAGCAAATATTTTGGATATAAAATTTTTGAATAGCGGTAGCCTATATCTCATTATTTTAAATGGGAGAAATTATAAAGTATTTCTAGCTCACCCCAAAACACACAAACAATGACTAAATCATTCTGTGTACATATGAAACACAGTAAAGCTTTCTGGAACCAACCAAAATTGCAAATGTCTTTTAAAATTTTTCATGCTTACAAAAAATCGTAGATTTGGCAGATGAAAACAAATGCATGCCAAGCGTATGTCTTTTACACGTTTATTCTTCATGTGTCTCATTATTCACCTCTTTCTTCTAATATATGGGCTTTCCCACATCTCTTAGACTTACCTGCTTTATTCAAAGACCTTTATACTTTTCTATTCTTTCAACAAACTTTTTCTCTTAGTGATGTAGGGGAGGTGACAGTGATAATGCACAAAACTTTTAATCAAAAAATGCGTAAGTCCCAAACCTGTCTGGAGAACAGTTGAGAATAAGGCTTTTCACTTTTCACTAAGGCTTTTTCGAGACACTAAAATGTTTTTTCTGGCATGCATATGCAGAATCATTGAAGTAATTTTTCACTTGGATAGTAAATTTTGAGTGAACACTTTTTTAAGTTGTTAGAGTAGATATGCCAATGCTAAGTGTTCAACAAGTGAAGAAACCTGTATAAAGTGGCTGTCTTTCTTCGAAAGTAATAATTAAATTTTCTTTTTTGGCATCTTGAAAGCATTACCTACAGTGATGTTTGCTACATGATCCATATAATTCTTTTCTTAAATTGCTATTTGTTTTTTGGCTAAGTATGCTCTTTGTTGGATGAAGGAAAAATTTCCATGGAGCTCAACTCAACTCCTAAAGCTGACTTGTGGAACTATCTTTAAGCTGGAGTAATTCATTAGCTAAGTGTTTCTCAGAATGATATTTCCTAAAATAACATTCTGGGAATTAATAGGTGTAGCTAAGAAATGTTTCATTGTAAAATAAGTATGGAGACATATGTCCTTTCTCTGGAGAGTCACAACTTATGAGAACATATTAAAGAGACTGGGAAGTCTTATAGATAAAATGAAAACTTGCTTATTAACTCTGGTCAATTTACAGTTCCCATTTCTTAATGAAACACCTATTAATATCCTGCAAATGCCAGTTTGGGAGACATTCTATTAAACCAATTCTTGATTTCTATCACAGATTGAAGAGATTGCTCTAGAGTTTGAGGAAGTTAAGAAATATAATACAGTTAAACATTTTCATTTTCCAGCTCTTAAAAATATTCCAAGGAAGTTAATTCTAACACTAGACACCAGAATTTGGCAAGGATGGAATAACAAAGAAGTTGGCAAGATGTAATGCTATAAATATTAAATGAGTTTTTTCAACATAGAAGTGGAAAAAATAATTTTCCTTTCCATCCTTCTTAATTCCTGGCTGGGACCCCTGTAACAAGAAGACACATTAACCGGTGTTAAATCAAACTAAAATTTGGCCTTAGAAAGCCTCCATACTCTTATATGAGTTCTGCTGAAAATCTATCTTAGGAGAATGCTTCTGTAACAACAGTTGAGTCTCAGCCAATCACAGCAGCCATACCTTAACTACTCAAAGGTGGCCAACTGTTCAACGTGTTTCAAATAAGGCAACCACCAAACTGTAACCAATCCAGCTATTTTTATACCTCACTCTTGTTTTAAGTATGTCACTTTTCTTTTTCTGTCCATAAATCTTATCACACCATGTTGCAGCCTGAGTCTCTTTGAATCTCTTCTGATTCTGAGGGCTACCCAATTTGCAAATCATTTTGTCTTTTTTCTTGCTCAATTAAACTCTGTTAAATTTAATTTGTTTAAAGCCCTTCTTTTAACAGATTTGATGTCAGAAGTGAGGATGTGAAGTAAAACACCAGTGACCCCTAGGAACACTAGGCAACCAGGCCAAGTACCCATGAAGCCAGCTGTGTTCGCTATTCTCTTGTTTGTAACTGGAGATCATGAGTGAATTTTCTTTTGAATTCCGAGCTCCACTGATTTGTGATTTGAGCTCTCTGAATTTATTTGAACAATATTTAGACTGGACTGGGTGCAGGATTGAATTGAATTAAATCATTAACAAGATTGGATTCAGTGAGAGGCCTAAGGGTTTGGGTAGATACCTTGTGGATAATGGGTTTATCTCAATCCAGGGAGTCTAAGACTGTACCTTCTGGGACTGCATCTAATTTTTTTAATAAAACTTATGGGTCCAGAATGTGTGCATTTTCAGAAAAATGAGTTAATTTTACAAGAGACAACTTAGAAATACATTGAATTCTAAGAAATATTACCAGTAACATTTCAAGTTGGATAAAATTTTTTATTGTGAGGCATATTAGAAAGAAGATCAAAAACCCACACAAAACAATGGGATGCGGAAACATCTAAGAGGCTAAACAAATCAAAATTGCTTCCTTCCAAGATTCTTTGCAAAAGCAAATGAAAAGCTTAAGCAACAGCTTAGGGACATGATAAAAGAGGACTGTTGTCTTACTGAACTAACTTCAGCTGTTCCTTCCCTTTATGCATCTCTACCTCAATACTCTGAATCCGTTAACCTTTTTGCCACATTATCCTTTCATCCTGAAGGTGATGAAAAAAGAGGAGTTAGTAAAACCTTCTGATCAGCCAGGTTTTCCTGCTGTAACCATTTTTACTTCATGGTCTAAAACTCATCTTAGAGACGTTGTAAAGGACTTCCCTAACCCAAGGGAAAAATCCTCAGTCATTTACTGAAGAATTTAGAATCCTCATGGGAGTCTATAATCCATGACTCCCTGACCGTTACTAATGTATTCATAAAATATTGAAGTTTGGTGAAGCTTTAAAACGGATGGCAGGAGTGGGATGAGACAAATCTGAGGCATGTATTAGACTTCTCCAAAACTTCCTCACGAGAAAGGCCAAAAGGAGCTAGAAAAATTGCTGAAAACCATTTATATTTAATTCCTAAGATTTTCCCACCAAAGGTTGATTGGTTCATCATACAGTCTTGCAGACAAAAAAAAAAGCATGAATCATTTTCTGATTACAGAACTTACTTAGAAATATTGTTTGTAAAATATTCTGGACTCAAAATACAGCAAGAAGTATTTCCTGCAGGGACTGAAATGATATTAACTCCTCTATTTGTTAGTGGACTTCGTCCTGAACTTACCTGTTTAATTAAGAAACATAAACCTGGATGGAGAGTTACAGGTATGAATTGGTGGCCTCAGCTGAACATTTTGAGAGGACTCTGGAGCAAAAAAAAATATCCAAAATGCTAACAATTATGACTCTTCAATTACAACAGTTACAGGAGCTGAGGCTAACAGGACCTTCTCATTTTTATTTTAAAGCACAACCAACAGGACCTAGAACAAGAAATTCTTTATCCTGAGGTGTTTGCCTTCATTGCAAACAAGAAGGACATGTGGAAAGAGATTTCTTGGTTTTATATTAGTCTACAATAAGCCTCCTTTCTTTAGGCTATATCATTTTACTCCTAGAATGAGCCGAAGAGATTTTAACATTAATGATGATAATCAACATTTATTAGGCTCCAAGCATTCTCTGTTAAATTGCCCCAACATAATACCCTTACATAAACATGGAGAAACAAGTTAAAATAAATAAGGAATCTTGTACATCCTGGTGGATACTGTAGCCACCTATGTACCATAAACTCCACTTTATTAAGCCATCAGATCCCTTGAAGCAAAAACGTCATTTCTCTGGTGGGGGTTTCAAATTAATTCATGAGATTTTCATATATCAACTCATTCAACTTACTTTGTGGCCATTTTCAGAAAATTATACCTTTTCACCATGTGATACTACTCCAAGAAACTTGCTAGGGTGAGACTCACTTTCAAAACTAAAAGAACATATATGATTCTACTCAGAGGGAGACATAGTTTCCAGATCTCCTGAAGCAGGAGAGTTATGCTCTCTACAAGCAGAAATTGATAAGACTGAAACTCAGGTCTGTTATATACCTAACCTTTCTAAAACACCTGAATGTTATGTGTCCCTTCCTCAACTGATATAGGGAGGATTAAAAGTATGGAACCTATACAAATTCAAGTGGATCATTCTGAACCTTTGCCTAAATTACTGTAATATCCACTAAAACTTGAAGCAATTCAGGGGCCCTCACCAACTGTAAAAGATTTACTTTTAAAAAGACATAATTCTGTGTACCAGTTCTTGTAATGCTCCAATTCTATCAGTTAAAAAGCCAAATGAGGCCAGATATGGTGGTTTACGCCTATAATCCCAGCACTCTGGGAAGCCGAGGCAGGTGGATCACCTGAGGTCAGGAGTTCATAGACCAGCCTGGCCATGGTGAAACCCCGTCTCTACTAAAAATACAAAAAACTAGCCAGGCATGGTGGTGCGTGCCTGTAATCCCAGCCACTCGGGAGGCTGAGGCAGGAGAATTGCTTGAACCTGGGAGGCGGAGGTTGCAGTGAGCCGAGATCATGCTATTGCACTCCAGCCTGGGCAACATGAATGAAACTCCGCCAAAAAAAAAAAAAAAAAAAAAAAAAAGCCAAATGAATGAGGCTGGAGATTTGTTCAAGATTTACAGTTAATTAATACAATTGTAATACCAAGGTTTCCTGTAATTGCAAATCCCAATACTTTATTGTCTAATGTTCCTGCTTATTTGAAGCGGTTCACTGTAGTAGACCTCTACTCAGGAGGAGTGATGTCACAAATATAATGGAGTAGAAGCATTCTGGCTCCACTCTTCCCATCAAAAAACTAAATATCCAGCATCCAGATTATCACCAGCAATATCTGAGAACTCGAATATTAGGCTGAGGTGATGCCCACGGCCACAAGGAAGTGCAAAACTCCAAGCAGAGAGTAAGAGAAAGTGACGTCTCTATCCGTGACGCCCCTCTCCCAATCTGCCAGGGATTACACATGGAAAATTCTTCTCAGACTTACGGTTTCTACTCTGGAAAAGGTGACATTGAGGCAGACAGCCAGCTTCCCCAGCATCTTGGGTACTCTTACAAGAAAACTGTTCCTGCCTCAACCCACTGGAAGCATTGCAAGTGCCTGTAGGTAGAAAAATCCCAAAGAGCAGCTAGAGACAAAATCGGGAGGTGGGTCTAGCAATCTCAGCCTATGAATTCTGCTTTTTATCTCAGCCAAAGGAGATTTCAAATCAGAATAGCTGTTCTGCAGCACCATGCTGTAGGAGGCACCCTCCATAGGTCTTCTGGGCATAGACCTCCAGCCAACCTTGTTACATAGAGCAGGTGTATCCCATTTGGGACCCCCTTCCCATATGGGACAGGCAGTGCTCTGAACATTTGGGAGAACTGAGGCAAACCTAAGCTTAAGGTGCCATGTAGTCCCATAAAGGAAGCAGTGGTCTAGGATTAAGGAGACTCAATAGGAAACTGCAAAGAACCTCTAAGTAAACACACTCTAGTAAACATACCCTGAGTAAATATACCCTCTAAGAGCAAAACAAACTGTACAGTGAAAAGTGGAAAAAATAACTGATCCTGCAATGTGACACTATAGCTGTATGTCCACAAGAAGCAACAGCAAACAAGGAACAATGACCTCCCAAACAGACAAAGGAAGGAACCAGTGACTGTTCCTAATGAGATGGTGATGTGTGAGCTCTCAGATCAATAATTCAAAATAGCAATTCTAAGGAAACTCAGGGAACTCCAAGAAAACACAGAAAAGCAATTCAGAAATTTATCAAAGAAATTTAAGAAAGAGATCAAAATAATAATAGAAAATCAAACAGAAATCCTGGAACCAAGAAGTACATTTGCTGAACTGTAAAATACATTAGAGATTCTCGAAAACAGAATGAATCAAGCAGAATGAAAAATCAGTAACCTCAAAGACAGGCTATTTGAAAATACACAGGAGAAAAAAGAAAAATAATGAAAAGGAATTAAGAATACCTACAAGATATAGAGAATAACCTCAAACAAAACAAAACAAAAACAAATCTAAGAGTGACTGGAATTCAAGAAAGTTGTGAAAAAGGAAGAAGTAGAAAGCTTATTCAAAAAAATGATAATAGAAACCTTTTAAGTCCTAGTGGAACATATAAATATTCAGGTACATGAAGGTCAGAGACTTCTGCTCAGCTTTCCTTAGCACTTCAATCCATAGATAGAGTCAATACTTGTTTGCTTTTACTTAGAAAAACCAGCAGTACACCTTGACTGTAATGTCACAAGGGTTTACTGAAGGCCCTTTGTATTTTTCCCCAGTATTGCATCAGGACTTAATAACCCTATAGTTTCTTCAAAATTCTGCTGTTACTTAGTATATAGATGATCTGTTCTTAGGCTCTCCCATTAAGAGTGCTATAAAATGGACTAAATTTACCTTTTACAGCAACTCACACATAAGGGTCATAAGGCTCGATGAAAAAAACTTCAGTTTTCAAAAGAGCAAGTCCATTATGACTTGACCGCTGAAGGGATTTCCCTCTTGCCTGAAAGAATAAAACTATTTAAAGTTTTCGTGAGCTTGTAACCAGAAGACAATTAAGAAGTTTTCTTGGACTTGCAGGATATTGCCAGTTCTGAGTCTTGCATTTTTTTCTGAATGACCTTACCATTTTAAGAGCTCACTAGAAACACAGTACCAGAGCCTTTACCTTAGGAAGACAGTCATGAGGAGGATTTTAACCAAGTGAATTTTGCCTTACAACAGCCTCCAGCTTTGGGACCTCCAAATTATGCTAAATCCTTTACCTTGTTTGTCCACGAATATAACAATCAGGCATTAGGAGCTCTTATCCAAGAACATAGAGGAAAACATAGACCCGTTGCATATTATAGCCCTCAATTAGACCTAGTAGTGAAGGTACATGCTAATTGTTTAAAAGTAGTGGCAGCCAAGTTGATAGAAGCTTCATCTGAGCTGATTTTAGGGAATAAACTTAATTTGCAAGTCCCACATACTGTGGGAAGTCCTTTACATGCCAACCAAACTCAGTATTTTTCAGAAAGTAGACCAACATCTTGTTAAATTAATCTCTTTCTAATCTCCATTTAAAATTCTCCAACATACTTAACCCTGCTATTCTATTACTCCTCTCTGATGATGGTGAAGACTACAATTTTGTAAGGATAATATCAGAAATAGTTGCCTCTTGTGTTTATTTATGAGATACACCATTGGATAATCCTAAGTTTTTGTTGATGAGCCCTGTGGCAAAAATTCAGAAGGAAAATATTGGGCAGGGTATGCCATTGCTACCCAAAATAAGTTGAGAGAGAAGGGAGCTTTTCCTCAATTTAAGTCAGCTCAGGCCATGGAGCTTTTTGCTCCCACCTGAGCTTGTCATATAGCTGAGGGCAAGTCAGTAAATATTTATGCAGATGGCTGATATACCTTTGGCATAACACACAATTTTGGTATGTTATGGAAACACCAAAAGTTTCTCATTTCTAGTGGGACCTCCATCAAAACTAGACTCCACGTGGATGAACTCCTTTCTACTATCCTGTTACCATCACAGACTGTCATTATTAAGATTTACGGTCATGCATATAAAACTGAAGCTGAACATAAAGAGAATTCTCTAGTAGGTTTTTATGCTCAATCGTTTAGTGCTGCAACAGTTAGGATATGCTTTCTGAGTCAAACTCCTAAGATCGATCCAAGTCAACTTCCTTATGATGACCTATTTAGAAAACAGTATAATGCACTTCATTTGGAAAAACAAAAGGGATATCTAAAAGGACACAAATTCATTGTTAAAAAAGGATACAAATTCATTGTTAAGCACGGACTCACAGAAGGCCCAGATGGCCACCTGGTCCTTCCTGAGTCTTTGAAGCTTCTGTTGTTAAAAGCTATGCACTTCACAACTCATCATGGAACAGACAAAATGATACAAGTTGTGAAAAAGTATTGTCGGGGTTACTGTGCTAACATTTCTAAAATGGTTCATAACCAATATATTGGTTTGTCAAACTCATAATCCTGGGAAAACAATCAAAACTTCAGGTAGCATATTCCTACCATAAGATGGGCTATTTCAACATTTAAAGATGGATTTTATTCAGTTGCCACTCTCAGTGGGGTATTAGTATGTTCTTGTAATAGTCTGTGTGTTTCCTGTTTGGTAGAGGCTTTCCTATGTAGGAAAGCTGGTGCTGTAACAGTAGCTAAGAAATTATTGGAAAATGTGTTTCCTTAAGAGGCATTCTTAGAGAAATCTCTAGCAGTAGGGGAACTCATTTTACTGGGCAATTTATAAAGCAATTAAAGAATGTATTGTGAACACAGTGGCATTATCATTGTTTCTATCATCCTCAGTCTTCTGGAAAGGTTGAAAGAACAAATGGCATATTAAAACTGAAATTGGCAATGCTAACTGAGTCAACTGCATTGTCATGGCCTAAGACACTGCTATTGGCTTTAATGGCAATCAGATCCACTCTGACTAGAAATTGTAAGTTGAGCCCTTAGGAAGCAGTCACTGGAAAACCTGTGTCCCTAATAATAAAAGCTCACACATTCCTTGCTCTCTTAAACTCTGATATGATTAAATGCTGCCAGGCTTTAAGCATTATGCCAAAGTGTATTTTCACCAGGTAAAAAAAGCCTTACATGACCCACCATCTGAGGACAACCAAATACTTCATGGTCTAGAACTTGGAGATTGGGTGTTTTGGAAATAACATCAGAGTAAGACTGCCCCTGACCCCTACTGGAAGGAACCATATCAAGATTTTCTCACCACTCACACTGCAGTGAAGGCCTTGAATCCCAGGTCCACGTTACAATTCAAAAGAGCCCTTTCAGATTCTTGGAGCAGTACTCCTGTTGGAGATTTTAAGGTAAAGCTGACCATGGAAATTTCTCCCTAGAAGTAGATGGCATCTTAAATGTTAACAGCTTTCTCAAGTTCACAGATCAAGACTTCTGTACCATCATGAAAACGTTATACTTTTGTCTTTTTCCCTCATTTTCTGCTGCCTTAATTCTTTTATTTTTCCTGCAGGAAAATTCATGAGGCCATAATCAGTGGATGGCTGTAGCTCAAGCTTGTGTTCTAGCATAAAACTAGAACAATTGTTGGGTTTGTGGGCTAATGCCAAAAAATTAGGAAACAGTCCCACTGATACCAATGCCTCTCTGCATTCTCAATGACAATCACTGTGAGATGCCAAGAGTGGAAAGCTATCTTTGGTGTTCTAAATGTCACTGTTACTTGCTTTCCAGTACTCACTAGAAACAACATTCTGTCTTTTATAGTTAATAACCTGATCATTTCAAAATATAGCAAACCTATCCAAGTAATGTCTGCAAAATGTATTTTGTGCTTCCTGGCATCACACACTCAAGGCCTGGGAATTATCCATGTGGGTACAAGTAATCGCTCATAGAAAGTCACTAGATTAAATCCAGTAGGTCCCCCTCCCCATCCCCCTGTTTTTTTTTAACTAAATATGGTTATACATCCTTACAACATTTTATGAAAGGGCCACAAAAAAGTAAATTTTCCACTGGACTTTGTTCAGGAGCTAGGCAGAACAAGGGTGAAAAATTTAACTAACCCTTGCTCAAATACAACTAGATGGCCCTCTTTTCCAATCCGTTAGGGACTATATTTGGTCTGCACAGAATTTCATTCTACCTCTTTGCTGGTTTGGATCTTGCTATTTGGTGTGGCTCACTCCTGCCTTTTAAATAGCTTCCCGTGAGAATTCCTGTAATAGCTCCTGTGATCAGAAACCAAAGCAGTCAATAACTGAAATTAGCACCAATATTGAAATAGATGAAAGATAAATTAGATTCTACTGAGGAGAGATTCCATCGTGGTTCCTGGGGACTCACTCTTGGTGGTAGTGGGGTACTAGTTGTATAGAATTTAAAGCTAATTCATAAATTGAGAGAAATCTTGAAGTTTATAGCCAATCAGACTTCCCACGATTTGAGGTGGGCAGGAGCCACTCTCTGAAAGGTAAATGATACCGTACGTGTTCCACAAAAACACATCCTGCAGCTTTATATTTCCTTTTAGCTCAAGCTGGGGCCTTATGTTTGCTATTGAACAAAACTTAATGTTGGACTTACCTTTCCCCTGATTTTATTACTACAGAAGGCTTAATTAAAACAATGGTAGATACTATTCTTTCCTTAGACACTGCCACCAAATAAATTAAGGAACTCTTCCAAGAGAAAGGAACATAGAATGTGTTTATGGGAACAACTAACAGTTGGTTTGTAGATATCGTAAATGGTGGATAGCAAGCTGGGGTTTTCCAACGTTTTCTTATCTTTATATTTCTTCTTGTAGGTCTCCAGGTTATTATAACTTGTGTGACCAGGATAACAAAAATGGGTACCTCTATAAATCAGAACATTTTACAGTGAATGATGGTCCTTAATTACCATGACACCCTGAACAAAGACTATGACCAATTAGACTCAAAGACTGTTGAACTGCCTATATTGCTGAACTTTGACTTGTTTAATTTGACTTGGTTAATTTCATAAGCAATCTGGTTAAGAAGTACACATTGGTTTTTTGATATTACACTCTTGATAGTAATTTTAATAGTCCCCCTGGTAACACTGTATCCTCTCAAGTCTTAAATGTTTTGTATTTAGCCATCCGTTGAATATTGAATGGTCTTATGATTTTACTTTGACTAGATCAGCAAGAACATAAAGAATTATTCAACTGGTGTGACACTATGACATGTGAATTCCACACTGAGACCAAAGAAGGTGTGTGAATTTCATACTGAGACCAAATAAGTTATCTATGATGGTGACAGAGAGTGGCACCAATGTCTGAAGTTTTGATTAATATCTAAAATTGAGAGGCTGACCAAAAGGAGGGAAATTGTTAAATCAAACCAAAGTCGGGCTTGAGAAAGCCTCCATATTTGCATACTTGAGTTCTTATGTATGAATCAAAACCTAACCTAGCACATACACAAACTGAAAACCTCACTTAGAGGAATGTGTCTGTAATAGTAGCTGACTTTCAGCCAATCATGGCAGTCATACTTCACCCACTCACAGTCAGTCAGTATTTTAAATGGTGTTCAAATAAGGCAAACACCAAGCTGCAACCAATTCAGCTGTTTCTGAACCTCGCTTCTGTTTTCTGCATGTCACTTTCCATTTTCTCTTCATAAATCTTATCCCACCATGTGGCAGCCCCAGTGGCTGCCTGATTCACAAGTCATTTTTGTATTTTTTCTTGCTCACTTAAACTCTGTTAAATTTAATTTGTCTAAAATTTTTCTTTTAACACAAGAGAAAAACAAACAGAGGTTTACTAACATGTATCTTTCATACATACCTGAGAGAAAACTCAGGGAAAGACTAACTCTCAAAGAGGTAGCTTAGAATGGTGACTTATGTGGTGTCTTCAACAAAGAACAAAACATTTTTAGAGAACTGGCAACATAAAGCAGAAGGACCTTGAGTCTTTAACGGCAGAAAATTGTGAGGTGGCAAATGTGTGGGAAACTGATGGTAGACAGAGGCTAGTCAGTAATTTTTTTTGTTTGTTTTTGAGATGGAGTTTTGCTCTTGTTGCCCAGGCTGGAGTGCAGTGGCTCAATCTCGGCTCACTGCAACCTCCACCTCCCGGGTTCAAGCGATTCTCCTGCCTCAGCCTCCCGAGTAGCTGGAATTACAGGCACCCACCACCACGCCAGACTAATTTTGTATTTTTAATAGAGATGGGGTTTCTCCATGTTGGTCAGGCTGGTCTCAAACTCCCAACCTCAGGTGATCTGCCCACTTTGACCACCCAAAGTCCTGGGATTACAGGTGTGAGCCACCATGCCCAGCCCCTTGCCAGTAAATTTTTTAATGTGGATTCCTTTGGTGCCATCTCCAGGCTGATAAAGATCATCTCTGGTGATCAAACTTTGTTATACCTGGTAGAAATGGGGAGGAAGAGACACCTTTGTTTACTTAATGCCCTGCTTTTAGGCAATTAGGAAGAGGGCAGATATTTTGTTTTTGTATCTGCTTCTTCTCAATTGCTTTCCACTCAAAATAATCCTTACATCAAAGTGGTATATTTTGGGGAGGAAGACTCTGCTGTCCTTTAACATCAGGCACAGATCATTTTTGGAAAAGACCAAGAAGTATATGTTCTGAATTCTAATAAAAATGGAAGAAAATACAATTATTAAAAATCACTGGGAGCCAAGATGGCCGAATAGGAACAGCTCCAGTCTACAGCTCCCAGCGTGAGTGACGCAGAAGACAGGTGATTTCTTGCATTTCCAACTGAGGTACTGGGTTCATCTCACTGGGGAGTGTCGGACAGTGGGTGCAGGACAGTGGGTGCAGGACAGTGGGTGCAGTGCACCGAGCATGAGCCGAAGCAGGGCGAGGCATCGCCTCACTCGGGAAGCACAAGGGGTCAGGGAATTCCCTTTCCTAGTCAAAGAAAGGGGTGAAGATGGCACCTGGAAAATCAGGTCACTCCCACCCTAATACTGTGCTTTTCCAATGGTCCTAGCGAATGGCACACCAGGACATTATATCCTGCACTTGGCACAGAGGGTCCTATGCCGATGGAGCCTTGCTCATTGCTAGCACTGCAGTCTGAGATCAAACTGCAAGGTGGCAGTGAGGCTGGGGGAGGGGCGCCCACCATTGCCGAGGCTTGAGTAGGTAAACAAAGCAGCCAGGAAGCTGGAACTGGGTGGACCCCACCGCAGTTCAAGGAGGCCTGCCTGCCTCTGTAGACTCCACCTCTGGGGGCAGGGCATAGCCATACAAAAGGCAGCAGAAACCTCTGCAGACTTAAATGTCCCTGTCTGACAGCTTTGAAGAGAGTAGTGGTTCTCCCACCATGCAGCTGGAGATCTGAGAATGGACAGACGGCCTCCTCAAGTGGGTCCCTGACCCCCAAGTAGCCTAATTGGGAGGCACCCCCAAGTAGGGGCAGACTGACACCTCACACAGCTGGGTACTCCTCTGAGACAAAACTTCCAGAGGAACGATCAGGCAGCAACATTTACTGTTCACCAATATCCGCTGTTCTGCAGCCTCCGCTGCTGATACCCAGGCAAACAGGGTCTGGAGTGGACCTCCAGCAAACTCCAACAGACCTGCAGCTGAGGGTCCTGACTGTTAGAAGGAAAACTAACAAACAGAAAGGACATCCACACCAAAACCCCATCTGTACGTCACCATCATAAAAGACCAAAGGTAGGTAAAACCACAAAGATGGGGAAATAGCAGAGCAGAAAAACTGGAAACTCTAAAAATCAGAGCGCCTCTCCTCCTCCAAAGGAACGCAGCTCCTCACCAGCAATGGAACAAAGCTGGACGGAGAATGCTTTGACAAGTTGAGAGAAGAAGGCTTCAGATGATCAAACTACTGTGAGCTAAAGAAGGAAGTTAGAACCCATGGCAAAGAAGTTAAAAACCATGAAAAAAAATTAGATGAATGGCTAACTAGAATAACGAATGCAGAGAAGTCCTTAAAGGACCTGATGGAGCTGAAAACCATGGCACGAGAACTATGTGACGAATGCACAAGCCTCATTAGCCAATTTGATCAACTGGAAGAAAGGGTATCAGTGATGGAAGATCAAATGAATGAAATAAAGCAAGAAGAGAAGTTTAGAGAAAAAAGAATAAAAAGAAATGAACAAAGCCTCCAAGAAATATGGGACTATGTGAACAGACCAAATTCTACGTCTGATTGGTGTACCTGAAAGTGATGGGGAGAATGGAACCAAGTTGGAAAACACTCTGCAGGATATTATCCAGGAGAACTTCCCCAATCTAGCAAGGCAGGCCAACATTCAAATTCAGGAAATACAGAGAACGCCACAAAGATACCCCTCGAGAAGAGCAACTCCAAGACACATAATTGTCAGATTCACCAAAGTTGAAATGAAGGAAAAAATGTTAAGGGCAGCCAGAGAGAAAGGTTGGGTTACCCACAAAGGGAAGCCCATCAGACTAACAGCTGATCTCTCAGCAGAAACTCTACAAGCCAGAAGAGAGTAGGGGCCAATATTCAACATTCTTAAAGAAAAGAATTTTCAACCCAGAATTTCATATCCAGCCAAACTAAGCTTCATAAGTGAAGGAGAAATAAACTCCTTACAGAAAAGCAAATGCTAAGTGATTTTGTCACCACCAGGCCTGCCCTAAAAGAGCTCCTGAAGGAAGCACTAAACATGGAAAGGAACAACCGGTACCAGCCACTGCAAAAACATGCCAAATTGTAAAGACCATTGAGGCTAGGAAGAAACTGCATCAAATAACGAGCAAAATAACCAGCTAACATCATAATGGCAGGATCAAATGCACACATAATCATATTAACCTTAAATGTAAATGGTATCAATGCTCCAATTAAAATACACAGACTGGCAAATTGGATAAAGAGTCAAGACCCATCAGTGTCCTGTATTCAGGAAACCCATCTCACGTGCAGAGACACACATAGGCTCAAAATAAAGGGATGGAGGAAGATCTACCAAGCAAATGGAAAGCAGAAAAAAGGCAGGGGTTGCAATCCTAGTCTCGGATAAAACAGACTTTAAACCAACAAAGATCAAAAGAAACAAAGAAGGCCATTACATAATGGTAAAGGGATCAATTCAACAAGATGAGCTAACCTAAATATATATGCATCCAATACAGGAGCACCCAGATTCATAAAGCAAGTCCTTAGAGACCTACAAAGTGACTTAGACTCCCATACAATAATAATGGGAGACTTTAACACCCCACTGTCAACATTAGACAGATCAATGAGACAGAAAGTTAACCAGGATATCCAGGAATTGAACTCAGCTCTGCACCAAGCGGACCTAATAGACATCTACAGAACTCTCCACCCCAAATCAACAGAATATACATTCTTTTCAGCACCACACCACACCTATTCCAAAACTGACCACATAGTTGGAAGTAAAGCTCTCCTCAGCAAATGTAAAAGAACAGAAATTATAACAAACTCTCTCAGACCACAGTGCAATCAAACTAGAACTCAGGATAAAGAAACTCACTCAAAACCGCTCAACTACATGGAAACTGAACAACCTGCTCCTGAATGACTACTGGGTACATAACAAAATGAAGGCAGAAATAAAGATGTTCTTTGAAACCAATGAGAACAAAGACACAATGTACCAGAATCTCTGGGACACATTCAAAGCAGTGTGTAGAGGGAAATGTATAGCACTAAATGCCCACAAGAGAAAGCAGGAAAGATCTAAAATTGACACCCTAACATCACAATTAAAAGAACTAGAGAAGCAAGAGCAAACACATTCAAAAGTTAGCAGAAGGCAAGAAATAACTAAGATCAGAGCAGAACTGAAGGAAATAGAGACACACAAAACCCTTCAAAAAATCAATGAATCCAGGAGCTAGTTTTTTGAAAAGATCAACAAAATTGATGGACTGCTAGCAAGACTAATAAAGAAGAAAGGTGAGAAGAATCAAATAGATGCAATAAAAAATGATAAAGGGGATATCACCACCAATCCCACAGAAATACAAACTACCATCAGAGAATACTACAAACACCTGTATGCAAATAAACTAGAAAATCTAGAAGAAATGGATAAATTCCTCAACACATATACCCTCCCAAGACTAAATCAGGAAGAAGTTGAATCTCTGAATAGACCAATAACAGGCTGTGAAATTGAGGCAATAATCCATAGCTTACCAACCAAAAGAAGTCCAGGACCAGATGGATTCACAGCTGAATTGTACCAGAGGTACAAGGAGATGCTGGTACCATTCCTTGTGAAATTATTCCAATCCATAGAAAAAGAGGGAATCCTCCCTAACTCATTTTATGAGGCCAGCATCATCCTGATATCGAAGCCTGGCAGAGACACAATAAAAAAAGAGAATTTTAGCCCAATATCCCTGATGAACATCAATGCAAAAATCCTCAGTAAAATACTGGCAAACCGAATCCAGCAGCACATCGAAAAGCTTATACACCACGATCAAGTGGGCTTCATCTCTGGGATGTAAGGCAGGTTCAACATATGCAAATCAGTAAACATAATCCAGCATATAAACATAATCCAGCATATAAACAGAACCAAAGACAAAAACCACATGATTATCTCAATAGATGCAGAAAAGGCCCTTTGACAAAATTCAACAACCCTTCCTGCTAAAAACTCTCAATAAATTGGGTATTGATGGAATAATAATAAGAGCTATCTATGACAAACCCACAGCCAATATCATACTGAATGGGCAAAAACTGGAAGCATTCCCTTTGAAAACTGGCACAAGACAGGGATGCCCTCTCTCTTTTTTTTTTTTTTTTTTTTTGAGATGGAGTCTCGCTCTGTCGCCCAGGCTGGAGTGCAGTGGCGCGATCTCGGCTCACTGCAAGCTCCGCCTCCCGGGTTCACGCCATTCTCCTGCCTCAGCCTCTCCAAGTAGCTGGGACTACAGGCGCCCGCCACCACACCCGGCAAATTTTTTTGTATTTTTAGTAGAGACGGGGTTTCACCGTGGTCTCGATCTCCTGAGCTCGTGATCCGCCCGCCTCGGCCTCCCAAAGTGCTGGGATTACAAGCGTGAGCCACCGTGCCCGGCCAAGGGATGCCCTCTCTCACCACTCCTATTCAACATAGTGTTGGAAGTTCTGGCCAGGGCAATTAGGCAAGAGAAGAAAATAAATGGTATTCAATTAGGAAAGGAGGAAGTCAAATTGTCCCTGTTTGCAGATGACATGATTGCATATCTAGAAAACCCCATCGTCTCAGCCCAAAATATCCTTAAGCTGACAGGCAACCTCAGCAAAGTCTCAGGATACAAAATCAATTACAAAAATCACAAGCATTCTTATACACCAATAACAGACAAACAGAGAGCCAAATCATGAGTGAACTCCCATTCACAATTGCTTCAAAGAGAATAAAATACCTAGGAATCCAACTTAAAAGGGATGTGAAGGACCTCTTCAAGGAGAACTACAAACCACTGCTTAATGAAATAAAAGAGGATACAAACAAATGGAAGAAAATTCTATGCTCATGGATGGAAAGAATCAATATTGTGAAAATGGCCATACTGCCCAAGGTAATTTATAGATTCAGTGCCATCCCCATCAAGCTACCAATGACTTTCTTCACAGAATTGGAAAAAACTACTTTAAAGTTCATGTGGAACGAAAAAGGAGCCCGCATTGCCAAGTCAATTCTTAGCCAAAAGAACAAAGCTGGAGGCATCACGCTACCTGACTTCAAACTACAGTACAAGGCTACAGTAACCAAAACAGCATGGTACTGGTACCAAAACAGAGATATAGACCAATGGAACAGAACAGAGCCCTCTGAAATAATGCCACATATCTACGACTATCTGATCTTTGACAAACCTGACAAAAACAAGAAATGGGGAAAGGATTCCCTATTTAATAAATGGTGTTGGGAAAACTGGCTAGCCATATGTAGAAAGCTGAAACTGGATCCCTTCCTTATACCTTATACAAAAATTAATTCAAGATGGATTAAAGACTTAAATGTTAGACCTAAAACCATAAAAACCCTAGAAGAAAACCTAGGCAGTACCATTCAGGACATCGGCATGGGTAAGAACTTCATGTCTAAAACACCAAAAGCAATGTCAACAAAATCCAAAATTGACAGATGGGATCTAATTAAACTAAAGAGCTTCTGCACAGCAAAAGAAACTACCATCAGAGTGAACAGGCAACCTACAGAATGGGAGAAAATTTTTGCAATCTACTCACCTGACAAAGGGCTAATATCCAGAATCTACAATGAACTCAAACAAATTTACAAGAAAAAAACAACCCCATCAAAAAGTGGGCAAAGGATATGAACAGACACTTCTCAAAAGAAGACATTTATGCTGCCAAAAGACACATGAAAAAATGCTCATCATCACTGGCCATCAGAGAAATGCAAATCAAAACCACAATGAGATACCATCTCACACCAGTTAGAATGGCGATCATTAAAAAGTCAGGAAACAACAGGTGCTGGAGAGGATATGGAGAAATAGGAACACTTTTACACTGTTGGTGGGATTGTAAACTAGTTCAACCATTGTGGAAGTCAATGTGGCGATTCCTCAGGGATCTAGAACTAGAAATGCCATTTGACCCAGCCATCCCATTACTGGGTATATACCCAAAGGATTGTACAACATGCTGCTATAAAGACACATGCACACGTATGTTTGTTGTGGCATTATTCACAATAGCAAAGACTTGGAACCAACCCAAATGTCCAACAATGATAGAATGGATTAAGAAAATGTGGCACATATACACCATGGAATACTATGCAGCCATAAAAAAGGACGAGTTCATGTCCTTTGTAGGGACATGGATGAAGCTGGAAACCATCATTCTCAGCAAATTATCACAAGGACAAAAAACCAAACACCGCATGTTCTCACTCATAGGTGGGAATTGAATAATGAGAACACATGGACACAGCAAGGGGAACATACACACCGGGGCCTGTTGTAGGGTGGGGGTAGCTGGGAGGGATAGCATTAGGAGATATACCTAATGTTAAATGATGAGTTAATGGGTGCAGCACACCAACATGGCACAGGTATACATATGTAACAAACCTGCACGTTGTGCCCAGGTACCCTAAAACTTAAAGTATAATAAAAAAAATCACCTAGAATGTATTTCACATTTTTAATTCTTTCTCAGGGATATTATAAAAATGCAGTTGTTCCATTTTTGAAAAATAATATTTGTTTTTGTTGTTAAAAGGGAGCGATATTGGCAGTAATCACGTCAGTGTTATTTTTCATTAAATGTGAGTACTCTCAGACTAGTTATTAGCAAAGTCAAGCTGATATTCCAGGAACCGATGAAGTAGATACTTCTGGAAATGCAGACTAAAGATAGCTGGAGGAGTTGGTCTTCCACCTTTCTGGAATACCCACTCCCCTAGCCCTACCATTCTGTCCTCCCTGTCTGTGTGGCTTGCAATATTGCTCAAAGCTTAACTTTTATTTCAGATACCTCCTCCGCCATGATGCCTTTTCTGATCTTCCCCAGCTGTCTGTTACTTCTCTGTCTCTAGATTCATATCAGTAGAGAGTTATGTATTTGTCTTATGGCATTTACATTCTGTCTTGGTTATGGTATTTGTGTTCTTGTCAAGAATCCCTCTTGCAACCTACATCCCATCCTAAAATCCTTATTTGTCCTGTTGTACTTAGCCAACATGCAGTTGGCATCTTATATTTGTGGTATTGAATCAAATAGGGGGAAAAACCCCAAACCGAATAGGTTTATTTAAATACTGTCATATAGAGGACAATTTGTAAAAACAAAATGGGCATCTGAGGACAGTCCCCTGAGTGTTTTGTGTTGTGTTGCTGTTAGCATTAATGGTCTCTCCAGGACGCCACTTTATACCCAAGGAAGAATTTAAAGTATATCATCCCATCATTGTGTTTTTATGGGGCAATGCTAATTTAACTGGCAAAATACTTTGCACTATTTTGATTGCATGAACGGCTTTTTTAGTGTATTATTTTGGGGTGTGTAAATTTTTGGCAAGTGTCTGGATTAAACAAACAAAAACTAAGAACGCTATGAAATAAGACCACTTGTAAGGCTCATTACCTTTTGACTTTGAGCAACTATCTAATTACCTTAAGTTCAAAGCTAATTATGGAATTCCATGTAATAATGCTTTACATTTGTCTAGTGCTCAGAGGTTTACACAGTGCGTTCATCTGCAGAATTCGTTCAACCAATCATCTAGTCAATTAGCAGATTAATCCTTTGACCGAAATTCCTTTAAAACCATTGCATAGCAAACATCGACAAGCTTGATTTGGAGATTCCTAAAATAAATAAGGGAAAGGTCTTGTTCTCCAAAGGCTTTCAGCTGAGTGAGAGGAGACAGAAATATAAACAAGTAAGTGGACTAAAATGTTGTGATTGAAAGTCTGTATACACCACAGTGGGGTCACAAGGCAGGCAGTCGGGGCTGTTCTTATTAGAAGCGTATAGAGTGAAGTCCTATTTGATTCTTACTAGTGTTACTGTTGTCCACAGTTGGCAGTTGAGGGATCCAACTCAGAGAAGTAAAGCATTTTTTTTCTGAGATGACCCTACTCTCAAGATTGCTAAAGTGAATTGTCGCACCCTACAGCATCTCTCCTCTACCCACACATTTGCTAGAATGTAAATCCTCATGTTCTAGCTGATATGAGAAAGAGAAGAAGGTAATACCACTGAGCCTGAAATGGGGGATTCTGTTTATTCAGAAAGAGCCTGTTTCCCAGAGTAACAAGAAAAACAACTTGATTGAAAATGTTACTCATCCAGAAAAGAAGAGAGAAAGGCAGACCCAAAGGCAGGGTTTTGAGCTGGAAACAGTGGCTTTGCTAAGATTTACAGGCCTGTGGGATTTCACAATTGCATAAAGTATTAAGGAAAGTTATTTGAAAAATATTCAAATTACTTTGACATCATTTCCCCCTAGGTAATATAGAAACTCATATTTTGGTGGTTGGGCTTCTATGAACACGAACTTTTGAAAGGAATGGGGTTTATAAGGATGACCCACTTCTCCTGCTATCACCATCCCCAGACTCCAATTTAATTTTGTTTTTATTCTGGCCACTAAAAGCCATTAGTTTTTTCATGGGAAAGATGCTTCTCTTTAGTCATACGTTTACTGTATGGTGCCACATTTCACTAAGTTGGTGGCATATTGATTTGCAAAGTGCCCTAAGAAGACATCCATGTGCATTTAGGATAACAATGGCAAAAGCAACTTTGTACTGGTACATATTTTCTTTGTTCTCCAAAAGAACACCTAGCATTGGATGTCAGAATGCAGCATTGCTTAAAGATGTCTAATATGAGCTAAAATTGCCCAGAAACTGTGGTGGGAGGGGATTGGTCTTTATTTTCTTTTCCTCTGAATTTCGTGTAATTACATGATAATTGTGAGCTGGAGTGCTGAATTTTATAAATTACTAAATTTTAATACCAACAGTTAGGGAAGCAGGTATCTTACCTGAAAACAAGTTTCTATTTCTCCAATGGACTAAGCAGCTCCTTATTTTTCATGATCCCTTATAGGTTAAAAAAGCTTTCAGATGATCTCCTCTGACTCTCAAGAATTCCTAGGGGAAGCATAGGAGATATTATCTGCAAAAAATGTGTTTACACTCATGAAGAAACTGAAACCCAGACTGAGGCTCTAGATAACAATAATAATGAGTTTTTTGTTATCTTCTGAACGAGTGCTGCTTAGTTCTCCATATTATTTTGCTTCTTTATAGAGAAATGCTCTCATGGTCATAGATGGTCCCTAACCCTGACTTACTCTTTTTCAAACACATGTGATTAGTTTCAAGGGAACCTGAAAGAGAAAATGGATAATTCAGTACCAGCACATCATACTTACAAGAAAAGTAACAGAAATCATATAACCCGGTGGTACAATAGTTTGAATTACTTTAATATATAAAGAGCAGCACCTAATTAAATTCTAAGCATCAAAAATTGTATATCTTTGAGAGAGAACACCTGCATCAGAAGAGTTAGTTTGTATGAGCACAGCTCAGTAGGGATCCTCATTATAACACTGTATGCAGTTTAAATTGTAGGAAAAGGAAAGGAGGTGATATTACTAATATAAGCTCATTTTCTCAGGCTGCATGAACTTGGAGTTTTAAAAGGGGTCATATAAATGGTAATAACCCATATTTTTTGGCTTTTGATCCTTCTGGCTATTATAAACCTCTATGTCCTTTCTACTCACCCCCAGTGGAGTCCCCAGGGGTGGTCTGTCTGTGCTGGCTAGTTCTGTCAACCACCCGTGAATTTCTGATGTTATTTCCCCCCCGCCCTGCTTCTGGCCTCATGTTGATAGGCGGTCTTCGGAGGGGTGATAGCCTTTGCTCTCAGTCAGTACCCTCTCCTGGTACCATTTTTGCCCATGCCTCTGAATTCTTTCTTGGAGTTCTTGATGTAAGCTGGGTGGAAGTGGGATAATGCCTTCTTCTCCCTTTGGAGATACACGCGGATCTCAAAGCAAGGTTTTTAGTATATATATATTTTTATTTTTAGATGTACAGCCTTCTTTCTTTTTAGTACTGAGATCTGAGGCCATGAGGGCAGGTATGGTATGGACAAAGCTGGAAAAAAGCTTAAATGCTGTATTAAGACCATCACCTGGTCCTCCGTTTGGCTCCTCATGAAAACAGACTTTAGCCTTACTTGTTCCATTAGTTTGCCAGAGCAGCTCACAATCCCAGCACTAAATAGAACCTAGACTCAAGCTTGGGCAATCAAAAATATCAATATTTTGTGCTCAACCCAGGGCTGACTTTTTTCCCCTTCTATTTTCTGTTCTCTTTCCTGTATTCTTGACTTCTGATTCGTTGGTTAATTGAATTTCTTTTATCCTTGGTTTGTGAAAGCTGCTTTGGAAGCCAAAACTCTTTAGGTCAGATCTATCTCACTGACAAAAGGGAAGGAATGAAGGAAAACCCACTGAAGCAGTTATGTATTTCCAATTAGAAGAGGGACATTCTATTTCCTTCTAGTGGTGAGTGACATGAAATCAGCTAAAAAAGGATCTCATTACCTAGGGAGGTTGTACATATACAAGAAAACAAATCTAAACTTGGATTAAAAAGCAGTGTTTAAAATTAACCCAGGGAGGCAGAGCTTGCTGAATTTGCATTTGTGGGTGGCAAGTATCTAGAGGCCCTGTTCTTGTTTTACTGTCTGGAGAGAGGTGAATGTCCCCTTTCTGAATTGGAACTGCTAAGAAAATTGCTGAGGAGCCACCCTCTCCCTTTACATTCCTAGCATCTCTTCAAGCTACCTCAAGGTCGCGAAAATCGCAGAGGATCAGATGCCATCTGACAGTTTGCAAATTATTTGTTGGAAGGTGTTTCTCAACAAAGTAATACTTTTATTTTTGTTTTTATTTTGTTTTCAGGTTAGACAGGTAATGTGCCAATGTCATAACAAGGTTCAAGGGTGGCACATCTCTCACACGTGTTTGAACACCCAGTCATCATGCTCATGAGCTACAAAAGGATCACTCAACCAAGTAACACTTTTAGAAGGCAGAATAATGCAGTAATCTGGGTGCAGGAGGCCTGGAATTTCTCTTTTTTATTAACTATGCCACCTTTCAGGGTTAACTCCCTTCTCTACCTCCCTTGGTCTTTTCTTTTGTAAACAGGCTTCATCTACATGATCTCTCCTTCTCCAAAATGCAGAGTCTACAATTGTGGAATAGGCCTTCCTACCCAGTGAGTTTCTTCAGACCCCATTGGAAAGTTTCTAGTTGTGAGGGGAGATGTTTTCTCTTACATTTATAGAGCACCTCCTAGGTATCAGGTATTATGCAAGGCACACTTTACATGTGTCACTTAGTAGTGATGGCGATGATGATGATGATGACAAACACTGCACATATTCTGTGCTAGACACTGTTCTAATCAGTTTACACATATTCACTTGTCTAAATCCTCATCACAAACTCTATGGAGTTGGTACTATTATGATCTTCATTTTTCAAATAAAGAAATAAACAGATAAACAAAAGAGAGCCCAAGGTCCTAGAGCTGGCCTCAGTATTCACAAACAACATAACAGTCGTCCTATGTTTATAGATGAGGAAATTGGGCTTCTAACTAACTGTGGAAAACTGCCTTTGGTCACAGAGCAAGTAAGTAGCACACCTGGAAATCAAACTCATATCAAAAGCATTTCAGATCCCAAGCTCTTTCCACTTTGCTGCTTTGTCTTCCCAGAGGCATTTTTGTTTTGTTTTAAACCACACAGCATGGCACTTTTAATGAAATAAAAGTTTGCCAAATGAAAAGCAGATTAATGAGATATTTGGGATGATTTGCAGTAAATAGATCTCTTTCAGAATTCTCATCTTCTCGCATTTAAACTGCTAAAGCCATAACAACAACAATTACCTCAGCCTGGTTAAGGCAGTGTGGGAGTGAACCTCTTAATTTTATTGCTCAGGGTAGACACTGGAGACCGACAACATTTTCCTTTAGCTTGCTGAGGTACAGGTCAGAAATGGGACATATCAGGTGTTGCCTTTCCCCATCAACCACTTCCTGTTCCTCTTGCTTTAGCCATGTCTTGGAACACCATTAATTTAGGAGAGAAGTTGAGCTTAAAGTTTGCTCAACATTAAAAATATAATAAATGTCAATGCCAACCTGTTTGTCAAATAGATTGGACCTAGAGCTTCAACACGACTGCCTGGGACTTGAGGAGGGCATTTTTTTTTTTTTTTTTAATAATAGCTGATCTTAGATAATCCCTGAAAATCTTCAAACATCCCTTGTGAAAATGAGAGACCAGAACAGAAATGTGATTATTTCTAGATGATATGCAACTGAACTTGAAGCCAGATGCTCACATTTATATTCAAGAAGAATGTGGGTGTCTACTTATGCTAGGTGTCGGGAATATGAGGGATATGAAGAAAAGCAAGTCTCAGTCCCTTCTCTATGAGCGAGTAATCTATTTAAGGGAAATGAGATGTAAGCTGTAATAATCTGTGCTGTGAGGGAAGCATGCCATTTACTGCCTATTTACAAGTATTGGGTCAAGCGCTTTATACAGAAAAACGGCAAGGTAAAGGGTATTATCCCCATTTCCAGGGAGGAGGGAAACTTGTCCTGGGCTGATGGCTTGTTTATTAGTGCAGCTTAAATGCAAACCCAGGTGGTTCTAATGCCAGACTTGTGCCCTTTCTCCTACATTTTACTATCAACCAAACAGAATGTCATTTGGCAATTAATGGTTTAACTTATTAGGCATGCCTTCACAGGAGTTAAAGGTTTATGTAGGTAGCTCACCAAGTTGCATGACATTTTGAGACAATTATTTTTGACCTGAGGAGATTTGGAAGAATCTTGAGCAAATCAAATCTAGAAATCAAAGCAAATATGTAATAAACATTTAAGAAATATTAGGTATTATTATTGTTGTCAATGTTGCATTAAGATTAGGCTGGCATGAAACATTAGAATCTGTTCAGTGCATGGAGCAATTACATTAAACACAAGAGTATACTCTATCACCTACTCAAGAGTAGGGTAAAGAAATAACCATGAAACCAGGTGATAAGAGTTTCTACAGCACTGATTGCAAATATTTATCTTTGTGGCCCCAGTAATTTTGAGAGCGGTACATAGTGGGTCCTCAATAAATGTTGAATAAATGAATGTTTTATTTTGCTGATTTTTAAAAGATTTTTCTACTTATAAAAAATAAAAGGAAAGTACACAACAAAACCTTTCACCCATTTATTGTGCCTTTATGTTTCTGGGCTAAGGCTTAAGGATGGTGTTCAGGTTGGCGATAGAAGAGTCCTAGTTATCATTTGGCTCGATTACTTGGGAATAAATAATGGTTTTGGATTTTGACTTGGCTACTTCAAAATGCCTGGATCAGGTCAGCAAGAGTTAATGTGATGTGTATACGAAAGAACTAGTCTTAGATGAAGTATTTACGATGGAGAAAGTAAGAACACAACTCTTATTTTGTTTTGGTCAGGGCTTAGTTGGAATATTGTGTGCGGTTGTGGGAAATGTACTTTAAGACAAATATAAAGCAACTAGGACACATTTAGGGGCAACTTGGATGGCAACAGGCTAATAAAATCTGAATGTTTGGAGGATAGGACCGTGCAGCTTATGAAAAGACTTAAAGGGCTGAGATAATAGTCTTGAGATATTAGGAGGGCTGTCTTATGGAAGAGGAATTTAGACTTGTTCTCTGTGGCCCCAAAGGAAGCAACTAGAAACAACAGACTCTGGGAAGTAGATTTTGCCTTACAAAGAAGAGTTTTCTATCATACTTGCCCAGAAATATAGTTTTCTTTAGAAAGTGTTGAATTACCAGCCTCTGAAAGTGTGTGAATATTTGCCAGGTAACTACTTGATGGAGCCATTGTAGAGGAAATTCAAGGGTAGCACGGGGACTGGATTTCACAAACACCAGAGTCCTTCCCAATCCTGAGCATCTCAGCAACTGCTGGATTATCTTTCCAGGCTTTGCCTCCACCTCAAGGAGGTGGGACTGGTCACCAGGGTTGGAATATACTTTTGGGGGAAGAATGCTGGATGGCAGGAGATGGAAAGAATCCACAGTGGCAGAGCAGTTGCTTTGTCCATTCTAATTCTGGTCTGCCATTTTTTATTTTGACTTTTCTATACACTGCACACACCTGCTTTAGACTTTGGGAACTAGGAGGCCCAGAGACTACAACAATGTGATTTGTGATCTTCAACTTAGAACTTCAATATCTCGTGCAATTGGGTTCTTAGAAATGTTATTTGACAATGATGTTATCAGGTATTAAATATTGTCAGGCTCCAACTGTATGACAGTCTAACTTGGCTACTCTAATTTTAGGTTTATAAAACTTGTGGCTGCTTCCTTTCTCTGGAGGAAGACAGAACTTGAGTCATTTCCAAAATTGCAATGAGATAGAAATTCCACCTGAAAGATAGAGAACCAATAAAAAGGTTCCACACATCCAAGTAGTCTTAAAAATTACCCACATGGTAGATGCACTGCTCCACCAGCTCTGTGTCAGGTTGGAATCTTCAACTGTTCAGATACTCTTAAGCTTCTCTGACCCCTTTCTACCCACTAAAGAACTGAATGTGAATGACAGAAGGTTTTTGCTCATAGGTTACAGCTAAACTCCTTTAGTGACAAACAGCAAGTATTCCAGCAAAAGGAGCAGGAGGTTGACCACTTTATTGTTTTTCTCAGGGCAGATATTGTGAGCTCATGCAGCATGTAATCTTCAGTGACCTCAGTTATTACATCTAGGAACAGGTTTCTCTCTAACCATTTATAGAACTATAAACAGCAGGAAGGCATGATTTATAGACCAAGAGGCATTGTAAGCATGGGATTTGCCAGCAATTCATATTCCCCCTCTCATCGTGGATACACTGCCCATCTCTTGGAAAGGACACTGAAACCTTGGCCAGAGCCTGTTAATCCTATTTACTTTCATGGATTGATGTCAAGGGTATCAGGTCCACGGAGATTTTCAAAACTCTGCAAAACAGGTTCAGTGGAAGATGTGGCTCAGTTCAGAGTAATCCTTTTGGGCCAGGAGTTTTCCTAGGCACCAGCAATCATCTGAGCCTACTTTGTAAGGATTGCTTCTCTTGCTTCTCATTCATACACAGCAACAAAGTGTCTGATGGGAAGGTTTCCTTTACAATTGTGCGTTTTATCCAAATCTCCAGGCTCTTCTATAATTAAATTTTGATTGCTGTGTAGTTATTTGAACTTCTGTGAATCTCTGTTCTACTGAACAGTAATAATGTCTGTTAACATTATTAATTTGGCTATAGGTATATATATAAAATATGTTTCTTATGTTCTTTTTTTTTGTTGTTGAGACAGAGTCTCGCTTTTTCACCCAGGTTGGAGTGCAGTGGCTCAGTCTCGGCTCACTGCAAGCTCCGCCTCCCGGGTTCACACCATTCTCCTGCCTCAGCCTCTCCGAGTAGCTGGGACTACAGGCGCCCGCCACCACGCCTGGCTAATTTTTTTTTTGTATTTTTAGTAGAGACGGGGTTTCGCCGTGGTCTCGATCTCCTGACCTCGTGATCCGCCCGCCTCGGCCTCCCAAAGTGCTGGGATTACAAGCATGAGCCACCGCGCCCGGCCGTTTCTTATGTTCTTAATACATTGCTTCATAATGCACCATCTCAGGAAGATCTAGTCTGTTGCAAATTTATGCAGAAGTTGAATATTTTTGTTGTTTTCTCACCACCACCGTCATCTATCTGCTAACCAGATACTATTCCCTCTCTTCCCTGTTTCCATATCTTTTATTCCATTAAGAAGTGGCTTAATTCCTGACTTGTTTTCCTCTAATCATTGCTAAAACATTGGTTGATAATGGTTTAAATTAAGGTATCACTTCTCACAAAAGTACTTGTATTTTAATAAGAAACTTTTAAAGTTAAATATTCAAAGTGCTGACTCTCCATGGTTAAATTTTAGGCAGTGGAAAAAATAGTTTTTGGTAAAGATAAAGGGAGTTGGGTTGATTACGCAAGACAAGCAGCATTCTCACTTTGCTTCAGATATGTGGGTATGGTGACAGGCCTGACAAATCCCTCCTTTTACAGATAAATGCAGAGATTACACTTTTGTGCTTGTGTGAAGAAAAGTAAAAGAGAAACCAGTTGGGACATTGTTTGGGCCAGGGAGAAACAAGATCCAGTACTTTGGCAATTTATTTAGGCTTTTGTTTTTATTTTGAGGGGCAGGTGGCGGGTAAGGGAGCTTAAACTAAGTTCAAGGAGCTGTGGAGAATCCAGAGATGAGAAATTATAGCCTCTACTTTCCACGGATTTATATACTGTGTTGTGGGGAAATCAGATATGTTCATTAATAGACTGACCTGAAGGCAGAATGTGAAAAGGGCTATCACAGAAGAACAACTAACATGCTATAGATACGTGTAGTCCAGGCTGGGCGTGGTGGCTCATGCCTATAATCACAGCACTTTGGGAGGCCAAGGTCGGCCTCAGGTCAGGAGTTCAAGACCAGCCTGGCCAACATGGTGAAACCTTGTCTCTACTAAAAATACAAAAATTAGCTGGGTGTGGTGGCTGGTGCCTGTAATCCCAGCTACTTGGGAGGCTGAGGCAGGAGAATTGCTTGAACCCAGGAGGTGGAGGTTGCACTGAGCTGAGATTGCACCACTGCACCGTAGCCTGGGCGACAGAGCAAGACTCTGTGTCAAACAAAACATAACAAATCAAAACAAAACAAAAACCAAACCAAACCAAAACAAACCAAAAAACCAGAAATGTATAGTCCATTCCCAATGGGATATCTGAAAAGGCTTCTTATAGAAAGTGGAACTTTAAAACAAATTGTACTTTGAACATTTGTGCTATTGAAAGAAATAACTTGAGCAAGGACCTGCACTCTATTTCAAGAGGGAAACTTGGCTTACTTGAATAGAAGATAAAGGGGAGTGTTGTGCTGTAGGCTAGAAAATTCAATAAGGATTCCACCCCTGCAGGGCTTTGAGTGTTTGGTGGAATATTTTAGACTTTATTCTCCTCATATTAGGAAGGCATTTAAGATTTGAGCAGGAAAGTAATATTCTTTAAAAAAGTGTCTCCAGCCAGGATGGATTAAAGTGATGGAATGATATGCTCATTTGTCCACCGTTTGGGGAAGGGTGGAAGACTGCCTCTAATTCATAAGATGTGCATTGTATCTACAGAAGGAAAATAAGCAGCATATCTTAATGCATAATCTTCGTCCCATATATGCGTTCCTTTTTTTATCTTGGAGCAAGTATTTGGCAGCCAAGTCTTTAAAGTAATAAGAGCAAAAGATATTTGGAATAATTGTTTCAGAACCATTATTTTGCACAGACCTATGAGCAAATAGGATCGAGCTAAGGCATTTATCATACTGTGTGGTTCTGCAGAGGCTGCCATGCTATTATATATACTTTTATCTCGGGTAAAACTCTGTGGCTGCTGCTGCCACAATTACTCAAAGACCCGAAGTGTCAAAAAAATAATCTAAATAGCAAAGTGAGAGTCAAGAGTTTTTCTGTTGTTTCTTGAAGTCTTAGAAAGATTGTTTCCTTTGTATTCCCTATATTCAGAATATAAAAGCCTCTCAGAAATCCAATCTTTACTAGGTCAAACATTTCAAAAGGGAGTAAAATTATTTTGCAGCTGCTTTTTAGTTTAAGGCATGTGCTTTAGGAACTTCCAAACCTTCCTCTTGAAGCTATTTATAAATAAGAAAAACAAAACAAAAAACTAAGTAAATGCCATATAATCCCAGCTACATTGTCCTCATGTAAACATCCTAACACAGCATGATGGAAAAAGTTCCAAATTGTGATCTCACAGATCTGAGTTACAGCCCTAGTTTTGTGAAAATATAGCTTGATGGGTTTGTCAAGTTTTGTATTTAATAAGGAATTAAGATTTTTAAAATGTGGTCTCTGTGCTATTCAGCAGTACTGTTTGCAAGCATTTTAAAAAAATAGAGACAGGGTCTTGCTCTGTTACCAAGGCTTCTGTGCAGTGGTGCAGTCATAGCTTAGCTCACTGCAGCCTTGAACTCCTGGGCTCAAGTGATCCTCCTGCTTCCTTTCGAGTAACGGATTCTACAGGTGTGCACCACCACATCTGGGCTAATTTTTTATTTTATTTTTTGTAGAGACAGGGTCTTGCTATGTTGGCCAGGCTGATCTTGAACTCCTGGTTTCAAGTGACTTTCCCACCTCTGCCTCCAAAGTGCTGGGATTCTAGGCATGAGCTTCTGTGCCTGGTCACAAGTATTTTTGACTCAGGACTTTAGAATATGGGGTGGCACATGATAAGATTGTATTTCCTGGTCAATGATTTTGAGGGGAAATGATCTGTATGACTTCTAGGTCAGAACGTTTAATGCCCAAGTGAGAATTTCCAGAATTCTCTTTCCTTCCGTAATTCCTGGAAATTTTCCAGAAAGTGATGGTTTTATAAGCCTGGGTGCAAGAGTGAGGACAATGAAGAGCAAACTCCCAGCTTACCCACAGAGAGCATGCACTAGGAGCAGGAAACCTTGGTTGTTTTAAGCCACTGAGATTTTTGTGGGTTATATGTTAACAATAGAATAAGCAAGCTTATTCTTGATTGACATAGTCTCTAAAGAGCGTAATGGTGATGAATGAGGGAAAGTTTCATACTTACAGAAGGTCTTCTTTTTTCTTAAATTAAAATTTTACAGACCTTTCTATACATAGACGTTAAAATTCTTTTAGGGGAAGCAAGCTTCCTATCAGCGGGAATATTGAAATGTGGACTGGGCAACCTCTTGATGGAGGTTGCTATAGAAATTGAAGAATAAATGGTGGTTAGAGAATTTCAAAGTTCGTTCTAGTTTAAAGGTATTTAGATTTACAATTCCTGAGAGTAACTCTTGCACCTTACATTTTTGCAGCAGGTATAGTTTATAAAGTGCTTTCTCCAGTGTTAACTTATTTGCTCTCCTGTGAATAGCAAGAAATTTTATGTACTGTGCTTTCCATGGAGACTTGCACAGGTGTTAAGAAAAATGTATTTTGTAGGAGAAGCAGGATAATTCTTTACCTGAATCCCATAGTGACCAACCTCAATCTTTTAAAAAAATTTTTTTAAAAAAATTTTTGTGGGTATATAGTAGGTGTTTATGGGGTACATGAGATGTTTTGCTCTAGGAATACAATGTGGAATAATCTCACCATGGAAAATGAAATATCCATCCCCTCAAGCATTATCCCTGTGTTAGAATCCAATTACACTCTATTAGTTATTTTACAATGTGCAAATAAATTATTATTTACTATAGTCAACCTGTTGTGCTATCAAGTACTAAGTCTTATTCGTTCTTCCTAGCTATTTTTTTTTCTGTACACATTAACTATCTCCACCTTCCCCTCAACCCCTCACGACCCCTCCCAGCCTCTGGTAATTATCCTCCTACTCTCTATCTCTGTGAGTTCAATTGTTTTGATTTTAAAATCTCCCAAATAAGTGAGAATATGTGATATTTGTCTTTCCCTGCCTGGCTTATTTCAATTAGCATAATGACCTCCAGTTCCACCATGTTGTTGCAAATAACAGGATCATTCTTTTTCATGGCTGAATAGTACTCCATTGTGTATATGTGCCACATTTTCTTTATATGTTCATCTGTTGATGGACACTTAAGTTGCCTCCAAATTATGGCTATTGTAAGCAGTGCTGCAACAAACATAGGAGTGCAGCTATCTCTTCAATATACTGATTTCCTTTCTTTTGGGTATGTACTCAGTAGTGGGACTGCTGGATCATATGGTAGCTCTATTTTTAGTTTTTTGAGGAACGACCAAACAGTTCTCCATAATGGTTGTACTAATTTACCTTCCTACCAACAGTGTACAAAGGTCCTCTTTGCTTTACATCCTCACTAGCATTTTTTATTGCCTGTCTTTCGGATTTAAGCCATTTTAACTAGGGAGAGATAATATCTCATTATAGTTTTGATTTGTATTTCTCTGATGATCAGTGATGTGATGTTAACCACCTTTTCCTATGCCTGTTCGTCATTTGTATGTTTTCTTTTCATAAATGTCTATTCAAATATTTGACCCATTGTAAAATCAGATTATTAGATTTTTCCCTTAGAGTTTTTAAGCTCCGTACATATTCTGGTTATTAATCCCTTGTCAGATTGGTAGTTTACAAATATTTTCTCACATTCTGTGGTTGTCTCTTTACTTTGTTGACTGTTTCCTTTGCTGTACAGAAGCTTTTTAACTTGATGTAATCCCATTTGTCCATTTTTGCTTTGATTGACTGTGTTTGCCTCAAGAAATTTTTGTCCAGACCAACGGCCTCGAGAGTTTCCCCTATGTTTTCTTCTAGTAGTTTTATAATTTGAGGTCTTAGATTTAAGTCTTTAATCAATTTTGATTTGATTTTTGTATATGGTGAGAGATAGGAGTCTAGTTTCATTCTTCGGAATTTGGATATCCAGTTTCCCCAGCACTACTTACTAAGGAGATCGTCTTTTCCCCAGTGTATGTTTTTAGCACTGTTGTCAAAAATGAGTTCACTGTGGTTGTGTAGATTTGTTTCTGGATTCTTTTTTCTGTTCCATTGGTCAGTGTGTCTGTTTTTATGCTAGTATCATGCTGTTTTGGTTACTGTATCTTGATGGTATAATTTGAAATCAGGTAATGTGATTCTTCTAGTTTTGTTCCTTTTGCTCAAGGAAGCTTTGGCTATTCTGTGTCTTTTATGGTTTCATGTAAATTTTAGGATTGTTTTTTCTGTTTCTGTGAAGAATGTCATTAGTATTTATATAGGAATAGCACTGAATCAATAGATTGTTTTGGGTAGTACTGACATTTTAATATACTGATTTTACAATCCGTTAACATGGAATAACTTTCCATTTTTTTGTATCCTCTTCAAATTCTTGAATCAATGTTTTATAGTTTTCATTATAGAGATATTTCACTTCTTTGGTTAATTCCTAGGTATTTAATTTCATTTGCGGCTGTTGTAAATGAGATTACTTAAATTTTTTTTTAGATTGTTCACTATTGGTATATAAAAATGCTGCTGATTTTTGTATGTTGATTTTGTATCCTGCAACTTTACTGAATTTATCAGTTGTAATAGTTTTTCGGTAGAGTTTTTAGGTTTTTCCAAATATAAGAGCATATCATCTGCAAATTAGGATAATTTGACTTCGTCCTCTCTGATTTGGATGCCCGTTATTTTTTGTCTCATCTCATTGCTGTGGCTAGTACTTCTTGTACTATGTTGAATAACAATGTTGAAAATGGGCATCCTTATATTCCAAATCTTAGAGGAAAGGCTTTCAGTTTTTCCCCATTCAGTATGATATTAGCTGTGGGTCTGTTGCATGTGGCTTTTATTATGTTGAGGTATGTTCCTTCTATACCTAGTTTTTCTAGGGGTTTTATCATGAAGGGATGTTGAATTTTATGAAATGCTTTTCCAATGTCAATTAAAATGATCATATAGTTTTTGTCCTTCATTCTGTTGGTATGATGTATCACACTGATTTATTTGCATATGTTGAACCATGCTTGCATCCCTGGGAAAAATCCCACTTGGTCATGATGAGTGATCTTTTTAACATATTATCGAATTTCATTTGCTAGTATTTTGTTGAGGATTTTTGCATCAATATTCATCAGAGATATTGGCCTGAAGTTTTCTTTTTTGATGTGTCTTTGTTGGTTTTGGTAACGGGGTAACACTGGCCTCACAGAATGAGTTTGGAGGTAGTCCCTTCTCTATTTTTTGGAATAGTTTGAGTAGGATTGATATTAGTTTTTCTTTAAATGTTTGGTAGAATTCAGCAGTAAAGTCATTGAGTCCTGGCCTTTTCTTTACTGGGAGAAATTTTATTATGGTTTCATCTTGTTTCTTGTTATTGGTCTGTTCAGGTTTTGGATTTCTTCATGGTTCAATCTTGTAGGTTGTATGTATCTCGGAATTTGTCTATTTCTTCTAGGTTTTCCAATTTATTGGTATACAGTTGTTCATACTAGCCACTAATGATCATCTGACTTTCTGCAGTATAAGTTGTAATGTCTCCTTTTTCATCTCTGATTTATTTGGATCTTTTCTCTTATTCTCTTAGTCTGGCCAAACGTTTGTCAATTTTGTTTAACTTTTCAAAAACCCAACTTTTTGTTTCATTGATATTTTGTATTGTTTTCATTCACTTTCACTTATTTCAGCTCTGATTTTTATTATTTATTTGGTTAATTTTGCGTTTGGCATGCTCTTGCTTTTCTAGTTCTTTAAGGTGCACTGTTAGCTTGTTTGAAGTTTTTCTTCCTTTTTGATGTTGTAGGCACTTGGAGGTATAAACTTCTCTCTTAGAGCTGCTTTTGCTGTGCCTCATAGGTTTTGGTATGTTTTGTTTCCATTTTCATTTGCTTCAAAAATTTTTTCAATTTCCTTCTTAATTTCTTCATTGACCCACTGGTCATTCAGGAGCATATATTTAATTTCCATGTATTTGTATAGCTTCCAAAATTCCTTTTGTTATTGATTTCTGGTTTTATTTCATTGTGATCAGAGAAGATGCTTGATATGATTTCATCTTTTTGAATGTTTTTAGACATGCTTGGTGACTTAACATATGATCTGTCCTTGGGAATAATCCATGTGCTGAGGAAAAAAATTTGTATTCTGTAGCTACTGGATGAAATGTTCTGTAAATATCTATTAGGTCAATTTGGTCTATAGTGCAGACTAAGTTTGATGTTTCTTTGTTTATTCGTCTGCAAGATCTTTCCAATGCTGAATGTGGGGTGTTGAAGTCATCAGCTATTATTGTATTGATGTCTATCTCTCTCTTCAGCTCTAATAATATTTCCTTTATATATCTATGTGCTCCAGTGTTGGGTGCATATATATTTAAGATTGTTATATCCTCTTGCTGAATTGACATCTTTATTATTGTATAGTGGCCTTTTTTGTCTCCTTGCACAGTTTTTGTCTTAAAATCTATTTTGTCTGATGTAAATATAGCTACTCCTGCTCCTTTTCAGTTTCTATTGGCATGGATTATCTTATTTCTCCCCTTTCTTTTATTGCTATGTGTGTCTTCATAGGTGAATTGTATTTCCTATATGCAACAGATCCCTAGGTCCTGTTTTTTTTAAAATCCACGCAGCCATTCCATGTCTTTTGATAGACTAATTTAGTCCATTTATATTCATTGTTAATATTGACAAGTAAGGACTTACTCCTACAAATTTTTTATTTGTTTTCTGGTCTTCTGTCCCTTCTTTCTTCTCTTTCTGCTTTCCTTTTAGTGAAGGTACTTTTCTTTGGTGATATGATTTAGTTTCTTGCTTTTCATTTTTTCTATATTCATTGTATGTTTTTTGGTTTGAGGTTACCATGTGGCTTACAAATAGTATCTTATAACACATTATTTTAAGTTGATAACAACTTTGCATAAACAAGCAAGCCAAAGGAAAGTTAATAAAGATGTTATGCCTTAATTTTGTCTCCTGATTTTTAACTTTTTGTTATTTCTATTTATATCTTATTGTACTTTCTATGTCTTGAAAAGTTGTTGTAGTAATTATGTTTGATTTGTCCATCATTTAGTCTTTCTACTTAAGATAATTTATACACTGCAGCTACAGTTTTTTAGTATTCTGTGTACTTACTATTACCAGTGAGTTTTTTTTTGTTTTTTTTTTTTTTACCTTCAGTTGATTTCTTATTGCTCATTAACATCCTTTCTTTCTGACTGAAGCACTCCCTTTAGCATTTCTTGTAGGACAGGTGTGGTGTTGATTAAATCCCTCAGCTTTTGTTTGTTTGAAAAAGTCTTTACTTTTCCTTCATGTTTGAAGGATATTTTCGTGGATATATTATTCTAGGGTAAACTTTTTTCCTTCAGCACTTTAAATATGTCATGCCACTCTCTCCTGGTTTGTAAGGTTTCCACTGAAAAGTCTGGTGCTAGATGTATTGGAGCTCCATTGTATGTTTTTTTTTTGCTTGCTGCTTTTAGGATCCTTTTTTTATTCTTGACCTTTGGGAGTTTGATGATTAAATTCCTTGAGGTTATCTTCTTTGGGTTAACTCTGCTTGGTGTTCTATGACCTTCTTATACTTGGATGTTGAAATCTTTCTCTAGGTTTGGAAAGCTTTCTGTTATTATTCATTTGAATAAACTTTTAACTCCTATCTCATTCTCTACCTCCTCTTTAAGGCCAACAACTCTTAGTTTTGCCCTTTTGAGACTATTTTCTAGATCCTGCAAGTGTGCTTCATTGTTTTTTTAAAATCTTTTTTCTTTTGTCTCCTCTGACTGTATATTTTCAAATAGCCTGTCTTTAAGCTCAATGAATTCGTTCTTCTGCTTGATCAGTTCTTCTATTAAAGGACTCTGGTGTATTCTTCAGTATGCCAATTGTGTTTTTCTTGTCCTTAATTTCTGCTTAATTATTTTTAATTATTTCAATCTCTTTGTTAAATCTGACGTATAGAATTCTGAGTTCCTTCTGTGTGCTATCCTGAATTTATTTGAATTTCCTCAATATAGCTACTTTGAATTCCTTTTCTGAAAGATCACATATTTCTGTTTCTCCAGCATTGATTCCTGGTGCCTTAGTTAGTTCATTTGATGAAGTTTTGTTTTCTTGGATGGTCTTGATACTTGTAGATGTTCGTCTGTGTGGGCATCGAAGAGATAGGTATTTACTGTTGTCTTCTCAGTTTGGACTTAGTACTTGTCCTTCTTGAGAATACTTTTTTTGAAAGGACTTGAGTGTTGTGATCTAAGCTATATCTGCTTTAGGGGGCACCCCAAGCCCAGTAACGCTGTGGTCCTTGCAGACTCCTAGAGGTACCACCTTGATGGTCTTGCACAAGATCTAGAAAAATTATCTGTATTACCAGGCAGATATTTTTGTTCTCTTCCCTTACTTTCTCCCAAACAAACACAGTCTCTCTGTTCTGAGCCACCTAGAGCTGGTGATGAAGTGACACAAACTCCCATGAGGCCACCACCACTATGATTGTACTGGGTCAGACCTGAAGGCAGCACAGTACTGGGTCTCACCAAAGGCCTACTGTAACCACTCCCTGGCTACCGCTTATGTTCACTTAAGGCCCTGGGACTCTACTGTCGGCAGGTGGTAAAGCCAGAGAGGCTTTTGTCCTTCCCTTCAGGGTAGCAAGTTCCCTGAGGCCCTAGGTATTTTCAGAGGTGTCGTCTAGAAGTCAGGGACTAGAGTCAAAAACCTTAGAAGTTTACCTGGTGTCCTATTGTACTGCAGCTGAGCTGGCACTCAAATCGCAAGATGCAGTGTTTCCCACTCTTCTCTCCCCTTTCCAAAGGAAGAGGAGCCACATCCCATGATGTGAGTGGCAGTGGGATGCTCTTTTATAGCCATATTGCATGTTGGTCTTTTATAGCCACACTCGCTTTTCTCTCACTCTCATCCCCTCCTTCACCACTGGCAACCATTAATTGATTTTTCGTTTTTATACTTTCCTTACTCCAGGAATGTTTTGTAAGTGGAATTACACAGTATATAACATTTTGGCATTGACTATTTTTTTCCCCTCTCTGTGTAATTCTCTGAAGATTCATCCAAGTTTGATCCATTTTATTGCTAAGTAGTATTCAAAGTAAGAAAGTACCACAGTTTGTTTAGTAATTCACCCACTGAAGGACATCTGAGTTGTTTCTAGTTTTTGGCTATTATGAACAAGCTGTTATGTAGGTTTTTGTATGCAGGTTTTTCATTTCTTTGGGACAAATGCCCAATAATGTAATTGCTGGGTAATAAGGTAGTTATATGTTTCAGCTGCCATACTTTTGGCTATAACATTTTACATTTCTAGCAGCAATGTATGAATGATCCAACATCCTCATCAATATTTGATGTTGTCACTTTTTTTATTGTAGTCATTCCAATAGGTGTGTAGTGATACAATGTGCTTTTACTTTGCATTTTCCTAGTGGATAATGATATTGAATATCTTTTCATGTGCTTAGCCTCCTGAGTAGCTAGGACCAGAGCCATGTGCTACCACCCCCAGCTAATTTTTAAAAATTTCTTTTTGTACAGAAGGGTTCTTGCTATGTTGCCCAGGTTGGTCTGGAACTCCTGGGCTCAAGGGATTCTCTTGCCTCCACCTCTCGAAGTGCTGGAATTAGAGGCATGAGCTACTGTGCTAGGCCAGTGGTATTGTTTTAATTTTGGTGTTCGTGTGTCTGTTGCTAATATATAGAAATACAATTGATGTAATTTTATCTTCTGCCCTGTAACTTTGCTGAATTCATTTATAGAAGTTCTCTCTTTCTTTTTTCCTTTTTCTTCCTTCTCTACCTTTGTTCCTCCTCTTCCTCCTCCTCCTCCTCTTGCTCCTCTTCTTTCTGTAGATTTTCTGGGATTTTCTACACAATCGTGCCACCTGGAAATAGGAAGTTTTATTTCTTTCGTTCTCTCTTGTGTGACTTTTGTTTACCTTTTTTGCCCTTTGCACTGGCTTGAACATCCAGTTTTATGCTAAGAGCATTATTATTAAGAACATTGAGAGTAGACAGCTTTGCCATGTTCCTGTTCTGAGGAGAAAAACATTCAGTTTTACCATCAATGTTAGCTATAGGCTTTATGTAGATTTTCTCTACTGAGTTGTGAAATTTCCTCTCTATTCCTATTTTTATAAGAACAACTTTTTTTGAAAAAAGATATGGGGTCTTGCTATGTTGTCTCAAACTCCCGGACTCAAGTGATCTTCTCACCTCAGCCCCCCAGTAGCTTGGACTATAGGAGTCCCACACCAACCCAGCTAGAATGAATATTTTAAAATGCTTTAAAAATTTTTGCATCGGTTGATTTCCTTTTTCTTCTTCAGCCTATATGATTTTTCTTTTTTAGCCTATAAATACAGTGGATTATATTGATTGAATTTTGAAGGTTGAATCAGTCTTGCATCCTTGGAGTAGACCCCACTTGGTCATGGTGTGTAATTCTTTATACATATTGCTGAATTCTGTTTTCTAATATTTTATTAAGAATTTTTGCATCTATATTTGTTAGGAATATTGGTATGCAGTTTTCTTTTTTGTTGCTATCTTTGTCTGATTTGGTATCAGCGTATTACTAACTTCATAAAATGAATTGAGAAATCATCTCTCTTCCTCTTTTTCTGGAAGAGATTGTGTAGAATTAATGTTAATTCTTCTTTAAACAGTTGACAGAATTTCCCAGTGAAACCATGTAGTCATGGAGATTTCTTTTCTGGGAGTTTAACAATTACAGATTCAATTTCCTTTATAGTTATAGGGCATGAAATTTACTTATTTCAAATTGGGTGAGTTGTAGCAGTTTGTATTTTTTGAGAAATTTGTCCATTTCATCTAAGTTGTCAAATTCATGTCCATAGCATTGTTTGTGGGGTTTCCTTGCTATTTTTTTGATGTCTGCAGGGTCTGTAATTATATCTTTTGCTTTATTCTTAATATTGTCAATTTTCTAGGAGTGGCAGGCTCGCTGGTTTGTTCTTAATATGTGTATATTTTTAGTTACACAAGTTATATGTTGGTACATTTTTGTGATAGAATTCTAACCATCCAGAGTATGAAATATAAGGAGTAGAGTTCTCTTTCATTATCTTCTGCACCTGTTCCTCTCATTCTCCTTCTTGACTCAGAGGTAAGGAAAGTGAACAGTTTGGGGTATGTCTTCCGGGACTGTGACTCCTACCCCTAAGTAATATTTGGTCACCTGGTGGACATTTTTTCCCTGACTCTTCAAGGATCAGAAGGAGTTTTGATGATGAAACTGATGGTGGGGGAAGTCAAAGAGGAACAGAGGAAAGCCAGAGGGGGAGGTCAGAGGGAGGAACAAACAGCCATCTTTGTCTGCTACAAGAGGAGGCTGCTTTGATCTAGTGTCCCCGCATGTTTCACGCATGAAGGCTATGACTGCAGGGGCAGATGTAGAATGGGCTCTGTTGGTGGGGTACCAGATGAAGGAGTCCACAAGCCTAGCTTCTGGAAAATATCTGATCTTTCAGCAAATTCTGTTGTCTCTTCCTACAAAATACACCCAGAAGATGACCACTATCCATTATTTTCACAACTAACATTGTGATCCAAACCAGTCTCATCTCTCTCCTGGATTATTGCAATAGGCCCACTGTTCTCTCTGATTCGGCCTTTGCCTTCTAAAAGTCTATTCTCAACACAGTTACCAGAGTGATCTTTTCAAATGTAATTTCTCATGCAAAACTCTCCAAGCTTCCCATGTCACTGAATCTAAAACTAATCAATTATCTAGACCTAACTACCTGTTTACAAGGCAATGCAGCTCATAGGGGAACATCTAGATAACATCACAAGAATACAATTAACCATTTCCAAACTGTGGAAAATTCTAGAAGATAAATTACTTAGTTTTTTCCAACAGGTAAATGCCTTAAAAAGGGAGGGAGAACTGTTGTAGTCTAAAAGATGTATCGACCAATCACAATGTGTGGACTTTGTTTGGATCTTGATCTCAACAATACAGTTATACAAAGATATTTTAGCATATTTGGAGGAAATTGAGTATGGCTTGGTTATTAAATTATGTAAAAGAATTATGATTAAATTCATTTGGTGAGATAATGATATTTCTGTTATGTTTTTTAAAAGTTCATATCTTTGTAGGTACGTACTGCTGCATTCAAGGAGAAATGACATAATGTCTGGAATTTGCTTTAAAATACAGCAAGTCCCCCACTCCTTTATGTCAAACACCTAAATAAAAAGAAATGAACAAAAGACTAAAAGTGTGTGTGTGTGATGGATGGAACAAGAATGGCAGAATACTGATAACTGTTGAAACTGGATTATGTGTACATGAAGCTGCATTCCTATTATACAATTCTCTCTACTTTAGTGTGAAAATTTCTACCACACAAAAAAATGCTCTTTGGCCCCTCTTTTTTAGGGATTCTTTAAGAAACTGGAGATTTAATCTCGTCAGCAGTTTTTTACAAGGCTACATTTGCCCTGTCTTCATTCTCCTTCTACCTGGGGACAGTCTGCAGTGCCCTTTCAAATTTGGGCCCATCTTGGTCCTCTGGGTGTTTCTACTGCTTTTTTAATGCACTGACTTCTGGAAGTCCCCCTCACACTTGTCAACTAATAGTCCCACTGGATTGGGGCCACTGCCCCAAATGAGGTGTCTCTAATTTTAGATTGGAATCAGGAAGATCCAGATGGGTTGCCACTTATAACTGGTATACATTTCAGCCCGTGAGCAGAGATGTGCAGGAAATAGTATGGAATTTTCTTATATAACTCCATTTAATTTGTAATTTAAGCCTTGGTTCTGTTGGTGTCCTGTTTGGATTTCCACCCCTCTCTATTTGGAAATCATATGGGGCTGAGGTTTTGAGGGTGGGGTGAGAGCATAGTCTCTGGTTATTGGAGCATACAGCTGAAGTTTAGATGCCCATCAGCTCAGTTGCAGGGGCGTCTTTAGGTGGTGTGGCTCCTATGCCATGTGTGAGACAGGTCGCCATGATTCTGCCTGTACGCATAATACAGCCAGCCCTTCTTGAAGATTTTGCCACGTGTACCTCTTCAGCCACATTTTAGAGGGCTCCTCTCCTCCATAGTTTGAAGATCCCTCTCTCTCTCTGACCTAATCAGTACCTCTCAACACTGTAGTAGAGTAAGAAGGGGGCATGCCTAATTAAAAAAATCCTACTTCCGTTATATTTCTGCTAACTTTCCTCTTTCCTATAGAGTTTGAGATTTTAGAAATAAAAGTCAGGTGGGGTGTGGTGGCTCGTGCCTATAATCCTAGCACTTTGGGAGCCTGAGGCAGGAGGATAGCTTGAGGCTAGGAGTTCAAGACCAACCTGGGCAACATACTGAGACCCTGTTTCTAAAAAAAAAAAAAAAAATTAGCCAGATGTGGTGGCTTTTGTCTGGTGCCTGTTGTCCCAGCTACTCGGGAGGCTGAAGTGTGAGGATCACTTGAGCCTAGGGGTTGAAGTGACCTATGATCACACCACTGCACTTCAGCCTGGGCAACAGAGGAAGACCCTATCTCTGAACAAACAAAACAAAATAAAAACGACAACAAAAAAAAAAAAGGAAGAAAAGTCGAGATGATTAACATGCTATTGCTGCTTTCAGCCCTGCCGTACCCCTCCTCTGAGCAATGAACACAAAGCCTGCTACCTGCTTGAGTCCAGACGGGAAAGGGTGAAAAAAAAGGAGAAAAGAAAAAAATTAAACAGAAACATGTTGACATCTCAAAATATTCTGCCACATTTGAAATACGGGAGAGTTGAATTCATTAGAGGACTTTTATTGGAAAAAAAGGAATTGTCCTTGTCTCTGCAGTTGCATAGACTGTGTTGAACCTAGGTCCACAGAACGCTGTGATGTCATCATTGAGGTCAGAGAATCTGCTGTGGGGCTGGTGACCTTTGAACCTTAACAGCCCTGCAGTGTAGTGAGCACTGGGCAGTGCTGCTCCTTCACTAAGTGGTCTGAGTTCTTTAGCTATTTAGGAGATTCAACTACGTTTATTCGTACTGAATCTTTTTAATGAATTTCCTGAGAGCCAAGAAGGATCAATCTGCAGGAAAAAGGGGGAGGTGGACATTAAGCATCTTCTAGAAACTCTTCTAGCTGATACCATGAAACGACGACAAAAGAGGAAACATTTGGAAAATGAAGAGTCTCAGGAAACCGCTGAGAAGGGAGGAGGTATGTGCGGGGCAAACTGTCCGGGGCACGAGCGTCACTGGCCAGCCTGAGCCTTCTTTTTTTATTTTTTCTTTTTTTTTGAAATGGAGTCTCGCTCTGTCGCCCAGGCTGGAGTGCAGTGGCATGATCTCGGCTCCCTGAAAGCTCTGCCTCCCCGGTTCACGCCATTCTCCTGCCTCAGCCTCCCGAGTAGCTGGGACTACAGGCACCCACCACCATGCCTGGCTAATTTTTTTTTGTATTTTTAGTAGAGACGGGTTTCACGTGTTAGCCATGGTCTCATCCTGATCGTCCTCGCCGAGTCTGCCTGTCCAGCCTGGTGATCTCACTGCAGCTCCGCCCCCACGCCTCCCGCCTCCCGAGTAGCTGGGACTACAGGCGCCCACCACCATGCCTGGCTAATTTTTTTTTGTATTTTTAGTAGAGACGGGGTTTCACTGTGTTAGCCAGGATAGTTTCGATCTCCTCACCTCATGATCCGCCCGCCTCGGCCTCCCAAAGTGCTGGGATGACAGGCGTGAGCCACCGCTCCCGGCCAGCCTGAGCCTTCTTTAGGTAGGAGGAACTGAGGAGAATGTACCACCTATGCAGTAGGGAGGGGGAGACCTGGCTGTTGGCTGACGCTGGCACATCCATCTTGAGGGTACCCGGATGTGAGATGGACAGGAAGTTCAGATGCTACTGGCACACAGAGAGCCAACCCTGCTGGGCTGAGAACTTTTGTTCTGGGGCTGCTGGTACCTGGAACTATGTCAGTCTCAGGCAGGTGGGGGATCCACTTATCAAGACCCAGTGATGCAGCCTTGAGTCTCGTCTTTCTCTCTTATTCTCTTTATTTGCTCTTTCCCTGGGGTGACTGAGGTGGAAGGTGTGAAGGGTGCTGGTAGAAATCTATGATTTGCACTATCCCTTTTAGCAGAAACGAAAGAGTAGCCCAATGAGTTAAAGGCCTTGTTGAAAAATATCTTGAGTAGTGAAATGCTTGTTAGAAAGTAGATTAAACACTTGTTTAGGGATGGCGTCATACTGAAACCACGGAGGTTTGTTTGCTTCAGCAGGAAGAATTAACCAATTAATCCAATAGAGTTTGTGAATCCACAGTGTGGGACTTCTCAGAGGAAATGAAGCACAGGGTAAGGGCCTTAGATCGCTGTCAATTTACTTCCCAGGCTGCATGGTAATGGCATGTATTAAATGTAAACAAGCCGCTTATCCTGAAAGGGGGATGGTCACATGCAGGAGACAGGGCAGAAAGGAGCCTGCCCCAGAGACGGCCCTGGAGGCATCTGCCCCAATTAGAGCTCAGCAGCGCCTATGAGGCCGAAGGTCATGAAGACCTGTAGATTGAGCCCTGGGAATGGAGGCGTGGAGAGTAGGCATGGAGAGCAGGGGGCTGGGACAGGAAGGGGAAGGCAATGGTTTTCCTCTCTTTCATCTACCCTTACATTTCAGAATGTTTTGTCTGTCTCTGTGTGTGTATGTGTGTCTGTGTGTGCACGTGCGTGTGTGTTTTGGGAGGGGGAGGACTGGAGATAATGGGAGCACAGTGGTGGGGTCTGTGGGGTGAACTTCCTATCACCATGCCTGGGCCTGGGCAACACTCAATACACATAACAGTGTATACCAAATTTTTCTTAAGGGTATTCTAGGAGACAGCCACTCATATGCCCACATATACTCTGATACAGAAAAAGAGTCACACACCTCCCCACACATAGTGCATATAGTTATATACACATATCGTTCCTCTATTACATACTCACACAACCCATGTGTGTGACAGTCTTTTCTTCCTACAGAGATTTCATATGTGGGGGGGTGTGTGTGTGTGTCTCAACTCTCACACAAACACAGCTACGTTAAACTATCTCTAAATGCCTCTTTAAGAGCCAGTTACACATCATACGTGCCATATCTGTAACACATTGTTACACAGGCCTGCTTTGCACAGACCACAATGAAACAAAGATTCACTATCATCCCCTTGCTAGGGTTGCCAGATAAAATACAGGATGTCCAGTTAAACTTGAATATCAGATAAACCACCAAAGATTTTTTAGTATAAGTGTGTCCCAAATATGGTATGGAACATACTGACACTAAAAATAAATATGACAAATATTGCATGGGACATACTTACACTAAAAAAATTATTTGTAATTTATCTAAAATTCAAATTTAACTTGGCATCAGCTATCTTTGTTTGCTAAATCTGGTGACCCTTATATATTCATAGTGAGCTGACCTATAATATACTTATATATTTCTGCTTAGTGTCTGTCTTCCCTGTCTAGAATGGAAAGTCCACTTAGAAGAAGGACTGTTTTGTTCAGTATTCCTAGAGCCTGTAAGAGTGGACTGGTGTCTGATTCATGGTAGCTGTTCATGAAATATTGCCAGATGAATGAATTAATGTACATTATAAATACAAGCCACACCATATAATCAGGAAAAGTTACATATTGCATAATTCCAGGGTTGTAAACACAAACTATGCACACAAACTCCACAGACACAGACACGTGTTTCTAAAATATACCCACACAAATCTACACATATCAAAGGCTATCTGATAGGTGTCACTCTTACACTTCAGACGTATTCATAGTCACCACACAGACCTATGTTCCTATTGATGCACTATCAAAATACCTGTTGACTGTAATTAAATACTGGAGTATCCACCAGAAGCCTGTCTCACAAACCATGTGTGTTCACTACACCTGACATATGTCAGCCACTCAGTAAATATTTGTTGGATGGTAAATGATGCACAAACATTCCCCATCCATCATATTTCTGTGCCCTTCATACCTTTCTCAGGAATGTCAAAGTCCCAAGAGGATGCCCTGCAGTCTGGATCCACTAGAGTGGCCAAAGGCTGGAGCCAAGTGGTGGGAGAAGTTACTTCTACCTCCGAATACTTCTCCTGTGTTTCTTCTTCATGCAAGCTCATCCACGGTGGTAAGGGTGCAGGGTTCCTTGGGCACGTGGCTCCTTGGCTGTGGGGTTCATTGGGCATGAAAATCTTTGAGTGTGGGGCTCTGTGGGCATGAGACTCTTTGGTTGCAGTGCTGCTTGGGTGTAAGACTCTTTGGGAGTGGGGCTTTTTGGGTTTGCGGCTCCTTCGGTGTGACGGTCTTTGGGTGTGGGGCTCCTTGGATGTGAGATTCTCTGGGTGTGAGGTTCCTTGAGCATGAGACTCTGGATGCAGGGCACTATGGGTATGAGACTCTGGGTGCTGGACTCCTTAGGCATGGGATTGGGTGCAGGGCTCCTTGGGTAGGGGGCAGGAGGCCCATAGATCCAAGGATGAGGCTAAGAAGAAACCCAGGGCAGTTGGATATGATCAGAGCTCTGCAGAGGTGTCTGGGCAAGATGACAGAGCTGTTAGAAGAGCATGGATATAAGCTCAGTGTAGGAGAGCATGAGCCCTGGTGTGCAGTCAGGCAGTCAGGGAGCAGAGGCCGGAAAAGTCTGCTCTTGGGGTGTAGGGCCACAGGACCAGATTAAGCACCTTCGGTGGAACTATTTGGGCTCTGCCTTTGCCTTCCAGAGAAAGACAGAGTTCCTCAGCCCAGGCCTCCAGCACTGCAGCTGGACTCTAGCTCAGGCTCACACACCTCACACATACAGCCACACGCTCCACAGGTACACTCTGTGCACACACACCACCCAAATGCATGACCCGCAGTGCCATTCTCCCACACTACCTCCCACATTCCACAAATAACACACCAATGATGGCACCAACTCACATCTTCATAGCACACACACGGTGCCGACATTCCATATAAGCTGCAGTCTTCACCACCATACTCCACACCCCTATATACGGACACCCCACCAACATCCCTACCTGCGAATGACACTAGAATCACTACCCCACAATATGAACAACAAATGCCAAACTCACCACACAGCTGCATCACACCACAGTCCCTGTCTCCTGCACCACACATATTCAACTTACGTTCCCTCAGCTCCTGGCATGGCCCATGCATCTGCTCATGTTTCTGATTTCCTTTCCCAGGAATCCAGAGAATACATCGAGGCAGCCCCCAGCCTCAATCACCCATGGCCCAGGTTCAGGAACGAGGAGAGACTCCTCCCCGCTCACAGCATGTCTCCTTGTCATCCCACTCATCCTATAAGACTTGTGTGTCCTCTCTGTGTGTAAACAAAGAGGAAAGGGGCATGAAAATATACTACATGCAGGTACAAATGAAAAAAGGTGTGGCTATCTCCTGGGAGACAGAGGAAACTTCGGAGTCCTTAGAAAAGCAGCCAAGGATGGAAGAAGTGACCCTTGCTGAGGTTGTGAGGGTAGGTACTCCCCCCTCTGATGTGTCCACCAGAAACCTCCTGTCTGACAGTGAGCCCAGCGGGGAGGAGAAAGAGCATGAGGAAAGGACAGAATCAGACAGCCTGCCAGGCTCACCCACCCTTGAGGACACACCCAGGGCCAGGACTCCTGACTGGCTGGTGACCGTGGAGAACGGCTTCAGGTGCATGGCCTGCTGCCGGTTGTTCACCACCATGGAAGCCCTCCAGGAGCATGTGCAGTATGGGATCAGAGAGGGCTTCAGCTGCCACATCTTTCATCTTACCATGGCTCAGCTGACAGGGAACATGGAATCAGAGAGCACCCAAGACGAGCAGGAGGAGGAAAATGGAAATGAGGAGGAGGAGGAAGAGAAACCAGAAGCAAAGAAGGAGGAGGAGGGGCAGCCCACAGAGGAAGACCTTGGTCTGAGGAGATCCTGGAGCCAATGTCCAGGCTGTGTGTTTCATTCTCCAAAGGACATTCCAAAGGACAGGAAGTGAGCAAAGCCTGGGTTGTGGATCTGCTGAGGGAGCAATGGCTTCCCTGAGCCAGTACTGTCTCCCCATTTCAGGCTTAGGTCTCTGTAAGGAAGATTTGGGGGCTTTATTGGCTCAGGGAACAATGGAGGGGGACATAACTAGGATCTCTGCTTCTTGCCTAGGCATCTGATAAAGTCTTGATTGTAAGTCAGGATTTGTCTTGACCTTTCCAGCTCCTGCAGGAAATTCTGAGAATTTCAAAGGTCGCGTTAACTAAGAATTGTCTTTCTTTGGTTTGATTTTCACACAGCAGGTGAGACTAATGGGCCAGAGGATACTGCAAGATGGTGTGGCCTTCTCTTGCAAGAGGTAAGGAGTGAGACTTCCAGTTTTCTGAGGCTGTGTTGTGAGGGCCCAGAGGAATCCAAGGGAAGGAGCTGCAGGGATGCACTGGGTCACCTGGTGGCTGTGCAGCTGCATCAACTTGTCGTGCACCTGGTGCTTCTGGGGAATTGTCCTCCATTTGCTTAGATGACAAGGTGAAGAGCATTGACTGGGAACTTTCTCAATGTCTGCATGATTGTCCTCAATTCTAAGAGGAAGCACTGCAGCTCTTCTAGGCAGAGAAAGCTCAGTGTAACCTCAAGGGCCAGGACTGGCCTGAAAGGACAGGGTGCCAGCAAGATCAGAGGTGTAGAGTCTGAGAGCCTTTGGCCTGAGCTGGGATCTCACCTCAGCCCATGGATATAGCCCTTGGGGAAAAGGGGAATTTGGAGAAGTAACAACATCATCATGATGAGATACCAAGAGACCTGGAAATGTTTCAGAACCTTCATTTTGCTGCATTTGATCTGGAAATGAACTCACTGTGGGGTGCATGACTCTGAGCTTTAAAACAAAGGTGAAGGGTAACTGACTAGCAATGCTTGTATTGTTTCTTGCCTCTTCCTGTTCTGCCTCAATTGTTTTCTTCACTTCCAGGGAGGAGAAAGAGCCATGGAGATAGTAGCAGACAGACTGCCCAAGGTATGAAGGAGATGAGGGACCAGCACTCAGTCTAACATGTAAACATCATATGTAATAAAGGTTGTGTTTCAAACCTTCCCTGGATATATTATTTAATTAACAAATTAATCTACCTATCTATTCATCATTTTCTTTTTTTTTTCCTTTTTCTTTTTCTTCTTCTTCTTCTTTTCTTTTTTTTTGAGATGGAGTTTCACTTTTGTTGCCCAGGCTGGAGTGCAATGGCGTGATCTTGGCTCACTGCAACCTCTGCCTCCCGAGTTCAAGTGATTCTCCTGCCTCAGCCTCCCAAGTAGCTGGGATTACAGGCATGTGCCAACACACACAGCTAATTTTGTATTTTGTTAGTAGAGACGAGGTTTCACCACGTTGGTCAGGCTGGTCTCAACTCCTGGGCTCAAGTGATCTACCCGCCTGGGCCTCCCGAATTGCTGGGATTGCAGGCGTGAGCCATGGCACCTGGCCCTATTCATTATTTTCATCTATCTGTCTAGTGGTTTGTGAAAGAAGTTTTACATCAGCACTAAAGTTATCTACCAGCCTTTTCCAGAGGCAGCAATACCCAAGCTCCTGGGTTCTGTGTGACAATTTTTTCAAGGCTGGATACCACATTTCATATGAGACCATGACAAACTCCACTACATACCTATGTTTCCATCATCCCGCTTTATTAAGCTTAGCATTTTTCTATGTTTGCTTCAGATGGCTTTGAAGTAAAATTGATTACAAATACAGCCATAGTCCCCTGTTCCATTGCCTTACATGTGGATTTTGAGTATTTTTTAATACTTCTGTGCATGTTTTATACTATTATGTAAATATATAAAATGTTTTGAATACCTTGAAAGTTTCACATACTATTGTACTTCATTATTAGTTTACAACTTGTTTTTATTAAAAAACAGGTTTTTAAGGTTATCCATTGTCATACACATATCTGTAGTTAACTAATTTTTACTACTGTATTATAGTTCATTCTATCAATATGCCAACTTTTAATTTATTGTCTCTTTGATGATATTTTAGTTGCATCCAGATTTCCTCTATTACCACAGAATGTGAGTCTCTCTCTAGGATGTACACCCAGACATCCATTGCTGTGCTGAATTATATAGATATTTCAGTTTAGTAGTTACTGCCATGGTGTATTTCTTTCTTTGTTCAAGCATTTTTTTTTCTTTCTTTGTTGTTCAATAATGATTAATGCTTTTCTCCACAAATGTTATACACAATTTTTATTCGATGCAGTCCAAGATATCTTTTCTTTTCATTCTCCTTGTAAATGGTATGTTTTTTCTATTATATCTTAGAATTGGTTATTACTGATGCATATTTTAAATTTTCATTTCACTTCTAACAACCTTTTTGAAATTTTTCGGGTGTAAGTATTTCCGTATAGTATTCTGTATTTTTCTATATTCAATCATATTAAATACAAATAAAAAGAATTAGTTTTTTTCCTTTTTATTTCTAGACAGCACTTTTGTTTTTCTTCTGTTACTGAACAGGCTAGGACCTCTGCTACAATATAAAATAATAGTGACCATAAAAATAACCTAATTTTTTAAAAAAGGTGAGAATGATTGTTGAATTTTATGTGGGTTTGATGCATCTATTCAGATGACTTCATTCCTTTAGTTGTTAATTTTGTGTAATGCATCATAGGTTTTTGGATGATGAACCATCCTGGCCTCCCTGAAATAAACCTCATTTTACCATTATTGTTTTCTTTTACTAAACTGTTGAATTCACTTTTCTATTAAGAAATTTAGGATTTCTATGACCATTCACAAATAAAATCAGAGTGTAATTTTTTTTCTTACATTACCCTTGTCCATTTTTTTTTTAATACCAAAATTAGCTATCTCCTATGCGATGATTTTTTCCCTATCATCCCTGAAAGAGCTTCTATGGAATGGGAGTTCACTTAATCCTTTTTTTTTAAATTTAATTTTATTTTAAGTTCCAGGATACATGTGCAGGCTGTGCAGGTTTGTTACATAGGTAAACATGTGCCATGGTGGTTTGCTGCACCTGTCAACCTATCACCTAGGTATTAAGCCCCACATGCATTAGCTATTTATCCTGATGCTCTCCCTTCTCCTTCCCTCCTAACAGGCCCCAGTGTGTGTTTTTCCCCTCCCTGTGTCCATGTGTTCTCATTGCTCAGCTCCCACTTATAATTGAGAACATGCAGTGTTTGGTTTTCCGTTCCTGTGTTAGTTTGCTGAGAATAATGGCTTCCAGCTCCATCCATGTCGCTGAAAAGGACATGATCTTTTTCCTTTTTATAGCTGCATAGTATTCTATGGTGTGTATGTACCACATTTTCTTTATCCAGTCAGTGCAGGATTCACATGCTGTGTGGATTCTTTTTGGTGGGCGCCACCGACTGCAGCTGTTTGTAGTTGGCCATCTTGGCCCCTCCCCTCCCGTTTAATGCTTGAAGTTTAGGTAAAATTTTTCTTTAAAAGCCTTACGTAGGATTTTTCTTTTCTTGGGTAGAGGGTTGAGAATAATTTTTCTTATTATTTCAATTTGTTTTTTAAAGTTTTCAGTTTTTCCAGAAACAAATTTATATTTTTACAAATTACATTTAATAACACAAAGTAGTTCATAGTTTTATCATGGTAGTCTGTGATTTAAAAATCTTCTGTTGTAATTATGTTTGCATTTTTTTCTAATTTTTTATTTGCACATTTACTCACCTAGTTCAACTGATTAGTGTTGTCAGAGATTTGTTATTTTAATAATTGAAAATGAAATCTTTTAGTAGTGTTGATATTTTGTATTATTTCCTTTTTTTGATTTTTTAATCGTATCTTTATTATTTCTTTCCTTCTTTTATAGGTTTTCTCAATGTTTTCTTTTTCCAGCATCTATTGAACAATTAACTTATTGATTTTTAATCATTCTTATTTTTAAATAAATGCATATGAAGCTATGCAAATTTTCTGAAATGCCATTTTAGTAGTATTCCACAAGTTTTGTGTTATACTTTCATTGTTTTTTATTTATAAATGTTTTATAATCTCTATTCTGATATTCTTTTTAATCTGTGAATCACATAGGAATACATTTTAAAGTTGCCAAAGTTTTATTGTAGCCTGGTGCATAATCAATTTAAAAACTGTTTCATATGTACTTGAAAAGAATGTGTATTCTCTACTGGATTCAAGCTCATATGCATATTTGTTAATCAGTCTCCTATGTTTTATTCAAATATTTTTTATCCTTTCTATTTTTAAGTCTGATCTTCCAGTTTCTGGTATAGCCTGAAATATTTTACAGTGATTGTGAACTTGTCAATTTCTCCTTATATTTGTACAGAGTTAGCTCATATATTTTGAAATTATATTACAAGTCATGTGGAAATTAATGTTTTGTACTTTTATTGGTGGGTTTTCTTATTGTCAAATATTTCCCCCCACTTCTTCTCTATTAATTCCTTTCTTGCTTTAAGTTCCATTTAGTCTGCTTTAATATGCTTTTTGTCTAAGAACTGTTTTGCTGTATTTACAATATTCATCTGCTTTTTAACAAGTGAGTTTAGCTGATTATACTTATTTCAAGGACTGAGAGGTTTGGAATGATTTCTACATCTCCATCTGTGTTTTTCACTTACCATCTTTGGTAGTTCATGTTGTAATATCACTCTCTGCTTCCTGCTAGCTGAACTCTGATTTTGTTCAGGTTTTGAGTTTTACGGGGCACAGCCTCAGGAGATGAATCCTGATTTATTGAAGCTGGTCATATTGCTTCATTCCCCTTTTTTAGTGATTGATTTTTACCAAGTAAGTAGTAAGGGGAAGTTTGTTGGGGAACTTCTAGCAGTGATTTTCCTCTTTGATAAAAAGGGAGTGGCTCACGGTGAAAAACCCTGACCCTTTCCTTCTTGTTTTTGAAGGTAGATGTTGGAAGGTGTAATGCCTACAGGTATGACAACTGTCTTTCAAACACGAGGGGATAGCCAAAAGAATTACAGAAAATCCCACTCGGGGACCCATAGTCATTGAGTCACTTACCTCTCAAATCTGAACTTTATGAAACAGTAATGTCATTGTTGTTGGAGATGCTTTTAATTGGGCACACCATACTGATATGCCATCTGTGGCTGTCACACTGCTATATGCTCATAAAATCTGTATTTCTTTTCCTCGTGAGCATTTACATAAAGTATATTTCCTATCCTCTTTTACAGTTAGGTGGGGCCATGTGGTGGAGCTTTCTGATAGAATATGGTAGAAGAGATAAATGCCACACTTCCAGGCATGCCCCCCCGACCCCCCAAATCTTCCACATGATCTAAGTCTTCTCTCTTCTACTTTTTGCTGAAGTACGTGGAGGATTTAGGTTTCTGAAAGGTGGAGAGTTCAACAGGGATGATCTAATGTAGTTCTTTCTTGTTCTGCCGGCATAAAATGCTTAATGGAATGGGTTCCAAACGAGCTGCAGGCAGAGTTCTCTAAGTTTCTCCAAGTGTCTGTGATTGGGAGTGGTGGCTGGAGTACAGGTCAAGTGCAGGCTGGCTAGTCTGTAGATACTGATTCTCTTCCTGTATGTATAGTCTTTAAAGTAGTTTTCCTTGTCCCTGGCCATGCTAACCTTTCTCCCGCAACACTTTTCTCCCTCTCTCTGACCTTCTAGTACAGGGAAATGTTTCTACAGTTGAGGTGAGATTTATTGTTTGTTCACAGAAGTCTTTTCTGTTCTCCTGTGGTTTCTGCTTTTGACATTCCATAGCCAAGAATTTTCCTTTTTTTCTCCTTTGTTTCTGCTGGGTCTTTATCTTCCTAATGCAATGAACTTGAAGTGCTTAGCTGACTGGATGGGGAAAAATCCAGCAGCAAAGAAAAGTGATAAAAAATATTTCAGTTAATTTTTCAAAGTAGCATCCAGCTATATATTTTTAAATTTTAGGAGCAATCTAGAGATATTGTCATCATAAAAATGCAAATGATATTAAAGTAATCAATGTATAAAAATAAAAGTCTCCTTCAAATTATCCCTACTTTCCTCCCAAGCCTACTTCCTTTTGCAGAGATTTTGATTATTAGTTGTTTGGTTTCAAGATCTTAGGTCCAGGTATTTACATACATAGCTGTTTTATATGATATATGTAGCTTTATAGAGATTTTTGATTCATAAATTGTATTATACTATGTGTAATCTAAATCAACATTTTTGTTGAAGACCTTTTAATGCCTTTAATATAGATATTTGACATGGATCTTTAATATAGATTCATCCCATTTTTTTAAGCAAGTCTAATTTATTTACTTCCAGTGACAAATCATAATATAATTAACTATCCCCTCATTGATGGACATTTTGAGAAAGGTGTTTCTTTCTCCTGCAGTTGTCTCTCGACTTTGTTAACCAGATTGCATTTCTCCTAAGTATTCAATGGTTATCACTACTGTCTAATAAGATACTTTAAATGGTCTGCAGTTTCCCTACAGATTAGCAAAATTTTAAACTCTGCACTTCAATTCTGTCTCAATATCTGGAATTTTGTTAGCTATTTCTTCACTTAAGTTTGAGTAATTACATGATTCATATAATTACTTTCTCCCTCTAGGGTACTAATTTTGACTGTGTCTTGTGAATTACTGAAAAATGCTAGTCTTGCAGTCAGGACATTGGGCCCTTGATCAAGGAACTTAACTTCTCTGGCCTTGGCTTTATGTGTTATCAAAAGGTTTGGGCTAGCTCACATTTAGAATGCTGTGTGTCTTTGAATCCCGCTCACTTAATTGTCTGCTATTTGAGAAGAGAGTGTTTTCTCATGAAGCATGAGCATCATAATGGTTAACATTTATTGTTGTTTTTAACCTTGAATTGGGCAGAATTTAATCATACGCAGCTTTTTAGTTATACGTTATGTTACATATATTTTTAGCTCTAAATACTTTATATAGCCCTTGGTACCATTTTAAATAGCATTGTATTTTCCCTTACATTTTCTAATTTGGTTTTTCTATTGTAGAGGGACTTGATTGATTTTTAAATTTTTGATCTTGTAACCATCTGCCTTGGTGAACTATATTATTAGTTTTTACTATTTTACCTGTGGATTATTTTGGATTTCCTGGATAAATGATGATATCAAATGTAAATAATGTATTCCATGAAGAATTTTAGTTCATTATAATGCATCTTATATACTTTTAAATCTCATAATAACTGTTTTTCATACATTTTTAGGACTGCCCCTCCTGCACAGAGGTAACTAATATCAAAGATCTACATATATCCAGTCCATGTTTTAATTATTTTCTTGCATGTATATATCCATAGCAGTATTTAGAATTCATGTGACTATTTATTTACATGATTGTTATAACATTATGAAACATATTTTATTTCAATCAACATGTTTTCAAGATTTATCCATGTCAATCATATGGATCAAGATCCACTTAACAATTTGATACTGTTCCATCATATGCATGTAGACTAATTATTTTCCATTAAAATATTATCGAACAATTGAATTGTTTCCATTACTTCTCTGGAAGAAACAGGATTTAATAGAACATTGTGTAGACTTCTCCTGAGACTCAGAAAGCATCAGGCTGTTTAAAGGATTGCTGCTTGCCTTTAGCCCCATTCCACAGGCTTCCTGCAGTCAGACACTTGAAGCATGGATGACATATGTCAGGAATTTGAAGCACAGATGAAAGGAAAATTCACCCACATGGGGAGATCTAAGCCACTGCCCAGAAGGTAACAGGTTAATTTTAGGCATCCTGTTGGGCTCTCCAGAGAATCTGGGCTGGCCTGTGCCTCCATCCTTCTGCCTCTCCTCAAAACAAATGTGGAGAAAAGGAGAATCCAAAAATCATGAGCAGACAAAGGGAGTGATCTTGGGGGCTGAAGCTGTTATTGAGATCTCTGAGTGGAGTGTGAGGGCACTGTGCAACCAGATGGCCTGGCCCTGCCTTCTGAGAACTTCTTTCCAAGTAATGCTAGTAATTAAGGTGGTGCCAGACACATACAGCTGAAATGGACCACACTGTCACAAAAATCTGCCATTTTATGAGTATCTCTTCTTGTTCATACACTCTTGTTTCTCATTATTTGGTCACTGCCTTTTGTACTTCACTAATGTGAATTATGATAGCTAGAGGACTGGGGACACGAATGACCCTTCTTGCTAGGCAGCATTAGTCCATAGCTTGAAGGTGAGGGAGGAGGTCAAACTAAACTCAAGAAGGAAAGATGGTGTTGAATAGATGATCTCAGAGCTGGGTGTATTTTCTCAAAAGTTGATGAATGATCGACAGCTCCAGGGCTGCAAGTGTTTCCTGGAGGCCTGCTGGCCATGGGGCTGGGTTCACTCATTGAAGGAACCAGGTACCCCCTTTATTTCATTCCTTGCTCATGCTTGTCCTTTTGCCAGCTTCTCTGCTTTTGATACACACTCTGCAAGAGTGATCTTCTCCTGAAACCACTTTCTACTTGTTATTCTAGTCTTATGAGCATTTATTGTCCCTTTCCAGTGTTCCCCTAAAGTGCCACTGCAGGGAATTTATAATTTGATGTTCATGCTTCTTACCATATTCTCAGCAGCTTCTGATAAATTTTATCTACTTTACGCCATAGTATTTGCACATCAAGAATACTTACTAACTCTGCAGCTGTAGGTTAACCCATGAGGAATCTTGTCTTTTTCTCTCTTTTGACAAACCCTTTCCATCTTTCAAGGTCCTTTGCTTGACTCTCTCCTACCTTGACTCTTTTTTTTTAAGTTTATTTTTTGCTATTTCAGTAAACTTTCAATCTCCTTCTCTAATTTCCCCACAAGCATGTAGAATTTATTTCTTGCAAATTAAAGGATGTTTGGTTGTTGAAAAGGGATAACCTCACGGGTGTTCCTGCAAGTATGGAAGCTTCCCTGTCTGGAATCCTTTGAAGCAGGCCCCATGGAGACTTGCAGTTGAGTTCCAAACCTTCTAAGAACAAAACTCGTACCAAGAATATGTCTCAGCAAATTAGAGTCCCTGGATGACTTCCTAAACTCAGCTTTGAATTCACATCCAATTAAGATAATTTAGGTAAAAATCATGGGGCTATATGTGTTCTGAAATCCACTTAAATAGAATAAGAACAACAAAAAATCCCAAAATTGGAAGAAAATTGCACTTAAAATTAGGGAATGGCCCCATTTCACAAATTATGAAGAATATCTGCTATACATGGTAAAGTTTCCCTATTTTTAATCTGGCCAAGGAGTGTGTGTGTGTGTGTGTGTGTGTGTGTGTGGTTGTGGTATAGTGAGGGTGGAGGTGAAGCTGAAAGGGCCCTTTGGAGACTGCCATTGCCTGCAAGAGCTACATCAGACCTAAAAGATTCCTGCTGTTTCTGGTAGGCTTTTTTGAGCAAGATGGAATGCAGAGGCCTGGGGTTGCTTTCCTATGTCTATCAGTTGACATGCCACTCTGGGATTCTATGTCTATCAGTTGACATGCCACTCTGGGATTTCCTGGCCTTATCATGGTGCTGCCAAGAATCTGATCTGAGCACCCTGCTGCTCTGGGTCCCCAGACCCTTCTCTTCTCATTCCTGGGGAATATTTGTCCAAGTCTCTTGGCCCAAGCTCTTCCTCTACAAGACGTTCTACTTCTTCTTCAAAACTGTAAATTCCCCTATTTTTCAACAGTAGTTTTGATGGCTCATTAAACCTAGGGCTAAAATCACTGTCAATAGGTAAACTAGTTTATCTTTTTTAGAGGTCATGGGAGTTTGATCTTCAAACCTCTCTGATAAGGAGGGACATATAATAATAAAATTAGCTAGGTATTACTGAGAACTGATCATGAGCCAAGCAGTCTTCTAAGCATTTGTTTGACTCATGCAATCAGTCTGGATAATGACTCTAGGAGGCAGATGCTATTTTCATCTCAGGATGAGCACCTTAGTGGTCCAAGGAAATGTGGGCACAACTCCTGGAACCATCTGGGAGCTTTGTTCTTTTTCTGCAGCCGTGAATTCATCTGAGACCAGACCGCACTAGTCTGAAGCATACAAAAGGTGGAGGAAGAGTTCGTTCATGCCCAAGGTTACTGTACACTGTAGTCACACGGTTACTGTACACTGTAGTCACATCAGCTACTAAGAAAAAATTCTAAGATCAGTGAGGTGCACCTGCTCCAGATAAGGCACATGATTTCAGACAGAAATCATGTGCAGAAAACCTCTGGCCTGGGGGAGTTCTGAGCTTGTTCTGTTTCTTCCCATGAAGTTTGGGTTCGGGGGATCCCCCTTCATACCATTATCACCCCTATAGGTGTTGGAGCCATCCACAACTCCAGGCTTATAAGTGTCCTGACATAGTGGATGCAGAATAAGTTGGATGGGGCACCCCTGAGTGTCATTCTTGCTGGGGAGTCACGGGTGAAGTGCTGGCTGCTGGAGATGCATGCTTGCATAGGGGCAAGCAGAGTGTCTCAGGATGCTTGCTCTGCACTTATTTGTGTGTCCTTTTCTGCCCAGCTCCCTTGTTCAGCCACCTCTGACCTTCCTCCATCCTCAGCCCAGGGAGTCCCTATCTTCATAAAGCTAGGACATTTGCCTCATTTTCCCTCATCATATCCTTTCTCCAAAATATTGTCATTGTGAGTTTTTCCCATTTCCTAGACTCCTTTCTCTCCATTCATTTTTGTTCTGTCATCTCTTTCCTGAAGCCTGCTAACTCAGTGGGGTATTTCTTTCTATCCAAAGATGAAAGAAACACCAGCCATTCCAAAAAAAAAAAGAAAAAAAAAACACAGACATACCAGGAAAACTTCAAAACATTTATCCTGCCACATTTTAAAAAAATCACACAACCAATGTATTGAAAGTCTCACTGTAAAAACTCTAATGATTTAAAAATTGAGTAAAACTTAATTTTTTTCCATACTTTTTCCCCAGTTTATTTTAGTCCTCAAAGTTAACCTCATTAACCATTTAATATGCTAACTTTCAGACATTTTCCTATGCACACATATAATTTTCTTTTTTCACATAGAGTATGAACTAGGTCACCTCCAAAATGCAGTGATTCTGTGATTCACTCTCTCTCACTGAGTCATCCACTGATAAAATAGTCCTTTTCATGGAGAAATAATTCCAATAGCTAATAGTTAATATCTCCCGAGTGCTTACTGTGTGTCAGGCACTCCTCTAGCTACTTTGTATATACTATATGTTATATATACTTTATATATTATATATACTTTATATATTAATATACTTTATATTTGATAATATTACATATTATCACATGTAATTTTCACAACATCCTTATAAAATAGGTATAATTATTGACCCCATGTGACAGATAAGTGCAGGTAAGTACAGACAATACACAGAGGTCAAGTGACTCCTCCAAGACATAAGAGCAAGTCAAAATCCATGCCTTTAATTACTTTGCTCTATTGCCGCCGTCTGGGAGATGATGGTTTTGCCACAAAAACTGTTAAAAATCATGTTAGATTTTTACATCTCTTAAGACAAGCATGGTACTGTTATATGGAAGAGGTTAACTAAACTGACCCTTTATTTTATAAAACTCCATGTAGCTGGATGAAGGAAAACAGCTACAGATTCAGGGTTCCCACTACCCCCCTCCCCTTTTATAGAAAATAGCTTCTTGTATGCAGTTCATGTAATGTCAAGTCTAGGATGTAGTCCAAATACTCAGGGAAAAATAGAGATACATAGAAAAGTACTTAAAGTTGGCAAGTACTAGGAGCTTGGTATTTTTGGGGCCCAGGTGGAAACGCACAGAAAAAGCTTGCCTGGTTCCATTTCAGGCCTTTGGATATGCTCCACCAACTGCCATGGTCCCTGGGTCAGCTACTCGGCCCATTTGTTGATAAAGTAGTATCCTCAATTTGATAGAATCGTAAGGACACCTTAAATTTGGTTAGCAGTTCTGCATTCTTGATGCAATAATATTTTCAGAGTGTGGGAGGACATTAAACTATGGAAATATCCCTGGAGAGATTTGCTTATTAAGTTAGTTTTCTTCCGTCTTCCTGGTACTTTTTGTTTTTCGGTAAACACCAGGGGTTTTGTCTTCATTTTTCAGATACATGTTTTTCATTTGTCTAGTGAACTTTTGAATACTTTTTGATGAGATATTAAAGTTGGAAAAAATAACCATCGCTTTAAAATAAGAAAGATTGTGATAATGATAAGTATATACGGTCCTAAAACTGAAGATATTCATTACAGCCTGATAATTGGAAGGAAAAGCTCATGCTTACTAATTCAGGGTCTATAAATCAAAGCCAAGGATTATTTGGGGCACCTTTGGGGTCCTTATTCCTGATCCTGGTGAGCCTCCACCATTTCCAATGAGTAGGGTTGACACATAAAATACAGGCTGTTTAGTTAAATTTGAGGGTCAGAAAAATAATGAGTCCATTTTTAGTTTAAGTATGCCTAAGTATTCCATAGGATATACTTATATTAAAATAATTATCTGTTGTTTATCTGAAATTCAAATTTAACTGGGTATCATATTTTTATTGGCCAAATCTGGCAACATACTGATGGACCACAGTAGAGGCAGCTAAGGGAAGGTACAAATAGTCACAAGTTGCTTGAGGAGTTCGGGGAACAATGTGAAATCTTGACTGCAAGTACTTCCTTGGGCTTCCCTGAGTTAAGGTGACCTTTCCTGACCTTCCTCTTAAGAGCTTTCTAGTAAGTCTGGAAGCCCATATCTAAGGGGGAGCCTCAAAGTGACTCTCACCCTCATGACTTTGTTTCCAGTTCAGAATGGAATCTTCCTAAAAATAGCTGCATGTGGCCAACAAGAGATGATGAGGCTTGTGAAAGTGGGATGAACACAGCTTTGACACCTATGTGGTTTTTCTGTCTTGGGAGATTTAATGGGATCGATTTGAAAGATTCCAGGTTCCCAGATAGACAGAAAAAGTCCTGTTTTACATCTAGATGCATGATCAAGCTCTAGTGGGTCAGAGTGCACAGACAGATGCAAACTTAGACATCTGTAAGGACTAGGTACAGACCCAAGTTTCAAGATGGGACCAGGTACAGACCTGAGTTTCAAGATGGGACCAGATACAGACTTGAGTTTCAAGATCACCTTTTATGGCCTGTGGCAAAAACAATGAACTACACAGTTTCCAGAAGGGAAATCACAGAGGAGATCTTGGCTTCATCACATGTAGGCTCTTCTATTTGGTTCTGTCTAGATGGTGTTTCAAAGACAGAGTTTGTTTACAACTTTGGAGGTCCAGGAAATTCTCTGTATACTCTTTGGACTCTCTCACTTTCTGAGAAAAAGCAGGGCTGAGGCTATAGAAAAGAAAGGAATTTTCTGTGCTGACAATGGCACTGCCCAGACCCTGAAGATGTGGTGCTGCTCCCTGTACAGTGCAAAGGGATTTTCATCTGTTTTATTCCCTTTCATGGCACAAATATCTGATATTTATGTAACACTGGTATTACAGGAGCCAAGAAGAGCAAATTATTAGGGATAATTTGGACCATAGTAGAGGTAGCTAAGGGAAGGTAAAAACTGGTTTTTGAATAGTCACAAGTTGCTTGAGGAGTTCTGGGAACAATGTGAAATAGGGATGTGTGGAATGGGAAGAATGTTGCTGGAAATTCACAAATGGCACATGAAGAGGGATGGTACTGGGCTGTGATTTGGGTGGCAGGCCAGGGAGTGAGGAATAGCATTAGGGATTGGCCAGCTTGTCATTCATTCATCTGTTCCTAGGTATTTATTGAGTTACTGTCATGTGTTAAGTAGTATTCTGGGTTTTGAGACACAACAGTGAAGAAAACAAATTATCAGGCTTTAAGGAGCTTATAGTTCAGTCAGAGAGACTGATAAATAGGCAATGACAATATAGGAGATAGAAGAGGTAAGTGCAAACTGTGGAGACAAACAGGAGCGTCAGATAATTAAGTCTAGTTGTTAGGGTAGGGAATGGGGGACCGAGGAAAGGCTCTCAGCGGAAGTGACATTGGAGTTCTGCAGGGGGACTAAGAATTTTCCAGGACTTTCTCAGGCAAACATGGAGAAATGGAAAAGTTTTGGGCAGAGGGAAAGTCTGTACAGAATCTCTAAGATGAAAAGAATGTGCACATTCTTCAGTATGGCTGGGCATAAAATCCAAGGGAGAGAGAGTGGCTGGGAAGGGAGACAGAGCTCTGTTGACTGTGTTAACAAGCTTAGACTTGTTCTGTGGGCTAATAAGCAGAAAAGTGACATCATCAGATGTGTGTTTTAGAGAAGTCACTAAGGTACCTAGGTATGGAGTCGATTTAACTGAGCATCAGCCAACATGGAGTAAGCTCGAATTCTTCTGTGTGTGGACCAGTGTCCCTTATGGGACTAGGTAGGTCGCTGGGGCTAAGGTGGAGGGTGGGGGGCAGTGAGTTTTGTTTTTTGTTTTTCTGTTTCTTACAGGAGGCTACGCCACCACATTGATTCCACTAAGAGTAACATGCTCAGTAAATTTCCTGATTCTGCAAGGCAGATCTTTCTTTGTATTATTCTAAATTACCTTAGGATCCAAAAGGGCCATCACTATAGAAAAAGGGTCTGGTGGCTGGGTGCACTGGCTCATGCCTGTAATCCCAGCATTTTGGGAGGCCGAGGCAGGTGGATCAGGAGGTCAGGAGTTCGAGACCAGCTTGGCCAACCTGGTGAAACCCTTTCTCTACTAAAAATACAAAAATTAGCCAGGCGTGGTGGCGGGCACCTGTAATTCCAGCTACTTGGGAGGCTGAGGCAGGAGAATCGCTTGAACCTGGGAGGCAGAGGTTGCAGTGAGCTGAGACTGTGCCATTGCACTCTAGCCTGGGTGACAGAGTGAGAGTCCGACTCAAAAAAAAAAAAAAAAAAAAGGAGAAAGAAAAAGGGTCTGGTACATGTAGTAGCCTATTAGGATGATCAGGTCCCAACACCAGGTCGTGGGGGCGACAAAGTCTGGTGGAATCAAAGGAATGAGGAAAGACAGTTTGAGAGAGAAAGTGGGTCCAGGCGGCCAACATGAGAATGGAGGCTGTGAAGGCCCCGAGCTCTGGAAGCTCAGACTATTTATTGGTGATCAAACAAAGAAACAGGTGATGAGAATGTAGGGGTCGAAAGGGCAAGCACATGATCTACAGCTGTGACAGTTTAGCATTTCCTTTGAAGCATGTGGAACATATTCTGCTACTTGGGATAATGGGGAGCATGTTCTTCTAGTTTAAGCTAGAAGCAAGGAGCCTGCAAGTCTGAACTCATTCCAGGGGCCACGAGGGGTTTTATGCCCCGAGTCCTGGGCATTATGTCAGACCCACAAGCCCTGCCTCAGCGTTTTTCCCAACACTCAGCTTTTTCCCAACAGTAGCCAAGTGAAAATAACAACTGATGGAAAAAAATGAAATATAAGGAATTCTGGGGCGGGGACCTAGAAGTACATAACAGTAACGGCCAAGACACTTGCAGAATTTCTAGCTTTATGACTCCTGTTCCTCTTTACCTTCTTTTCTTTCTATCCCCACAAGCTTGTGAGGACGAAAGGGTATTTTAGTGACCTTTGATCATATTCCTTTTTATGGGCCCTTCCTACACATTCAATAGCTTCTTTCTTTGTTATGAGAAAAAGATTAAATTAATGATCATGATGATAAAATGAGTTGCACCGCCTGAGGCAATGTATGCCACCTGTTGTAAGCAGTGGCGAATGTGGAGTAGTTGTAAATTTCTTCAAAGAAATCTCTCTGGTTCAAATCTGCACCAGCTCAGCGTGCAGTGCTGCTCCCCTAGAACAGAGTGGAACAGGCCTTGTGGGCTCACCTCAAAGGAGGCAATGGAGTTTTGATTGGACCTCACCACGGGTAACCATTTTTTGCTTCAGAAGAAGTTATCAAAAAGCCAGAAAACATCTCTCCTCTTAAAACTAGTTGCTGAATGCATCACTTATTTAATACCCTCTCTTCTGCACCAAAGGCTGTGTGTGTGTGTGTGTGTGTGTGTGATCCAGATCTACTCAAACAGTTCGGAAGTAATGTTAAATAAGAAATGAATTCTGTATATGAATGAATTTAAATATATTTTAGTGTATAGACTGATCTAAGTCTCTTGGCTTTCTAAAATAGTTACCTTGTTTTTATTTTAAGGGAAGAAAACTTAGGCCTACCTCAGGGGAGGAAGCCACTACTGGAAGACTCTTTAGCTTCCCTTTTGAGGAAGGTTAAATATTCCTGTGGAATGAATTCCAGGGTGTAAAGGAAGCCTCCAGTCACATTGATAAAAGATCTTGAGTTCTCTCAAGCACAGACTGTATGAAAAGTTTCCCTTTCTCCATATGTATGCGTGTGCGTGTGTGTACGTGCACACACACCTATGCACGCACACCTATGTCTACATTTAGATTAACACTGAATTGTGTTTCACAACCAAGGTGTAAGAAGGAAGACTAATCTTGGCAGTCACCCCCACTGCCTCCCTGCTACCCCACGTGGTTTGAAAGTAACAAAATTCCCTGAACTGTAATATGCTACTTATTTTCCTGTCAGTCATTCAGTACCATTTGTAAATTCTAGAGGGCTACTGTTAGTAAAACCCTCTTGCTTTCTATTCCTGAGCATGTTTCATCGTTATCCATTTTGATCTTGGAAATGTAATCTTTAACAAGGTACCAATGTCTGTGAAATGTCACTCCAACAAAGGATATCAGTATTCTCCATGGCTTTTGTTGTACTCGGATTTGACCTTCATTGCTAATTGTTGGTCTGTCTTCCTAGCTTATGGCTTATTTGGACATACATTTCTTCTATCTGTTACCACTTCAAAGCTTTTGTCTAGAAATTAGACTGGTAAAATAATATAGAAGGGTTTTCCCCTGTGATATCCTTTTCCTTTGATACAAATAATTGAAAATTGGGCATGATAGCATAAAAGGACTTAAAGTTTGAAAGTTTTAAGAAAGATTTGGAGAATCAGGAGTAAAAGAGAACAAATGCACATGAGTATGAAATATTATTTTGCCCAAAATGCTACTTAAAATGGATTTGAATTTTGGTTTATTATAGAAAATAGTTACATGTTATGTCTTTGAAGTTCTAACATCCAGATATCCTTTAAAAATCTATTTTAAAGTTCTAACTGGAGATTTTAGAATAAAATTGCCAGAATGTGAAGAGGGAAAAGAAAAGTCAGATTGGAAGGATGCTACAAAAAGCAAACTTCCCCATCAATGACTAGGCAGTGTGAATGGAAGTCAGATGGGAAAGGAAACAGATGCAGACATGGTCTCGTAATTAATGGAGCTTGCGGCTGTTTAAAAATGTTAAACTTGGCTGGGCGTCGTGGCTCACACCTGTAATCCCAGCACTTTGGGAGGCTGAGGTGGGAAGATCACTTGAGGTCGGGAGTTCAAGACCAGCCTGGCCAACATGGTGAAACCTCATCTCTACTAACAACACAATAAAAATTAGCTGGGCGTAGTGGCACACACCTGTTATCCCAGCTACTTGGGAGGCTGAGGCAGGAGAATCACTTGAACTCGAGCACACCAGTGCACTCCAGCCTGGGTGAGACAGTGAGACTCAGTCTCAAAAAAAAAAAAAAAAAAAAAGAAAGAAAGAAAAAAAGGAAAAAGAAAAAGTGCTAACTTGAAAGAAGCAGGTACAGAGCACGAAATGAGAGACTTCTAATGAAAGTCTACCCTTTCAGCAGGGCGACCAGGGTGGGAAATTTCTTTATTTTTGGTACACAGGCTGGCATTTCAAAGATGTGAAGACACACGTCTTTCTCTGAAGGTTGTGGATGGTCATATTCTTTAGATACAATTTCTAGAGCTTAGTGTATACTCGTTCTAAGGAAAATATTTCTCTCTCAATCTAAGGACCTAAGAAAGCAGTGGGAGGCAGACAGAGAACTTACTCTGGTTTGTTACTTCAGGAAATTTCTTAATCCCTCTAACCCTAACTTCCTCATTTGTAAATTGGTGATGATCATAATATGGTTGCTATGAACTTTAAATGAGATCATGGATATTGGTTGCTCAGAGCAATACCTGGCACATAGGAGCTGCTTAATAAATGGTAACCAGAAATTATTATTAAAATCATAGAGAGTAATTCATCTTAGGCTTTTGTCGAAAGAGACTTATTATCTTTGCTCAATTGCTTAGATGACTTGTGAACCCCTCTGAACTTACACTTGGCATTTGTCTTCTATTGGCAATTCTTTCAGTGTCCCTCCAGTATCTCTTAGACCTTACCTCTTTGGTGTACTCTGGCAGACTTCCAACTGGCAGATGGTGTCTGCCATCTTCCAGCCCAAGAGCTTCCATAAGCTATTGACGTCTGCTCTGTCTGTGTAGACGGCAGGGAGGAAGGGATGGGAGCTAAGAACTCTGCAGGAACAGCCCTCAACCAGGGATTGATGGGAGGGGTACACAAATGCCCTAGCACCCTTCTCCTTCACATGGGATTTTCTGATTCCCAGAGTTTCTCTGCGGATTAGCTCCAGTTGCCTATAATATTACCCAGTGAATAACAGACCCTTTAATACTTTTTTTTTTCTCGTGTCTTTCTCACCGTCTTACTCCTCTGTTGAATCCCCCCACCCCATTTTTCACATTTAACCACTTGAACTAGGATGCTTGTTACTGGGTTTGAATCTGGGAAAAACTATATGAAGACATTTTCTTGAGGAAACACAGTTGTCAAGTTGCTTTCTATTATTCTATTAATATCTGTTAAATAATCTTTTAATAGATTGTTTTTTGTTTTTCTGTTTCTTATATGAGAGGCTAGACCATGCATTGATTTCACTAAGAGTAACATGCTTAGTGAGGTTTTTTTTGACATTTAAAATGGAATTATTACTTTTATTGACAATTTAGGGATTTAATGGGCATTTTCACAGAACAAAAAAGAGACAGTCCCAAGACAATGGAGTATAAAAGTGTAGCACACAGGTTAATACTCTTCACCCTCATCCTCTCCCTCAGCACTATCTGCTCCAACCTCCTCACAATCCTTTTCAAGGGCAGCCATGTCCTCACGGGCTTCAGAAAACTCTTCTTCCTCCATCCCCTCACCCATGTACCAGTGAAAAAAGGCATGCTTTGCATACATCAGGTCAAACTTTTGGTCCGGATGAGCCCAGGCCTCAGTGACAGCTGTGTTGTTGTTCAATATGCACATAACTTTCTGTACTTTGGCTAGGTCTCCACTGGGCACCACAGTGGGAGGCTGGTAGTTAATACCAACCCTGAAGCCAGTGGGGCACTAATCCACAAACTGGATAGTACCCTTGGTCTTGATGGTGGCAGTGGCAGCATTGACATCTTTGGGAACCATGTCACCATGGTATGACAGACAGCAAGCCATGTATTTACCATGGTGAGGGTCACATTTCACTACCTGGATGGATGGCTCAAAGCAAGCACTGGTGATCTTGCTAAAGTTACCTTTATGGTTAACTTACATTTCCCTATACACATTATTTACTGACAGTATTGTTTAAATAATTATACAGTGTAAAGATGATATAAAAAGCATAATGGCTCTATTAAATTTATAATTAAATGCATTCACTTTAAGCATATCAGAGTAGGTGATATGGTTTGGCTCTGTGTCCCCACCCAAATCTCATCTCAAAATTATAATCCTCACATGTCAAGGGAGAGCCCTGGTAGGAAGTGATGGGATCCTAGGGATAGTTTTCCCCATGCTGTCCTATGATAGTGAGTGAGTTCTCATGAGATCTGATGGTTTTAAAAGTGGCCATTTCCCCTGCTCCCTCTCTCTCCTGCCACTGTGGGAAGATGTGCCTTTGCTTCCCCTTTCCCCACCATGATTGTGTAAGTTTCCTGAGGCCTCTCCAGCCACGTGGAACTGAGAGTCAATTAAACCTCCTTCCTTGACAAATTACCAGTCTTGGGCAGTTCTTTACAGCAGTGTAAAGACGGACTAATACAGTAGGCACCACTTATGTGAAGTGGTAAGGGGTAAATAATCTAAGATAAACAGTTCCAATGTCATTTAATTCCAATATCATGTACAGTCATGGAGTCTTGCTGAATTCAATTGTCTGCACACAGTAGTGATCGGTGACATAGGAATACTAGATTAAATTGATAGCTATTAACCAAGTTTAGAAGAATGGATATGGGAGGGCAATTGGCTGTCAGTTCATATTCTTTTACTACTTTATTATTTAAAAAGCAAAGTAAAAAGTGCGACTCTCTACATTTCTCGCTTTGTTCTCTTATTTGAGGAATAAAAGGAGTGAAAATGGAAGCAAAGTATAAGTTCTTTCTTAGTAAAAAGCAGATTATATTCTCAGTACAACTTTAATTAGAAGGCTATACCTGCATAACTTATAGGAGTAGCTTGATTTTGAATTTGGAGCCCATCTCTAGGCGGCGAATGAATAGAGACCAATAGGAAGGGACTGAAGGGGACAGGAAGGTTAAGGGCTCAGCTGGAAACCATATATAATCACAGATCAATATCTTACAACTGCTTCCTTATCATAAATATAAAAGCGAGGCCAGAAGCACCCCACATTTATAGTACATGTTGATAACATATTATCAGCGTGACACCTATTTTTCATTCCTTCTGAGGTTTCATGTCTTCCCAGGTTTACTTTTCTAGTTTCAGGCACTGACTGCACATTTGATTCTGGGGAGCTGTTCCATCTCTGTGTCAGGTTGGCAAGAGGTAAAAAGTCTCTCACTAGTGTTGCCTACTCACAGGATGGTTCTGCCTTCCAAATACACCTGGAACCATACATTTAGTGTTTTGTGTTTGCCTATCAGGATGGTTTGCAAATGATATCAGTGGTTGTATCTTCAAAATAGCAGTTTTCAAACTCTTATTTTCCCAGCAATTGAAAAATTTTTTCAGATAGAATATTCTGTAGAAGTCCAAAACAGAATTATATATGAAAACACTGATTCAACAGATAGGTAGCTGAAAATGGTAACAGCCTGCTGTATACTCTCACTGCATTCATTATTTATCCAGAAACATGAAAGAGATGGTAAGAAATTTTCATTTCAAAATTTAATCACTGACAATATCTAACTGCTGCTTGTATGTCTTATTATAAACATCAAAGTCAGAAAGGTGGCACATAAAACTTGTAATATGTACTAAAATTCATAATTCAACAAAATTGAGACATGACCTGCCAGAAATTAAATTCTTATTGAAAAATCGACTATTACATGATAAGACTGTGTTCCAAGCAGATGAGTCTGAATCTCACTTGGTGTAAATATGGGAGGGTCATGTTATTGCATGACTGGGTTACTGATATGGGAAAAACGAGTTATCGTATAAATCTTATAGAAATACAGTTGACTATGATAAGGTCAAATCATGTGCGCTTAGCAAATCATACCAAGAGATATCAGGCTGGGGGATATTCAAGGATCATGGATTCTCTCTTCTCCTTGGTTCTCCCTGTACAAAATTCTATCTGGTTGCAAAAAACCCAGAGTAGAGCCTCTTCTAACCCTTTATAATTCAAATTTGTCACCCCGAAACTCCCGCACGATTCCCTAACATGATTGCAAAATCCCATTAACCAACCCTTGTGGTAGCTTAGTCGCGGTGTTTTTTTTAACTTCACCGCTGCGTCATCTTGCTACACTGCCACAGATTATGTAATAATGACCAGGTGTTTCGCATGCCCACTATGGGCTGGCCTAGCATATAGGCCTCAATAAAGTCATTCACATATGTGGTGACTTGCTTGTACATCTGAAGAATGAGAGTAAATCAGGCACTGACTTTAAAAAAAGAAAAAGACCAGGGTTAATCTATATTTTTACTAAGAAATACTTGACAGAAGGTCATTTATACACACAGATTTTTATAGAAGCTTTTTTTTTTTTTGAGATGGAGTCTCATCCTGTCCTCCAGGCTAGAGTACAGTGGCATGATCTAGGCTCACTACTACCTCCACCTCTTGGGTTCAAACGATTCTTGTGCACCAGCCTCCTGAGTTGCTGGGACTACAGGCGCCTGCTACCGTGCCTGGCTAATTTTTGTATTTTTAGTAGAGATGGGGTTTCACTATGTTGGTCAGGCTGGTCTTGAACTCCTGAGCTCAAGCAATCTGCCCTCCTCAGCCTACCAAAGTGTTAGGATTACAGGCGTGAGCCACCATGCCTGGCCTATAGAAGCTTTATACTGAGATTTGCACACAAGAATGGGTTAACAAGGCAATACCTTGAAAGGATGTTCAGCAAAATGGGTTAAAATGTCTATAATACATGTGAGTTAGTAATTTCTGGTATATTCCCAAAGTGTTAAAATATATTCAAATAAAAAATTTGAGTGAAATTATTTGTATGAAACATGTTGAACTATGCAGAATTTTAGAGCTTGTAGAAACATAGCTTGAAAATATATCCTAAAATGAGGTCCCTGACTTTGGGTGGCTGTTTGCAGATTGAATTTGGATTATTGCCATTTTACAAATGAAGAAAGAAAAAACAAACATCTCCCCCTAAAAAAAAAAAAAAGTCAAAGGAATTTCAGTTGACACAGGCATGATTACTCAGGAACTCAGTGGCAGAAATGAAAAGTGGAACTGAGGTCTTCTATGCTGAAGTCCAGGAATCAAATGAACTAAACTTCCAGTAAGTAGAGCCTAGCACTGAAGTTACAGATTAGAGCTGCATTATTGTAATTTGGTGTAAAAAAAAATTCATTTCACTCAACTGGGAACTATTAATTGTTTAAAAATAATACTAAGATATAATTTCCTATTACTTTGACTTTTTTCCTAATCCATGTCTCATGGCTTGGGAATGATAAACAATTGAAATGTAAAGCTATGTGTAGAAATAATCATTAGAGTATGAAGACAGAACCAGTACTGGTAGAAACTGTAAGCCGCTCTCTTTGGCTGTAAAATCATCCATAATAATCTTCTTAATAGTTTTTGAGCCATCAGATAGATTGTAAAGGGTTTGTAAAAAACCAAGTGTCATTTGCTTTTCCTTAATAAATGCTAAAGTAGACTCCCAATAGATGATCATTTTAATTGACCATCATTTAAATAAATCTTTTTCCTCAAAGTAAAATTTAGAACAATCTACTCTAGACTAAAGGTTTGGGTGGTTATTTGCATCTAATCTCATTCTCATGGGAAATTTTGGGTCACCCCCTCTCCCTATCATGGGGATTTAAGGGGTGGCTCAGGCAAGGTGCTCACCTTGGAAATGCATGACAAGGTTTTGGTAGTGGAGGAAGGCATGGGGTGAGTATTCATTAAAGCCATTTAGTTTGCTCACTCAAAAGATAAGTTGAGAGGATGGAAAAGGATCTAGAAATGGAAGACAAAGTCAAGAGTAGAATTGAGATAATGTGAAAGCAGGTGGACACGGAGCATAAAAGGGTCTCTTACATTTATTGATTTTCAAGCATGTGATTTTATTAGTTTTGGAAGGTAGGTATAAGCATATGTTTATGTATGTGCAATCATTCTTTTCCTTTTACTGAGGATCCTTGATATAATGTAGGGATTAGGTTTAGTGATAGTTAGTGGGTATAAAAATCAACAAAGGAACAGATCTCATAAACCAGTTCAATTAAAGAACATTAATAACTAATAATCACGTGAGAAGATAGGGCATGTTTAGGCCATTGCATACAAACAGAGGATACATTTTTAAAAATTATAAGTTCCAGAATCCATGTGTAGGATGTGCAGGTTTGTTACATAAGTAAATGTGTGCCATGGTGGTTTGCTGCACCTATCAACCCATTGCCTGGTATTAAGCCCTGCATGCATTACCTCTTTATCCTGATGCTCTCCCTTCCCCCACGCTCCCAACAGGCCTCAGTGTGTGTTGTTCCCCTCCCTGTGTCCATGTGTTTTTGCTGTTCAGCTCCCACTTATAAATGAGAACATGTGGTGTTTGGTTTTCTGTACCTGTGTTAGTTTGCTGAGGATAATGTCTTCCAGCTCCATCCATGCCCCTGCAAAGGACATGATCTTGTTCCTTTTTATGGCTGCATAGTATTCCATGGTATATATGTACCATATTTTCTTTATCTATTCTATCATTGATGGGCATTTGGGCTGGTTCCATGTCTCTGCTATTGTGAATAGTGCTGCAATGAACATAGGCATGCATGTATCTTTGTAATAGAATGATTTATATTCCAAAGGAAACATTTTATATGAAAAATATACTATCCCTATAGTATGTATTTGTACCCAGTGGGATAATTCTGGGAGTAAGACAGTGTAATGCAGTTTGTTGGGTTGTTGCAGAGCTTCTAATGTTCTGCTCCTAAACATGACTTTCTTTCTTCATTCTTCTTTTTGACAAGAATACTTACAGACTTGGCGGAGTAGAAACAATGACAGAATATATATTCTTAGTAGATAAACAGGTTATTAAAGTACCTTTTGATGGGACAGGGCCAAAAAGTGTCATGAATAACCAAGTGTTCATTTTATTCCAGGGAGGGTGTTGGGTAAATGACTCTGATTTGGGGCCAGGTGTTAACAACCTGAGCTAGTGTCAAAAGAGACTTGCAGTGTCACTTTGGAAAGCATGTGTTGACGACCATTGTTGCTCTTTCTGATGGCAGTCTTTCTCATCATTTGCCACAGCTGAGAAGGCAGGCATCTCCCACAAAGTTGTTTAGATGACAGACGCTTCTTGCATGGACGCTCTGAGTTAACTACTTTTATAGAGATTCCTTTCCAGCTCAAGCTGGGATTACAGAAACCATTCAGCAAATGAACATTGACTGAACCAGCTGCTCCATATATAACATATTGAGGCTCTTCAACTTGTTTGAAGTCTGGTACAATTTATCTGCACAGGTGCTGCAGGTGGAAAGCTATTAAATTTTCATTTATGTTGGCATTTCACAGGCATTCAAGCTTTCCAGAGCTGGAACAGGCTGCCATCTTAAATGATAGGATTTATAGAAAGTTCAAATCTTATGGAGAGAAAAGGGAACATGTAGGCAATGACCTTGTTGGCTCATAATGTCTCCTTGATTTCTGAACTTATTCAGTATTTTGTCCTTCCTGCCTTCCAGATGCTGTTGTGCCAGATTCATTAACTGACTAACCCTGCTTTTAATTTTAATGACAAACATTTCTAACATCCAAATAATAAACTCTGGTCTCAATAGTGACTGCTGGCTTTAATCACTGGTCATCTGCTAGTCAGCTCTAGCTTAAAGACTTGCCTGAAGTTATCGTTCTGTGGTGCTATATGAAAAAAACTGATTAAAAATGGCCCAAAAGACTAGATGAACATATGAATGGATTAGTATTTTCAACCAAACACAGATGAAAGAGACACAAATAGGATAAATACATCCTATTCTGGAGCAGGGCATGTCTAGAATGAGTAGAAAAGAGAGAAAAATATGAAAATTGGTTAGCCCTTACACTAGAAGCTGGGAGTAAAGTGACATATTAAAAATTCCTTTAAGTTTTCTTAAGAAATGATTTTATCCTTGAGTCTGAATGTTAAACACAATGGAACCCATTGGACTCTTGATTATATGGTGGGAGTTCTATACTTGCTTTATAAGATGGCTACATACATTGGGTCTTTTGATCCAGTCTGAGTTACTGTATTAGAAAGAACATTAAGATAGTAGTTACATGTCATAGGGGATTTACAATATTACAGTGCACTGTGCTGTGATACTTCTTTTATTCTCTCACCATTCTCCTCCTTCTCCTTAGAACATACAGAAGAAGGCAGAAATTTTCTAAACTCCTTTTATCTTTAAATATTTACCATGTGCCTGGCCCTCTGCTAAGCATATAGTCTTCATCACCTCACTTAATGCCCCCAACAAAAAACAGAGTTAAGCATTATTGGCACCATTTTACAGAAAGAAGACTGAGGCTCAGAGAGTAAAGAAACTCATGCAAGTTTCTGTAACTAGTAAGTGATAACAGCTAAGGCTCAAATCCATGTCTTACTGTAAAAGTCTTTTTACTCCCACCTGACTGATACGCATCAACTTTAAATCAATGTTTTTTAAAAAAATTTAGAGAAAAAGAGACCAAGTCTTTGACTTGAGTTAAAAAGGAATTCCATAAATCTGAATCTCAAAATACCTTTAAGTTAATGAAATAAGAAACAATATGAAGAAGGGAAGGCATTCTCAGGGATTGGAATAGTTGCTATTCCCATAGCCTTGTGCCTGTTTCATCAAATATGAATTGATTATGATTCAATAAAAAAAGACCCCTGAGCCCTAAAGCTGAAGAATGTAAAGACATCTTTTGAGACTTGACAGTCAGTGAATGTTTGATTCTTCACCATTGCTATGTATTGAGGGCAAATATAGATCTAATTACAGAATGTAATTTTATTCCTCTCAGTATTCTAGACAGAAAGTGCATTAAGTGGCAGTGACGTCTACTCAAGAGAAATGTGGCTGGAGAGTCACAGGCAGTGCCAGCAATTGCTCACCCAAGAAGTACTGTTCCTGTGGATTGATAGATGTCTTTGGGATGAAATGTGGCAGTTGTCTTGGAGGGCTTAGGAAGGTTGAATGCTGAGAAATGATGGCCCTATGGATGGTTGTTGTGAAATAGATCTTTGTTAGGCAGGCAGGGATTTGTTTAAGATCCCAAACACTGAAATGGTTGTCTTACCACATGGAACATGGCTTTTATGATGGGAATGTTCAGCAACTTGAGGTCAAGAGGAGTTTCAATAAAAAGAGGCAAAGTACATAGGTCAATTACATTTTGCTCATCTGGACAGGCGTTTGCCTCTGAAGCTCGGCATGTCTTTGGACACAGTACCTCCTTCTGTCATGTACTTTAGGCATTGTGGGCAGGCGTTTGGTTGCTGCTATGCTGCCAGTGGATTAGGAGGACTGCTTGCTGATGGAGCTCACTGGCAGCTCCTTGTGCATCTTCTTGCTGTTCTTACCCTCCAGGAGGTGTCATGCCTTCATCTTCCTCTACTGCTCACTTCAGGCACAGCAGGTGCTTTATCCCCTGGCACCACTGTGAACCTGGGAGCATAGCATCTGCCCATGAAGCTGATTGTGTCAAGCATTTAATATTTGTACACTTAAACCTTGCCAGAAGCTAAATGGGCACAACATTTTCTTAAAACTTATTCTTAACATTTGACAACTAATTTTTTTAAAGGTGTAACCAGCTTATTTTGTTGGTATTTTCTATTATTGTTTTATGAATTTTCTATTAATTCTCCATTCACACAAGTGCCAAAATTGATGTGCCCTTTATTTGTCCTTAATTTCATGTGACTCAATATCTCTGGATATTTAAACTTCTTTAAGCATGTTTCATGGTGGCAGTGGCCATTACAAACAATTTTGAGGTTCTTAGAGCCCTCCAAAACAGGGAAGATGGAAAAAAATAAGAATCTCCACTTTTCTAGAGGAAGTGGGACCAGACCTTCCAGTATTCTAGAATGCGTAAAATAATTGCTGTTTAAAACCACAAGACTGTTTAAGCATCTATAGTGCAGTTTTGTTTGTTTCAGAAGGACATCATTTAGGTTCTCTGTATTACATACAATGTCTGATAAATAATCCCCCGTGCCTGTACATTCATCCTGTTAGGAGTTTAAAGACTTTATTCTCACAAATTATACAGGCTGACTTTTGTTTATGCTGTTATAATAAGGAATTTTGTTTATGCTGTTATGATAAGTAGTTTGGTTCCTGTTATAAGTAGCCTTGCAAATAATGTTCTGGAATTATCAGGTCCGCTCAAATCTTTTTGACCTGGAATGTATTCATTGATCCTACTCACCTCATTGTGCTCAACTTAGCCCGTCTAAGCTTCCTTACTTGTTTCCACTGATTTCCCTCCAAGTCAGAGTCCCTATAACCAGTACTACTAAAGCAGGTACACTCAAAGTTCATTCACCCTGATGGATCATAGATTCCCGTGTCTACCAAACACAGTGGGAATATACTGTGAAAAGAGAATATGTCAAGTTCTTCTGGCTGGCATCTCACGAGACTCTCTTGGCATATTGGCCAATATGCTTTTAAGATTCTCATAGTCTTTGTCTTTAGAAAAAACGGTTTTAAGTTGTGGAAAAAATAATACATAACATAAAAGTTACCATTTTATCTATTTTTTAAAAGTATACAGTTTAGTGACATTCACATTTAGAACATTCACATTGTTCTGCAACCATCACCACCATCCATCTCCAAAACATTTCTTATCTTGCAAAACTGAAACTGTGTACCCATTATATAATAACTCCACATTCCCCTCTTCCCCTAACCCCTGGAAACCACCATTTTACTATCTCTATGAATTTGACTGCTCGATATACCTCATATAAGTGGAATCATATAGCTTTTGTCGTTTTGTGACCAGGTTATTTTACTTGGCATAATGTCTTCAAGGTTCACTCATGTTGTAACACGTATTGGAATTTCCTTCCTTTTTAAGGCTAAATAATATTCTATTTTATGTACATACTACATTTTGTTTATTCATCATCTGTTGATGGACACTTTAGTTGCTTCTACCTTTTGGCTGTTGTGAATAATTCTGCGACGAACATGGTTATACAATATCTGTTCAAGTTCTTGTTTTCAATCCCCTTAGGCATAGACCCAGAATTGGAATTGCTGGATTGTATGGTAATTCTATTTTTAGCTTTTGAGGAACTGTTATGCTGTTTTTCACAGTGCCTTCACTATTTTACGCTCCCACCATAAGTGCACAAGTGTTTCAGTTTCTCTACGTCCTTGCTAACATTTATTTTCTTTTTTTTTTTGATAATAGCCATTTGAATGGATGTGAAATGGTATTTCATTGTGGTTTTTAATTTGTATTTCTTTAATGATTAGTGATGTTGAGCACTTTTTCATGTGCTTATTGGCCATTTGTATGTCTTCTTTAGAAAAATGTCTATTCAACTCCTGTGCCCATTTTTAATTTGTTGTTTTTCTTGTTGTTGAGTTGAATTGTAGGAGTGAGTTCTTTGTATTTTCTGAATATTAACCCCTTCTCATATATATATATAAACCCCTTATCAGCTATATACATATATATATTATGTATATATTTGTTTTATTTTATTTTTGGGACAGGATCTTGCTCTGTTTTCCAAGCTTGGAGTCCAGTTGTGTGATCACAGCTCCCTCCAACCTTCAACTCCTGACCTCAAGTAATCTTCCCACCCTGGCCTCCCAAAGTGCCAAGATTGCAGGCATGCCACACCATCCTAGCCTCAGATACGTATTTTCTTCCTTCCCATAGGTTATCTTCTCACTCTACTGATAGTGTCCTTGGTACATAAAAGTTTTAGATTTTGACATAATCCAATTTATCTACTTTGCTCCCTTTGCAGCCTTTACTGTTTTTTTAAATGTTGACTCTCTTCATAGTGTTTTTATCCTGGTGGAAAAATTTTGGTTACTTTGCTGTTTTCTTAAGCTTTATGTTACAGACCTTTAATTACCCTCGCTGCCTGAGATGCTTTTCATTCCTGTAGATTTTGACGTCCAGCCTGAATTGTAGCTCCTTATGGAGTGCCAGCAAGCAGGCAAACGGGGCCAAGGGACCTTACATGCCAAGTTGACTTCTATTTATGTTCTCTTCAAAACTGGAGTTCTATTCTAAACAGTAACACTTTATTTGGTTGGCTTGCTAGCCTCAGGATTCCACCATCTTTTTAATCTATTTATTCACCATTCCCTGTGCTTATAATTTCAATTTGTGCAGTTTGTTTAATCCCTATTTGTGTCATCTGAAAAATTAATGAGCATACCTGATGCCCTCATCTAGGTCAGGTTTTTTTTTTTTTTGAATATTTTATTATTTAAACTTTTTCCACATCTTTCTCCCCTACTTAATGATTTCTTACCACGTTGTTTCATAAATAACCTTTTCAAATCTGTAATTTGAACTAACTCTTAGATAACTTCTGAATTAGACAAAATTATTCTTTTTTTCTCACTTATAACCCTTTCTGGCACATTTTGTGTACAGAATTACGTGTTAACTAAAATTTTTATCCTTAGTAAACTAAAAGTTTAGTGGAACACTAAAAAGCAAGAAATCCGGAATAATAGTGGGCATTTATAGGTAAGAACAATTCACAATTTTAGAAACATATTTCCCCATATCACAGCCCTTAATTGGAAATGACCCAGATATTAAACGAGCATTAAAAATAACTTTAAGATTTCAATTTACACAAAAAGTTTATCTAAGACATTTATCCCATTCACTGTACTTATTACTTTTAACAAAGGAGACATGAGACATCAACTAATGTATTTAAAACAAGCATTGGTTTGGTCTGGAAAGGCGGGACAACTCGAGGTGAGGAGTCTTGGGGGCTTTCAGATCACAGGTTGGAGACAAATGGTTGCATTCTTTTGAGTTTCCAATTAGCCTTTCCAAAGGAAGCAATGAGATATGAATTTATCTCAGTGAGACTTTGAATAGACTAGGAGGCAGACTTGCCCTAAGCAGCTCCTACCTTGAATTAACACTGACATTTTAAAATATTTAGCAAAGACAAACATAAAATTCAGACAAAATGTATGCTGACAATTCTGAAGGCGTTTCTATTTTTATTCCACCAATAATTTTAAGGCTAGCTTATTTAGTAAAGTTTTACTTTAATTCATGTGAAATTGAAAATTGCTTAGACTTACTTAATTTATAGGGGTTCTTTTACTTATAAGCCAATTTGGTAGATACAACATATAACAATAAGTGTACATACAAATAAACACATCTAGACATGTATACACACATAAACAAAGATCCAATAGCTTGACACCTTAGCCATGAGATAGCAATATAAGCTTGCTGGTTTTACTTTGCCCTAATAGATAATCCAAAGAAGGCTGTGAACCAAAATTTTGGGTAAAGCAGTCTCCATGGCCATTTGATTTTTAAAGGCTAAAATCTCCCCAGACTCCAGGAGCACTAGGGCCAAACAGTACAAAAGGAGGGCATCACACATTAACCAGGCTTCCTGCTTACAACAGGAGCACAAAAGCACGTGCAATGCCATCCCACTTTCCCATTAGACAGTAAACTTCAGATTTTAAGCAAATTTGGGGCCAAGCAGCATTGCAACTGCGAGAGAAAATTCTAAGGAGGGTTTAATAATAGGCCTCAGAACCTCTGCCAAGAGCATCTCCTTTTGAGAGTTTGAGGTCCACAAAACCCACGGAGCATCCTCCTGTGGGGTCCAATCTTAGAGTTCCAGACATCTCTGACCTTAGGTGGGCGCCACACGCAGGTTTCCCCTCCAAAGCATACTATGAGGTTTATAAGAATAGGAAAGAGCCACTGTAAGACTCTTTCTCTGGGCTGGCTCGCCAAAATATGTTAACCGTGGAGGGTGTCCAGGTTCTTGGCATCTTGAACAAAGAATTGGACAAAACGCACAAACAAAGCAAGGAAGAAATGAAAGGATTTATTGAAAATGAAAGTACACTCCACAGCGTGGGAGTGGGCCCAAGCATAGGGGCTGTAAGGCCAGGTTTTTTTTTTTTTTAAATATATGTATTTTAAAGCAGCTAAACCCACTTTTCAAACAGAAGCTTAAGCGAAAACTCAGTACAGCTGATAAGAGCAGCAGCTCCTCTGGGGCAAGGGATAAAGAAGTTCAGACTCCTGCTTTCCTTCCTCCGGTTCCTAAAGCTTTCCTTCTGAACTGTGATAGAGGCTTATGGAGTCTACTCAGAAGAGAAAGACCCGCTGATAAGGTAGGAAATGGAACACAGTCATTCACTCCTTCTTTCCCAGCGCTACTTACATCAAAGCAATTCTGCTTTCATATGTTAAACGTATTTAGAAGTCTATGTAACGTTCAACTTAAACAACAGGGTTCTCCGTGTGAAATAGCTATTCAAAGACCTCCAATCTAGTTCACAGGCCAAAACGTCAATCCATATAGAGCTGAGGACTTGTAACCATGATACAGCTCTATGACACCTCAATGTGGATACTAACCCAGGTGAATAGCTCATATAGGGAAGATTCAAAACTCAGAGGAGGGTCACCTGGCAAAGAGACCAGTTACTAAGACACACAACTCTTAGTTTTGATTATAGAAATTGTAAACTGGAAGGGAACTCAGAGATCACTTAGCCCAGAAGCTGCAAATGATGTGTTGGTATACATAGCATTTAAAAAATTAGTCACCAGCATTAAAAAAAATCAGAAATTAGACATAGGGCTTTTTGGAACTGACATACAGGGTTGGTCCAGTGGGAGGGAGCGGGACAGAACTGCCACAGCTTGCAGAAATCATACAGATTATATAGCATTTTCACTTATCAGCCTTCCCTCAACTACGTCCACCTGAAAATCTTCATTTAATTCAAAACAGAGGGCCTTGATTGCCTGTATGGCCTGTGTTCCATGGGATGGGCAAGGGCCTCAGATGTTTCTTATATATAAGGAATTAATGTCCAGGTTGGTGATGCTCGAAAGTCTGAAGTCACAATGCCCACCTATACATCTGTCATGCTTGGGCATTCTCAGAATAGGCTTAAGTTATCACTGTCAGGTTCTTCTATCATCTGCCATAAACCTTTTGTGCTTAACATAATACCCTTGAGATTCATCCATGTTATAACATGTGATCAAATTTCCTTCTTTTTAAAAATGGTGTAATATTTGCAATATGAACATCATCAAAGTATGTAGTCACCAGACTATCCAAGGTCAATGCTAAAGAAAAAATCTTAAAAGCAGCTAGATAAAAAAGGTCAGATCACGTACAATGGGAACCCCATCAGACTAACAGTAAATTTCTCAGCAGAAGCCTTACAAGCCAGGGGAGACTGGAGGCCTACTTTCAACAATATTAAAGAAAAGATTTCAACCAATAATTTTATATCTTGCCAAACTATGCTTCATCAGTGAAGGAGAAATAAAATCTTTTCCAGACAAGCACGTGTTAAGGGAAATTGTTAGCAGTACACCAGCATTGCAAGAGATCTTTAAGGGAGTTCTAAACATGGAATCAAAAGTACAATACCTGCTACCACAAAAATATGCTTAAGTAAATAGTCCATAGATCCTATAAAGCAACCACCCAATAGAAAATATAAAGCAACCACCTAACAACTTTGCAATAGGATCAAACCTCACATATCCATATAAACCTTGAATGTAAATGGTCTAAATGCTCTACTTAAAAGGCTCAAAGTGGCAATTTAGATTAAAAACCAGGACCAATCTGTCTGCTATCTTCAAGAGACCCATCTCACTGACAACATTCATAGGCTCAAAGTAAAGCTGGAGAAAGATCTATCATTCAAACACAAAACAAAATAAGAGACGAGGTTGCTATTCTTGTATCAGATAAATCATACTTTAAACAAACAACAGTAAAAAAGACAAAGAAGGACATTACATAATGATGCAGGGTTTAATTCAACAAGGAAATGACTATCTTAAATATGTACACAACCAACATTAGAGCACCCAGATTAATAAAACAAGTACTTCTAGACCTACAAAAGACTTACACTGCCACTCAATAATAATAGGAGACTTCAACACCCTACTGACAGTATTGAACAGATCATCAAGGCAGAAAACTAACAAATAAATTCTAGACTTAAATTTGATGTTTGACCAATTGGACCTAAAAGACCTAATAGAATACTCCATTCATCAACCACAGAATCTACATTCTTCTCATGTATGTGGTACATGCTCCAAGATTAAAACACACTGGCCAAAAGCAAGTCTCAATAAATTTAAAAAAATGAAATCATTCCAACCGTAGTCTCCAATCACAATGGAATAAAAATAGAAATAAATACCAAGAAGATCCCTCAAAACCACACAATTGGATGGAAATTAAACAACTGCTCCTGAATTAATTTTGGATAAACAATGTAATTAAGGCAGAAATTAAAAAGTCTTTGAGATAAATGAAAATAAAGACCCAAGATACTAAAATCTCTGGGATGCTGCAAAGGAAGTGTTAAGAGAAAAGTTTTTTGCACTAAATGCCTACCTCAAAAACTTAGAAAGATCTCAAATTAAGAATCTAACATCACACCTAATGAAATAGAAAAAAGGAACAAACTAACTGCAAAGCTAGCAGGAGAAAAACAACTAAAATTAGAGAAGTGAATGAAATAGAGACCCCCAAATCCATACGAACAATCAATAAACCAAAAGTTCATTTTTGAGAGGATAAACAAGATTGATAGACTGCTAGCCACATTAACAAAGAAAAAAAGAGAAGATCGAAATAGGCATAATCAGAGATGACAAAGGTGATATTACAACTGATCCCACAGAGATAGAAAATTCCTGGAAACACACAACTTCCTAAGACTAAACCAGAAAGAAACAGAAATCCTGAATAGGTCAACAATGAGTAATGAAATTAAATCAGTAATAAAATTTCTACCAACCAAATAAAGCCCTGGACAAGATGTATTCATAGCCCAATTCTACCAAACATACAAAGAGGAGCTGATATGAATCCTACTTACTATTCCCAAAAATCAAGTAAGAAGGACTCCTCTCTAACTCACTCTATAAAACCAGTATCATTCTGATAGCAAAATCTGGCAAAGACACAACAAAAAAAGAAAAATCTGGCAAAGACCCTACAAAAAAAGGAAATTTCAAGCAAACGTTCCTGATGGTTTGGATCTGTGTCCCTACCAAATGTCATGTTGAATTGTAGGCTCCAATGTTGGGGGTGGGGTCTGGGGGGAGGTGGTTCGATCATGGGGGTGGATTTCTCATGAATAGTTTAGCACCATCCCCTTGATGCTGTTCTCATGATAGTGAGTTCTCATGAGATCTGGTTCTATAAAACTGTGCAGCAACTCCCTCCTCACTTTCTCTTCCTTCTGTTCCAGCCATATGAAGTTCTGCTCCATTTTACCTTCCACCATGATTGTAAGTTTCCTGAGGCCTTCCTGGAGGGCAAGCAAATGCCAGCATCATGCTTCATGTACAGGCTGCATAATTGTGAGCCAATTAAACCTATTTTCTTTATGAATTACCCAGTCTCAGGAAACAATGTGAACACAGACTAATATCCAAAAATTTTATAGTAATTTTTATAGCCACTTGAGGTCAGACTAATACAGAAAATTGGACTGAGAAGTGGGGCATTGCTGTAGATATACCTGAAAATGTGAAAGTGACTTTGGAACTGGGTAATGGTCAGAGGTTGGAAGTGTTTGTGGGGCTCGGAAGAGGACAGATGAGGGAAAGTTTGAGAGCTCGTAGGGACTAACTGAATGGTCATAATCAAAATGCTGATAGTGATATGTACAATGAAGTCCAGGCTGATGAGGTCTCAGATGGAACTTATTGGGAACTAGAATAAGGTTACTTTTATTATGTCTTAGCAAAAACTTGGCTGCATTTTGCCCCTGTCCTAGTGATCTGTGGAACTTTGAAGTTGATACTGATGATTTAGGGCATCTGGTAGCAGAAATTTGTAAGCAACAAAGCATTCCAGAAGTGGCCTGGCTGCTTCTAAAAGCCTGTTCTTATATGTGTTAGTAAAGAAATGACCTAAAGTTGGAACTGATACTTAAAAGGGGCACAGGATATAAAAGTGTAAAAAATTTGCAGCTTGGCTATGTGGTAGAAAAGGCCATTTTCATGGAAGGAATTCAAGCAAGTTTTACTTATGTAAAAGTTTGCATAAGTAAAAAGGAGTCAAGTAGTTAAGACAATGGAGAAAAGTTCTCAAAGGCAATTCAGATAATACATAAAGAACTTAAGCAATTGAGGAAGCAAAAAAACAAATAACCCCATTAAAAAATGGAGAAAAAGATATGAATGGATACTTCTCAAAAGAAGATGTACATGTGGCCAAGAAACATGTAAAATGCTCAACATCACTAATTATCAGAGAAATGCAAATCAAAGCCACAATGAGATAGCATCTCACACCAGTCAGTATGGCTATTATTAAAAAGTCATAAAATAACAGATGCTGGTGAGGTTGTGGAGAAAAGGGAATGCTTATATACTGTTGATGGGAAGGTAAATTAGTTCAACCACTGTGGAAAGCAGTTTGGAGATTTTTCAAAGCACTTAAAACAGAATAACTATTGAACCCAGAAATCCCATTACTGGGTATATACCAAAGGAATATAAATTATTCTACCAAAAACACATGTACACTTGTATGTTCTTGAAGCGCTACTCACAGTAGCAAAGACACAAAATTAGCCCAGGTGTGCATCAGTGGTGGATTGGATAAAGAAAAATTGGTACAAATACACCATTGAATACTATGAAGCCATAAAAAAGAATGCAATCATGTCTTTGCAGCAACATGGATGCAATTGGAGGCCATTATCCTAAGTGAATTAACTCAGGAACAGAAAACCAAATACTACATTTGGTTTTCTCACTTACAAGTGGAGCAAAACATTGGGCACTCATGGACATAAAGATGGCCACCATAGACACTGGGAGCTATTAGAGGAGGGAGGGATTAAGAGTTGAAAAATGATTTTGTGCTATGCTTACTACCTGGGTGATGGAATTATTCATACCCCAAATCTCAGCATCACCTATCATACTCATGTAACAAGCCTGCACATATACCTCCTGAACCTAAAAGTTGAAATTATTAAAAATGGCGTAATTGTCCATTGTATATATCACGTTATCTTTATCCATTCATCTTTTCTCTTTCTTTTTTTTTGAGACAGAGTCTCTCTCTGTCACCCAGGCTGGAGTACAGTGGCGTGATCTCGGCTCACTGCAATCTCCACCTCCCAGGTTCACGCCATTCTCTTGCCTCAGCCTCCTAAGTAGCTGGGACTACAGGTGCTCGCTGCCATAAGCCACTAAATTTTTTGTATTTTTAGTAGAGATGGGGTTTCACCATGTTAGCTAGGATGGTCTTGATCTCCTGATCTCATGATCTGCCCACCTCAGCCTCTCAAAGACCTGGGATTACAGGTGTGAGCCACTGTGCCCGGCCCATCCATTCATCTATTAATGGACATTTGGATTGCTTCCACCTCTTAGCTATTGTAAAAAATGCTGCTATGAACACAAGTGTGCAGAGATCTCTTTGAGATCCTGCTTTGAATTCTTTTGGTATATACCCAAAAGTGGGATTGCTGTATCATGTGGTAATTATTTTTATTTTTTTAAGGAACCTTTACACTTCTTGCCACAGTAGCTGCATGGTTTTACAATCCCAGTCAAATTGCAAAGGTGTTCCATTTCTCCACATCCTCACCAACACTTTTTTTTTCATTATTTTGATAATAGCCATCTTAACAGCGGGTGAGGGTATTTCACTATGGTTTTAATGTGCATTTCTCTTGTGATTATCGATCTTTTCATATGCTAGTTGGCCATTGTATATTTTCTTTGCAGAATTATTTATTCAAGTTATTTATCAATTTTTAAATCAGGTTATTTTTTTTTTGTTGAGTTGTAGAAGTTCTTTATATATTCTGGTTATTAACCCCTTTTCAGAAAACAATTTGTGAATATTTTCTCCTATTCTCTAACTTTCCTTTTCTATCTGTTGATTATTCTTTTGATGAGAAGTTGTTTTAAATTGTGACATAGTCCTATTTGTCTATTTTGCTTTTTTGTCTGTGCTTTGATGTCATATCTAAGAAATCATTGCCAAATTCAATATCCTGTAGCATTTCCCCTATGTTATCTTTTAGGCTTTTTACAGTGTTAAGTCTTGTGTTTAGGTCTTTAATTCATTTTGAGTTAATTTTTATATATGCTGTAAGGTAAGGGTCCAACTTCATTCATTTGCATGTGGCTATCCTATTGTTTCAATACCATTTATTACAGAGATTATCCTTTTTCCATTGTATATTCTTGGCACCCTTGTCAAAGACCACTTGATCGTATACATGTGGGTTTATTCTGGACTCTCCTCTGTTTCATTGGTCTATATGTCTGTCTTATGGCCGTGACATACTGTTTTGCTTACTGTCGCTTTGTAATAAATTTTGAAATCGGGAAGTGTGAGGCCTCCAATCTTGTTTTCTTTTTCAGGATTGTTTTGGTTATTTGGGTTTCCTTGAGATTCCATGTGAATTTTAGAATTTTTTTTTTCTGTACTATATCCATAAAATATGCTATGGCAATTTTGATAGGAATTGCATTAAATTTGTAGATCACTTTGGGTAATATGGACATTTTAACAATATTAAGTCTTCCAATCCATGAGCATGAGATGCCTTTCTATTTGTGTGTATTTTCTTTAAGCAATATTTTGTAGTCTTTGGTGTCTGTTTTACACCTTCTTAGTTAAATTTATTCTTATGTATTTTATACTTTTGGGTGCCATAGTAAATGGGATTTTCTTTATATATATATATTTATTATACTTTAAGTTCCTGGGTACATGTTCACAACATGCAAGTTTGTTACATATGTATACATGTGCCCTGTTGGTGTGCTGCACCCATTAACTTGTCATTTACATTAGGTATATCTCCTAATGCTATCCCTCCCCACATCCCCCACCCCACAACAGGCCCCAGTGTGTGATGTTCCCCACCCTGTGTCCAAGTGTTCTCATTGCTCAATTCCCACCTATGAGTGAGAACATGCGGTGTTTGGTTTTGTGTCCTTGCCATAGTTTGCTGGGAATGATGGTTTCCAGCTTTATCCATGTCCCTACAAAGGACATGAACTCATCCTTTTTTATGGCTGCATAGTATTCCATGCTGTATATGTGCCACATTTTCTTAATCCAGTCTATCATTGTTGGACATTTGGATTGGTTCCAAGTCTTTGCTATTGTGAGTAGTGCTGCAGTAAACATACGTGTGCATGTGTCTTTATAGCAGCATGATTTATAGTCCTTTGGGTATATACCCAGTAATGGGGTGGCTGGGTCAGATGGTATTTCTAGTTCTAGATCCCTGAGGAATCGCCACACTGACTTCCACAATGGTTGAACTAGTTTACAGTCCCACTAACAATGTAAAAGTGTTCCTATTTCTCCACATCCTCTCCAGCACCTGTTGTTTCCTGACTTTTTAATGATGGCCATTCTAACTGGTGTGAGATGATATCTCATTGTGGTTTTGATTTGCATTTCTCTGATGGCCAGTGATGATGAGCATTTTTTCATGTTTCTGTTGGCTGCATAAATGTCTTCTTTTGAGAAGTGTCTGTTCATATCCTTCTCCCACTTTTTGATGGGGTTGTTTGTTTTTTTCTTGTAAATTTGTTTGAGTTCATTGTAGATTCTGGATATTAGCACTTTGTCAGATGAGTAGACTGCAAAAATTTTCTCCCATTCTGTAGGTTTCATGTTCACTCTGACGGTAGTTTCTTTTGCTGTGCAGAAGCTCTTTAGTTTAATGAGATCCCATTTGTCAATTTTGGCTTTTGTTGCCATTGCTTTGGTGTTTTAGACATGAAGTCCTTGCCCATGCCTCTGTCCTGAATGGTATTGCCTAGGTTTTCTTCTAGGGTTTTTATGGTTTTAGGTCTAACATGTATGTCTTTAATCCATCTTGAATTAATTTTTGTATAAGGTGTAAGGAAGGGATCCAGTTTCAGCTTTCTACATATGGCTAGCCAGTTTCCCCAGCACCATTTGTTAAATAGGGAATCCCTTCCCTGTTTCTTGTTTTTGTCAGGTTTGTCAAAGATCAGATAGTTGTAGATGCGTGGTATTATTTCTCAGGGCTCTGTAAATGGGATTTTCTTAATTTCATTTTTAACTTGTTCATTAGTAATGCATAGAAATACAAGTGATTTTTATAAGTTGATTTTGTACACTACAAATTTGCTGAAAGCATTTGTTAGTTTTAACTTTTTTTGTTTGTGGAAACTTTAGAGTTTTCTCCATGAAAGATCTTGTCATCAGTGAACAGAGATAATTTTATTTCTGTCTTTCCAATTTGGATGCATTTTACTGTATTTCTTTTTTATTTTATATTTTTTTCCCAATTGCTCTGGCTGGGACTTTCAGTACTATGTTGAATAGCAGTAGTAAGAATGGACATTCTTGCTTTCTTCCTGATCTTAGAGGAAACGTTTCAGTCTTTCACCATTGACTATGATCTTAGCTGTGGGCTTTTCCAAATTTATTTTTATTATGTTAAGGTAGTTTCCTTTTATTTCTACTTTGGTGAGTGTTTTTGTCATGAAAGAATGTTGAACTTTGTCAAATACATTTAAAACAATTTTAATTTTATTTTAAATTGACATAAAATTGTATGCATTTATTATGTGTAACCTGATGTTCTGAGATATATACATTGTGGAATTGCTAAATCTACCTAATTAACGTATGAATTACCTCACAAAGTTACCACTTTTTGTGGTAACAGCACTTATAGTCTATTGTCAGCATTTTTCCGGAATACAATACATTGTTATTAACTAGTCACCGTTGTTACAATAGATTTCTTAAAATTATTCGTCATAGCTAACTGAAATTTTGTATCTTTTTGCCAACACCCCGCATACACCACCCCTCCACCATTGCCACAGCATCTGGTAACCACCAATCTACTCTCTATTACATCAACTCTTTTAGATTCCACATATAAGTAAGATCATGCAGTATTTGTTTTCTGTGCCTGGCTTATTTCACTTAACATAATGTTCTCTAGGCTTATTCATGTTGCTGGAAATGACAAGATTTCCTTTTTTTTTTTATCACTGACTAGTATTTCCCTGTGTATATATAGTACATTTTCTTTATTCATTTATCTGTTGATGGACACTTAGATTGATTTCATATCTTAACTATCAGGTTGGTGCAAAAATAATTGTGGTTTTTGCCACTGAAAGTAATATTTTGGATAATGCTGTAATAAACAAGAGTGCAGCTATCCCTTTGACATACTGACTTCCTCTTTTTGGATATATATCCAGTAGTCAAATTGCTTGATCATATGGTGATTCTATTTTTATTTTTTTAAGGAACCTCCATACTGTTTTCTATAATGGCTATACTAATTTACATTCCTACCAATAGTGTGCAAGGGTTCCCTTTATCCACATTTTCATCAACACTTCTTATCTTTTGTCTGTTTGATAATAGCCATTCTAACATGTGTGAAGTGATATCTCATTGTAGTTTTCATTTGCATTTTCCTGATGATAAGTGTTGAGGATTTCTAAATATACCTGTCAACCATTTGTTTATCTTCTTTTGATAATTGTCTATTCTGTTTCTTTGCCCATTTTGTATTTTTGAGACAGGGTTTCAGGTTTTTTTTTTTTTGCTGTGGCTAAGGTGCAGTGGTGCAATCATGGCTCACTGCTGCCTCACCCTGTGCTAAAGTGATCCTCCCACCTCTGCCTCCTGAGTAGCTGGGAGTACAAGCACACACCACCACACCTGGCTGATTTTTTAATTTTGTGGAGATAAGATCTCACTCTTTTGCCCACACTGGTCTTGAAAACCTAGACTCAAGTGATCCTCTCACCTTGGCTGCCCTAAAAGCTGGAATTATAGGCTTGAATCACTGTCCCCAGCCTCTTCATCCATTTTTAATTCAGATTATTTGTTTTCTTGCTATTAAGTTTTCATGTTTCTTATACATTTTTAATATCAATCCTTTATTAGATGTGTAATTTGTGAATATTTTTTCCCTTTCCATAGGTTGGTTCTATATTTTGTTGATTGTTTCCTTTGCTGAGTAAAAGCCTTTTAGGTTAATATAGTCTCATTTGTCTATTTTTGTTTTCATTCACTTTGCTTTTGAGGTCTTAGCAAAAAGATCTTTGCTTAGATCAATGTCCTGGAGGGTTTCTCATATGTTTTCTTCTAGAATTTTTATAGTTTTAGGTCTTATGTTTAAGTCTTTAATCCGTTTTGAGTTGAATTTTGTGTCTGCTGAGAGATAGGGATCTAGTTTCGTTTTTCTGCATAGGGATCTCCACTTTTCCAGCACCATCTATTAAAGAGGGTGTTCTTTCCACAGTATATATTCTCGGAGTCTTTGATGAAAATCAGTTGGCTGTAAATGTGTATTTATTTTTTGGCTCTCTTTTCTCTCCCAATGGTCTATGTGGTTGTTTTTATACTAGTACTGTGCTGTTTTGGTTAGTATAGCCTTGTAATTCAGGTAGTGTGATACTTACAGCTTTGTTCTTTTCACTCACAATAACTCTGACTATTCAGATTCTTTTTTGGTTCCATATAAATTTTAGAATTGTTTTTTCAATTACTATGAAAAATGTCATTGGTGAGCCAGGCGTGGTGGCTCACACCTGTAATCCCAGCACTTTGGGAGGCTGAGGTGGGCGGATCAGCTGGGATCAGGAGTTCAAAACCAGCCTGACCAATATGGTGAAACCCCGTATCTATGAAAAATACAAAAATTAGCCAGGTGTGGAAGCGTGTGCCTGTAATCCCAGCTACTTGGGAGGCTGAGACAGGAGAATCACTCCAGCCTGGGCGACAGAGTGAGACTCCGTCTCAAAAAAAAAAAAAAAAAATAAGTCATTGATATTTTTGATAGGAATTGCATTGAATCAGTAAATTGCTTTAGTTAGTGTGGCTATTTTAACAATATTATTTCTGTCAGTGTATTAGCATGTGATATCTTTTAATTTGTTAGCCTCCCCTTCACTACCTCTCATCAACATTTGTAGTTTTCCTTATAGAGACCTTTAATCTCCTTTGTTAAATCTATTCTTAGGTGTTTTATTTTGTCCATAGATGTTATAAATGTAATGTCTTCTTTTTTTTTTCCAGATAGTTTGCTGTTATTGTATTAAAATGCTGCTGATTTTTGTATGTTGCTTTTGTATCCTGCAAGTTGTTTATTAGTTCTCACAGTTTTTGGTGGCATCTCTGGGGTTTTCTACGTATTAGATCATATCATCTGCCCATAGGGACAATTTAACCACTTTTTTCCAAATTGTATGCCTTTCCTTAATTTTTCTTACCTAATACTTCCAGTCATGACTTCTAGTATGTTGAAGAGAAGTGGCAAGACGTAGCATCCTTCTCTTTTCTAGGTACAAGAAAAATCTTCAACTTTTCCTCATGGAGCGCTATATAAATTGTGCATTTCTCATGTATAGTGTGTATTTGGTTGAGGTACACTCTTATCTCTATTTTTTTTTTAGAATTTTCATTATAAAAATGTTGAATGATGTCAAATCCTTTTCTGCATCTATTGAAATAATCATATGGCTTTTGTCCTTTATTGTGTTAATGGTGTATGTCATATTTATAGATTTGTTTATGATGAACTGTACTTGAAACCCTGGGATGAATCACATTTTATCATGGTAAATGTTTTTTTCATTGTACTAATTTTTTCACAAAGATAAAAGGGAGAGGTGTTGTGGATAAGCTGTAGAATGCTTCAAGACTTATCCAGCACAGATTTATATGGAAGCTAGCCAGATATCTTTAGCACTTTGAATTTGGTTTGATAGTATTTTTTTGAGGATTTTTTCATCTATGTTCATCAAAGATATAGTCCTGTAATTTTGTTTCCTTGAAGTTCCTTGTCTGGCCTTGGTATGAGGGTAAAACTGACATTTTAAAATGAGTTTGAAAGAGTTCTCTTGCTTCCAATTTTTTGGAATAGTTTGAGAATTAGCCTTAGTTCTTTAAAAGATATTTGCTACAATTCAGCAGCAGAGAAACCATCCAGTCGTGGTCTTTCTTTGTTGGAAGACTTTTTATTACTGCTTTAATCTCATTACTTGTTATTGATAAGTTCAGAAATCTCTTTCCTTCTGATTTAATTTTGATGTATTGCATGTGTCCAGGAATTTATCCATTTTCTCTAGATTTTCCAAGTTTTTGGTGTATAGTTGTTCATAATAGCCTCTAACAATCCTTTGTATTATTGTGTTATCAGTTGTAATGTGTTTTTTGTTTCTAATTTTATTTATTTTGTTCTTCTCTTGTTTTTTAGTCTAGATAATGACTTGTCAATACTGCTTAATTTTTCAAAAAATTAACTTTACTCTGGTAAAAATCAATTTTGAAATGTCCATGTAATGTAGTACCATGCAGGCATTCAGGATAATTAGGTATATATTTTTGTGATGCTATGTTGCAACATTCATGATATATCATTGAGTGAAGAAAGGAAGTTATAGAATAACATATTCAGTATAATATCATTTGTTTACAAAAAAATGAAGACAAGAAAGGAAATATTGCTTATGTATGCTTGTATATGCATACTTTATGGGGGGATACACAAGAAATTGTTAATAATGATTTTAAAAACAAAACTAACTTTACATTTATTATTTAGTATTTTTTAGTCTCTATTTTAATTTTGTTTTTCCAAAAAACTAATTTTAATTTTTTTGATCTTTTGTATTATATATTTAATTTCAATTTCATTTATTTCTCCTCTTATCTTTATTATTTGTATCATTCTAGTAGTTTTGGGTTTGTTTTGTCTTGCTTTTCTAATTCCTTGAGATACATTATTAAGGTGTTTATTTAAAAGTTTTCTACTTTTTTGATGCAGGAATGTAGTGTTATAAACTTTCCTCTTATGTGCTTTTCCTATACCCCTTATGTTTTACTATGTTGTATTTATATTTCTATTTGTTTCAAAAAGTTTAAATGGCACATTGGCTATTCAGGAGCATGTTGTTTATTTTCCATGTGTTTGTAGTTTCTAAAGGTCTTCTTGTTATTGATTTTTAGTTTTATTCCCTTGAGGCCAGAAAAAATACTTAACATGATTTATATTTTTGTAAACTTGTTGTGACTTTTGGCCTAACATGTAGTCTATCCTGGAGAATGCTTTATGCTGATGAGAATAATGTGTATTCTGCCCAAAGTGAGTGAAATATTCTATAAATGTCTATTAGGTCCATTTGTTCTATAGAGGAGTTCAAATCTAGGGTTTCTTTGTTGATTTTCTGTCCAGATGGTCTTCCTAATACTGAAAGTGCAATGTTGAAGTCCCTTACTATTATTATATTAGGGCCTATCTCCCCATTTAGATCTATCAATATTTGCTTCATCTGTCTGGGTGCTTCATTGTTGGGGGCATATATATTTATAATTATTATAGTGTCTTGATGAATTCATCCTTTTATCATTATATAATGATCTTCTTTGTCTTTTTTTTACAGTTTCTGACTTAAACTCTATTTTATCTCATATAAATATAGCTACTTCTCTTTGGTTTTGGTATTCATTTGCATAGAATATCTTTTCCCATCCCATTACGTCTATGTGTGACATTCCAGGTGTATGTTTTTGCAGGCAGTATTTCTTTAGTTTTTTTTTTTCTGGTTGTTTTGAATATTCTTTGTTCCTTTATTCCTTTTTTATTGTTTATTTTTGTGGTTTGGTGTGTTTCTGTATTGATAAGGGTTGATTCTTTTCTTTTTCCTCATTTGTGTATCTGCTATAGCAGTGAGTTCTATACCTTCACTTGTTTTCCTTATGGTAATTATCATCCTTTTTTTCCCCAGATACAGGATTTCTTCTAGCTAGCTCAAAGGCCTTCTGAAACAAAAGACCAGAGATTCTCTTATACAAGCGTAAGAAAGTGGAGTTTATTTTAAGACTATGTATTATAAGAACTAGAAATATATTTGAGTTCTAACGCATCTTTAAAGTCCAGTTAGTCTTTTATAGCCAAGTTGGCAGGGCTAATTTTTTCACAAAGATAAAAGGGAGAGATATTGTGGATAAGCTGTAGAATGCTTCAAGACTTATCCGGTACAGATTTATATGGAAGCTAGCCAGGTATCTTTAGCACTTTTACAAAATTATGTCAAACAGTTTCTTCTTTATTTTAGTGTTGTTTAAAACTTGTTTCAGCCTCTATTTTTTGCATTATTGAAATATTCTATAATCATTGCACTTCACAACAGACTGTCTTTTAAAGTCCTTTAATATGTTTTGTAACTAAATGAAATATAGAATTAACTGGAAATGAGGGAGATAGTTTAGGATTAAGAAGACGTGCCATTACTAAAATTTGTAATTTTATTTAGTGTAATTATTTACAGAAAATGGACTATTATCTTGGGATTTGGTGTTAACTATTCAAATTATGACATGCACAGAGACTTAAAATTATTGCAAATTAAGCAAGTTATCTAATTTAGTAGAGTTAATCAGCTATTGCACAAATTCCTGTCATTTTTGTAAAAATCATAGCTGGGTATAATAATTGAAGATAGAAATTATTTTCATGGTGTCCATCCACATTCATCCTGTAATGATGCTATGGGCTGTAAAAATCCTGACAAAAGGGCTGTATTTTGTGTACTTTCAAGTGACTTTTTGTGAAAAAGTGTTTACTTGTATAATTTAAAAGCAAGTTCAGGTTTAAAAACAAGTACATTTAGATATGTATATGTGAAAATTGGTTTTTCACTTTAGGATTTTATAACTAGGTTCAATGACTATATATTTTCAATGTTCAATGGCTTCTATTTTGTGTATATATTTACCTTTACATGCCTAACAAATCTCACATACCTAACAAATCTTTTTTTTTTTTTTTTTTTTTTTTTTGAGACGGAGTCTCTCTCTGTCACCCAGGCTGGAGTGCAGTGACGCAATCTCGGCTCACTGCAAGTTCCGCCTCCCTGGTTCACGCCATTCTCCTGCCTCAGGCTCTCCGAGTAGCTGGGACTACAGGTGCCCGCCACCACGCCCGGCTAATTTTTTTTTTGTATTTTTAGTAGAGACGGGGTTTCACCGTGGTCTCGATCTCCTGACCTCGTGATCGGCCCGCCTCGGCCTCCCAAAGTGCTGGGATTACAAGCGTGAGCCACTGTATCCGGCCCCTAACAAATCTTACATACACTATATATTCTTTCAATGCTCAGTGGCTTCTATTTTGTGTATATATTTACCTTTACATACCTAACAAATCTTACATACCTAACAAATCTTAAAAATCAAGGCTTTTACAGTGTGTTAGGTTTTAATATTCTGTGTAGTCATATGAATTGCTTTCAACTAGTTTTAGCAACAAAAATAGTATTTTACATTTTCATTCGGTGCCTTCACATCTTCCCAATAACACACTTTTTTTTTTCTTCTCTACCTCTTCTGAAACGGGCCTACTTTTTGCCTACTAAACAATAAAAAACATGTTTTAAGTATTGTTTTCCTTTACCTCAGCTTTGGCCCAGACTGTTTTCTCAATTCTGATTATTATTCATGAATTTGTTCATGGGTTTGTCCTTACTTTTGAATTTTCCTCAACTTTCTTTTGCTATTCTCTTTAATATGTGCCATTAACACATATATGTAAATACTTAAATTCTTCAGAAATAATAAAATTGTGTTTTCTGCCTACTTTGTTAATAGTCTCTGAATATTCCCTGCCAGACACTGTGGCCATGGTAGGTCTTTAAGAACCTGTGGGAATGAAATCACACCTGGCAAGCAGGTGTTCTCTGAGCTGATTTTCCACTGTGCCCATTGTTTATACCCTTGCTTTATGGCTTGGTTTCTGACCTCAGATATTGGCTACTTTCTAAGACTCTGCTTAACTTTGGTGCCAGTGTGTCCCTTGATCTGACTTTCCTCTTAAATTGTTGCTATCTTGAATGGGGTTTTGTGGATAACTCCTTTCTTGTTTTGAACTCTAGTAAATTAAACTCCCCATGGCGAAATGATGACATATCCCTAACGTGGAGCTTTTACCAAGCAGCAGTTCTTTTTGGATCTCTCCTGTCGAGGACTCTCTTTTTTCCCCAGGGCAGTCATTATGATTAATTACAGGATCACAGGAGAGGACATTTTAAGTCCATTTAGGTACATTCTGGAATGTAAGACTATCCTGTATTGGGATAAAACATGTAAAATGTCCTCACAGGCATGCTTTATCTGTGAGAACCTGAGAGCAGAAAAGCTTTGGTAATTAATTTGATAGGTTCTGGGATGGGTATTGGACTTTGGTGGTGATGAGTGAAGAGATTGTTATTTGAATGTGAAGAGAGCTGTATGTGCTTTTCCATCTCTGAGCAGGGAGTGTAAAATCTATTTAGAGATGTAGCCATCAGCTAAAAGTGAGAAGTCTCTTAAAACAAGCAAAAAAGGCACTGCTAATAATTTTGATTCCTGCACCAAATGCTCTATAAAAGTGGTGCTAAAAATGCCACTCTTAAAAAATTGTATTTCACTATATTTTAAAGCATGGTACAAATTCTTCAAGTGATAAAGCTAGAGAACACAGTGTTTGAGAATATTTAATATGGGGATTTACATTTGAGTTAACTAAGCTAAAAAAATCCCCACAGAACTGAAATTATTGATAACGTATGTGATTACTGTGGAGGCTTATTGCGATTCAGCGTGAGAATACTACTTCCTAAGATGCAAAGAAATGTACATTATTGACATTAGATAAATCCATATAGAAGATACATGGATTCTACTGGCCCTTAAATATTTGCTTTTTAAAAAGTTACTGTTCTGTCCATTCTTGAGGTGGAGATGGCTGCGGCTGTGGCGGGGCTGCTGCGAGGGGTTCTCTTGCCCCAGGCGGGCCGGCTGCCTGCCCTCCAGACTGTCCGTTATGGCTCCAAGGCTGTTACCCATCACCGTCGTGTGATGCACTTTCAGCGACAGAAGCCGATCGCTGTGACTGAATATATCCCCCCGACACCAGCCGTCAACTCAACATGTCTGCCATCTCCTCCCGGCCCCCCACAGGAGGCATCACTGGAAGCTCTAGAACTTACCCAGAGGGAGCAAGGTTGCCAGCAGAAGTGACAGCTGATGTACCCTTGGTTATTGCTTTCCAATTTCAGGAGATGGGCCTCATCTGGCTTCTCCGCCGGGAGATAGCAGCAGTTTTCCAGGACAACCAAATGATAGCTGTCTGCCAGAATGTGGCTCTGAGCGCAGAAGACGAGCTTCTTATGCGACACCAGCTGCGGAAACACAGGATCCTGATGAAGGTCTTCCACAACCAGGTCCTGAATCCCTTCCTGGAGGATTCCAAGTACCAAAATCTGCTGCCCCTTTTTGTGGGGCACAACATGCTGCTGGTCAGTGAAGAGCCCAAGGTCAAGGAGATGCTAAGGATCTTAAGGAGTGTGCCATTCCTGCTGCTGCTAGGTGGATGCATCAATGACATAGATGCCATCCTCAGCAGGCAGGGCTTTATCAACTACTCCAACCTTCCCAGCGTGCCCCTGGCACAGGGGGAGATTGTGGGAGGCCTCACCCCACTCATAGTCCAGACCCACTCCCTGCTCCAGCACCAGCCCCTGCAGTTGACCACCCTATTGGACCAGTACATCAGACAGCAAGGCGAGAAGGATTCTGTCGTGTCAGCCAATGGGAAGCCAGATCCTCCTGACCCTGTTCCGGACTTGTACCCAGCCTGTTTAGCCAGCCCTGCCCATAAATACACTCTGTCCTATTAGCTGTGCTGTCCTCCATGGGAGATGTGGAAGAACTTGGGGTGGGGGAGTGCGTTTGTCACTGGGCTTTCACTAACAATGATATTGTCAGGTATAGGGCCACTCGGAGATGCAGAGGATTCCGTTTCAAATGGAGGCTGTCAGTCACTGGCTTTGTCCTTAGTTTTCGTAACTTGGGACCCAATAGGAGCAAAGGCCTAAGGCAGAGAGGCTGAAAAGATAAGGCTACTACTCCTTGCCTCCTTGGTCACTGCCCATTGCTGCACGGTCACTGCCCTTTGCTCCACCCGCTTGGGGCACAACCTGCCACTGCCACAGTAGCTCAACCAAGCAGTCGTGCTGAGGATAGTACCTGGTGAGAGCCTGCTGCGTGTCCGGCTTTGTGCTGAGCACTGCATATACATCAGTTCCTTTATTCCTGACCACATCGTACCCATGTCACAGAGAAGGAGCTGAGAAATTAAGTAGCTTGCACAAGGTCATGCAGTTAGTAAGTGGCAGAACAGGGACTTGAACCAGGCCCACTCTGCTCTGAAGACTGCATCCTGAATTTCTACACTATAGTTTCCTCATCAGGTTACCCAGAAGTGGGTCCCATCCACCATCCAGGTGTGCTTGGATGTTAGTTCTCTGCCCTTGGGGTGTGCCATGCTGTGGAAAGTTTGGGAGCACTGCTTTACGATGAAAGGAAATGCATTCTACTTCCTCTATTTTGTGGTTTACATGGTTGTCCTTCCTGTAGACTTATTCTCAGGGGCTTCTCTGTCCTCTGACTTTCCTCATTCTCACTTCCCTTCCTAGGAAAATTCTCTTCCTGTGTACCTGTTCCCACAAATGGCATCCCGCACATGCTTGCCCTGTTAAAGGCGGCTGAAAGCTGTGCCCACTAGCTAACGTTTCTCTGGTGGTTCTGGACAAAAGGGCTGGGGGGAAACTAGGATTCTCTGTTAATGGGGGATTCTGAGGGCTCTAGAGTAGAAGGCCTCAAGCAAGTCTTCATGAACCGGAAATTCCTAACAAAGGAGATAGGGTGCTTCACTTGGAAAACAAAGACAAACAAACAAACAGCAACAACAAGAAAAAATTACTTATTTGAAACTTGAAACAAGTTATGTCTGAGAGAGCAAATAAGGTATAAACTCTTAATCTGGGGTTATATTTCAGTGTAAGATGTGTACATTAAAGTCTCTTGATGCATAGATTAATTTTTTATTAATAAACCACTGTCCACAAGTCACAGCAAACAGCTGCTTGCCACAGAAATAGAAATACTGCAAATTCTGGAAACGTGGCCACCTTGAGAAGATTGTTCAATGGAAGATATTAAATTGCAGGTTTACTTACCACACCTGGGAATGTTTCTTCATTGGAAAATACCTAACTTAAAGTAAATTAAATTAATTCATACTCTGTTTAGTTCCAAAAAGTGTAAAGTCAGCATTGATATAACTTTTCTGTAACTTAGGATAATTCAAGGTTGCCTAAGGAGACAAAGTGCATCCACTGTGGAACCATCTCTGTGCCATCTGCTGACGTTTACTAGTAATCACCAGCATCATTCACATTTCTATAAGCAGCAATAGTCTTCTACACTGGGAAAGAACTCCAGTCTGCAGTTAGATATTTCTTGGCAGTTGTGAAAAATGTAGTAATCAGAGTAGGTGTCAGGCACTTTAATTGAAGGTCTCCTTGTGACTACCTTGCGAATGCAAATTATGATCAGTGGTTATCATTTGGGAAGAAAGGTTAAGGCAAATGAGTTAGCATTTAGACTATTGATTAAAAAGAAAGAGAAGATCTTGCCAATGAATCAAAGAAAGGGTTTATCTAATTAACTTGCTGTTTTTGCCCCGTACCTCAGACTGTAGTCAGCACACACACTGCCACAAAGACACAGAACAGCATGAAGGAGGTCTTTTTTTTGGCCCCTTTTGATCACTGAAGAGCCTCCATTTACATATTGAGAGATCTGACAAACTCTGATTGTGTGTGTGCAGGTAGGTTGGGGTGCTTTGTCACAAATACCACAAAAACATTTATTCTAGTGAGATTCTGAAGGGAATGTCATGAAAATAAACTATCGCTGATGTTTCTCATGCTGATCTGTCAATGGTTGTGAAATTGAGAAAAATGAGATTTGAAAGGAAGCAATGGGAGAAGTTGGAGAAGGCAACTGGGGATGAGGGACAAGGAAAAGATAATATATCAACAAGTCAGAGTGATGGAAGGGCCCTAACAAACATTTTAATGGAAGAGAGTCCAAGAAAAGAAGAAATTAGAGAAATAAAGATAAATGGACAGAAAAGAAATATTTGGTGCCATTAAAAAAATCAGGTTTCCAACTTTGTTTTTTCTTTTGTTGATTATTGTGAGAACTTTCTGTGCACCAGGCACTGTACTAAATGCTTTGTCTTTTAATTTATTGTTACATTTTCTTGTTACAACCATATAAGGAAGCAGTGAAGCTAATAGTGTTTGTTTATGTATTTATTTGTTTAGAGACAGAGTCTTGCTTTGTTGCTCAAGCTGGAGTGCAGTGGTGTGCTTATAGCTCTTTGCAGTCTCGAACTCCTGGGCTCAAGTGATCCTCCCACCTAAGCGTCCTGAGTAGTTGGGCCTGCTGGTGTGTGCCACCATGCCTGGCAAATTTTTAAACCTATTTATCTTTGTATGTTGCCTAGGCTGGTTTGGAACTCCTGACTTCGAGCAATCCTCTCACCTCGGCCTCCCAAAGTGCTGATTACAGACATGAGTCACTATGTCTGATAGCTAGTAGTGTTAAATGTGTGAACCCTAGAGCTTGAATATCTGTGTTGGAATCCCTGAGGTGCCACTTACTGGCTTTGTGATCTTGGGCATAGTAAACTTTCTGTATCCCAGTTTCTTCATCTGTAAAATGGTGATAATACTAATGGCATATACTTAACAAGGTTATGGTGAGGATTAATAGGCTGGTGAGGATTAATTGGATTAATAGGTGGGTGAGGATTAATATACAGAGCATTTAGAACAGAGTCTACACATGGAAGTACTCAGTGAAGGTTGACCATTGTTATTATTTTTATTTTTATTAGTATTCCAGTTTAATAGTTGATACTTATAAAAGTCAAGGCACTCTCTCAGGGGATCTTAAGAAGTGTCAAATCCAGGTGAATTTGTCTTAAAGATCCATGCTTTTAATTCATATATTCTGTATTAGTCTGTTCTCATGCTGCTATGAAGGAATACCGGAGACTTGGTAATTTATAAAGAAAAGAGGTTTAACTGACTCACAGTTCTGCATGGCTGGGGAGACGTCAGGAAACTTACAATCATGGTGGAAGGCAGCTTTTCACAGGACAGCAGGAGAGAGAATGAGAGCTAGCGGGGGAAATGCCAGATTCTTATAAAATCATCAGATCTTGTAATAACTCACTCACTATTATGAGAACAGCAGAAGACTGCCCCCAAGATTCAATTACCTTTCACTGAGTCCCTCCCATGACACGTGGGGATTATGGAAACTATAATTCAAGATGAGATTTGGGTGGGGACCCAGTCAAACCATACCATTCTGCCCCTGGCCCATCCCAAATCTCATGTACTCACATTTCAAAACACAATCATACCTTCCCAACTGTTCCCCAAAGTCTTAACTCATTCCAGCATTAACTCAAAAGTTCAAGTCCAAAGTCTCACCTGAGACAAACAAGTTCTTTCCACCTATGAGTGGGTAGAATCAAACACAGGTTAGTTTGATTCTTCCAAGAGACAATATGGGTATAGGCATTGGGTAAATACACCTGTTCCAAGTGGGAGAAATTGGCCAAAACAAAAGGGCTACAGGCAAATTGGCCAAAAGAAAAGGGCTACAAAACAAAAGGGCTACAGGCCCTAAAATCCAATAGGGCAGTCATTTAACCTTAAAGTTCCAAAATGATCTTTGACTCCATGTCTCACATTCAGGGCACACTGATGCAAGAGGTGGTCTCCCATGGCCTTGGGCAGCTCTTCCTCTGTGGTTTTGCAGGGTACAGCCCCCCTCGCTGCTTTCATAGCTGGCATTGAGTGTCTGTGGCTTTTCCAGGTGCATGGTGCAACTGTTGGTGGATCTACCATTCTGGGGTCTGGAGAACAGTGGCCTTCTTTTCACAGCTCCACTAGGCAGTGCCCCACTGGAGACTCTGTGTGGGGACCCTGACCCCACATTTCCCTTCTGCACTGCCCTAGCAGAGGTTCTCCATGAGGGCTCTGCCCCTGCAGCAGACGGCTGACTAGATATCTAGGCATTTCCATACATCCTCTGAATCTAGGTGGAAGTTCCCAAACCTCAGTTCTTGTCTACTGTGTACCTGCAGGACCAACACAGTGTGGAAACTGCCAAGGCTTTGGGCTGGCATCCTCTGAAGCAATGGCCTGAGCTAATCCTTGGCTCCTTTTAGCCATGGCTGTAGCAGCTAGGATTCGGGGCACCAAGTCCAGAGGCTACACACAGCAGGGAGGCCCTGGACCCTCGCCTGGCCCAGGAAACCATTTTTCCCTCCTAGGCCTCTGGGCCTGTGATGGAAGGGGCTGCTGCCAAGTTCTCTGAGATGCCCTGGAGATATTTTCCCCATTATCTTGGTGATTAGCATTTGACTCCTCATTACTTAAGCAAATTTCTACAGCCAGCTTGAATTTCTCCCCAGAAAATGGGTTTTTCTTTTCTTCCACATTGTCAGGCTGCAAATTTTCCAAACTTCTATGCTCTGTCTTCACTTGAGTGCTTTGCTTAGAAATTTCTTCTGCCAGGTACCCTAAATTATCTCTCTCAAGTTCAAAGTTCCACAGATCTTTAGGGCAGGGGCAAAAAGCCATCAGTCTTTTTGCTGAAGCACAGCAAGAATGAGCTTTACTCCAGTTCCCAACACATTTCCCACCTCCATCTGAGGCCACCTTAGCCTGGACTTCATTGTCTGTATTACTATCAGCATTTTGGTCAAGGCCATTCAACAAGTCTCTAGGAAGTTCCAAACGTCCCCACATCTTTCTTCTTCTGAGCCCTCCAAACTGTTCCAATCTCTGCCTGTTACCCAGTTGCAAAGTCACTTTGACATTTTCGGGTATCTTTACAGAATTGCCCTATTCTCTGCAGTACCAATGTACTGTGTTATTCTATTGTCATGCTGCTATGAAGAAATACCTAAGACTGCGTGATTTATAAAGAAAAGAGATTTAATTGACTCACAGTTCTGCATGGCTGGGGAGGCTTCAGGAAATTTACAATCGTGGTGGAAGGCACCTCTTCACTGGGTGGCATGAGAGAGAATGACACAGCAGGGGAAATGCCAGATGCTTATAAAACCATCAGAACTTGTGAGAACTAATTCAGCATGGGGGAAACCATCCCCATGATTCAATTACCTCCCACTGACATGTGGGAATTATGGTAACTACAGTTCAAGATGAGATTTGGAGGGCTGGGGGCACAGCCAAACCATATCATACTCTAAGGAGATAGAAGACCTGGTTTGTAATTCTAATGCTAATATTAGCAGTCTCTTTTGTAAGTTACTTAAATGCTCTGATTTGGCTTGAATTCCTTCTAAAGCAGATCCTATGTCAATGGCTTGAGAAATAGTTCCCATGTGTATAGTGTATATATATGTATACTGTTAACTATTGTAACCTAATCCAATAAAGCAGAATAAGCATGATGAATTGGGAAGAGTGAAATGGGAAGGAAGGCAGCCCATCTAAGGATGGATTTTTTTTTTTTTGAGACGGAGTCTCGCTCTGTCGCCCAGGCTGGAGTGCAATGGCGCAATCTCGGCTCACTGCAAGCTCCGCCTCCTGGGTTCACGCCATTCTCCTGCCTCAGCCTCCCGAGTAGCTGGGACTACAGGCGCCCGCCACTACACCTGGCTAATTTTTTGTATTTTTAGTAGAGACGGGGTTTCACTGTGGTCTCGATCTCCTGACCTCGTGATCCGCCCACCTCGGCCTCCCAAAGTGCCTAAGGATGCATTTTTAAGAAAATGTCTCGGGGGAGATGGAGGTCAAAGCTGCTCTATACAATGTGCTTCAGAATCATCCATCCATGGGGATGTGTGCATCTCTCATGGGGAAGATGGAAATATTTATCTACCAGTTACTATCCTCTGTTGATTTAAGGTTGTTCCAGGGTTGTTAATGCTCTCACACTTCTAGGTTTGCTGATGACTCAGCATAGACCAAACCTCACTGGACAGAGAAGCCCGGGGCAGAAAACAGATGAGAGGCAGTGCAGCTTGATGGTCATTTTATCAAGCTGTATTTGAGGCACCACTGATTGCCACATAAATGGCTTGAGTAAAGTGACAGGCCAAGGGGATGTAAGATGGGTTAGAAAATGTATTTGGCACACTCCTTTACATTAGCATACACATAGTTTGATTATGTAAGTTATTTGCTCTACATGTGTTGAGGTACATTTTCTGTTATTAGAACTATGTCAGTGAAGAAATTAAATGAGATGTGTGTGAGAGTGCCCTGAAATATAAATCATATATAGTACTGTTCATTTTATATTAAGTTCTCCAAAGTTGAAAGTTAAACAGTAGTTGAACTTTTTATTTTTAACTTATCAGTCTGTAGTTACTTGTGAAATCAGTGCCTCCTCTTAGTTCACTATATAACTGATTTCAGCACAAGAAAATTGCCTTGAAGACCCAACAGGGCATACGTGACTAAATTCCAAATTGACATTGATGTGATCATTGAATTGTAAAAGCCCAAATAATTAATCTGTCTAATGCCTATTCATTTGGCTACTTACTTTCTTGGATGCTCTACCCCTAATATTCTGAGGTAAAAATTAAATAGAACAGAATAAAAGTTTATCCTAACTAGGTTAAAATGAGAGGCAGTGTGGCACTTCCTATTCTTTAGTAGAAATCAATCTGTGTTTTCCGAACTAAAATACAACTTTGAAATATTTAATCTAATGAGTTGTGTTCCTGCTTTATGCTTGAATTGTCACTTCTTTACTCAGCCACTATGGGATGTTGGTCATATTGTTGAACCTTTCCGGGCTTCAAGTTCCTCAAATTTGGAATATTAACGTTTAAACCAATGAATTGTTATGAGGATAACTATAATGTCTTTGGAAGAGTTCTTGAAACTTAAAGACACTCAGTAAGGGTTAGCTGCTATTATTACCATTATTATCGTCATTTGTTTGACAAAGATCTGCAGCTTTATTTTCTGAGGGTTTAAATGTAGTAGTTATTTCTATTAATTCAATTAAATAATGAGCTTCTCTAATCTAACATTTTATATAAAACATAAAGGCTCTGAGAGTTGTCTTAATGTCCTCACTGAGAGATATTAAGTATAAAATCTTTTGACCCTTTGATGATCCTTCTGACATCATGAAAGCACTTAGCCTTTCTAAAGTTGATTTTCTAAACAGAAAAATGATACCCCTGTCTGTATTAGTTTGTTTCAGCACTATTATGAAGAACTACCTGAGACTGGCTAATTTATAAGGAAAAGAGGTTTGAGTCACAGTTCCACATGGCTGGAGAGGCCTCAGGAAACTTTCAGTCATTGTGAAAGGTAAAGGGGAAGCAAGGCATGTCATCTTTCATGGTAGCAGGAGAGAGGAAAAGAGAAAGCAAGTGAGGGGGAAAGTGCCACACTTTAAAACTATCAGAACTTGTGAGAACTCACTCACTATCATGAGAACAGCATAGGGGAAATCCACCCCCATGATCCAATCATCTCCCACCCAGTCCCTCCCCTGATACATGGGGATTACAGTTCTGCATGAGATTTGGGTGGGGACATCCAGCCAAACCATATCGCTGCCTATAACTAATTTAGAAACGACTTAAAAAGTCAAGTACCTTGAAGAGGAATTATGATTTTGATGGCAATGCTGTGTATTTATAAAAGTAGCTTTCCCCCCAAAGAGTTTGATGTGCCATTATTTTTATTCCATTTAAGCCACATGTTCTCTGTAAAGGAGATTAGGGCACACACAGCATCTGTGTAACAGATCTCTGTCTCATAGCCTTGTACAAAAATCATAAGTGCAGCCCAATGTAATGAAGAGTTTGATTCATTTTTTTGATTGACTGCTGATATCTTAAGCCTCACGCCTCCCTCTTTCCCTTCTGCCCCAGTTTTGTGCACACTGATAAGAAAGACTGGATACGTCCTCGTTTGGCCCCTGTGGGAAGTTCAAATCACATAAGCCCCTGCCTGGGCACAGGAACCCTCACGCCAGCCTCAGCCCCTAACCACCATAAAAACCTCATGCCAGTCTCCTTTCCCTGTTCTTGCAAGCCATTTTCAGTTCAACTTGGGAAGCCAGCCCTGCTTCCCAGAAAGCCTCAGGTAAGTGATAAACCTTCTCATAGCCTCATGGTATGTGTCATCATCTTGGCATTCCAACTAAATATATTCTTCCACTCAACAGACTGTCTCTTTACTCTGTTGATGATTTTCTTTGCTATGCAGAGGATTTCAAATTTGTAGTCCCCTTTCTCTCTTTTTGTTTTTGTTGCCTGTGCTTTTAAGTCTTAGTCATAAATTCTTCGCCTAGACCAAAGTTCAAGAGAGCGTTCTCTAGGGTTTTCTCCAGCATATTTATATTTTTGTGTCTTACGTTTAAGTCTTTAATCCACCCTGAGTTGATTTTTGTATATATTGAAAGATGAAGGTACAGTTTAATTCTTCTGCATGTGGTTATATAACATATTTTTCCAGTACCATTTATTGAAAATGGTGTCACTTTACAAGGGGTGTTCCCAATATAAATTTTTATCAGCTTTTTCAAAGATCAGTTGGCTGTAACTATATGGTTTTATTTATATTTTCTCTCTTCTGTTCCATTGGTCTATGTATCTGTTTTTATAGCAGTAGTATGCTGTTTTGGTTTCTGTAGCCTTGTTATATATTTTGAAGTCAGGTAATTTGATGTTTCCAGCTTTGTTCCTTTTGCTCAGAATTGCTTTGGCTATTTGCCCAGTTGGTTATTTGCCCATTTTTTTCTATTTCCTTTAAGAATGATGTTGGCATTTTGATAGCAATTGCATTGAATCTGTAAGTTGTTTTGGGGAATATGATCAATTTAATGATATTAATTCTTATGATCAATGAGCATGAGAATTTTTCCATTTGTCTGTGTCATCTCCAATTTCTTTCACCAGTGTTTTATAATTTTCCTTGTAGAGATCTTTCATCTATTTAGTTAAATTTATTCCTAGGTATTTTAATTTTTTGGTAGCTATTATAAATGGGATTGCTTTCATGATTTCTTTCTGGACTGGATCATTATTGGTGTGTATAAATGCTACTGATTTTTGTATGTTGAATTTGTATCTTTCAACTTTACTGAATTCATTTATCAAATTTAAGAGGTTTTTTGGTGAAATCTTTAGGTTTTTCTAGATGTAAAATCATATTATCAGCAAAGAGGGACAATTTGAATTCCTGTTTTCCAGTTTGGACATCTTTTGTTTCTTGCTCTTACCTGATTGCTCTGGCTAAAGTTTTAGTAGTAAGTTGAATTAGGAGTGGTGAAAATGTGCATCCTTGCCTTGTTTTGGTTCTTACAAAAAGGCTTCCAACTTTTCTCCATCCAGTATGATGCTAAATGTGGGTTTGTTGTATATGGTCTTTATTACCTTGAGGTATGTTCTTTCTATGCCTCGTTTGTTGAGAGTTTTTATTATGAAGGGATGCTGAATTTTATCCAATTCTTTATTTTCGTCTATTGAAATGATCATATGGTTTTTGTCTTTTCTTGTGTTGATGTAATGCATCACATTTTTAAATCTGGAAATGTTAAACTCTCCTTGCATCTCTGGAAAGAATACCACTTGATTGTGAGGTGTTATATTTTTGATATACTGTTGGATTTAGTTTCCTAACATTTTCTTAAGCGCTTTTGATTCTATATTCGTTAGGGATATTGGCCTGTGGTTTTCTTTTTTTGTTGTGTCCTTACCTGGTTTGGGGATAAGGTAGATGCTGGCCTCATAGAAAAAGTTAGGGAAAATTTCCTCCTCTTCAATTTTTTGGAAAAGTTTTAGGAGGACTGGAATTAGTTCTTTGTACTTTTGGTAGAATTGGCTATGAATTCATGTGGTCCTGGGATTTTCTTTGTTGGGAGACTTTATATTACCTATTCAATCTCACATCTCATTATTGATCTTTTCAGGTTTCCTATTTCTTCCTGATTCAATTTTGGTAGGTTGTATGTTTTCAGGAATTTATCCATCTCATCTAGGTTTTTCAGATTGTCAATGTACAGTTGTTCATAGTAGTGTCTGATGATATTTTGTATTCCTGTGGCAGTTGTAATATCTCTTTTTTCATTTCTGATTTTGTTTATTTGGGTCTTTTCTTGAATAGTCCAGGTAATGGTTTATAAATGTTGTTTATCTTTTAAAGGACCAACTTTTAATTAATTTCTGCTCTGATCTTTATTATTTATTTCTGCTAATTTTGGCTTGAGTTGTCCTTGCTTTTCTAGTTTCTTTAAGTGCTTTGTTAGATTATTAATTTGTACTCTCTACTTTTTTTGATGTAGGTATTCATTGTTATAAACTTTCCTCTTATCATGGCTTTTGTTATCCCACAGGTTTTGGTATGTTGTTTCAATTTTCATTTGTTTCATGAAATGTTTTGATTTTCTTCTTAATTTTTTTTTTTTTGTTGACCCAATGGTCACTTTAGAGCATGTTGTTTAATTTCTGTGTATTTGTAGTTTTAAGGTGTTGATTTCTTATTGTATTCCCTTGTGGCTTCAGAAGATACTGGATATAATTAAAATTGAAAAAATTTATTGAGACTTGTTTTGTGGCCTACTAGATAATCTATCTGGAGAATGTTCCATGTGCTGATGAAAAGAATGTTATTTTGAATTTGTTGGATAGAATGTTCTGCAAATATCTGTTAAGTCCATTTCATGCATTATGTAGTTTAATTCCAATGCTTCTTTGTTTATTTTCTGTCTAGATAATTGGTCTAATGTTGAGAGTGTGGTGTTGAAGTACTACTATTATTGTATTGCTGTCTATCTCTCTATTTAGATCTAGTAATACGTGCTTTATGAATTTGGGTGCTTCAGTGTTGGTGGCATATATATTTAGAATTGTTATATCACCTCGCTGTATTGATCCCTTTATTGCTATATAATGAGCTTCTTTGTCTTTTTTTCTACTGTTCTTGACTTAAAATCTGTTTTATGTGATATAAATATATCTACTCTTGCTTGCTTTTGGCTTCCATTTGTATGGAGTATCTTTTTCCGTTCCTTACTTTCAGTCTATATGTGTCTTTACTAGTAAGTTGAATTTCTTGTAAGCAGTATATATTTGAATTATGTTTTATTCAATCAATTTAACCATTCTATATCTTTTCAGTGGATAATTTAATTCATTTATGTTGAAGATTATTGATATGTGAGGATTTGTTCTTGTCATATTGTTGTTTTTTGGTTGTTTTATATAGTCTTCCTTTCTTTTTCTCTTACTGATTGTTGTGGTTTAGATGATTTCTGTAATGGCACTATTTGAATTCTTTCTATTCCTCCTTTTGTGACTGCTTTACCAATGAGTTTTATATTTTTATGTGTTTTCATGATGGGAAATGTCATCCTTTACTTTCCAGTATAGGACTTCCTTGAATACTTCCTTGAATATTTCTTTTAGGGTTGGCCTAGTGAGAATGAATTCCATCAGCATTTGCTTGTCTGGAAAAGATTCTTTTTTTCCTCTTTCATTCATGAAGGATAATTTTACTGAATACAATATTCTTGTCTGCCAGCTTCTTTCTTTGAGTACTTTGAATATATTTTACCGTTCTCTTCTGGCTTACAAGATTTTTGCTAAGAAATTCACTGTTAATTTGATGGGGTTTCCTTTATAGGTAACTAGAGGCTTTTCTCTTGCTGTTTTAAGAAGGCGTTCTTTATCTTTCATTTTAGACAATCTGACTATAATGTGTCATTCATGTAAAAGACCCTTTGTGTTGTCTCTTCTTGTGGACCACTGAGCCTCCTGTATTTTAATGTCTAATATCTTATTAGGCTTGGAACTTTAAATATATTATTATATTAAATAGGTGTTCTAGTATTTCCTTTGTTTCTTTGTCCTCAGAGATACCGAGAGTTTGTATATTTGATCACTTTATATTGTCCCAAATGTCAAGAAACTTCTGCTCATTCTTTTTTCTTGATTTTTGTCTGGTCACAGTTATTTGAAAAGATCTGTTTTCAAAATCTGAGATGCTTTCTCCTGACTCATCTAGTCTGTTGTTGAGGCTTTTAAATGTATTGTGCATGCCTGTCAATGAATTCTTGAGTTCCATCATTTCTATTTGGTTCTTTTTTTTAAATTTATTTTTGTTATTATTATAACAAAAGTTATTGGGGTACAAGAGGTATTTGGTTACATGAGTAAGGTATTTAGTGGTGATTTGTGAGATTTGGTGCCCCTATCACCCTAGCAGTATACACTGCACTGTATTTTATCCCTCACCCCCTCCCACTATTCTCCTCAAGCCTCCAAAGTCCATTATATCACTCTTATGCCTTTGTGCCCTCATAGCTTAGCTCCCACGTATCAGTGAGAATGTAAAATGTATGGTTTTCCATTCCTGAGTTACTTTACTCAGAATAATGGTCTCCAATCTCATCCAGCTCACTGCAAATGCTGTTAATTCATTCCTTTTTATGGCTGAGTAGTATTCCATCTTATATATACATGAGATATATATGTGATATATATATGAGATATATATGTGAGAGATATCTATCTATCTATCTATCTATCTATCTATCTATCTATCTATCTATCTATCACAGTTTCTTTATCCACTCATTGACTGATGGGCATTTGGGTTGGTTCCATGATTTTGCAATTGTGAATTGTGGTGCCATAAACATGTGTGTGTATATATCTTTTTCATATAATGACTTCTTTTTCCCTAGGTAGATATCCATTTGTGGGTTTGCTGGATCCAATGGTAGTTCTACTTTTTGTTCTTTAAGGAATCTCCACACTGTTTTCTATAGTGGTTGTACTAGTTTACATTCCCACAAGCAGTGTAGAAGTGTCCCCTGATCACTGCATCCATGCCAATATCTACTGTTTTTTGATTTTTTTGATTGTGGTCATTCTTGCAGGAGTAAGGTGGTATTGCATTGTGGTTTTGATTTGCTTTTCCCTGATCATTAGTGATGTTGAGCATTTTTTCATATGTTGGTTGGCCATTTGTATATATTCTTTTGAGAATTGTTTATTCATATCCTTAGCCCACTTTTTGATGGGATTTTTTTTCTTACTGATTTGTTTGAATTTGTTGTGGATTCTGGATATTAGTCGTTTGTCAGATGTATAGACTATGAAGATTTTCTCCAACTCTGGGTTGTCTGTTTACTCTGCTGACTGTTCCTTTTGCCATGCAAAAGCTCTGTATTTTAATTAGGTCCAGCAGTTTATCTTTGTTTTTATTGCATTTGCTTCAGGGTTCTTGGTAATAAAATCCTTGCCTAAGCCAATGTCTAGAAGTGTTTTTCCAATGTTATCTTCTAGAATTTTTGTAGTTTCAGATCTTAGGTTTAAGTCCTTAATCCATCTTGAGTTAATTTTTGCATAAGGTGAGAGATGAGGATCCAGTTTCATTCTCCTAAATGTGGCTAGCCAATTACCCCAGCACCATTTGTTGAATAGGGTGTCCTTTCCCCATTTCATGTTTTTGCTTGCTTTGTTGAAGATCAGTTTGCTGTAAGTATTTGGGTTTATTTCTGGGTTCTCCATTCTATTCCATTGATCTATGTGCCTATTTTTATACCAGTACCATGCTGTTTTGGTGACCATGGCCTTATTGTATAATTTAAGATAAGGTAGCGTGATGTGTCTAGATTTGTTCTTTTTACTTAGTCTTGCTTTGGCTATGCAGGCTCTTTTTTGTTTCCATATGAATTTTAGAATTTTTTTTCCTAATTCTGTGAAGAATGATGGTGGTACTTTGATGGTGATTGCATGGAATTTGTAGATTGCTTTTGGCAGTATGGTCATTTTCACAATATTGATTCTACCCATCCATGAGCATGAGATGTGTTTCCATTTGTTCGTGTCATCTATGATTTGTTTCAGCAGTGTTTTTTAGTTTTCCTTGCAGAAGTTATTTGCCTCCTTGGTTAGGTGTATTCCTAAGTATTTTATTTTTTTGCAGCTATTGTAAAAGGGGTTGAGTTCTTGATTTGATTCTTCACTCAGTCAGTGTTGGCGTATAGAAGAGCTACTGACTTGTGTATGTTAATCTTGTATGCAGAAACTTTGCTGAATTTTTAAAATCAGTTCTAGGAGCTTTCTGGAGAAGTCTTTAGGGTTTTCAAGGTAAACAGTCATATCATCAGCAAACAGTGATGGTTTGACTTCCTCTTTATTGATTTGGATGCCCTTTATTTCTTTTGCTTGTCTGATTGCTTTGGCTAGGACTTGTACTGCTATGTTGAACAGGAGAGATGAAAGTGGGCATTCTTGTCTTGTTCCAGTTCTCAGAGGGAATGCTTTCACCTTTTCCCCATTCAGTATTACATTGGCTATGGGTTTGTCATAGACAGCTTTTATTACATTAAGGTATGCCCCTTGTATGCTGATTTTGCTGAGAGTTTTAATCATGAAGCAATGCTGGATTTTGTTGAATGCTTTTTCTGCATCTTTTGAGATGATCATGTTATTTTTGTTTTTAATTCTGTTTATGTGGTGTATCACATTTATTGACTTGTGTATGCTAAACCATCCCTGCATCCCTGGTATGAAACCCACTTGATCATGGTGGATTATCTTTTTGACATGTTGTTGGATTTGGTTAGCTAGTATTTTCTTAAGGATTTTAGCATCTATGTTCATTAGGGATATCAATCTGTAGTTTTCTTTTTTCGTTATGTCCTTTCTGGCTTTGGTATTAGACTGATGCTGGCTTCATAACATGAATTGAGGAGGGTCTCTTCTTTCTCTATCTTGTGGAATAATGTCAAAAGAATTGGTACCAATTCTTCTTTGAATGTCTGGTAGAATTCTGCTGTGAATCCTTCTGGTCCTGGACATATTTTTTGTTGGTAATTTTTTAATTACCATTTCAATTTCGCTAGTTGTTATTGGTCTGTTCAGGGCATCTAAGGCATCTAATTCTTCCTGATTTAAGCTAGGAGGGTTGTATTTTTTCCAGGAATTTATGCATGTCTTCTAGGTTTTCTAGTTTATGTGTGTAAAGATGTTCATAACACGCTTGAATGATCTTTTGTATTTCAGTGGTGTCAGTTGTAATATCTCCTGTTTTGTTTCTTAGTGAGGTTATTTGGATTTCCTCTCTTCTTTTCTTGGTTAATCTTGCTAATGGTCTGTCAATTTATTTATTTTTTTAAATAACCAGATTTTTGTTTCATTTATCTTTCTTTTTTTTTGTTTGTTTGTTCAATCTCATTTAGTTCTTCTCTAAACTTAGTTATTTTCTTTCTTTTGCTGGGTTTGGATTTAGTTTGTTCTTGTTTCTCTAGTTCCTTGATCTGTGACCTTAGAATGTCAGTTTGTGTTCTTTCAGTCTTTTTGATGGAGGTGTTTAGGGCTATGAACTTTCCTCTTAGCACTACCTTTGCTGTATCCCAGAGGTTTTGGAAGGATGTGTCATTATTGTCATTCAGTTTGAAGAATTTTTAAATTTCCGTCTTGATTTCATTTTTGACCCAATGCTCATTCAGGAGGAGGTTATTTAATTTCCATGTATTTTCATGGTTTTGAAAGTTTCTTTTAAGGTTGATTTCCTGTTTTATTCCACTGTGGTCTGAGAGAGTGCTTGATATAATTTCAATTTTCTTAAATTTATTGAGGCTCATTTTATGGCCTTTCATATGGTCTATCTTGGAGAAATTTCCATGCACTGTTGAATAGAATGTGTATTCTGTGGTTGTTGGATAAAATGTTCTTTACATATCTGTTAAGTCCATTTGCTCCAGGGTATAGTTTAAATCCATGGTTTCTTTGTTGACTTTTTGTCTTGATGACCTGTTTAGTGCTGTCAGTGGAGTATTGAAGTCCCCCACTATTATTTTATTGCTGTCTATCTCATTTCTTAGGTCTCTTACTAATTGTTTTATAAATTTGGGAGTTCCAGTGTTAGGAGCATATATGTTTAGGATTGTGATAGTTTCCTGTTAGATAAGGCTTTTTATAATTATTAATGTCCCTTTTTGTCTCTTTTAATTGCTGTTGCTTTAACGTTTGTTTTGTCTGATATAAGAATAGCTACCCATGCTCGCTTTTGGTGTCCTTTTGCATGAAATGCCTTTTTCTACTCCTTTACTTTAAGTTTATGTGAGTCCTTATGGTTGGGTGAGTCTCCTAAAGGCAGCAGATAGTTGGTTGGTGAGTTCTTATCCATTCTGTGGTTCCGTATCTTTTAAGTGGAGCATTTAGGCCATTTACATTCAATGTTTGTATTGAAATGTGAGGTATGTTGCAGTTATCATGCTCTTTGTAACCTGCGTACTTTTGTTTTCTTGTTTTTTTTTTTGTTTTTGCTTTTTAACTTGTATTTTTGTTTTATAAGTCCTATGTGATTTATGCTTTAAAGAGGTTCTGTTTTTCTTTTCTCTCTCTCTTTTTTTTTTTAGACGGAGTTTCACTGTTGTTGCCTAGGTAACAAGAGTGGAGTGCTATGGCGTGATCTTGGCTCACTGCAACCTCTGCCTCCTGGGTTCAAGCGATTCTCCTGACTCAGCCTCTGGAGTAGCTGGGATTACAGGCATGTGCCACCACGCTTGGCTAATTTTATATTTTTAGTAGAGATGTGGTTTCTCCATATTGGTCAAGCTGGTCCTGAACTCCCGAACTCAGGTGATCCATCCACCTCAGCATCCCAAAGTGCTGGGATTATAGGCGTGAGCCACTGTGCCTGGCCTAAGAGATTATGTTTTGATATATTTCCAGGATTTCTTTCAAGATTTAGATCTCCTTTTAGCAGGTCTTGTGATGGCATGGTAGTGGCAAATTCTCTCAGCACTTGTTTGTCTGAAAAAGAATGTATCTTTCCTTCATATATGATGCTTAGTTTTACTGGATACAAAATTCTTGGCTGATAATTATTTTGTTTGAGGAGGCTGAAGATATGGCCCCAATGCTTTCTGGCTTGTAAAGTTTCTGCTGAGAAATCTGCTGTGAATCTGATAGGTTTTCCTTTATAGGTTACCTGGTGCTTCTGTCTCACAGCTCTTAAGATTCTTTCCTTTATCTTAACTTTCAATAACCTGATGACAATGTGCCTAGGCAGTGAGGAATAAACTCTGATTTTTTTTATTTGGCCCAAATTCCTATCTAAGGGGGTCTGAGGAGTCATGCCGTACGAATCATAAATTGTTATTGGATGGGTTTCATTTAACTCTATATGTTGTGATTTACTTTCCAACCTGATTCTGGCACAGCATTACGAGACAAAGAAGATCAAAATATTTTACCCTAAAATATGTTTCTTTGCCATATTTTGAAATGGCCTTGCAAAGCTGTTCTTTGTGGGGGACAATTTGCATCTGTAAAGAATCTCTATTAACTTAGCTAGATCTTTTTCTTCTAGACCCTCCCAATCCTAAATACATTAACTAAGATCTTCATTGGAAACATTTGTCATCTATTTTCTCTAAGGGCAGCCACTATAAGACTTCAAAAGAACTTTGTTCTCCACAATCTTTATCTTAACCTGAACATTCCCTTTCTATGAATCCCTGGTCTTTAGACAATCTCAACCAATTGTCAACCAGAAAGTGTTTAAATTCACCTACAGCCTGGAAGCCCCTGCTTTGAATTGTTCCACCTTTCTGGACCAAACCAACGTATTTCTTAAATGTATTTGATTGGTGTCTCATGCCTCTCTAACATATGTAAAATCAAGCTGCATCCTGACCACCCTGGGCACATGTTCTCAGGACTTCTTGAGGGCTGTGTTATGGGTCATGGCCATTCATATTTGGCTCAGAATAAATCTCTTTAAATTTTACAGAGTTTGACTCTTTTCATTGACAGCAATAATCTTTTTGTGATGAATTTCCCAGGTGTTCTTTGTGCTGCTTGTATTTGGATGTCTAGGTCTCTAGCAAGGCCAGGGAAGTTTTCCTCAATTATTCCCCCAAGCTTTTAGAATTCTTTTCTTCCTCAGGAACACTGATTATTCTTAGGTTTGGTCGTTTAACATAATCCCAGACTTCTTGGAGGCTTTGTTCATATTTTCTTATTCTTTTTTTTTTGCCTCTGTTGGAATGGGTTAATTCAAAGACCTTGTCTTCAAGCTCTGAATTTCTTTCTTCTCCTGTTCAGTTCTATTGCTGAGATTTTCCAGAGCATTTTGCATTTCTAAAAGTGTGTCCAAAGTTTCCTGAAATTTTTATTGTGTTTTCTTTAAGCTATCTATTTCCTTGAATATTTCTTCCTTCACTTCTTGTATCATTTTTTGGATTTTCTTGCACTGGGCTTCACTTTTCTCTGGTGCCTCCCTGATTAGCTTAATAACTAACCTGAATTATTTTTCAGGTAAATCAGGGATTTCTTCTTGGTTTGGATCCATTGCTGGTGAACTAGTATATTATTTTGGCAGTGTTGAAGACCCTTGTTTTGTCATATTACCAGGGTTGGTTTTCTAGTTCCTTCTCATTTGGGTAGGCTCTGTCAGAGGGAAGGTTTAGGGCCGAAGGCTGTTGTTCAGATTCTTTTGTCCCATGGGGTGTTCTCTTGATGTAGTACTCTCTCCCCTTTCCTATGGCTGTGGCTTCCTGTGAGCTGAACCGCAGTGATTGTTGTCTCTCTTCTGGGTCTAGCTATCCAGTGTGTCTACTCAGTTTCAGGCTGGCAATGGGGGTTGTCTGCATAGAATCCTGTGATGTGAACCATCTATGGGTCTCTCAGCCATGGATACCAGCATGGTATCCAGTGTTCTGATGGAGGTGGTGTGGGGGGTGCAATGGACTCTGTGAGGGTTCTTAGCATTAGTGATTTAATGCTCTACTTTTGTGCCTGTTGTCCTCCTGACAGGAGGTGGCATTTTCCAGAGAGCATCAGCTGTAGTAGTATGGAGAGGAACTGGCAGTGGGCGGAGCCCTAGAAATCCCAAGATAATATCCCCTTTTTCTTCCGCTACCAGGATGGGTAGGTAAGGACCATCAGGTGGAGGCAGGGCTATGCATGTCTGAGCTCTGACTTTCATTGGGCAGGTCCTGCTGCGGCTGCTGTGGGAGATTGGGGTGAGATTCCCAGGTCACTGGAATTGTGTGCCTAAGAGTATTATGGCTGCCTCTGCTGAGTCACCAGGCTTTCAGGGAAGTGGGAGAAAGCCAGCAGTCACAGGCCTCACCCAGCTCCCATAAAAACCGAAGGGCCGGTCTCACTCCCACTGTGTCCCCTCCAGTAGCCCTGAGTGTTTCCAGGTAGAGGGTGAGACAGACTTGAAAACTTGCCCCAGGCTAACCGCCTCCCAGCTGCAGAAAAAAAGGACTTGGTTCTTCCCCAACCTGTGGAGTGTGCACACCGGATTTGCGCCCTCCCCTGAGTTCTGGCCAGGTGACTTCTCACCCATTCAAACTGTTACAAAGTTCAGCTAGAGATTTCCTTCTGCCTGTGGAGTTTTACCCCCTGCTCCTCTGGCCACCTTCCTGATGGATCCCTGTAGCGCTAGGCAGGAATGGTCTGCTAGGGAACCCAGTGAGCTCCCAGGGCCTTTCTGCTGCTTCCTCTACCCCTGTATTTCACTCGACTCTCTAAATTGACTCAGCTCCAGGTAAATTTGGAGCCTTCTCCCACAAACAGACCTTGAGTTTCTCCAATGGGGGTGTGTGTTTGGGAGAGGAGGCTCTTTCTTTCCCACTTCTACAGCTGGGGCACTCACAGTATTTGGGGTGTCTTTTGGATCCTACAGGAGCAGTCTGCTTCCTTCAGAGGGTCTGTGGGTCCTCTTAGAATTGCTGGTTTGTTCTTGCAGTCGATCTGGAGCTAAAATTCACTAAAATCTGGAGCTAAAATTCAGCTAAAATGTGAGCCTCCACATACTGCTCTGTCTGGAGCTGCAATCTACTTCGCCTCCCATCTGCCATGATGACCTGTTATTCTCTATTTGGTTATTTTTTCAAATATCTTTCATTTTGGTAAATTTCTCATTTATATTCTGAATTGTTTTTCTTATTGCTTTGTATTGGTTTTCAGAATTCTCTTTTATCTATGTTTCTTTAAAATCAATATTTTGAATTCTTTATCTGGGATTTCAAAAATTTCTTTTTGATTAAATCTATTGCTGGGCGTGGTGGCTTACGCCTGTAATCCCAGTGCTTTGGGAGGCCGAGGGGGTTGGATCACAAGGTCAGGAGATTGAGACCATCCTGGCTAAAACAGTGAAAACCCATCTCTACTAAAAATACAAAAAATTAGCCGAGAGTGGTGGCACATGCCTGTAGTCCCAGCTATTCGGGAGGCTGAAGCAGGAGAATTGCTTGAACTTGGGAGGCAGAGGTTGCACTGAGCCGAGATCATTCCACTGCACTCCAGCCTGGGTGACAGAGTGAGACTCCATCCCAAAAAAAAAAAAAAAAAAAAAAATTGATTGCTGGAAAATCTTTGTGTTGCTTTGGAGGTTTCATATTTCCTTGCCTTTTCATGTTCCTTGTGTCCTTACATTGATCTTACATTGATATCTGTGTATCTGGTATAACAGTCACTTCTTCCTGTTTTTGAGTTTACTTGGAAAGAGGAAGACTTTTTCCTGAAGTTGTAGCTACGGTGTGGTTGGGTAGGGTATTTTAGCTTTTATTCTGGTTGCATACAGTAGTCACCATATGATTTCTTTAGCTATAAATAGCATTAGTGGTATCTGTGATTTCCTCATTGGGTTAGAGTGCAGTTATTAGTGGAGGCTATGGTGAAGTTGTGCCAGGGATCAGGATGCCCAGTGAGGCACTCTTTGTGTCCCAGCAGTTGCAGTAGTGGGGTGAGTGTGCCTATCTTTTTGCCCAGGGAAGTGTATGCTGGCACTCATGTTGGTGGTTACCGGCAGGCTGAGTTTTGGGTCTCATGGTAGCTTGCTTGGATGCTGGTAGTGGTAGTGGTGGACCAGGTGGGTGGATGGGTTCTTAGGCTCCTGGGAAGCTGGCATAGCATTGGCGATGGCAGTAGTGGTGGAGGGACAATTTCATGCTGTGATGAGGTGGGCAGGCCAGTGTCTAGGCCTTTTAGTTGGTTCCTGCAGGTAGGTGCCATCTGAGCTGGTAGTGACTATGTGTTTAGGCCCAACCTCAGGTGCTCAGGAGGAGTGCTCAGGTTTCCAAAGTGCTGGATTGGGTTGGGCAATCCCCAGCATTCCAGGCTATATGCTCTGTCTTGGAAGGGGTAGTGAAACTAGGCTGCATGGGTTTGTGTTCAGGTCTACAATGGTGAAAGCATGCACCAGCTGTTGTGGGTGGAGATGGGGCAATTCTCAGGCCCCAGGCAGAGTGTTCAGGTGAGGGGTGGTAGCAGCTGTGCTAGGACTCTGCCACTGGAAGGGATGAAGTCTTCCTCAGTGGCCACAGCCTAGTCTGTTGGGTGGGAAACACATGTTTCTCTAATGCTGCAGTCCCAGCAGGGCTCACCCACCAGCCCTTGCAGTGGTAGCCTGTGTCTGGCTTGGGTCCCCACTCTGGCTGCAGGAACCTCCACCCTACTCATGTCCCAGTCTCCATCCTGGGTGTGCTCACTTCTCAGCACCAGCAGCTGCAGCGCATGCCTTGCCTGCTTCTTACCCTTGGCTGCAGCAGCATTCCCAGCTCACTCCTCAGTTCCAGCAGTCATAGCCCAAGTTTCCCTACTGCCTCGGATCTGGCACTACTGGGTCCTAGGACAGCATGCAGTCTGCCAAAGGCTAGATTTGAAAATGGCTCCTTGGGCCGGGCGCGGTGGCTCAAGCTTGTAATCCCAGCACTTTGGGAAGCCGAGGCAGGTGGATCACGAGGTCAGGAGATCGAGACCATGGTGAAACCCTGTCTCTACTAAAAATACAAAAAAATTAGCCGGGCGTGGTGGCGGGCGCCTGTAGTCCCAGCTACTCGGAGAGGCTGAGGCAGGAGAATGGCGTGAACCCGGGAGGCGGATCTTGCAGTGAGCCAAGATTGCGCCACTGCACTCCAGCCTGGGCGACAGAGCGAGACTCCGTCTCAAAAAAAAAAAAAAAGAAAATGGCTCCTTGCTATAGCCGCTTAGATCTCAGAAAGGGTGTGAGTACCCAGTGTGAGCTCCCTCCCTGGAGTAGTTCCAGCCCATGTTCTCCTGGCAGCTCCATATGTTAATTTCAGGGGTTGGGAAGTTTGAGAGTTTCTCTCATGGCTAGGTTTGCACAATTCTACAGTGAGGATGTGGGCCACTGGAACTCTGTCACCTACCTTTTCCTAGCTCCCAGCCAATCCTGGCCAGGCAGGCTGCCTCTCTCCCTTTTTATTCCCTGTTTTTGGTGCTTTCTGTTACTTCTCTGTTGAATTCTGGTGTTTCCTCTTGGATAATGTATTCAAAGTGTGACTGTCTATACACTATTTTGGTTCTTCTAAGTACAGGGTGTGGGCATGAAGTACTTTTAGTCAGCCACCTTGAAGTACCCTCCTCATTGAAAGGTGTTTATTGTTCTGTTCTTTCAAGTTTTTTTTTTTTACAGATTAAAAAATAAAAAATTAAGGTTAAAAGCCTAAGATAAGCAGCAACAGAAATAATGACAAATGAACTGCAGAGGAGTGCTGATGCCATCAAAATGTTTATGTTACTTTCTCTGAAAGTTTAATAGATGTCAACAGAATGCAATACTTTTGTTTGTATCTGGCAATTATTCTTAATGTATAAAATAAGGAGCAATTATTATTATGTCAAAAGAGCTACTTCATAACAACCTGTGTTCATTAATCAACATTATCTTCTCCTACCACTGGCATCTATCTGAATTACTTTGCCCGGAAAACAGTAAATATATGCTCTCTGCCTACAACGATACATAGACAACTGACTGGGAAACCAAAAGATTTATGGTTGCTGCAAACTCCTTATTGTGATATCTCATTAATATCAGATTTGATTTGAGAGCATCATGCTTGAACTGCAAACGAACCCTGACTTCTATGATTGGAGAGACACTGGCGAGACTCACCTGTGAGTAACATCTCTGCTCAACATCTCTGCTCAAATAAGAGCAACTGCTTGAGGATGGCATTTCTGAGTTGTTCAGCTTGTCGTTATTTCATCTGAAAACAGCAGTAATTCTTTGTCCTAATCCCATGCCCCAAGAAAATAATTGGTGTGCTCATTATCTTTTAAGAGTCTGAAGGAATTTATCCTGTTAAGACTATGGGCAAATGAATAGTTATCCAGCTCTCTTTGACTTTGTAAAGCCTTTTCACAACTTGTTATCATACTGCCCTGTGCCAAATCTTTTTCTGTAGTTTCTGTTTCTGTAGTACTTTTTTTAAAATATGACAACTTATTTTTCTTTTCCTTTACTGGAAGACTCCCTGTAGGTAGAGGGATTGCCACCCTGTGTAGTATTATAAATTTAGGGTAAAACATTTGTAAGAGAATTCTCCAGCATTACATATTCCATCCTTGGCCTATGTGAGATGAGACTATTACCATGATGTTATGTGTTTGTTGACATTTATTGCATAGCATTTTTGTGTAATTTCTTGTTTGCTTGCAAAAATGCTTCTTGAATTTCAGTCTTTATTTTACAGCAAATCATTTTTCTATGGTGGAGACCACAGCTTGCTCTACACAAAAATGAAAACCCACAAGACATTTTAATGTACACCATGAATTTAAGCAATATGAGTTTTAGGATATTTATCTCTGAAAACTAGAAAAATTCTCTTGAATGCATACTTTAAAAATGAAACCAAACTGTTATCTCAATATTATTTGAGTATTTCCAGATGCTTACAATAGAGAACCCTAAAATTAAGATTCAGAGGGCATGGGTTTGTATCCTGACTTTGCCACCAGACATGTGTAGCCTTTGTGCAAACTTCTGGGCTTCTCTAAATTACAGGTTTGTGAAATAGGTAGTTTCCACCATGTAGGGGTCTTGTAAGGGTGAAATTATAATGATATCTATCAATGAGTCTGGAAGTATTAAGCATCTAATATATGTTGGTTGAATTTGAGTCTATTGAGAATTACTAACACCCAAATAATTAGTATGGAAAGAGAATTCACACCTTGCCAAATAGTAGCTAAACAAGTAGTTTACCTTTACCTAACAGGATGCTTAGAGGTAGGTAGTGCTCTTCTTGGTTTGTGGAATCAACAATTTTAGGGTTGGGAAGCATCTCTGTGGATTGTCTTTCCTATTCTTCATAGTCACAAGGTAGGGGCTACATCTACCATTGTTGAATCTATGATTTTGGGAGGAAGAGGAGGGCAAGAGCAGTAAGTCATGTTGGTCCTTTTGAGCATGAAAAGAGAAGAGAGGATTTTCCAGAAGTTCCAGGGTACTTCTGCTTATACATCTCTGGCCAGAACTGTGTCACATGACTTGCTTTCACTGTCATGGAGGTTGGAAAGGGAATGTTTAGCTTTCCCAGCCTCTTCCATGGAATAGGGCAAGGGAAGGAAGGGTTAGAAATGAGACTGAGGTTAACTAAAAATGATACCTGCCACAGGGGGTTGTTTGAGGAAGTAGGGAGGCAATATCAGAGCATGGACTTTAGATGACCTTGATCAACTTTGCCAGTTAGGACTTGGTGACCTTGAATGATCTACTTAATGACTCTGAGCCTCAGCTTCCTTATCTGTCTTAAGGAGTTCATAATAATCATCTTTCAGGGTTGCTGTAAAGACTAGAATATATATTATAGACATACTATATAAAATGTTACATATATAAATATGAATATATATCTCCAGTATCTGGTACATTGCAACTAGGCAATAAATTGTAATTAGAGGCAAAATACTTTCCAAAAATTACATTTCTGTTGTGATAATCACTTACAGTGGATATAATTAAGAATGAGTTAACCTTCTATTGATATTTAAATGTATAAAATTAAACAACCTTATTGGGAGGTGTAGAGAAAAACTTCCTAAATGAGATAGGAAATCCCAAGGCCCAAGGAAAAGATAGACATGATTGTAAACTGTTCTGAGGTGATATTAGAAGTTTCTAGTTTGACTTATGTGCTCTAGACAGGAATCTTTGTGATGGTTCCTTCAATAGGTGATATTGAATCTTCATTAGCAGGTTTGATAATTGTAAAGAAATTATTTAAAAGTGATTACTGGAATCATGTATTAGTGGGGTTAGTTTAAGTTTAGTTAATTTAGGAGAGTGCCTCTTTAGAACATTCTACTTGGCTGAATTTTCTGTTTGAAGCATTACATAATTGAAGCATTCCAATTATATAGGTTGTAAAAGGCATTTGAAATAAAAGTATTAATTCTTTTACATCTTTTGAGACAACATCTATCAATCTTTTGGAATAATGTTTATCAGTAGGAGATAAGGTATAGATTTGACCCCTTTTGAAATGGGTATACGTTAACACTAAAAATTTCCTGTGAATGAGGCCACTTGGCTCTTAGTAAATGAGCAGTCTCTACAAGCTACGAGTGCCAGATAAAATATAGGATGCTCAGTCAAATCTGAATTTCAGATAACAATGGATGCTTTTTTACTATAAGAATGCCCACAATATTGCATGGGGCTTGCTTATACTAAAATAGTGTTCATTGTTTATCCGAATTTGAAATTTAACTGGGAAGCCTGTATATTTATTTCCTCCATTTGGCAATTTTACCTCAAGCAGATTCTAAAAACTGCTTAAATCAGCTATAGGAACCTAGGTGTTTCCTCCAGAGTCCAAAGAGGAAACAAGTCCTGTAATGATGCATCATCATACCATTTTGCTTTCCCTGCTTTTCTCCAATAACAAATTGGTCTTCCTTTATGCATCCAAGGGTGACAAAACCAAAACCCTGTGTGAATACGGTTACCTTGTTAGCTGATGAACAGTTTTTTGTTATAATCAGTTTGATTTTTTATGGACTTGCTAGAGGAGAAAACAACCTGATGGGATGGGTAGGGGGACGCACAAAATTTCTGCTCCAAATTTCAACTGCAGCTTACTCAAAACAATTATATTAAAAAGAAATGTATTGCAAAAGACATGATAAATCAAGTCAAAAAGCAAACAGTAAATTGGAAAAGAACTTGCAACACATACGAGAAAAGGAAAATATCTTTCAGATGTGAGAGCTATCTTTGCTGACTGTCAGGGAAATGTAGAATAAACAATATGATGCCATGTTTTTGCTCCCCTAATTGGAAAAAAATATATAATGATGGTATCCAATGGTGATGAAGATAAGGGAAAATGAACACTGACATAAAATTGCTGATGACAATTCAAATTGCTAAAATATTTTCAGAAAGAAGTATGGAATTCTATATTAAACTATAAAATATACAAACCATGAACCGCAAATATCATCTTCTGATAGCTATCTAATAGGTAATATAGAAGTAAAATAGTATAAAAGTAAAAGCACTAGAAAATAAGGATATATGTTCAACTAGTTTTATTGTGTCATGTGATAGTGGCAAAAAACTCCCAATTAAAGGTCAAAACAAACCTTTTCTGTAAATGAACAGATGGCATATATTTTAAGCTTTGCAGGTCACATAGTCTCAGTGGCAACTTACCTCTACTATTGCAGTGTGAAATCATGTAAATGAATGAGTATATTTGTGTTTCAATAAAACTTCATTTACAAAAACAGGAGGCAGGCCATATTTGACCCATGGGCCAAAATTTACTGATCCTTTCTTTAAATTATAATTTACATGTATCAATAGAAATATAAAAACTAGTTGCATATAACATAATTAAATTTTTGTTACAACAAATAGCAACAGCAACAGCAATACAACCTATGTGTGTGTGTGTGTCTGTTTGAATGTGCTGGGAAAATGTGTGAAAACACATACCAACATGTTAACATTTATTATCTTGGAGACGGGTAGGAATAAAGAAAGATTATTAATTTTTAAAAATAAAGATTTTTATGGTTTTGCTACATGTTGTTAAAGAAACAACAAATAAAATCTTCACAAAACAACTGGTTTTTATAATCATCAGGAAAAGACGCTACAATCACCTTGAATTCAAATATTATATTGTCAAGTACAATGGTTAAGATTTTGATTTAACTAGGAGAATCCCTACCAAATTCAGTTATTTATGCTAAAGAGTTTCATCCTACTCATCCAGTATAATTCTCTTTCTGATATTTGCTTACGTGGCTCCAAACCAGTAAAAATATTGAGTGAACAAAAAATTAAGATGGAAGTTCAAAAAATAGCAGAAAAACAGCAGGATTTAATGATATCAGAAGTTCAACTCCGGGGCAAGTGATGTTTTCTTCTGAACTTTTCCTGCCTCTGAAGTCAAAAAGTGTAAATAGGAAAAATTGCACCAATTTCAAGACACAGTAGCTGTGTTTTTGACAAGGTTGCACTCCAGCTAGTGTTGTGACTTGGCACAGTGCTCTCACCGGTGCTTTATGTATTTATTTTCTTCAATTTATAATTGGTGTAACGCTTACCTCATAGGGTTTCAGTTGATATCTAATGAGGTAATTCATGTGAAAGCACACTATAAATACAAATTTTTACTAGGAATCAGAAGCTGAAACTAGGATTGAACTCCAAAGAAGCATTTGTGAAATTAGTGTTAATTTTGGAATTTGATAATTTTTTAAAGGAATTTATCCACTTTATACAACTTTTCAAACTTATTAGTATACAGCATATAATTGTTCATTAATTGCTGATATTATGGTTTTCTACCTAAAAGAACTAATAAAATCCAGAGACAAACTATCAGAACCAATATGAGTTCAACAAAGTTGTTGCATACAACAGTAACCTACCAAAATCAGTAACATTTCTCTACACCAACAACAATCAATAGAAAACTCCAGAAAAGTAATAACTGATTTGTAATTGCAATGAAATTATATAGTACTCAGGGCTTAAAGCAACCTAGAATTTCTAAGAGCTTTATGAAAAAACTTGCTAAATTGTCATTTTCAAACAGGTAAAATAACCTTTCATGTAAATGTAAATTGAACATATGTTGATAGTTTAAAATTCATTAATTAATGAGAGAATCAGTAAGATGTCATGATCAGTTTGAAGAGCATTTAAGAAGGCAGGGATTTATAGGCAATTAAACAGAGAATAATTAAGATGAGATTGCTATTAGTTATAACCTAATGTCCAACAGATCATAAATCTGGTTATCTTTCCATCAGACACATAGCTGTTTGCGTCCAGTGGACAAAATTCTAAAAGTTACAGATAATTTCAGTAAGTTTGGGACCATTTGTTAATAGTAAACAATGAGATGAACTAAGTATATCCCATAGTAAACCTTGTGTACCCTTTGTCCCCATGTAATAGTTAAAGGATGTGTCACCCATCTTTTTGCATCATTTTCAAGTTTTAAATAATTTTCCTGACTTACTTTGAAACTTTAGTAAAAAACATAAGAGATCACCTAAATAAAAAGAGTGACATTTCATGCTGTTTAATGAGTTGACTTTATAAGATATACATTTTCTTCAATTCAGTATATAAATGCAATAAAATCTTGATTACAATTTGTCATTTTTGAGAAATTCATTAAACTTGCAGTAAATTTGTAGAGAAAAATAAAATTCCATGCTATCTATTACTCAAGGGAAGTCATAAAGAGGGAGAGCTTGCTGTGTCAAATATTAAACATACTACAAGGCCAAAGTAGTAAAAACAGTGCACTATTGTTGCAAGATCAGATAAGTAGATAAAAGTTGAAGAAAATAATGCACTCAGAGATTCATTTGTATGTCGAAATGTAATAAACCTTAAAAGATTACCACAAATAAATGGAAATTTAGTTGAAGTTTTTTTTTGAAAATTGGTTCACTGTATGGAGAGAAATGAAATTGGATTTTTATGGAGTTGCACACAAAAGGTGGCTTCTAGATAGATTAAAGATATAGGTAGGAAAAGAAAAATTATAAAGCTAATAGAACAGAATGAGGTAATCTTTATGCTATAGAAATAGAGAAACACTTCAAAAAATTTCAAAAAAAACCACAAAGCAAAAGATTGAGAAATATTATTATATGAAAATTTAGCCTTTCCATTCAATGACGATACCATCGACCAAATTAATAGACAACTGAATGGGAGAATGTATTTGCAATATCTAAAAGTGGCAAGGGATTAATAATAAGTAAGAACCTTTTGTAAATCAATGTCAGTCACTCTGTTAGGAAAATAGGTAAAGAATACGAACAAGGAATTTGCAGAAAAACTCTCACAACCAACAGGTACTTACAGGCATGCTGAAGACAATAATCAAAGAAATGCAGGTTAAATTAAAAATATTAAGTTGCAAAGGCTAGAAAGCTGGATAATGCTGAGTGTTGTCAGGGAAGATGCCATGCAGGAAGTTTCATGTGGAGGTAGACAGGTGTAGCCATTCTGAACAGTCTGGCGTGATGCAGGCAAATTAAACATATATATATGCTATGATCCAGCGATACCTCTCCTGAATATTTATCCCAAAGACATTTTCAGACATATTTATAGCATGAAATACATAAGATATTTCTTGCAGTGTTGTTTATAGTTGGTGGCAGTTTTGGTGGAGTAGATAGGCAAGACTTGGAGAATACATACCATGGGGCATTATACAGCAATTAGAAGGAACACATGCGATATATATATATAGAAATAAGATTGGATCTTAAAAAGATAGTGCCTAGTCCAAAAAAGTAAGAAACTGAATGAGATCTTTAAGGACTTTGGAACTTTAAAATAAATGCCAACAAAATCATGAATCACATTTGTCTGCACTTTACGGTGCTTACAAGGAATAAATACAACAGAACGGTTACTTTGGAAATGAGAATAAAATGGAATAAATTAAGATTAAAACTAGAGAGCCTCATATGGATCGATAATGTTAAATTGCCTCCAGTTGAGGAGTATTACTATTATAATTTATCCTTGTGTGACTGATGAACAAATAAAATAAAATAATAAAATAAAATAAAACAAAACCTAAGTGTGCTGGAAGAACGTAAGTGTTCATAGCTATTGAAGAGGTGTGCCTTGCTTAATCCTTGCCTCTGTTTAAATTTACCACTATGATTGCCATCTGGAGTATAGCTGATCTGGGACACTGCTGTGGGCCAATTCAGGGTTTTCATATGCTTCAAGGTCAGAGACCAGCAAGAGAAATTCCAAGAAAGAAGGAACACAAGCACAATCAAAACAGTTCTGATCTCTGCTTTTGTGCATGTTGTTATGCTACACAAATTTTAGAAACTGTATTTGTTTTCAAGCACCCTGATGTTTTTGCATTTCTCTCCTATTTATTTGGTAAACCATCTTCACGTTTACTAACAACTCATGCTTCTATAGTTTTCTGATTTGCAAATCACTGTGATGAAACATCCTCTTATTTCATCTTCACAACTCAGTTGGAGGCCCTATCACGCTTCTTTTGCCGTTGAGGAAACAAAGGCCCAGAAAGACTAAATAACTTTCAAAATGTCATATGTGGGGAGTGACTGAAGTAGTATTTAAAATCGGGTTTTCTGGGTCCAAACTTTACTCTTAAAATCCAATGCTTCAGGCTGCTTTAACAAAAAGAAACCTTCAGTCATAATTGAATTTCAAGGAAAAAAATTAATGCAATTCTCATAGAGCTTTCTGTTGCTATTTATGCAGAAACTAACTAAGAATTAATTGGTAAAGAGTCAGTAGATATGACAACCAGAGAAAGACAATTTTCTAGTGGAAGTCTGAAAAGCATTGATAAATCATATAATTCCCTGGTCATCCACTACTGTTTGGAAACTATGATACATTTTTATAATAAATTTTGAATTTTGAGGAGAGCTTCAACTTGTCCAAATGCATTAGGCTATGAGTTGCAAATACTCTGCAGTGCCATTTTAGATGCAGTGTCCCCAAAAGAAACATTTATGGGATTAAACTTCTCAAAATCAGAAAATTTTTAGGCATGTATGTAGCTTAATTTTGCAAAATAACAGATATGTGAGAAAATCGATTAAAATGCAACTCATGTGCTGAAGAAAGCAACAAGAATCTACTGCAAAGTGGTCTGTGAGCTTTCTTCACTGTCACCTCTCACCTGAACCACACAGTGTCCACTGTGTCCCAGTGCTCATTTGGTACACAGCAGAGTGATCTCATAAAAAATCAAAAGAGATTAATCAGAGTTATCCTCCATATCCCACATTTGCTGTCAGAATAAGACATGGATAGTGTCTGATCTAGCTCCATACACTTTTTGAACCTTAGTTTACTAACTCCTCCCACCTTCCAGCTCCCTGACCTTCATCTAGAGCAGATAAACCTAGGTCCTTCTACCTCCTCAAACTTACTCTCTCACCAGAGGCCCTGTGCTTATGTGTTTCCGCTGACTGGAAAGTTCTTCAGTCCTTTTCACCACTGTAACTCTTATTTTTTCCTTGGATCTCAGGACTGACATCATTGCCTCAAGTTTTCTGGATCCCCAGTTTATGTCACTTCCCAATGATGTAGGCTCTCAGAGAACCGGATCTCTCTCCTTTGGATTACACATGCAGTTCATAATTATAGATTTATTGATACGATTATTTTCTTAACTTCTGTCGTGTTCTTCCTAGCAAATTCCATAAGAATGTGTTCCTTAGCATGCCATTTTAATTTTTTCTTACCATTTCCTCGCATTGTACCTAGTGCCTTGTTGCTTGTTGTGGGAATTAGTCACTTATTTGGAGTCTTCAGCAAAAAAAAAAAAAAAAGTATACCTTTGTACAGTTTTCTTGTGTGTGGGGAATTCATTTTATGAGCCCACCTGTCACAGTGGCAGAACCCGGAAACTTGCTTTCCCAGCCACCATACCTTGAAGCCATTTGCAAGCATGTGACCTGGGCTCAGCCAGTTGGATGTAAAGCCTCTGTGCAGAATTGCTTTGTGAGCTGGGCAGGTGACGAGGCAGGTGCTGTGCAGAAACCATTCTACTGTGCAAGTGGCAGTGACAGCTAGTGTTCCAGAGGCCCAGTTCAGGAGATTCCAGGAGCTGTCTTTGGTGTCTGGAGTCATTAGTGCAAGCTGTGGTGTTGTGTCTCATTGTAGCCCTAGTGCTGGCACAGTCATGTGTTGTATTTTGGAGGTTTGTTCCTGAAAGAATGGCCTTCAAGATGGCTTCTGGGGCTTTCCCAGAGATTCAGACACTTATGTCTGTTTTCTTGTTTCAACATGCTACAACAGTTTCTTTTGTTTGCCACTAAAAATGTCTGAATAAATGAATAATGGAATCTCTGCTGCCAATAAATATTGGATGTTTGGATGTCTATGCTATTCTCTAAGTTATTGCAAATAGGGACTTAAATTATAGAACTTATCTGAGTGTTGTATAGAGGCTTGTTATGGCTCACTATATTTTAACTGTAGGAAGCTACAAAAATGTTCCCAGATTTATGTAAATATATGCATAGTTTGCATAATCTATTGCTTAGAATCTTCTGACAAGTAGTTGGAAATTCTGTGTGACCAATTTCAGAATAACTCAGCTCTCAATGTTTTCCCTTTGTTGTACATTGCTAAGCTGAAAAAGAATATTAAGTACTTTTGTGTCAAGATTTGTAAGTATAGTTGACCCTGGACAGCATGGGTTTGAACTGCCTGGGTCTACTTAAAGACAAACTTTATTTCGCTTCTGCCAATTCTGAGACAAGACCAACCCCTTCTCTTCCTCCTCTTCAGCCTACTCAATGTGAACATGAGGATGAAGAACTTACGATGCTCCACTTCCACTTAATGAATAGTATATTGTCTCTTCCTTATTATTTTCTTAATAACATTTTCTTCTCTCTAGACATAGGCATGGGCAAGGACTTCATGTCTAAAACACCAAAAGCAATGGCAACAAAAGACAAAATTGACAAATGGGATCTAATTAAACTAAAGATCTTCTGCACAGCAAAAGAAACTACCATCAGAGTGAATAGGAAACCTACAGAATGGGAGAAAATTTTTGCAATCCACTCATCTGACAAAGGGCTAAAATCCAGAATCTACAAAGAACTCAAACAAATTTACAAAAAAAAAAAAAAACAACCCCATCACAAAGTGGGCAAAGGATATGAACAGACACTTCTCTAAAGAGGACATTTATGCAGCCAACAGACACATGAAAAAATGCTTATCATCACTGGCCATCAGAGAAATGCAAATCAAAACCACAATGAGATACCACCTCACACCAGTTAGAATGGCGATCATTAAAAAGTCAGGAAAAAACAGGTGCTGGAGAGGATGTGGAGAAATAGGAACACTTTTACACTGTTGGTGGGACTGTAAACTAGTTCAACCATTGTGGCGATTCCTCAAGGATCTAGAGCTAGAAATACCAGTTGACCCAGCCATCCAATTACTGGGTATATACTCAAAGAATTATAAATCATGCTGCTATAAAGACACATGCACATGTATGTTTATTGTGACACTGTTCACAATAGCAAAGACTTGGAACCAACCCAAATGTCCATCAGTGATAGACTGGATTAAGAAAATGTGTCACATATACACCATGGAATACTATGCAGCCATAAAAAATGATGAGTTCATGTCCTTTGTGGGGACATGGATGAAGCTGGAAACCATAATTCTCGCCAAATTATTGCAAGGACGAAAAACCAAACACCACATGTTATCACTCATAGGTGGGAATTGAACAGTGAGAACACTTGGACACAGGGTGGGGAATATCACACACTGGGGCCTGTCGTGGGGTGGGGGGAGCGGGGAGGGAAAGCATTAGGAGATACACCTAATGTAAATGATGAGTTAATGGGTGCAGCACACCAACATGGCACATGTATACATATGTAACAAACCTGCATGTTGTGCACATGTACCCTAGAACTTAAAGTATAATTAAAAAAAAAAACTAACAATCAAAAAAAAAAATGCAGTATATAATACATGCTACATACAAAATATGTGTCAGTTGACCTACAGCAGGCAATTAGGTATGTTTTTAGGGAAAAGTCAAAAGTTACACGTGGATTTTCGACTGTGCCCATTGGTGCCCTTAACCCCTGCATTGTCCAAGAGTCAACTGTACTTCATCCATTAATTTATGAAGAAAGAAGTTACCTCAAATTAAACAAATAAATTGAAAAACAGATGAACGTATGCTGTGGTTATGTGGATCACACAGAAAAGATTCTGTGAATGTTGGTGTCTTATAAGAAAGCAGTCATAACTACACATTTTTCTGATAGGCGTCCTGGATGACAGGCCTGGAAGAGCTTGAAAAATAATTCAGCTTGCTTTTCATTAAATGTGTTAACTGGGATAACAGGTGTGCTGCCCTAACAGTTTAACTGGCCTTTCCTTAAACTATCTACCATTGAGCCTCATACTGCAGGAGCTTTCAAATGCAAATGCCACCAAGACACAAAAATATGAGCTTGCTAAAAGACAATCAAGAGTGGTAGGGCCCTGAAGAACTGGAGTGTGCATGCTTAAGTTAAAGATATTCTGAATCAAAATTTAAAATGCTGCCCTGGCCAACAGATTCATATGTGTGGTTAGTTGGCCCAAAAGACTATTATAAGTCCAGTTTCTGCTTAGGGGAACATGAGAAACATAGGGAAGTAAATGTCTCAAGTAACTAGCTACCCAGTTAGCCTTGCTGCTGGCTGATTGGAGACTCTGCATTACTGGATATTGTCCTGCTCTTCCCAATTATAAGTACATCTCTCTTATTTAACATTGCATTGAGATGAGGTGATAAAATTGTAAACCATGCGTTAAAGGCACTCTTGTGTTCAGAGGTATCTGTCTTGGAAAGGAGGACAAACATTCTTGGATTCAACCAAAGAGCTCCTTCAGACAGGAAGTGGGGCACTCAGGTTGGCGGAAAAGCCTGTGATCTCTGGACCTTTCCCTCTGGGATCTGGACTTTGAGGAGCTGAGGCCCAAGTGCCAGGGTTTCTATCAGGGAAGCTATCTGAATGTTTAAAAAGCTGAAGAATAATCTGTGTGCTTATCAGTGTTGCAGTAGATGTATATTATTATTGTTATTATTATTATTATTATTAGTGCTATTTTTACCCTTTCCATTTGGTTAGGATGCTTTTGGAGATATCAGAATGTAACTTTAAAAGGCTTACATGATGGTTCAGTAATATCATCAAAGGCCTGTGTTCTTTCCATGTTCCTGCTCTGCCATCCTTGTGTTGCTGGCTAACTTCCTTATGCCTGTAAGTGGACAACAGCAGCTCCAGGTGTCCCATTCTGTCACACTAGAATCAAGAGACATAAAAGGAACTAGCTCTTTCCCCATAAGTTCCTGTCTAATTACAAGTGAACTTCTGCTCATGTTCCATTGGCCAGAATTGGGGCATAAATGTGCCTTCCTGAGCCAATCTTTGGTAAAGTGATAGCATTTCCCTGTGATTGCTCAGTAGTCAAGTTCTACCCCCTAGTGTAGTTTGGGTTCTTCAGGAAGATAATTAAACACAGTTTAGGTTTTAGGATTTTTGTTAGAGCCCTAGGGGTGGTGGATGGAAAAGTAGAATTGGAAGGGAGACCTGTAATGCAGGTTTGACACCCTCAGCCCAAACCTCATGGGAGCTCTGGAATGGAAATGGGTCAGCAGAGTGGGCTCACGTTTGGGCCAAAGTGACAAGGCCTTCCTATTCCCACTGTGACCAGTCATTAAGTGTGGATTGCCCCTGGAAGTGTGTGACCTTGGTGATGTGATTCTCTAAATTGAGGAAACTCTCAAAAGGGCTGACAGCTGAAGGCTGTGTGCTGACAGCAATGCAACAGTTGAAGGACAAACTGTTTCCTTGAAGAATAATCTGGGAGGTGCATCTTCACATCCACCCATCTTCCCTGGACCACATGGAGAAGGATGAATATTAGAGCAAACCTTATGCTCTGCCAGCAAAGGAGGGGGAAGATAGATTTGGAGAGGCAAGCAAGAGTGAGTGCTGCTGGCATGCCAATGGAGGCAATACCCTAGTGGGCTTGTTACCTGGTCCCTGGAGATGCATTATTGACAGTAATTACTGGCAGTTGCTTTTCTGATTTATTCATTGTCTGAGGTTGTGATAACTCCCCACCCTGCCATCATACCTTTATCCAAAGATTCTCTGTAATCATATTCCCAGGGAGCACTGATGTTTCTTTTCTTTTTCCTTCTTTTAAAATTTTACTTTAAGTTCTAGGATACATGTGCAGAACGTGCAGGTTTGTTACATAGGTATACATGTGCCATGGTGGTTTGCTGCACCTATCAACGTGTCATTTTAGGTTTTAAGCATCACATGCATTAGGTATTAGTCCTAATGCTCTCCCTCTCCTTGCCTCCCACCTCTTGACAGGCTCCGTTGTGTGATGTTCCCCTTCCTGTGTCCATGTGTTCTCATTGTTCAACTCCCATTTATGAGTGAGAACATGCGGTGTTTGGTTTTCTGTTACTGTGTTAGTTTGCTAAGAATGATGGCTTCTAGCTTTATCCATGTCTCTGCAAAGGACATGAACTCATTCTTTTTTATGGCTGCATAGTGTTCCATGGTATATATGTGCCAATTTTCTTTATCCAGTCTATCGTTGATGGACATTTGAGTAGGTTCCAAGTTTTTGCTATTGTAAATAGAGAGCACTGATGTTTCTTATGCCCTTTGTTTCCTATCATGGTTTTGAACATTTTTGTGACAGTACTCACTATATGAAAAACCCACAGCTAACATCCTACTGAATGAGAAAAAGTTGAAAGCTTCACCTCTAGGAACAGAAACGAAGCCAGGCATGGTGTCTAATGCTTGTAATTGCAGCACTTCGGGAAGCTGAAATGGAAGGATCACTTGAAGCCAGGAGCCAAGACCAGCCCGGGCAACAAAGTGATGAGACCTCATCTCTACAAAAATATTTTTTTAAAAACTTGGTCTGGCATTGTGACATGCTCCTGTAGTCCCAATTACCTGGGAGGTTGAGGTTGGAGGACCACTTGACCTCAGAATTTGAAGCTTTGTGAGCTATGATCATGCCACTGCACTCCATCCCATATGAGAGACTAAGACCCTGTCTCAAAAAAATAAAAACAAAAAACAAAAACCAAAAAAAACCAGAAAGCAAAAAACAAAACAAAACTGGGAAAAGACAAGGATGCCCACTTTCACGATTCTTACTCAACGTAGTTCTGGAAGTCCTAGTCAGAGTAATTATGAGGGAGAAAAATAAAGGACGTTCAAGTTGGAAAGGAGGATGCCACATCTTCCCTCTTTGCAGATGACATAATCTTATATATAGAAAAACCTAAAGACTCAACCAAAAACTTTTCGAACTGATAAAAGAATTCAGTAAATTTGCAAGATCTAAAATTAACATACAAAAATCAGTAGCATTGCTATACATGAACAACAAAGCAGCTGAAAAATCAAGAAGGAAACCCCATTTACAATAGCTATAAAAAATAAAATATCTATACATAATTTTAAGCAAAGAGGTGAAAACAAATATAAGGAAAACTACAAAACACGGCTGAAAGAAATTGAAGAGGATACAAACAAAAGACATTCCATGTTCATAGATTGGAAGAATTAATATTGTTAAATGGCAATGCTACCCAAAATAATCTATAGATTCAATGCAATCCGTATCAAAATGCCAATGACATTCTTCACAGAAATAGGAAAAAAATCCTCAAATTCATATGGGGCTGGGTGTGGTGACTCATGCCGGAAATCTCAGCACTTTGGGAGGCCAAAGCAAATGGATCATTTGAGTCCAGGAGTTTGAGACCAGCCTGAACAACATGGCAAAACCGTGTCTCTACAAACAATAAAAAAATTAGCTGGGTGCAGTGGTACACACCTGTAATGCTAGCTACTCAGGAGGCTGAGGTGGGAGAATCACATTGAGCCCAGGAGGCAAAGATTGCAGTGAGCCAAAATCATGCCACTGCACTTCAGGCTAGGCTACAGAGTGAGACCCTGTCTCAAAAATAAATAAACAAATAAGTAAGTAAGTAAGTTGTATGGATCCACAAAAGACTCCAAACAGCCAATGTAATCCTAAGCAGAAAGAACAAAGCTTGAGTTATTACACTACCAACCTCAAAACTTACTACAAAGGTGTAGTAATCAAAAGCATGTGATACTGGCACAAAAAGAGATATGTAGACCAATGGGGCAGGGTAGAAAACCCAGAAATTAATTTATATATCTACAGCCAACTGACTTTTTAAAAAGGTGTCAAGAACACTCACTGGGGAAAGGACAGCTGTGAATAAATGCAGCTGCAAAAACTGGATATCCATACACAGAAGAATAAACCTAGACTCCTACCTCTTACCCTATACAAAATTCAATTCAATATGGATCAAAGACCTAACCGTAAGACCTGAAACTATAAAACTACTAGAAGAAAACATGCAAAACGCTTTAGGACATTGTTCTGGAAAAAGATTTTAGGAATCAGATCTCAAAAGCACAGACAACAAAATAAAAAACAAATGAGATAATATCAAACTAAAAACCTTCTTCACAACAAAGGAAACAGAGTGAAAAGACAACCCACATAATGGTAGAAAATATTTTAAACTACCCTTCCAGCAGCAAATTAAGATCCAGAATATACAAATAATCAAAACATCTCAACAGCAAAAAATAAAACAATCCAATTAAAAAATAGTCAAATGACTTGCATAGACATTTACTAGAAGAACACTTACAAATGGCTAACAAATATGGAAAAAAATGCTCATGACTAATCATCAGGGAAAATGCAAATCAAAACCAAAATGAGGTATCATCTCACCCCAGTTAGGATGGTTGTTATAGAAAAGACAAAACAGATTGAGCATGATGGCTCATGCCTGTAATCCCAGCACTTTGGGAGGCTGAGGTGGGCAGATCACTTGAGTTCAGGAGTTCGAGACCAGCCTTGCCAACATGGTGAAACCCTGTCTCTACTGAAAATACAAAAATTAGCCAGGTTGGTGGTATGTGCCTGTAATCCTAGTTACCTGGAAGGCTGAGTCAGGAGAACTGCTTGAACCCTGGAGGCAGACATTGCCATGAGCCGAGATTGGGCAACCACAGTCCAGCCTGGGTGACAGAGCGAGACTCAGTCTCAAAAACAAAAAACAAAAAACAAACAAACAAAAAAAACTCCAGATGTTAGTGAGGATGAGGAAAAAAGGGAACTTTTACACAATCGTTTGTGGGAATGTAAACTAGTACAACCACTCCAGATAATAATATGGACGTTCCTCAAAAAACTGCAAATGGAACCACCATATGATCCAGCAATTGCACTACTGGGATTTATCCAAAGGAAAGGAAATCAGTATATTGAAGAGACATCTGCACCTCTATGTTTATTGCAGTACTGTTCACAATAGACATGAAATCACCTTAGTTATTCAACAAATAATACAGAAAACATGGCATGTATATACAATGGGATATTATTCAGTCATAGAAAAATAATCCAATTCTGTCCTTTTAACAACATGAATGAAACTGGAGGTAAACAACACATTTTCTCATTCATATGTGCAAGTTAGAAAATGTTGATCTCATAGAAGTAAAAAGTAGAACAGAGGATACCAGAGTCAGGGAAGGGTACAGGGCAGGGAGGGTGATATCATTTGGCTCTGTGCCCCCACCAAAATCTCATTATCTCCAATTATAATCCCCACAATTAAAGATGATGGGACCTGGAGGGAGGTCATTGGATCATGGGGGTGGTTTCCTCCATGCTGTTCTTGTGATAGTGAGGAAATTTTCCAGAGATCTGATGGTTTAAAAGTGGCATTTTCCCCTGTGTACCCTCTCTCTCTCTCCTGCCACCAGGTAAGACATGCCTTGGTTCCCCTTTGCTTTCCTCCATGATTGTAACTTTCCTGAGGCCTCCCCAGCCATGGGGAACTATGAGTCAAACCTCTTTTGTTTACAAATTACTGTGTCTCAGGTATTATCTTTATAGCAGTGTGAGAATGGACTAATACAGAGAATTGGTACCAGAAGTGGGGTATAGCTACAAAGACAACCTGAAAATGTGGAAGCGACTTTGGAACTGGGTAACAGGCAGTGGTCAGAACAGTTTGAAAGGCTCAGGAGAAGACAGGAAGATGTGGGAAAGTGTGAAACTTCCTAGGGACTTGTTGAATGATTTTGACCAAAATGCTCATAGTTATATGGACAATAAAGTCCAGGCTGAGGTGGTCTCAGATGGAGAGGAGGAACTTATCGGGAACCAGAGTAAAGGTCACTTATGCTGTGCATTAGCAAAGAGACTGGTGGCATTTTGCCTCTGCCCTAGAAATTTGTGGAACTTTGAACTTGAGAGAGATGGTTTAGGCTATCTGGCAGAAGAAATTTCTAAGCAGCAGAGCATTCAAGAGCTGACCTGGCTTATTCTGAAAGTGTTCAGTTGTATGCAATCACACAGAGGTGGTTTGGAATTGGAACTTATTTTTAAAAGGGAAGCAGAGTGTACAGGTTTGGAAAATTTGCAACCTGATCATGTGTTAGAAAAAAAAAATTTTTTTTCTGGGGAAGAATTCAAGCTGGCTGCAGAAATTTGCATAAGTGACAAGGAACTGAATGTTAATAGCCAAGTTAATGAGGAAAATGTCTCCAGGGAATGTCAGAGACCTTCACAGTAGCCTCTTCCATTACAGGCATGGAGTTATAGGAGGGAAAAATGGCTCAATTGGGCCCAGGGCCCTGCTGCTCTGTGCAGCCTTGGGACTTGGTGCCCTGCATCCCAGCTGCTCCAGCTTCAGCCACGGCTAAAAGAGGCCAAGGAACAACTTGGGTCACTGCTTCAGAGGGTGCAAGCCCCAAGCCTTGGTGGTTTCCATGTGGTGTTTGGCCTGCAGGTGCACAGAAAACAGCAGTTGAGCTTTGGGAGTCTCTGCCTAGATTTCAGAGGATGTATGGAAACACCTGGATATCCAGGCAGAAGTCTGCTGCAGGGGCAGGGTCCTAATGGAGAACTTCTGCTAGGGCAGTGTGAAAGGAAAATGTGGGGTTGGAGCCCATGCACAGGGTCCCCAGCGGGGCATCACCTAGTGGAGCTGTGAGAAAGGGCTACCGTCCTCCAGATCCCAGAATAGTAGATCCACTGAAAGCTTGTACTGTGTGCCTGGAAAAGCTTCAGGCACTCAAGGTCAGCCCATGAAAGCATGAGCTGTACCCTGCAGAGCCACAGAGGGGAGCTGCTCAAGCCCTTGGGAGCCCATCAGGGCATCAGTGTGCTCTGGATGTGAGATGTGGGGTCAAAGGAAATATTTTGGGGCTTTAAGGTTTAATGACTGCCCTGTTGGACGTTGGACTTGTATGGGGCCTTTGGCTCCTTTGCTTTGGCCAATTTCTCCTATTTGGAATGGGAACAAATACTCAATGCCTGTGGCCTTATTGCATCTTGGAAGTAACTAACTTGCTTTTGATTTTTTAGGCTTATAGGTGGAAGGGTCTTGCCTTGTCTCAGATGAGACTTTGGACTTGGACTTTTGGGTTAATGCTGGAATGTGTTAAGACTTTGGGGATACTGTTGGGAAGACATGATTGGTTTTGAAATGTGAAAAGGACATGAGTTTTGGGAGTCGCCAGGGGTAGAATGATATAGTTTGGCTCCGTGTCCACACCCAAATCTGATACTGAATTTTAATTCCCTTGCGTTGAGGGAGGGACCTGGTGGGAGGTGATTGGGTCATTGGGGCAGTTTCCCTCATTCTGTTCTCATGATAGTGAGGGAGTTCTCTGGAGAATGATGATTTAAAAGTGGCAGTTTCCCCTGTGCTCTCTCCTTCTCCTGCCACCATGTAACACATGCCTTGCTTCCCCTTTGCCTTTCACCATGATTGTAAGCTTCCTGAGGCCTCCCTGCCATACAGAACTGTAAGTCAATTAAACCCTCTTTTGTTTATAAATTACCTAGTCTCAGGTATTATCTTTATAGCAATATGAGAATGGACTAATACAGAGGGATAGGGCAAGACTTGTTGAAGGATAGAAAATTACAGCTAGATAGGAAGAATAAGTTCTAGTGTTCTATACTACTTTAGGATGACTATAGTCAACAATAATATATACTGATAATTACCCTGATCTGATCATGAACATTATATGTACAGAAACATCACTATGTACCCCATGAATGTGTACAATTATTATTTGTCAAAATACATAATTCTAAAATTTAAAAAGTTTTATTGTTCCACAAATATAATTTAAAATGATTGAATACACAATTATATATATATATATATATGCATGATCTTATAGGTTTGTCATCTTATGGATTTGCCAACAAGCTCATTAACCTTTTTTCTAGTAACCAGACCTCGATTTTTTTCTCCCATTCTTATCTGTAGAATTTTCATGAAGCTCAGAAATAGAACATAGGTTCTAAGCTGATCAGAGTATCGAATTGCTCTGGCAGCTGTATTTGGCTCAGAGACAGGCATATGATCCAATTAAAGTAAATAAGATAAATGATTCTTTTGCTGGAGAAATTTGTTCTTTGTCTCTGAACTCTAAATTAAGGAATGCATGTGCAAGAGTTTCTGCTGCCAGCTGCTCTGCCCTGATGTCTGAGGTTGAAGGCCGTGTGGTAGAACACAAAGTGAGAAGATAGACAGAGCTGAATGTTATTATTGTTTGAGTCCTGAATCCAGTGACACCTGACTTTGAAGTCAGGACCTTGCTCCTGGACCTACAGTTGTAAGTGTGAGCAATCCCTTTTAGATTAAGCCAAAAGTAGTTTCTTGTTGCCTACAACCAAAAGAATCTCAAGTGATGGAATACTATTAACAGTTTATTTTCAAGCCTGGTGTGAGTAATGTTCTTTACCTGACAGTTGTAAAGACCTTAGTCTTCTTTCGTTTGTCTTTTTGGTAGACCCCAAGTAGAAGTCTTGCGTGTGCCTCTGCCTCTATCTGCTCTAGCCTCTGCTTCTGTCATCTCTCCAGGACATTGTTAAAATATGTCCTATTACTGTCACCTGCAGTGTCCTCTGTGTCACCAGCACTCTGCTCTGCTTATCACTTTACTAACATTGACTCACTATTGACCTCTCAAGCTCCTTGTGGACTCTTCTTTCTACACCAGCACTACAAGCTCTTTGCCATCTTTCCTATGAATGAAACTTACATGCTCATTCCTTTATCTGGAGAATAAGAAATGCGTTTTCACTATTGCGTCCTGCTCTTTACTTTTAGTGGTGGTAGGAAAATCTATTGCAGTGTCTTAATTCATTAGTGATGTCATTTCTATAGGCTTACCCACCATCTCCACACAGAAGGCTGGTTTGGATAAATTGAAGTTCAGCCTATAACTCTATGAGAGTCTTTCTTCCCTTTCAACACACAAGACTTGAAGCTAAGTCCGGACTACTCACCAGGGATGCCGGTGGGTAAGAGTAGACCTGTTAGTAAGTGAACCAGTTGACCACTCTGAAATCTCTCCATCTCAGCAAGATTTTCTTGTTCTCTGCTTCTTTCAGTGTAGGCACTATGGGCAGTATTTCTTAGAAGTGCTTACAGAATCAACCTGATGATAATCTGAGAGCACAGTGTTATCACTCACAGGGCTTTATTAAGCATTGTCCACACCAATGTGAGGAGTGGCAACTTGAGCAATCTAATGGGAAAACAATTACATAGTGGTAGAAGCCATCAGGAATTTTCTCCCTGCACAATACATTTCTAAGTGACTTTTTTTATCTTCTCATGAGAACATTTAGTCTATAAAAAGTATCCATATGAAAGGACTATTGATGCTTGTCCTTACTCCTTTTGTTCTGGTAATAGAGAGTCACAAAAATTGCTATGTAGCCTTCTTTCCCAATGTGAACTGTCCAAAAAAAAAAAAAAAAAAAAAAAAGAAAAAAAAAGAAAAAAAAAGGAAAAAAAGGTGAAGGGTAGGTAGCCACTATAGGCTCAGGGTAAAAGAGGAAAAGGGTCATACCACTGATAGAGCATTGTCTTTATCTCCGTCAGTGGAACATCAACATCATGCATCATCAAAATACTAGGATCAGCCTCGTGCACCATGATAAATTGCTGTCAGTCCTCAAATCATGGGAGAAAAGAGGCTTTGCTTGTCCTAAGGGTCTTCTTTTCCATAATGGTCATAAAACAACTGCTAACTTTTTACTAACCTCTGTCCCCTTCAAGATGTAGGACTGAGAATTTTTTTTGTTTTGAATCATGATAAAATATGACAACTTCTAGTTTCTCAACTGCTGTGTCATTTATGATGTCTCACATTTTCCAATTTCTGGTCTTTTGTCATGATGAAGCTGACACAGAAGCCATATTGAAGCTAATGCTTTCCTTCTGAAAGCAGAAACAGTAAATTGCAAATGGCTAGGAGTTTGACTGTTTTTTAAAATAATTTCTTTCTTCTGTTTCAAGAAAAAATGATATTGATTATAATTTGTGCTTACTGAAACATCTTTATTCTTTTACAAGAGAAAATCTGACGTTTGACTTTTTATCACTAAAGTTTTGCCACAATGGCAGAGATGTTGAATGAAAGGTTGTAATTTCCAAATTTAAATAATTTTTTAACCTTCTTTTTCTCATGTATGGGTTTTCATAGCGTGATGATTTTTTTTCTTTTTGATGTGTCAACTTTGCTAAGCTACATTCCCAGTTATTCAGTAAAACACTATTCTAGGTGTTGCTGTAAAAGGAATTTTCATATGAAACTGAAATCCTTAATCAGTTGACTTTAAATATGGGAGATGGGAGACTATCCTCGATAATCTAGGGACTGATTAAATCAGTTGAACAGCCTTGAGAGCAGGGCTGGAGGGGTGAGACACACACACACACACACACACACACACACACACACACACACACACACAGACAGAGAGAGAGAGAGAGAGAGAGAGAGATTCTGCTGTGGACAGCAGCTTCAGCCCCTGCCTGTGGGTTCCAGTCTGCCTGTGATCTTCCCTTCGTGACAGCCTGCCCTACAGATTTCACATTTGTTTAGCCAGCCTCCACAATTGTGTAATTCAATTTCTTGTAATATCTATCTATCTATCTATCTATCTATCTATCTATCTATCTATCTATCTATCATCTATCTATCTATCTATATCTATGATCATCCTCTTCTCCTACAAGTTACGCTTCTCTAGTAGAACCCTAATTGTTAGAAAATTTGGTACCTGGAAGTGGGATGCTGTTGTAACAAATACTTAAAAATGTGGAAGTGGCTTTATGATCATGTAGTTGGTGAAGGCTGAAAATTTTGAGGAACATGACAGAAAAAGCCTAGATTAAGTCTGCTATAGACAAGAAATCAAATTTAGGCCTTGGAGTTCAGTAAATCCTTTACCTTTTCTGAATTAAAAAAATCTAGTGTATCTATTTTCATTTGTATCTTAAAATGCTACTGGTGAGTCTATACATGTGTACTAAAAGCCATAAAATAAGGGCATTAGTTGTCAATTTGTTCTATGAATAAATAACCCAAAGGAGCTGAAGTGAAAAACAGTATTAGCTTTATTTATTTATTATTGTTAAAGCTATTTACCAATAGTTTTATTTATTTAATATTCTGTGGAGTCTTCTTGGACCCACAGAGCAATTCTTTTAGGGCACTTACTTTTATTTTTTTATTTATTTATTTTTAACTGTATTTTCTGGGTTTATTCCCCCTTGTTCCAAGCTCTAAGCCTCAGCTTACTCCACTTCCATAGCCTGCACAGTTTCCTCCACTAGCTTCAGGGTTAGTGGCTTCACGGTCTGGGTCAGGACAGCTGTGGCTCCAGGCACAAAGTGGTAGCGGCCAGACCTCTTCACGGGCTCTGTGGGTGAGCTCACTGAGGGCACTTACTTTTAAACTCATATAATCTCAGGGTTGGAAGAGATATCATAGATTATTCTCAAGTTCCACTTTGAAGCCTGGCAAATGGCACCCCCAAATATCTTCCCTACAAATGGCACCCCCAAGGAATGATTGCAAAGCCTGTCCTTAAAGACTTGCACTTGTGGAGACCGTCAGACAGAAGCAAGGCACTAACTGTTGTGAAGGTTGTTCCTCACTTACAGATTTGGGAACAGAGGTACAGAAAGATGACTTAGCTTGTTCACCATCTCCTAACCAATTAATAGCAATATTTGCCCTTTTGGCTCCTAGTTTAGGGCTGTTTCCACACACGCTATCTCGTGAGTAACACACTTATCCCTAAGGTAGACTGGGTGAGTCTTTCTAGGTGTGCAAGGGTAAGCAGGATACTTATGGTGGACCTGAAACTTTTTGTTTTTAACTTTTTGTTTTGAATAATTTCAAACTACAGAGAGTTGCAAGGGTATACCAAGAACTCTCATATTTTCTTTACCAAGATTCACAAATTTTTACTATTTTGCCACAATTGTTTTAGCTCTCTTTCACTTTAAATACATATATAATACTTGTTTCTGAACCATTTGAGAGTTGGTTACATTCAGCATGTACTTTTACCCCTTGATATTTTGGTGCATGTTTCCTAAGAATAAGGATATTTCCTTATATAACAACAGAATACCATCAAATCCAGGAAATTAAACACTAACACAATCCTTTAATCTATGCCAACTGTCACAATAATATCCCTTATGACATCTTCCACTCCTACCATACAGGATTCAGTTTCGAAGCATATATTGTATGCAATTACTGTGTCTTTTTAGTTTCTGTCAATCTGAAATAGTTTTTCTGTCTTTGCCATTCATAACCTTAATATTCTTGAGTACAGGCCAGTTATTTATATTTTTGATTATATTGGATTTGACTGATGTTTCTTCAAGATTGAATTGAAGCTACTCATTTTTGGCTCAAATACTACATAAGTGATCTTATGTCTTTCTCAGAGTAACACATCTGAAAGGACACCATGTCCAATTGTACCTTATCAATAATGTTAATTTTGATCATTTGGATAAGGTGCTGTTTTCTCCACTGTATAGTTTTTTACTTTATAATTCACCAGATTCTTCCTTTATCTCTATTGCCCCAGATTTAGTATCCATTGAATAGTTTTGCCTAAGTCAATTTTTATCATAATAGTTGCATGTGGTTTTATGCTGGTTTTCTAATTGTACTTTCTAGATTTATTAGCCAGCATTCTACAGTTAGAAAGATCTATCTGTGATGGTTAATTTTAGGTGTCAACTTGACTGGATTAAAGAATACCTAGAGGACTGGTAAAACACTATTTCTTGGTGTGCTGTGAAGGTGTTTTTGGAGATTGGCATATGAATTGGTGGACTGAGTGGGGAAGATCCACCCTCGATGTGGGTGGGCACCATCCAATCAGCTGGGGACTAGGATGGAAAAAAATGCAGAAGAACGGTGAATTCTCTCTTTCTTCTGGAGCAGGACACTTTTCTTCCCCTGCCCTTGGACATCAGAACTCCAGGCTATTCAGTCTTTGGACTTTGGGACTCCTGGAGCTCTTAGTCCTCGGCTTCAGACTGAGATTTACACCATTAATTTCCTTGATTCTCAGGCCTTTGTGCTTGGACTGAACCATGCTACCAACCTCCCTGTTTCTTCAGCTTGCAGGTGACCTATTGTGGTACTTCTCAGCCTCTGTAATCATGTGAACCAATTCCCTAAAAAAGCCTCTCTTACTTATCTATCTGTCTGTATCCTATTGGTTCTGTCTCTCTGGAGAATCCTATTTATTATCAGTATGGACTCATGTATTATTTTATTCAGTGGGTTATAATGTGTTATAGTTGTTATTTATTTTGGTTGCTCAAATTGTCTCTGGCTTGGCCAGAGGGAACCCCTTCATGGTGCTTCATGTGTCCTTTTGCCGTGTCTTCATTATTATTATTATTATTTTTAAAATTATCGTTATTATTTTGTTTTATTTTTAGCAGCTCCTTGCTTTCTGGCAGAAAATGCTTCAGGTTCATCTTGTGTGCATTTTCTGCTCCAATCTTGGAATCTGCCATTTCACCTGTAAGTCCTTTTAATAGAGAATGACATTTAAGGATCTAGGTATGAGGTATATTCATTGCTTCTGGGGTGTAATTACTTCTGGACTTCTCAGCCCTTTCAGTGGACAGAGCTGGGGGAAAAAATTAAGTGAGTTCCCTTGAAGCCAAATATTAAGTCTCATTTTTGGACCTGGCTACTTTCAGGCTTTTTAAGCTTGTCTTAGGCTTGATGACACTTTTTTTTTAATTCAGTCACACAGACCCCCAATGTGACTGATAGCATTTTCTTGCATATTTCTACTTCCTCATCCATCAGCATTTCATTGCCCAGGGCTTTCTCAGCTTTTCAGGATCTAGTGAAAGCTTCAAATTCTATCTTCAGAGTAGATCCTCAAAGACTCACATAGTTTCTCTGACAGGTTTCTTAAAGTCCGGACACGTGCTGCCTATTACCTTTGCATTTGTTTATTCTCTAAGATCACATACATGGTGGTGGTGTTCACCTGAAAAATATCTAACTATGAGCTTAGCAGAGGAAGGAACATGATAAGTCCTGATCTGTGAAGTTTGACATACTTGAGGAAGAGAAGGGAGTCTAGAGTAGAAGAATAAGTCATTGAATGCTCTTTCCTAATTAAGTGACCCAGAAATGCCATTATTCCCAATTTCCTTTCTGGCACTGGAGAAAGGAAGAGGACTGAATGTGACTGAGTTGGGAAAATTGCACAGTAGCAAATGGCTGAGCTGGGAAACAACACACTTTGTAGTCTTTTCCCAGTTTATTTAGCTAAGCTGTCTAGAATTAAGACCCATGACCTCTGGGTATTGTAATAAGTTGGAGCTATAAACCAAACTATCTTTCTGTCCTCAATCTTACAGGCACCTGTTTGGACCCATTTAAGCAAGAGCATCAAATACAACTCAGGGGAAATAGAGCCTGGAGAGCACTACAACTATTTGGGGCCACAAATTAAGAGCCTATTATTATGGATGGCAAGATAAAATGGGCTGCCTCAGGAGGTAAACAATTCTCTAGACGTGCTTCATGCTTCGAGTGGATTGAATGGGCACATGGGGGTTATAAATGTGAGTTGGGCATTGGTTGAATGTGGGTAACATTAGATGGCTAAGTTGCATTTAAGGTTCTTTGCAGGTCTGAGATAATGTAGGGCTACTTCTCCATGTTGTATGTATACATAGATAATTTTCACCCTCACTTGCACTTATTTTCTTTCTTTAATGAAAATAGATGGAAGAAACTGATTGTTTCTCCCACTCAACCCTGGTTGCAGTTGAACCCTGCAGAACATCATTTTTTTCCTGGTGGGATATGATCTCTTTTATCAGGAAAAAAATTATGAGTACTTGATAATAGCATCAAAAGATGTACAGTTATCAAACTGTTTATACCCAAAGAGAGTTTAAAATGAATTTTATTTTTAAAATTTATAAATTATAATTATGATTTGATGAGAGTAAAGATCAGGGGTTTGTTCAACAGGAACCAAAAACCAGTTTCTAGTAAGGATATATATATATGTATGTTCCAAGGGAGATATATATATATATTTATATATATATCTAGATATATCTAGATATATATTTATATATATATATCTATATATATATTTATATATAGATATATGTATTTATATATATATCTAGATATATCTAGATATATATATATTTATGTATATCTCCCTTGGAACCAATTTCCACAGTATTGCCGTGACTACATAAACAATGATTTTTTTAATAGTTATTTATTTCCAAAGACAAAGTTTTATCTTAGGAAGTTAGCTATGCATGTCAAATGCAGTTTCTAAGATTTCATAGTACATTTCTAACTCATTGTATAACACATCAGAATTTCTACAGAAGCATGATTTCCTTAAGGACAGAGATCCTGTAATTTTAGTAGGCACTCAATAAATAAATTTGATGTATTTTTATTTGTGAAAGAAAATGTAAGGTTTGAAAATAGAGAAGCAATTCTTGTTTCTCCGAACTTCAGATGAGATGGCAGAGAATGGATTATTTCTGTAGAAATAAAGCTCCTAAGCCCTCATCAAGCCTTCATGGGTGGCAATGACAGGTACAACTTCTCCCAGGTTCCGGAGACAGGTGTGTAGCTGAACATGACAGGAGAGGTTTTTCTCAGACAAATGCAGGAATACCAGAGACTCTTGTCAATTTTTGAAAATTAATTCCATTATTTGGAAAGACAGAACCACATCAGTTTAGTCATTTTGTGGAATTTGCAGGAGGCCTAGGTGGAGCTGCATTTCTTTTTTGGTCTCAGAGATACACAATATAGCTCTCTAAAATACTTGGCTTCCTGCTAAGGCAGATGATAGTCAACAGTCCAGGAGGCATTGATGTGGAGAAAAACCCTTGTATTTAATCTGCAAAGCGGAAGTTGGAATGTGATGATGTTCAAGGGAAAGCTTCAGGTGAAAATGCGTGTCTTCTAGAAAAAGAAAATTACGATTATCCTCTGCACAATTAAAGGTAGTTTCTGTCAAAACTACAAGCTACTACAAACTTGTACTATTGGGCAAGGACTCTATAAAGACCCCAAATGATCATATGGAACTTGAAAATGTACACTTGCATGTGATCTGATTATAAATTAAAAAGGAAAGGATACATTAATCCTTTTTTTTGTTTGTTTTTTGAGACAGAGTCTCACTCTGTTGCCTAGGCCGGAGTGCAGTCATGTGATCTTGGCTCACTGCAACCTCTGCTTCCTGGGTTCAAGTGATTCTTGTCCCTCAGCCTCCTGAGTAGCTGGGATTACAGGCGTGCACCATCATGCCCAGCTAATTTTTGTATTTTTAGTAGAGACAGGGTTTTGCCATATTGCCCAGGCTGGTCTCGAACTCCTGATCTTAAGTGATCGCCCGCCTTGGCCTTCCAAAGTGTTGGGATTACAGGTGTGCCACCGCACCTGGCCAATACTTATAGGAATTCTGCTCATTGGAGACAGTGGAACAATGGATTTGTGAATGTATTAAAAGGTTGCAATGGATATATGCTATTTTTGCTTGCTGAGCATTTATCCTCACTCGATGAGAAAAAGTACATGGGTTTTCCTTTGGGGTAACGAATTCCATAGTCTCTGGCCAAGTGTCCAGATGGGGCTCTATAGCATGAAGAATGTGACAATGATTCCCAAGGATATCATGTTTGTTTCAGGAAAAGGGATCTGACCGAAGTGGGCCAATCAAAGTCAATTATCTGAGTCTTAAGGACGCTTTCTATAAGAGATGCTCTTTATTTTCTGCTGGACTTGAACATGGAAGGCCTGGACTGACTATCTTACCTCTTTATAGAGCCTGAGAATAAGCCATTATGTCAGAGAACAAGGCAGAGAGAAAGAAAGAGCCTGGTTTTGCTGATCTAGTTTAAACCCTGGGCTCAAACCATCTGTATATATATATATGGTTTTAAAATTCATATAAATAAATATATATTCTCATATATACATATATATTCATTTATGTGAATTTTTAATCTGTGTGATCAATACATTCCTTTATTTGCCAAAATAGCATGAATAAGGTACATATATTATACAACAAAAGGTATTTAACTAATATGATGATTGAATTAAAGGTGGCTCCTATCCTATGACCTCTTTAAGACAATGTAGTGTTTCTATGAAAATATAAAAGAAAAATTGCTCATCAGGTTACCATGACTCAGAAACTGAAAAGCTCACACAAGTAAACAATTATATTGAATGCTGGTGCAAAACAAGTTTAATAAAATGTAATGTTTTTTTTTTCTCAATTCAACATGAGGGAAACATTATTTCTTACCGTTTTAGAGATCTCCGTTTCTTTTGTTTGTAATTCTTATTCTAAGATCCTTTGCAAAATAATTGTCTATACTGTAGTTTAATTTCCTTAAAACTGTGGAAGGTTAAATAATTGTCTGGAGGCAACAGGATCTCATGGTGTCTTTTTCTGGGCTTACAGCTTTACTTGGAGCACATCCTGTATATGTTCCTAAAAAAAAGTATGTGGGAAATAATTTTTTGGGAAGAATCTAAAAATGTTTAGAGCCTACCCTCACACTTTAAGTTAGCTCGATATAGAATTCTAGTTTGAAAATACTTTTCTTTCATAATTTTGGAGACATTACTCCATTATTTTCCAGCTTTTAGTCATGCTGCTGAGAAATACAGTGTCATTCTTACATCTCACCCTTGACTTATGCCCTGTCGCCCCCCTCCCTCACCATTCATGGACATTCTCTTAATCCCCTGTCTTCAACACAGCACCATTGTCTCACTCTGCTGAGCTTAGTATCCTTGAGTTCCAAGTCTTTCTGGACTCAATTTCTCTAGAGATTAAATTTTCTCTTCCCTTGAAGTGATGGGTAAGGGGAAGGAGAACTCACCTGGCACAAGGTAGAAGAGGTATCTAGTATCTAATAAATCCTTATACAGTCCCATCCTCTGCCTCCCAAAATGCCCGTGCTTCCAATTCCTGAGCTCTTTCCAGGGTTCTAAAGATTTTCTCATTCGGATGCTAATCAATTTCCTTCTGTCTAGGTTTCAGCTTTTTTTAATGCATTGAGTCATTTACCACTTCTCAATTCATTCCCATCTTCTAAAGTTTTATGGAAATATCTTGCTTGCTATTGTCTCCTTTCCTATTTTCATTGTCCTTTAAGGTTTATAATGTTTTTTATTCCTTTATGTTATGCTAAAGGTGTTTCAGGAAATAAATGTATGTAGTCAAACCATTTCAAGTGGAACTTCTAATTGTCAATTAAAAATAAAATTACTTTATGCATCTATTCATTCTTTACAAATTTCATTAAGGATATAGACCATGGCTGACATCTATTGCATCTTTAGTTTTCCTAACACTGAACTTTGCATTGTAAACTCAATAGTGTTTATCGATGATATATGTTTGTTTATTTTTTGTGGAGGTGCATATCTCGTTAGACGATAGATTTCATTTTACAAATCCAGAACCTTATGCTGTTACTTATTATATTCCTTTCAAATACCTAATCTGAGTAAGGGACAGAGTCAGGGTGTGTGTGTATGTGTTTGTGTGCATGCATGTACCTGATCTAGAAATACAAGATACTTACTGCTCACCTATAAGTGACTCATTATCAACGTGGGGAGTGAGAACTTCTATTCTTAGGATGTCAAAAACAACATAATAATTAGATAGCAATAGGATACAAATAAAGTGCTGTTATAAGGTTGAGTTATTTGCCAAACAAGACATAAGTGTTTGTGCTCAGAAGCTGGGCAGATCTTCCTCTGAATGAGTAGAATAGAAAACTTTCATAATAGGATTAGATTTAGTGAAGCCTTGATGTATAGACTTAAAATTATTTAATTTTTAGACTGATGATCCAAAGACTGCCATGTACTCATGAAATCTAATTTCCTAATCCACTTATTTCTTATCCTTGGCACACAGCTAGACTATATATCTCAGCCACCCTTGCAGTTAGGTGGGGCCATGAAGTATTGGTAGAACATCCCGCCATCCCTGTCCTATTTATTAGAAAACCTCTCAGGTGATATTATATGTTCTCTTTCTTCCCTAGCCTATGGTCAGTCCTTGCACTCTTGTTCCTGTCCAAATTGACATATGGCTATAAATCTTCATGTGCCACTCTCTTTTCTAACTAGAATTGTGGTTTCTGCCATCTCCTGACTTCCTCACCTAATGCCCCTAGGTTATGGCCTGACACAAATTGTACTGGAGGTGATAGCAAAGGATTCAGCCAAGCCAGTAGGCACTCTGCGTGTGGGGCTGAAGCTGGAGATGGAAAGTGAGTTCTACTCTGTACATTTTTCTGGAGTTTGAATTCCTGAACTGGCTGACATATAAAGGATGGTCTACACTGGTTTGGCATGTTTGATTTGATTGTAGTGAAATATTTGTTCCCTGAGCCAATCAATAACTGTCCTACAGGAGGAAATCTCCTTTTTTTCTGCAAATCTTCTTTCTTTCTTTTTTCTTTTAAATTTGTTTCTATGTTTTTAATGTAACATTTACATATTAAATGTACACGTCAAAATGCTGGGTTTACCACACATGTGGAACAATGCCAAACTGTAGAAATGACTTGGCTGTAGGGGTTAATTCTCTTGATAAGGTCGACCGGCCGGGTGTGGTGACTCATGCCTGTAATCCCAGCACTTTGGGAGGTCGAGGCAGGTGGATCTCCTGAGGTCAGGAGTTTGAGACCAGCCTGGCCAACATGGTGAAACCCTGTCTCCACTAAAAATATAAAAAAAAAATTAGCTAGGCAGGATGTCAGGCGCCTGTAATCCCAGCTACTCGGGAGGCTGAGGCAGGAGAATCGCTTGAACCCAGGAGGTGGAGGTTGCAGGGAGCCGAGATCGCGCCATTGCACTCCAACCTGGGCAATAAGAATGAAACGCTGTCTCAACAAAAAACAAAACAAAACAAAACAAAACAAAAACAACTGACCATGCTTTGTGAACATCTGGCAACCTGAGGCAATGGTGAGGCTCTTATGAATTCAGGCAGTTGTAAAGTAAACCTGGTGTGCGTGAAGGGAGTAGACTACTTAGTGCAATAAACCTTAAAGCACAGGCAATTGTGCACCACACAGCCTCTACCTGCCCAATGCGGGTATTTGGTGATGAGAGCATGAGGAGAATAACAGGATTGAATTAGGTTCTTCTACATAACCTGCTCTATTTTAGCATGTCAACTGTGTGTAACTCTTAATTCATTAGCTGTTTTCATATTGATTAGCTCCTGCATATTAAGTCTTCTTTCCCCCAATCATGACTCAAAGTTTAACCACTCTTCTCAATTTGTGACATTAAGAAGAATCATATCATGAATTGCATTTTCAATCAACTATGCACAGATTGCCTTCAATGACAGGCAAACCCAAGGGCTGTAGTTAAAGCTGCAGAAAAAATCCAAAGACCTTTTGCATATTGCATAAGCACATATGGGATTCTCTGCTTTAGCATCCTATGAGAATAAGGCTGATCAGATTGTTCTGAAGGAAACAAATTATAGAAAAGCTTTTGCCAGAATCTATTGAAATCATTTTCTGTTAGCCAGGGACTATTTTTTATTCCAGACCATTGTAATTAATTCCATATTCAAAGCCTGTTTTCTACAGGCAGAAAGATATGCTTCTTTCTCATTTTTAAAGGGTGAAAGGTGGGAAAGTTTCTTAATTTATTTTCTTGGAGAAAACAATATATAGCAAGGCAGCATTATAATCTCTTTTAAGGATTTATTGAAATGTCGAACTCTGGGGGACTGGAGCTGTACGAGGAAAATAAATAAACAGCAGATTAGCATTTAGACAATATTCTTTTATTGCTTGACTATAGGAAATAATGCCGAATAAAATTAATTTGGAATTTGGCAGGAATTTAAATAGTAGAGGTAAAACATGCAAATAATTGAGTACATCTGAGTCTTGTAGGAACATTTATTGGAATAAATTAAGGAATACCATGATGACAAAGGTTCTTTTGGATGCCCTAAATACAGTCATGCCTTGTTTAATGATAGGGTTACATTCTGAGAAATGCATCATCAGGCAGTTTCCTCATTGTACAAACATCATAGAGCACACTTTCACTAACCTAGATGGTATAGCCTACTACAGACCTATGCTATATGATGTAGCTTATTGTTCCTGGCTATAACACAGTCATTAGCATTTGTGTGTCAAAACATACTAACTATAGAAAATGTACAGTAAAAATATGGTATAAAGGGTAAGAAAAGGTACACCTGTATAGATCGTTTACTACGAATGGAAACTGTAGGACTGGAAGTTGCTCTGGGAGAGTCAGTGAGTGAGTGCGAAGGCCTAGGACATTACTGTCCACTACTGTAGACTTTGTAAACACTGTACACTTAGGCGAGACTAAATTTGTTAAAAGTGTTTTTCTTTCTTCAATGATAAATTAACCTTAGCTTACTGGAAACTTTTTACTTTTTAAACTTAACATTTAAAAAACTATTTGACCCTTTTGTAATAACTCTTATGTAACAAACATAGTTGTATGTGCTACATTTTTCTGTGACTGGCAGTTCAGTAGGTTTGTTTACACCAGCATCACCACGTGGCTATGACATCACTAAGCTATACTAGTTTTTCAGCACCATTGTAATTTTATGGGACCACTGTTGTATATGCAGTTTGTCATTGACCAAAACGTCATTATGTGGCATATGACTGTTGAAAACAATAAGAAAGTAATGAAGTTTATATTTATCCAATACTTCTCTGGAATTAAAGAAAAGAAAAAGACCTTTTTTTTAGCATCAGGATTTTTTATCACTAGCAAAATTGAGGACTAAAACCCATTGTTGGTAGTAACCATTGAAACCATAATTTGTTGGTGAGTTGTCTTGGCCAGAAGTATAATGATCACAAACCCTATATGCCCAGTTTCTGTCAAGAATAAATAAAGAATGTCCATGTTCTAGTTATTTGGATTCTTTGGATTGCATTAGATGAGGAAAGGGCACATCATTTTCAATATAAAGTTTTTTTTTAAGACAAGGACCCACTCACCCAATTTAATTACTGTAGTTTATTGAGCATAAAGGGTGGACATTTCGGTTATTCTCCTTACTTTAATTTTATATTCAGTTAGAACTGGATAGCCTATTTAAAAGTATATGTTTAAAAAATACTTATATTTAATGGAGAAACTTAAAAATAGCCTCAATTTGAAAGCTGTTTATTTTACTGCTGAAGGCTCCAAACTGTGGTATGACTTCATTAGATTACACAACTGAATAGAATTAGTTCATTGCATTCATTCTTCTTATTCTATGATATGACCTTTTGGGGCATTGTTGGGTCAGCTCCTTTATGTGTCTTGAAATGCCTGAGTCTATTATCATTTTCCGTCAAGAAAATAGTGGTTCACTCTTTTTATCCCAGCACACTTTATCTAGTAGAAGAATTTGGAAAGAAATGAAGTGACCTCTGCTTAATATGGTTGGGAACAACTTAAAGACCAAAGAACTGATGTGGGGACAGTCCATCTATAAGAGGACACTAATGGGGACCAAACCACAGTTGCCTAGAGGGTTGTTTAGATGCGATGTCATATTCTAAATGATAGTACCCCACCTTTCCATTTCTTTCTCTTCACTCCTATTAGTTTGAGTGGGCATCTGTGATAAGTCTATTTTTGCTATGCCTTTTTAAATAAAGGATATCCTTTCTTTGAAGAAAGAGGAAGAGGAAGAAAAGAAGACGAAGAAAAAAGTAGGAGGAGGAGGAAAAAAGGAGGAGAAAGAAGAAGAGGAAGAAAAAAAAGAGTAGATTCGGGATTACAGGAATCTGGGCATCAATTGTGGGTGTGATTAATGAGGGCCATACTGTTTTACCTGACAACAGTGACCCCTACTGGTTGAGTGGAAAATTGCTTAAGAAGACATGCTTGGCCTTCTCACAGATACTGCGCAGTCTTGCAATCCTAAGTAAGGAATGAGTAACACAGAGAATCACTATGCCTGAGAGTAGTGAAAGGTGATGGACAGGAGGCGTTTTTTTCCTTCCTTTTCCCTCCTTCTTACCCCCTTCCCTTGCCAACTCTCGCTCCTCCCTTCCGTTTTCTAACTTTCCTTTCTGCTCCTGTTCCACTTCTATTCACTAACCCAATTGGCTATTTTGTGACACAGAATTGATTTACTATAAACATTTAGTAAAACTTGTAATTTATTAAGCTCTCTTTAGTGCAATTGTCATTGCTGTAATATCCAAAAATAAATTATGGAGGAAAAAAATGAGACCCTCCAAATCCATTAATCTCATGACCTAATCCGATATTACAGTCTATGTCCCTTGAGTGCAATTGCATTATTTAAGCATAATAGTGATTTGAATTTATAGATTTCCTAAAGCCACGAGTAGGATTGAAGACCTATGACATTAGTGTAGATCTCTCAGCATAAAAATTCATTTGATACAGTACATTTCAATGCCCAGTGGTTTTCCCTGAGTATGTTTAAACATGAGGTAACCATATATCTCTTGCTTGTACATCGGATTATTTAAATGCTGAGTGCAAAATTGGGAACATATTTGATTTCCTTAAGTCTATTCAGCAGCACAAAACTATTATAAAAACATTTGTAAGGCTAACAGACTTTTTCCTCCATAATCCCAAAGAAACTATTGTTCAAATGTGTATTGCCAGTAGATGCTGGCTAGGCCTCAGAGGATTTATAATGGATAATCTAAAGATTCCCCCTCCTGGCGGGGTGCAGTGGCTCACGCCTGTAATCCCAGCATTTTGGGAGGCCGAGGTGGGTGGATCACAAGGTCAGGAGATCGAGACCATCCTGGCTAACACGGTGAAACACTGTCTCTACTAAAAATATAAAAAATTAGCCCGGTGCAGTGGCGGGCACCTGTAGTTCCGGCTACTCGGGAGGTTGAGGCAGGAGAATGGTGTGAACCCGGGAGGCAGAGCTTGCAGTGAGCCGAGATCGCACCACTGCACTCCAGCCTGGACAACAGGGCAAGACTCCGTCTCAAAAAAAAAAAAAAAAAAAAGAGATAGAAGTTTCCCCCTCCTGTTGGTGAACAGGAAATACTTCCCTTAATGAGGGATGTTTTTGTATTATAGTTGAAAGTCCTTCCTTCATTCACCGAATTCCTATTTCATTCCAGTTCCGTGTAGCCATTGAATATTGTGTCTTTGTCTCTCTGGCATCTAAGACCCCTTATATCTTAGGAGAATCCCTAATTAGATGTTATCTTGATGGGGTCAGTGTCCACTTCTCAATATGAAAATGCAAAGGGCTGGGTCCTCTCTTTCTCTGATCCTGATAATACTGCCTAGACATAACCCAGCCTGAGTTGATTGGATGCTCCTGCCAAGGATTTTAAATCTTGAATGTGTAAATAAAAGAAAGGATGATAGCGTTTCCTTCACAGAAGTGGCAGTGATGTTGAAAATCCTGTGGTGGAAATATCCTGGCAGGTTAATACTCCTAAAAATGTTTGTGTGCTTCTGGCTTCTTGGTTTTTCAGATATATATTTTCTAAGCCTGATCCTTAAGTTTTCGTCAATGCCGAGAGTCCTCAATATTTTTCCAATAATTTTATTTTTGGTTGACAGAGCTAGATTTAGTATCAGTGGTAAATAGAAATACTGGCCTCTATTCTTAACCTCCCTTTACATCCAAACCTTTTGCCTTGTGGCTTTGCAGTCCTTCCCACAGTTGCAATGTGTTCTTCTTCATGCCTTGACTTTGGGCTTAGCCATAACTTGCTTTGTCTAATGGAACGTGAGTAGAAGTGGGAGTGTGTCAGTTTTTAGTTTAGACCTTAGAAGGCATTGCATTTCTGCCTGCCTTCTCATGCTTTTGCTGTTACCTCCTTGATACCTTCTGTTCCTTCGTCCTGCACCCTAGAATGAATACCTATTGAATTGCTCAACCTTCAGTGAGGATCAAAGTCCAGCTGGAACCACAACTTGAATCAGCACCACTTGCCAAGCCCAGTCTAGATTAGTTGGCTGTCAAAAGAATCAATGATGTGTGAGTTCAGTTGAGTTTAGCAGAACCAAACCTCTCATGCTAACCTGTAGATTCCTGAGACATATATGATTTTGTTTTATGCTACTGAGATTTCATGTCCATGTTTTGCAGCATTACTGTGGCAATAGCTAACTGATATGTATCTGTTATATACAATTTAAAATATTTCAGCAGATGTTGATAATATGAAGTGTGTGTGTGTGTGTGATCTTATCTTTAGCTCACTGGGACTAAGTCCTACATAGCTTTAGCAATTATGTTTTCCTTTTCTTTTTCCTGTTGATGGTTGGAATGAGCATGCACTTAGTTTTTTCCACCAATGAGATGTGTGGCGAGGCTTTCTGTGTGTGTGTGTGTGTGTGCATGTGTGCATGTGTAAAAGGTTTCTTTCCTTTCCTGATAAGAGGGGATACATTGGAAGAGAATTTGTCTCTTCTGTTCTTTCAATCTTCATGTCTGAAAGACATGAAGTTGACATGGCAGTTGTCCGTGTCCATTTGATAAATTAGTCTGAAGCTTTAGACAACACCTGAGTATAGCAGAGATGGAATGATCCTGAGTGCATTATGCCAATAAACCACTCAATTACGTCTAAGCTTTGTGTTATATGAGAGAATATACTTTTCTTATTTTTAAGCTGCTTGGGTTGCGTTTTCTTTACTTGCTGCTGAAAGTATCCTAACAGGTAAGGGTAAGGGTGTAGTGTGTATGCATGCGGGAATGCAAGGAGGATTAAATACAGTAGAAGTCTGAGTGAAAGGAAGAAGAGAGGTAAGGTCATCCCTCATGAAATGGAAAGGATATGGCAGCATACGTTAGGTGGTATGTAAGCTGAGATCAGGTGGAAAGCAGCCCACATCTACCTGGATTTTCCTTTGTACCTCCTGCCATATGTTTATTTGCCCTGCATGGGTTGTTAAAAAGTAAACTGAGGCACAGTAAAATTTTAAAGAGTTTATTTGAGCAAATAGTGATTCATGAATCAAGCAGTAGCAGTTTCAATCCAGAAGTGGTTCAGGAGCTCCACTGAGGGAATACAAGTGAGAGGCTTTTATAGGACAAACACAAAAGTAATGCAAAGAAAATATTTGATTGGTTGCAGTCATACAGTTGCCTTATTTGGTCTATCCCATTGGAAAATCCCTAGTTACATTAAGTATAAGTTTGTTGGTTGCTTCTGATTTGTCGAGCTTAAATTCTGTTTTTCTTTGATTTAGGCATTTACAAGAAACTGCTCAAGTTAAGTTTCACTTACGTTTGCAAAGCAAGAAAGGTTAAGGTTCCTTATGAGGGCCTAACTGGCTTTGTCTGCTCAGGGATTCTTTAGGCTTGGTCTCCATTTTAATGTGCTTTAATAGAATTACCAGCAAATGATGGGAAATGTACCACCATTGTTGACCCATTTTGCAGAGTCCACATCTAGAACACCATGACCCGTATAAAACTTGCCCTGCCTCTCACTTTTGGAAAGAAGTAAATGTCTAGTAGGTCACGTTGGCTACATATCTCATCTGAAATTGAGTGACATATTGTTTGAACACCATAACTTTGATAATAGACTCAATCCTGTTGTCCAGCTTGTATCCCAGGCCAATTAAGTCAGAATATCTGGGGATAGAAACCAAGCATGAATATTTTTAAAGCTTCCCAAGTAAACTTAGAACAACAACAGGTCTTTATGATTCCATGGATCAGAAATCTGGGAGAAGCTTAGCAGGTGTTCTTAATGGGTGGTTATGGCTAAGGGTGTTTCTTGCGGTTAGAGTCAAGGTATTTTTTTTTCTTTTCTTTTTTTTTTTTTGAGACAGAGTCTTGCTCTGTCGCCCAGGCTGGAGTGCAGTGGCACGATCTCGGCTCACTGCAAGCTCCACCTCTCAGGTTCATGCCATTCTCCTGCCTCAGCCTCCCGAGTAGCTGGGACTACAGGCGCCCACCACCACACCCGGCTAATTTTTTTGTATTTTTAGTAGAGACGGGGTTTCACCGTATTAGCCAGGTTGGTCTTGATCTCCTGACCTCGTGATCTGCCTGCCTGGGGCTCCCAAAGTGCTGGGATTACAGGCATGAACTACTGTGCCCAGGAACAGTCAAGGTATTGATAAGGTGTTGGCTAAGGCTGCAGTCATCTTAAGGCTTGAATGGGGCTGGGGATTTGCTTCCAAGATAGCTCACTCACATGGCTATTGATAGGCAGTCTTAGTTTCTCACTGACTGTAAAAAGGAAGCATCAGCTTCTTGCTAAGTGGTTTTTGTCTCTCTCTAGGGCTGCTTGATGGTTCTTGAAACATGGCAGCTGGCTTCCCTCGAGTAATTCAAGAGAGCAAGGTAGATGCTCTGATGTCTTTCATGATGTAGCCTCTTAAGTTACATGTCAATATTTCCACAATATCTTATTTGTTATCTAGGTCAGCCCTATTCAGTGTGAGAGGGGACTACAAAAGTCTTAATGCCAAGAGTTTAGGATCGTTGTGACTGTCTTGGCTGCTACAATGGGATACAAATGAATAAATGATTTGTCCTGATTTCAAAAGTGGATGCTTGGTAGGCTGAATAATGAAATCCCAGGCTTGTGGCTTCCTTGAGGAGCTTCCATTAGAATCAAACTACTCTGTAGAGCAGCCCTATCAATTTCTGACACACCAGGTGTCTGGGCAGACCCTTTGGTCTATCTTAAAAAACATCATTCAAAGGCACAATGTCCTTTAGTGAAGTCCAACTTCGCCTCAAACTAATTTCATTCAGATTCAGATCAGCTGGGATTAGCAGCTCATGCTTAGCAAGCAAATAAATTAGGTGTCAGCTCTATTAGTACTGGTTCTTCAGAAGAAGAAGTGAGAGGACTTCTTATAACTACCAATTGTATATAGCTATAAAAGAGTTCTCTAACATTAAGACGTATACTGAATTATATAAAAATTGGGTTTTCCTTCTCACCTTTTGCCAGTTTTTTGAGTATGGAAAAATAATGGTTTTCAATGCAGTCCTGCAATCCTTAGTCCTCTCTCTTCTTAATAACTGTCACTGCTGGAGTTGTTTACTCCATCCAAACCAAATATTATCTACATACTGATATTGCTAATTTTGCATTTTTAGTCCAAATCCCATACCAAGTGCTGGACTTGCACAGCCAATTTCCTATTCAACATCTATCCTCTCGTGAGTGACTAGTGGGAATCTCAAATTTTATTCGAAACCAAATCCTTAATTATTTCTCTATACTTGTTCCTCTACTTTCTTTCTTGGTATCTGGAAATTCCATTTTTTTCCAGTTGATCAGGCAAAAATTTTGGAGTCATCCTTGTACCTCTTTTTCTCTCATTCTTCACATGCAGTAATGCATCTACAATGTTTTAAAGAGTTCTCCCTGCAAAGTCTCTCTCAAGTCAAATTATTTTTCACTACTTCTACCACTACTATGCTGGTCCAGGGTATCCTCATCTTTTGCCTAGAAGTGCAACAGTATCTTAATGTATCTCTTTGCTCTAACTCTGTCTTTAAAACTAATTTTCCATATAGCATTTAAAAATGGGAGACAGATGACAGTTTTCTTTTTAAAATCTTCTGATGGCTTCATATTTCTACAACTGTTATTTTGGCCTGTGATGCCTAACATGATCTGTTCCCCATTCCTCTTCCACTCTCATTACCTCTCTGCCCTTATCTCTTACTCTCTCCCATATCCACTCCACTTCACTCCACTCCACTTCACTCTGAAACTGGCCTCCTTGCTATTCTTTGCACACTAAGCATACTCATTCACCCTCAGGGTCTTTGTGTTGCCTGTCCCCACTGTCTAGAACTTCCTCACTGCCCCCCATATCTGCTTGGTTTGCTTTCTTCCTTCTTTTATATCTCAGCTTAAATATCTTTCTAATAAACAGGAATTTTCTTCCCTCCATATATAAAGAGTATTTTATTCAACCTCATGAATTCCTCGTACTCTATTCTTTTTCCTTCAAAATATTCATTATTACTTGATGTCCATTTACTCATTTTATCGTGGCAACCATAATAGAATGAAAAGCTTCATCATGACAGCACCATTGGCAGTTTTGGTCTTTGCTGTATTGAGAAATATTAGAACCATTCATGGAAGATAGTAGGTACTCAATAAATGTGTTTTGAATGGAATTAGATTACATTTATTCATGACATTTCCTAAAATTTCATGTTCATATATCAAGACCGTCCTCTGGATAGCAAAATCAAAGTAAAATACCACTGTGCCAAATATTTAAGGAGCAAAGTTACAGAATAAAAGGTGGTCTTTAATATGTTCACTATTTCTTAAATTATCAACTTGAATTCAATATATCTAGGATTGATGAGCAAAATTATGAATTTAAATGATCATAAGATGTAACAGTATGTTTAATGTAAAAGACATTGTAGAAAGTACACTTGTAAAAATCTTAAAAAAATAGACTTTTTTTCTAAAAAACAGACAAAAAAATACCAGTGCAGTGATAATTCAGGAAGTTTTATTTAATAGCAGCTGGTGTCTCTCTGATATATTAGAAAATACAATTAAGTTTTTACACAATGTTATACTGAAGTATATTTTGCTTTAATATTCTTGGAAGAAAATCCTCTAGCTTAGGGCTACCAACCTGGCAGGACAAGTCAGTTACCAGACAGAGTAATCCCACACACCAAACAGCTTCTATGCATACATGGCACGATGATACAAACGGTGGCTGTGTAAAGTTAATTTGTTCATGGAATTAAGGGGGTAGTATAACCACCCTAAGAGTGGTAGTGCTAGGGAACCAGAATAAAATCAAAGAAAGGAACAAGAAAAAGAGGGGGATTTCCTCTTCCACTCTCATTACCTCTCTGCTCTTATCTTTTACTCTCTCCCGTATCCAGTCCACTTCACTCCGCTCCGCTTTACTCTCACACTGGCCTCCTTGATATTCTTTGCATACCAAGCATACTCATTCACCCTTCAGGGCCTTTGTATTGCCTGTGCCTCAGAGACAGGACTAGCTGGATTTCCTAGGCCGACTAAGAATCTCTAAGCCTAGCTGGGAAGGTGACCACATCCACCTTTAAACACAGGGCTTGCAACGTAGCTCACACCCGACCTATCAGGTGGTAAAGAGAGCTCACTAAAAAGCTGATTGGGCAAAAACAGGAAGTAAAGACATAGCCAATCATCTGTTGCCTGAGAGTTCAGCTGGAGTGACAATGATCGGGATATAAACCCAGGCAGTCGAGCTGGCAAAGGCTACCCTCTTTCGGTCCTCTCCGTTTGTATGGGAGCTCTGTTTTCACTCTGTTAAATCTTGCAACTGCACTCTCTTCTGGTCTGTGTTTGTTACGGCTGGAGCTGAGCTTTCGCTCGCCGTCCGCCACTGCTGTTTGCCGCCCTCACAGACCCGCCACTGACTTCCATTCCTGCGGATCCAGCAGGGTGTCGGCTGTGCTCCTAATCCAGTGAGGCGCCCATTGCCGCTCCTGATCAGGCTAGAGGCTTGCCATTGTTCCTGCACGGCTAAGTGCCCAGGTTCATCCTAATCGAGCTGAACACTAGTCGCTGGGTTCCATAGTTCTCTTCCGTGACCCACGGCTTCTAATAGAGCTATAACACTCAGACATGGCCCAAGATTCCATTCCTTTGAATCCGTGAGGCCAAGAATCCCAGGTCAGAGAACATGAGGCTTGCCACCATCTTAGAAGCAGCCCACTGCCATCTTGGAAGTGGCCCACCACCATCTGGGGAGCTCTGGGAGCAAGGACCGTCTGGTAACATCCCCACTGGGGATATAAATATATAAATTTGTATATATATTAATAAATATATAAATTTAAATGTGCTCTTTTGAGGACTTCTTGGGCTGTTATATCTCTAAGTTTTTTGTCAGAATAATGAAATATTGTTAGAAATTCTTTGTTTTGTCCAGCCTACCAGTTGATAAAGCTGTCAGAATTGGTTCTTAGATTGAGAGATGGTAGAGTTTATGCCCCTCTTATGTTGATGAATTCAATTATGCTGCTGTCAACTTCTCAGTTACTGGTTTTTTACCTCAGCCATAATATAGGTCATGTCTACACAGATAAACAAGTTTGAGAGATCAGTCACCATAGCAATTAAGTAAAATAATTTAAAGCTGGAACTAGTTTGGAATTTTGGCCTGATGTAAACAGCAATTCAACAGATACTTAACTGGTTTGTTTATGTGGATAAAACCATAGCAGCAGGCACTTTTTCTGCATGATCCTGTGCTACTAGTGACTTCAATAACTAAGATAAATGGGGCCAAAGAAGAATGAACAATGAAGAACTTTAAAACTGATTTTAAGAATCAGGGATCTTGGGAAGATAGTGGATAGGAGGCAGGACCAGCTTGCAGCTCCAGCTTGGATGGACATGTAAAGACTCCCATTGTGAACTTTTGCTATAGAACTACTGCAGGATTATACTAGGAAAGCTGAGAGAATCCACAGACCCTCTGAAGGAAGCAGATTGCTTCTGCAGGACCCAAGAAACAGCCCAAATACTGTGAGCGGCCACACGGCGACAGTGGGAAAGGAGGATTGTCTGCCCCCAAACACGCCCTCATTGGGGAACCTGGAGGTATAGATCATGGAAAATGGATTTGACCTTACCTGGATCTGAGTCAGTTTAGAGAGCTGAGAGAACTATAGGGGTGTAAGAATTGGCGGGAACAGCCCTGTGGTCCCTCTGGGTCCCCAGGGAAGCCATTTCCGACTTCTCTCACAGGGGTCCTTGAGGAGGGCTGCCAGAGTAACTGGGAGGAGACCACAGGGAAAAGGAAACCTCCAGCTAAACTTTGTAACAATTCCAACCAAAGGCGAAGTCTCCTGGCCAGAATTCAGGGGAGGGTGTGAATTCAATGCAGACTCAACAGGCTGGGAGGTGTGAAAGCCCTGCTTGCTTTCTCAGATGGAAAGCTGGTAGCCTGGGGCAAGTTCTAAGCCATACTCCCCCACTACTTGGAAACAAACTCAGGGGGACCACAGTGGGAGTGAGACCAGCCTTTTGTGATATATAGAAGCTGGATGAGGCCTGTGACTGCTGGCTTTCCCCCACTTCCCTGACAACCTGCATGACACAGCAGAGGTAGCCATAGTCCTCCTGGGAACATAACTCCATTGACCTGGAAACCACACCCCCATTCCTCACAGCAGCCATGGCCCCACCCCTTGGGCAGGAGTTGCCCAAGGAGAGTCTGAGCTCAGATAAGCCTAACCCTGCCCCCACTTGATGGTTCTTCCCTACCCACTCTGGTAGCTGAAAACAAAGGGCATATTCTCTTGGGAGTTTGAGGGCACTGCCCACTACCTGATTCTCCATATTCTACCATAGCTGATGCTCTCTTGAAAGTACCACCTCCTGGAGGAGGCCAACCAGCACAAAAATAGTGCATTAAACAACCAAAACTAAGGACACTCACAGAGTCCATTTCACTCCTTTTCCACCTCCACTGGAACAGTTGCTGGTATCCATGGCCGAGAGACCTGAAGATGATTCACATCACAGGACTCTGCAGACAACTCCCAGTACCAGCCCAGAGCCTGGTAGCCCTGCTGGGTGGCTAGATCCAGAAAAGAAATAACAATTACTGCAGTTCAGCTCTCAGGAAGCCACATCCCTAGGAAAAGGGGGGGAGTACTACATCAAGGGAGCACCCCATGGTGAACAGCAGAACAAAAGAATGTGAACAGCAGGCTTGAGCCCCAGATCTTCCCTCAGACATAGCTTACCCCAATAAGAAAGAACCAGAAGAACAATTCTGGTAACATAACAAAACAAGGCTCTTTAGCACCCCCCACCACCAAAATCACACTAGCTCACCAGCAATGGATCCAAACCAAGAAGAAATCCCTGATTTAACCTGAAAAAGAATTCAGAAGGTCAATTATTAAGCTAACCAAGGAGATACCAGAGAAAGGAGAAGTACAATTTAAGGAAATTAAAAAAATGATAGAAGATATGAGGGTAGAAATCTTCAGTGAAATAGATAGCATAAATGAAAAACAGTCACAACTTCAGGAAATAAAGGACACACTTAGAGAAATGCAAAATGTTCTGGAAAGTCTCAGCAATAGAATCAATCAAGCAGAAGAAAGAACTTCAGAGCTCAAAGACCAGGTTTTTGATTTAACCCAATCCAACAAAGACAAAGAAAAAAGAACTTTAAAAAGTGAACAAAGCCCCCCAGAAGTTTGGGATTATGTTAAACAACCAAACCTAAGAATAATTGGCATTCTTGAGGAAGAAGAGAAATCTAAAAGTTGGGGAAACATATTTGGGACTTAATTAAACTGAAGACCTTTCGCATGGCAAAAGGAACAGTCAGTAGAGTAAACAGACAACCCAACGAGTGGGAGAAAATCTTCACAATCTATACATCCAACAAAGGACTAATATCCAGAATCTACAAGGAACTCAAACAAATTAGCCGGAAAAAAACAATCCCGTAAAAAAGTTGGCTAAGGACATGAATAGACATTTCTCAAAGGAAGATATACAATGGCCAAAAAACATATGAAAAAATGTCAACATCACTAATGATCAGGGAAATGTGTATCAAATCCACAATGTGATACCACCTTACTCCTGCAAGAATGGCCATAATAAAAAAATAAAAAAAAATAGATGTTGGCATGGGTGTGGTAAACAGGAACACTTTTACACTGCTGGTGGGAATGTAAACTAGTACTGAGGGAAGAGAGAGACCCTCTCATATTGTTTTATATTGTTTTATACTCAGTACCTGTTTTTTTAAAAAAAAACAAGGACGTAAAACCCAAGACAGGCAGCCGGGCGCCAGGCCCGAAACCAGGTCTGGGCCTGCCTGGCCTAAACCCAGTAGTTAAAAATCAACTCATAACTTAGAAACAGATGTTATTCATAGATTCCAGACACTGTATAGAAGAACATTGTGAAACTCCCTGCCCTGTTCTGTTTCTCTCTGACCACCAGTGCATGCAGCCCCGTTACGTACCGCCAGCTTGCTCAAATCAATCATGACCATTTCATGTGAAATCTTTAGTGTTGTGAGCCCTTAAAAGGGACAGAAATTGTGCATTTGGGGAGCTTGGATTTTAAGGCATTAGCTTGCTGATGCTCCCAGCTGAATAAAGCCCTTCCTTCTACAACTCAGTGTCTGAGAGGTTTTGTCTGTGGCTCGTCCTGCTACAGTACAACCACTGTGGAAAACAGTATGGAGATTCCTTGAAGAACTAAAAGTAGAACTACCATTTGACTCAGCAATCTCACTACTGGGTATGTGCCCAGAGGAAAATAAGCCATTATACAAAAAACATACTTGCACACACATGTTCATAGCAGCACAATTTGCAATTGCAAAAATGTGGAACCAACCCAAATGCCCGTCAGTCAAAGAGTGGATAAAGAAACTGTGGTATGTATATATGATGGAATACTACTCAGCCATAAAAAGAATGAATTAATGGCGTTCACAGCAACTTGGATTATATTGGAGACTATTAATCTAAGTGAAGTAACTCAGGAATGGAAAGGTAAACATCGTATGGCCTCACTCATAAATGGGAGCTAAGTTATGAGGGTGCAAAGGCATAAGAATGACACAATGGACTTTGGAGACTTGGGGAAAAGGTGGGAGGGGGTTAGGCATAAAAGACTACAAGTAGGGTGCAATGTATACTGCTCGGTGGTGGTTGCGCCTAAATCTCACAAATCACCACTAAAGAAGTTATTCACGTAACCAAACACCACCTATTCCCTAATAACCTAAGGAAACAAAATATTGATAAAAGAGTTTACTTATGTAACCAAATACCACCTGTTCCCCCCAAAACCTATGGAAATTAAAAAAAAACTGACTTTAAAAAAATTGTGGCAGACTGTAATGTGAGTATGAACAACTTTTATTTTATCATGGCACTTCAGAGACTCTGTTTTGTTCTTTAATCATTTTAATGGAGAAGATGAACCTAGTAGGCAATCTGTTGTTCACTGTTTTTTAAAAAAACATTTTTCTTGGAAAAGATTTTAACCTGAAATATGTGCATAAATTTTTTCCTTTTTCTTTCATTACTTCAGTTTTTTTTTTCACTACGTTGGCACTGTTCTAAGCACTGAGGTTTTCTTTCTTTATCTCTCTCTTTTGCTTTAAAAAGATGTAGAGGGTGGGTGTGGTGGCTCATGCCTATGATCCCAACACTTTGGGAAGACAAAGTGGGAAGATCACTTGAGTCCAGTAGTTTGGGACCAGCCTGGGTAACATAGTGATACCTCATCTCTATGAAAAATCAAAAAATTAGCTGAGTGTGGTGTCACAAACTTTTAGTCCCAGCTACCCAGAAGGCTGGGGTGGGAGGATTGCTTGAGCCTGGGAGGTTGAGGCTACAGTGAGCTGTGATTGCATCACTGCATTCCAGCCTAGGAGACAGAATGAGAGCCTATGTTGAAAAAAAAAAAAGTAGAAATGAATTAATCTATAAGCATATAAAGGAGGTCTGAACATTTAAATGGAAAAATATATAAAAGTTCAGCCTTAATTGTGTTTTAAACCAATATTACTAAAATGTGCATATCTGCACTTAAGTCTGAAAGATTAGCAAGCTGATAGAGACATTTTAAAATTACGATTTTGGCATTATAGATTTCTGTTTTTTTAAATCAAGATGTGAATACAAAATAAAGAAAAATGATGAGTGATATTGGATTCCTATCAAATATGCTCATATTCAGACTTAAAGTTATATGAAATGCAAATTTCATGCCAATTAAAATTACCATATTCAGAAAACAACATATCCTGAGATTATACATTTCGTATTTTAATACTTGTGCCTGGAATACATTTGGAGTATATAATCATGAAGTTGTCAAGTTTTTGTGCATAGAAAGAAATCATCTATTGTCTAAAATGAGAAATGGCCAGTAACCATTCCTGTGTCTTCTCCCAGTAAAAGCAATATTCATTCCTTTGACTTGGTAATCCTCATTCAATGATTTACCATTTCTTTGTGCTTTTTGAGGCCCTTAGCAAATTGCAAACCTCATATTTTCGGGAGAAACAGTTGGAATAAATTATGAGGAGCAGACTGATATGCCACGCAACAAATGAGAAAACTACATTAGGGTTTATAGAGGGCCTATCTTCAGTGTTGAAATGGTTTTTCCTTCATTCTTATGGGAGCCCCATTCTCATCTTCAAGCTTGAACCGTTCAGCTTGTTTTCTCTAGGTATTTGAATGGAAAAGTAGAGTGAGCCAGGCTTTACATTAAATAGCAGAGTACTCTTGGGATGGGGGCCTAGTGCTATTCATAGGGAGTTGTTTTTATTCTCTGCTTTGCCCCTTCTTGGATGAGTTAGACTGCAGTGTGTACCTCAGTTCTCCATTCTATAAACAGAATGCAATCACTCATTTACAGAGCCTTGTTAATGCCTGAGCACACTTTCAAAAAGTATTGAAGTCATCACATGAAACTTTTCAGTATGATCCTTTTCCTTAAATCTGTGTTCATGTTCTGGCTTGTTATAAGTACCCCTCTATTTTGAAAAAGAACAATGTTCGAAAGATTATTATTGTGGAAAGAATTGGCACCAAAAATCAAGTGACAGTCTTTCTTATTCCAAACATATCAGAACTTCTTGACAAACTGGGTCCACGAGTGAAAGCAACCGACAGGAAAGGGAGTTTGAAACTGGCAGGAATATTTAAATGCCCACCCAGTAAGTCAGAAATTATAATCACCCTGGCTGAATTTCCTTATAAATGAAAAGTCCTGCAAGTTTTGCCATGAATTAAGGGTAAATAGATTCAAAAGTCATTTATAACAATTCATATCTACCCCCAACACATCTTTGTCAGGACTGTAGGCTAAGCCTTGGATAACAGCGGTTTATGATAACTGAATTGAATTGCTCTTGAGGCAGTTAGAAGTTAGAAAATTGGCCACTAGCCAGGTTATATTAGGCAAAACTCATGTAATCATTGTGAACTTTATTTCTTCATCTTTAATTTGGGGTGTGTTCTCTCATAAGGTTACAATATTAAACAATTTTAATGTAAAATATGTTTAGTACTGTTAGTGGCCTCTAGTAAGAATTAAAAATCAGTATTTTGTTGTTATGATGGTTAATATATCTATCACCCTAAACATTAAGTGAATGAGTTAATGTGAACCATTAGACACACTTGCAAATTTCAGGACATTTGATTTATTTTCTTATCTTTTTTTTTTTTTTTGAGATGGAGTTTCACTCTTGAGTGCAATGGCTTAATCTCGGCTCACCACAACCTCCAACTCCTGGGTTCAAGCGATTCTCCTGCCTCAGCCTCCCGAGTAGCTGGAATCACAGGCATGCACCACCATACCCAGCTAATTTTTGTATTTTTAGTAGAGACGGGGCTTCACCATGTTGGCCAGGCTGGTCTGGAACTCCTGACCTCAGGTGATCCGCCTTCCTTGGCCTCCCAAAGTGCTGGGTTTACAGGTGGGAGCCACTGTGCCTGGCCCAGATATTTTATTTCCAAAAATGTTTCGTTACTTTTACTTTTCCTTGGCTCAGTTGCCTTCTTTTGCCGCTTTCCTTAAAAGCTATGACTACTTAATTTTTTCTTGTTCTTTTACTTAGTGAATTGCTTAGTGAATTATGCCAATTATTGCTCGCTAGGACCAAAGTTAAAAAGGTTATCTATGCTATGCCGTGATCAACTCTGTTTTCATAAAGTGATGATGAACAAACTGATGAACTCTTCCTAATCTGGTAAGGCCACTGATGGTTGTAAGAGGGGAGATGTCAGTGATTCTCAACTCTGCTGCTTATGAGAATCACCCTGCCTGGGCTCCATACCTGAAGGTTCTGATTTAATGGATCAGGTAAGGACCTGTCCTGAGTGGGTGCTAAAAGCTCTCCAAGTGCGTTTAACATGCAACCAAGATTGAGACTCACTGGGTTGTCTGTATGGAAGCTTTGGTTTTAGCAAAGTTGCTCTTAACAAGGTCTAAATTGTGAATCTATCCATGTTTTCACCAAAGGTAGTAACTAGCCCTTGGGAGTTAACCTTGTTTGTTTTTTAGGTTGCTTTAGTTTAGTTCAACTCATGCACTGAAGATTTCAAGTTCAACTGTAACTTTTAAGGAAATTTTATTCCCCTTTTACTGTCTATGTTATGGCTCATACGTGAAAGGCTCCTACTTCGACTGTGAGAGTTAATTGGACTCATTTGCAATTATTAAGTGCATTGCCCAAATTTAGACAAGCAGTATAAGTGAACCCCAGTTAGTGTGGGCGTGAGTTTGGCATCCTTTTTTTTCTGTCTTTCTAATGCTACTGAAATTTTTTAGAAGTACCTGCTATTGTATTTTTACTCTTTAGTTAGTGATATTTATATCAAGCACAGGTAATATCACATTTAGTAACTGATAAATCCACAGATGAAGAGAACGTGTGAGCTTCCCTTAAGGGAGGCTACTAGGTGCAGCCCACGTTACACCTTCCTGACTGTCATATATTGGTCCATCTGCCTCCATATCTTGTTCCTACTGCCAGGGCTCTTCGTTCCACTCTGGAACTTTGAGAAAGGCCCTTCCTCAAGGACAAACTTGAGTGCTTCCTCCTCCATAAACCTTTTCCATTTCTGGCTATCCCTGCCTCTGTGATCCCATCTTCCTTTTCATTCCTGTTTTCACCCACCCCATAATCCAGTTACTCAAGGCTGCTGTTTATACTTTTTATGTCTGCATCTTGTCTTTGTAACTAACTTTAAACTATTTCAGGTTTAGGGAAATTCTATTGGCTTTACGAATAAGGTCCTCTATTTCTTGATAAATGTGTGGTGGTGGTGGTGAAGTAGAAATCGCTTTTGAGAAAAAGAATAGACATGGTCTGGATTTATTAGGGAAGACAACAGAGAAAATAGAACTTGAACAGACATAGAGGATTTGGTAGAATTTAGGTTGTTGGAGGAGAGATCCTTCTACAAAGTGCTATTTTTGGTCAGGCATGGATATTCTGTGTGTGTGTGGGTGGGGGGCCCTGTGTGTGTTTACAAACGTACACATAATATGTACCTGTAGTGCCAACTGAATTCCTACATCTTCTTACTTCTTAATACATGACTTCAGAATCTTCCCCGATATATACCAATTTTACATATCTGATATATACCAGTGTTTCAATTTCCAGTCTCCAAGTGAGGGCAAAGCATACGTCTTTGAAACTTACTTCTAAATGCCAAGTAAAGGAATGTACACATTATTCTGATTCGTATACAACCTTAACTGGAGTGAATTCTAAATGTTGTTCCTTATCATTTTTCAATAACATGATTAGGGAAGAAGGAATACTAATGTTATCTTATAACCTTAGCACTTGCTATTTAAAAATTTGTAGCCAAATATCTTCCCATATGCATTTTGAACTAGGAATATTGTATTGGAATAGAGCATCAGTGATCTCATTCACTTAAAAGTCTGTTTGGTATTGCATGTGAAATTAAAAGCTTTTAAAGTTAACTGTGTAACAGAGATGCAGTCCTGACTCTTGTAAGCAGTCCTAGCTCTGACAGCTACCTTAACTGCATAATTGGAACATGGAGATATAAGAGGAGGGAGAGTAAAATTAGCCATTAACCTGTTTTTAATTATTACGGCATTGATGTCAAGTCAGTTCCACGATCACAAAATCATCTTCTTTTGCTCACTGGGTTTGGGGGACTAGATTTTTCTGTCCAGTAAGAAATTTATTTATTCAAAATTTAAAGCTTAATTTTAGGTTGAGGGCCTTTATGTATACCCAATTTTTTTTTCTTCTGAGGACTACTCAGCTTTCTTACGACATACTTGACCTTGCATCCAGCCTTCCTCCTAAATTTCCCTGTGATTTTGTATTCAGCATTAGCTGACTCCCACAGAAAATTCAGTGTGCCCAATTACTTTTCATAATGAAGCTCATGTAAATTGGAGTAGAGCAGAGGTTTTATTAATGAGACTGATCTATTATTAAGGTTGCTTCGATTATCTTTTCTGAATAGTGAGATAAAAGTCAGAAATAATATAAAGTCTCTTGTCAACAGGCTTGATGAAGAAAATGAAGCTTGGAAAATATTTATATTTCTCAATTTTTTTTTGCTTTTGGAAAGGCAGAGTACTTTATTTCAAGTCCTTTTCTAGTATTTTATAATTTCAACTAGAAAAATTCAGATCTTCTAAAGGTATATCAGTCATACATATTGAAAATTTTATTTATGTGCAATACGGAGCTGAATGGTGGTATCCTTTGGAATCCATGTATAGCAGATTTTCTTGAATACCCATATTTTAATATCTTATTTTGTGTTTTATCTTCTTAACCTTCTTATCTATTTTATGAATATGCTTATGATTATCATAAATGTATCTGGATTTTTAGTGTACAAAACATGATCAATGTGTCAGTACTCAGTTCACGTTTTTTTAACTGAAATAGTAGGATTATTAATGGTTAATACTTCCTGTGGTCTCACAGAAAAAAGAATAAACAGCAAGGTAATACAGTTTCAGAGTGAGGTGGGGCCCTTCTAAATGCTCCTCAACCTGTGCTAGCTGCTTGCTCTGTCTATAATCGCCATTGTTTTGAGCAGCCATCTCAAAGCCTTCATCAGTGATCTTATTAATTTATATGCTTCCTGTGAATTATTTCCATGTTTTCTTGTATTTCTGACTATTTATAATAATTTTAAACAGAAAGAATTAAAACACATTCAGAGATGAATCGGGCAATCCGCATTAAAAAATGGCATTGCACAGAGCGCTGGTATGTAGAAAGAAGTAGAGGATAATTAGAATAAAGCTCAGATGGGTTTCCTGAGTTTGTGAATGAAGGTTTTATATTTGATCATGTAAAGAGACATGATTTCATCAGCTTCAGATGGGGAGAAGGCCAGGTTAACACTGGCCTTAGATCAGAGAGGAAGGCAATTGAAGAGTGTGGAGTGCTCTGTGGCATACCAGACACCAATATTTCTATTTGCAAGTGACAGAAAATCAATTCAAACTGACTTAATTAAAAAGAAAATCTGCTGACTTACAAATTGGCTTAATTAAAACAAATTATGGGCTTACATAATTGAAATCCAGAGAAGGCATCTCTAAATGCAAGCATATAATTGTATCAGAAATGTCTCTTTCTTCACCTCTTGATTGTGCTTTCCTGTGTTGGTTTCATCCTCAGCTGAGCTCTCCTCAGAAGCTTCTGAGCTGTATTCGCCTTGTTTACCAACCCTAATGGAAAGAGAGCAGCTTTTTTAACAATTTGCATTGGTTTCTGGACTAATAATTTGTAAGTTCAAATTGATTCATTAGTCCTTTGGGAGCTAAACAGTGTAGTCAGAGGATGCAGTGATCTGACTGCTCAGGCTGGAGTCGTGTGCCCATTTTTGAGCTTAGAATGGAATTGGCCCCACCCATCCAGACCACAAGGACTGAGGGAGTGTGGAAGGGAAGCTCTCCAAGAGAAACTTGGGAACTGATAACAGATGAATGGGCAATAAAGGAAATAGGCCAAAAAGCTGAAAAGCAATTAAGAGGGCTGATGGCATATGGTTTCAAATAATATCAAGATGAAGAATGGTCCTTAAGGGAATAAGGGCTTCAGGGAAAATATAAACCGGGCATTGGTGCCTTTATAGGAGAATCTAAGGAAAAAACTATTCAGGAAATTATAATGCTAATACCCGGTTGATGGTTATTAAGAGAATGAATAGCTAAAGCAAAGAACATATTTTCATGCAGATGTCTTAAATAATTAGAAAAATATGAGGAGGATTGATCAAACTAAAGGATTTTCAAAGTTTTTGAGGAGAAACTTTTAGGTCCAAATTATTTGTTCTTAGCAAAGGTGGGTGTATTTATGAAAACAGAAGACATCCTTACAAGACAACATTTGTTTTTCAGTCTCTACTTATTTATATGCCAATCAATAAAATTGTAATGCAGGCACAAGTGGCTTCATTTTGCTGGTAAAATACTGCATGTTTGTCCAGAATAACTTAATTTGTCATGGAGAGAAAAAACCTGTTGTTACCAAGTCCCATTAACTTGAACTATAGACAAAAACTTGTCACTCTGGAACTATAGACAAAAATCTTGTCACAAGGGATTGACTTGGTTAACATGTCAAAATTAAATATTGTTTGTGAATTTATTCTTGTTTTCTTTGATTATTTTTTAAATAGTAAAAATGGAATTTCATACCAAGGTATAGAAAGACAAATAAGGTACAACTTTGGATTTTTGATAATTTTTGTTTCCAAGAAATAATTTTGCCAGACAATTTGACATGTGTGTCAGAAAACTCAATGCAACAGAATCCAATTCAGAAATTATTTATTAAAGATAGGGACTGCAGAGTATAAAAAAATAGAAACTTTCCTGCTTTCAAGCAATTTTCAATCTAGCACAGAAAAAAAATGCTGTATAATCAACTACAACATGATTATAATGCATCATAAGTTCTATAAGAGCAGTATAAGTCAAATATTATAGAGGTTCAGAGAGGGAGGAGATCCTTTGGTTGGGGGAAGAAAAGAGAGGAAGGACTGTGAAGGAAGTGACACTGACATGTATGCCTTACATTTTTTTTAACACATCTAATTACTTAGCAAAATATTCTTCTATTAGAGTAAATAGTGGAGAGGCAAATCCTAGATTATATTCCAAGAATAGGATGAAGACCATGAAGAGAAGAGGTGGGAACTGAGGCTGAAGAGGAAGACTGAAGCAACATGAGAATATAAACAATGATTCACATCTTGATTCTAGAAGATCTGGTGACAGATTTAGTGTGAGGGTTGTAGGAGAAGGTAATAAAAAATGCCTGAGGTGTTGAGCATGGAGGAATGGGAGATAGCTGATGCTAGAAATGAGAAAGTCAATGGGAGTTGTCAATTACCGTGAGAGGATAAATATATAATAGGTTTGGGATAAATTAATTTTGAGTGATCAGGAAATAACCAAGTAACATTTAGGGTAGAGAAAACATTTAACTGCAATATTCTGCCTGGAGGTAATGGTTGAAGCCTTGAGAAGAATGGATGAAATTAGAGAATGAGAGAAAGTTTGAGGATAGGGACTGGAAGACTTGGAGAAAAGAAGAATAAATGTGTCCCAGAAATTCTCGACAAATGGGATCTCATTAAACTAAAGAGCTTCTGCACAGCAAAAGAAACTATCATCAGAATGAACAGGCAACCTACAGAATGGGAGAAAATTTTTGCAACCTACTCATCTGACAAAGGGCTAATATCCAGAATCTACAATGAACTCAAACAAATTTACAAGAAAAAAACAAACAACCCCATCAAAAAGTGGGCAGAGGACATGAACAGACACTTCTCAAAAGAAGACATTTATGCAGCCAGAAAACACATGAAGAAATGCTCATCATCACTGGCCATCAGAGAAATGCAAATCAAAACCACAGTGAGATACCATCTCACACCAGTTAGAATGGCCATCATTAAAAAATCGGGAAACAACAGGTGCTGGAGAGGATGTGGAGAAATAGGAACACTTTTACACTGTTGGTGGGACTGTAAACTAGTTCAACCATTGTGGAAGTCAGTGTGGCGATTCCTCAGGGATCTCGAACTAGAAATACCATTTGACCCAGCCATCCCATTACTGGGTATATACCCAAAGGACTATAAATCATGCTGCTATAAAGACACATGCACACGTATGTTTATTGCGGCACTATTCACAATAGCAAAGAGTTGGAACCAACCCAAATGTCCAACAACGATAGACTGGATTAAGAAAATGTGGCATATATACACCATGGAACACTATGCAGCCATAAAAAATGATGAGTTCGTGTCCTTTGTAGGGACATGGAGGAAACTGGAGAACATCATTCTCAGTAAACTATCGCAAGGACAAAAAACCAAACACCGCATGTTCTCTCTCATAGGTGGGAATTGAACAATGAGAACTCATGGACACAGGAAGGGGAACATCACACTCGGGGACTGTTGTGGGGTGGGGGGAGGGGGGAGGGACAGCAATGGGAGATACACCTATTGCTAAATGACGAGTTAATGGGTGCAGGAAATCAACATGGCACATGGATACATATGTAACAAACCTGCACATTGTGCACATGTACCCTAAAACCCTAAAGTATAATAATAAAAAAAATAAATAAAAAAAAAAAAAAAAAAAAAAGAAAAGAAGAATATAGTGGTAGTCTGAGGATGAATGGAGTTCAGTTTTTCCTGTAATTTATCTCTGACCCTGTTACCAATTCCTTCTACATGTGTCTTCTGTCAGAATTTACTATTGCTCTCTCCCATACCAATGTTGGCTTCAGTTTGTCTTAGAAGAGGTTTGCTGTTTAATCAGATCTTGGGTAAGAAGAATCAGGTTCTTATCTTGGCACTCAGATTCCTGGTGACTTGATTTATTTTTTGGCTTGTGTTTCAGAACTTTTATCCACTGTGACCTCAGATACATACCTTCTTAACCTGTAAATTGAGGTATCAGTTAGGTATTCATCAGAAAACATGAAAAATTCAAAAGGGTAAGTGAAAAAAAAAAAGGTTTAATAAAGGGGAAATTTTCAATGGTGACGGTAGGGTTAAAGAAACTGACAAAGGATGGTGAAGCAGGAAGCTATTGCTCCTCTTGAACTTAAAGGGACAAAGGAAGTGATAGTTATTGGAAGATGGGGAGAATTGTAGCTGCAAGAGAAGATCCGGAGTGACAAATTACCCATGAGAGAAAAATATAGCCACTGTCACACTTCTACTCAGCAGGGAGGGATGCAGCAGTAAGTTCCCTGACCTCTCCCTTTTCCCACCATCCATCTCCTGCCAGTACCAACGAGGAATCCAGAGGGTAAGAGAACCCAGGTGGTGTCATTAGTAGAGGTCAGCTTGCTAAGGAAAAAAGAAGAGAGACATGTTATGTTACACCTGCCTGTACTACTTAGACACTAGCTTCTTGCTTTTTATGATCTCTAATAGATAAAAATAAATGTTTCAAAGGCACCGAGGACGTGTCAAAAGCTTCTTCTTTTTCCATTCCCCTTTTGCTTTTTCTCCTAAATCTTAAGCTGTGGAGTATTAAAGAATTTGAAGAAAAATAAAAGCAGAAGGCAAAAAATATAGGAAGATGTGTAGAATGGGAGACTTCTTTTTATGTCTCTGCACAAAAAAATGGACATTATATATCATTAAGAATTTGGCTACTAAATACATTTAAGAATTTGGCTCAGAAGTTCCATATTCCTCAATCTGACTATGGGAAACTTTTCTTTTAAAGGCAGTAGTAAGCACCACACCGTCACTGTGACAGACACCCTTGGCTGCTTACCCAACCTCCTTCCCATACCTCCTTCTTGCTATTTGACTCTTGTTTTGTTCCAGCATTGGTGGTCAAGGGCTTTAGGAAAGGGGTAAAGCTTGATTAAGAAGCTAATTTAGGTGTAGCAGTCTAAATACTATTTTTTTCATGAGTTTCATAATTATAATTCGTGTTCCAAAGCTGAGGACAAAAAGCATTCAAGGATCATATGTTCTCAAGAGTGTAGATCATCTGTGAAGAGTTTCAAATAATTGGTACTAAAAACAGATCTGGTGATTTTTAGTTCATCATCCACATCATGAGTACATGAGAAGTAAGGAGACTCTAAGAGAGAAGATTTTATTGGAGAGAGTTACTGGAGTTCTGTGTCTCTGCTCACCTTTCGCTGAGTGAACAGACAACTTGAGCAAACCATTCATAGGGTGGGGGTGAGCTACGGAAGTCCTGAAGTCCTGGTACAGCCAAAGGATCCACAGAGAGTACAGGAAGATGACTCCTGGGAGAACCTAACATGGTCCCATTGATTTGGGAAGCCAGAGAGTTCTTAAGGCATGTCTCAGAGCTACCCAGTAAAGTGAGTGGAGAGAGTCTCAGTGGGTATATGTTGTTTTCTGCTAATATTCTTTTTCTTATCTATCTGTCTGTCTATCTATCTATCTATGTATCTATCTATCTATCCATCTATCTAATCTCTCTGTCTTTACATTACTTTGTTGACACCATTGATCATCAGTAGTGGGAGACTCTGGCACTAATATCCATAAGTATACTTGATTTAGTTCTGGGAAATACTTTTGTAAAGACAAAATATAATGCAGAAAACATAAAGGAAAATTCTGATAGCGCTGGATATACGAAAACTTAAAATTCTGCTGTGCAATATTAATAATGAATCTGAAAAAAATTGCAGCATAAAAATCCAAAAGGTTAACATCTAATAAATCTCCCTCCAGATGTTCAAAAGAGAGGCAAAGTTGATTCATAAAAGAAGAAATATAAAAAGCCAATAAATATGTGCAAATATGCTTAAAACTGAGAGTAAGCACTTGCTCTGCTGGCGGGGGTAAAATTGGTAAAATCAATTTGGCAATATATCTCAAAATATTTCCCTTTTGATTCAGTATACCCCATAATAACATTCTCTTCAAAACAATGATGACCAGAGACATCTGTGAAGGAATGTTCATAATAATGTTATTTATATTTGTGAAAAAATTGGAAACAACTTTTATCTCCACAAAAATAAGCAAATCCATATGTTTTTGTGGTGAAATACTATGCAACTATCAACAGTCATATTTTAATGCCTAGCGATATTGTGATATGAGGTTGTTAAAAAAAAATAAAAGGATACACACAGGGCAAAAAAAGCACTAGCCATAAGAGAAAAAAGTGATAAACTAGACTTTATTGAAATGGAAACATTATTCTTATTAAAATAAAAAACTAGTAGTAAAATATGAAAGGCAAACCACAGACTAGGAGAAAATATGTACAATATGTATTTCTGACCATTGCTGCAACTCAATAATGAAAAGAAAACTAACCCAATAAAAAATGAGCAAGAGGCTTGAATATTTCCTAAAAGAAGAGATAAGGAAGGATGGCTAATAAGCACGTGAAAAGGGAGTTTATATCAGTGGTCACCAGAGAAATGCAAAATATAGCCACAATAAGACACCACTATATACCCATTGGAGTGGCTAAAGTAAATTCAAAAAAAGAGGATAATATCAAATATTGGCAAGTTATAGAACTACCGGAAGTCTCGTATACTGCAAGGGAGTGTAAAATTGTACAGCTCTTTTGTGAAACTGTTTGACAGCTGCTTATGAAGTTAAATGTAATACCTACCCTATAACACAGCAGTTCCATCCTAAGAGTTACTCAAGAGAGAAACAAAACTACATGCCTACAAAAGACTTATACAAGAATATTAATAGCAACTTTATTCATACTAACCAAAAATTGTCAGCAACGTAGCTGTTCATCAACAGGCAAATGTATAAAAAAATTGTGGTATTGTTCATAATATAGAACATTATTCAGCAGTAGAAAGGAAAGAAATACAAAATCAATAAACCAATGATTCTCAGAAATATTATGACAAGCTAAAAGAAGTCAGACAGAAAGAGGACATAAATATGATTTTATGTATGTTAAGTTCAAGGACCGACAAAATAAACCTATAGTAATAGAAATCAGAATAGTGGTTGCCTCTGAGTGAGAGTGGCAAAAGAGTGCAAAAGAGCATAAAGAAATTTTGGAGTGATGGAATCATTCTCTTGATTGAAGTAAAGATTCCATGGGCTTATAAAATTGTCACAACTTATGGAGCGGTACACTTAAGACAAATGTGGTTTATTGTTTATAAATTATAATTCAGTTAAAAAATGACATGAAACTGTATAATCTGGATAGGTGAGGTCGATGGGCAAGAAATGCTTAAATTTTCCTTTAACGGAGATCCAGCAGAAAGAACTAACCCACTAGTTGATTTGGCAGGTGCTTCTCTGCAGTAGAGATGGAAATGTAGACTGATGATTCTTTGTTTTTTTCATTTGACTGATGATTCTTCTGTCTCAGTGATATCCAATCCATCTAGTTCCCCTTGCTCTGATTGTATGTTCACCCAGAACATTCTCACTGTAGTAATTGTTTCCCTATGTAGATGTTCTTGTTGGAGAAAGAAGGTGCTGATCAGTAGACATGTACTAGGCTGTTAGGTTCCTAGCTATAAGTTCATATATAGGTGTTCTGTTTAATATATTGACTAGCATCAGTGGACCCTCAAGTTGACCTTTCTGATCCTGCAATATTGAGAAGGTGACTCTGGCACAGGACCCCACCTGCTATGGATGTCCACAGGACTCTTTAACGAAAGCCAGTTATTTCCCTGCTCAGCAGGGAATGGTTTTAATTGCAGTGTACACATGACTTATATATTCAGTCTCTTTGGACAGGTTTGGCACATCATACACTAGAATCAGGCCCGTCCCTGTTGTGATGCTGTTTTTAAATTCCATCAGGGTCCAGAGATGGTGAGGGGCTGTAGGCATGAAGAAGACTGACTTCCAATTTGAGCTTTATTACATTTTAACATTAAGTCCCCATTTCGGTCATGGTGGGTTAAAGGCGTAATGTTTCTGTTGTTTGCTGATATTCTCACTATAACTGCTGCTCACTGCATTCATGGAAATAAAGGAGATGCTGTTAGAAGGATGATGGTTAGTGGAAAGATGGGCCATTACTTTGATTGGGAAAATGAGAAGAAGGGAAAGAATAACACAAAAACTACTTCAGAGAGTCAGAAGGACACTCTTTTTCATTTATTTTACAGATTGTATTTATTTTTAAAATTGCCTTAAGAAGAATCAAAGAAGTTTGTTTATTATTGCTTTCAGATAACCTGGTAATTTACCATTAAATGAACAAAAAATAATAATAGTATGAACATCAATAAAAGCTCCGTTTGGAAAAAATTGCTTTGTGTAGAAAGGAAATTCTGTAATTTATCCTAAATTGCATTCACTGGATTCATAGCACGATGTAATCTTGTTGTTTACCATCTTGTGTGACTAAAATTATGGGATCTTTTTCTTTTTCCTTAAAGATGAATCATGCTATTCAGACAGTATTTTATTCTTAGAGCTCATAGGTTGTATATAAAAAGTGTAAAATATTTACAGATATACATATATGTAATTTCACCTATAGTTATAGGGTAAAAAAGCATTTCAATAGTATTTTAAAGATGCTCTGGGCAGTTAGCAAGAAGCTCGAATAGAAACAGCTCTGGTCTGCAGCTCCCAGCAAGACCAACACATAAGGTAGATGATTTCTGCATTTCCAACTGAGGTACCCGGCACATCTCACTGGGACTGGTTAGCTAGTGGGTGCAGTCCACAGAGGGTAAGCCAAAACAGGGTGGAGCGTCACCTCACCCAGGAAGCACAAGGGGTCAGGGAACTCCCTCCTGTAGCCTAGGGAAGCCAGGAGATACTGTGCATGAGGGATTGTGTTATCTGTCCCATATACTATGCTTTTCCCATGGTCTTCACAACCTGCAGACCAGGAGATTTCCTTGGGCACCTACACCACCAGGGCCCTGGGTTTTAAGCACAAAACTGGGCAGCTATTTGGGCAGACACTGAGCTAGCTGCCGGAGTTTTTTTTTCTTACCCCAGTGGCACCTGGAATGTCAATGAGACATAACTGTTCACTCCCCTGGAAAGGGGGCTGAAGCCGGAGTCAAGTGGTCTTGCTGAGTGGTTCCCACCCCCATGGAGCCCAGCAAGTGAAGATCCACTGGCTTGAAATTCTTGCTGCCAGCACAGTAGTCTGAAGTCGACCTGGGATGCTCGAGCTTGGTGGGGGGAAAGGGGAATCCACCATTACTGAGGCTTGAGTAGGCGGTTTTCCCCTCACAGTGTAAACAAAGCTGCTGGGAAGTTCGAACTGGGCAGATCCCACTGTAGCTCTGCAAAGCTGCTGTAGCCAGACTGCCTCTCTAGATTCCTCCTCTCTGGGCAGGGCATCTCTGAAAGAAAGGCAGCAGCCCCAGTCAGGGGCTTATAGATAAAACCCCCATCTCCTTGGGACAGAGCACCTGGGGGAAGGGGCGGCTGTAGGCACAGCTTCAGCAGGCTTAAAGGTTCCTGCCTGCTGGCTCTGAAGAGAGCAGTTGGTCTCCCAGCACAATGCTGGAGCTCTGCTAAGGGACAGACTGTTTCCTCAAGTGGGCCCCTGGCCCCTGTGCCTCCTGACTTGGAGACAGCTCCCAGCAGGGGTCGGTCGACAGACACCTCATACAGGAGAGCTCCAGCTGGCATCTGGCAGGTGCCCCTCTGGGACGAAGCTTCCAGAGGAAGAAGCAGGTAGCAATCTTTGCTGTTCTGCAGCCTCTGCTGGTGATACCCAGGCAAACAGAGTCTGGAGTGGACCTCCAGCAAACTCCAGCAGACCTGCAGAAGAGGAAAACTAACTGTTAGAAGGAAAACTAACAAACAGTAAGCAGAAACATCAACATCAGCAAAAAGGACACCCATGCAAAAACCCCATCTGAAGGTCACAAACATCAAAGATCAACGGTAGAGAAATCCAAAAAGATGAGGAAAAACCAGCACAAAAATGCTGAAAATTCCGAAATTCCGAAAGAAGAATGCCTCTTCTCCTCCAAAGGATCACAACTCCTTGCCAGCAAGGGAACAAAACTGGATGGAGAATGAGTTTGACGAATTGACAGAAGTAGGCTTCAGAAGGTGGGTAATAAACTCCTCCGAGCTAAAGGAGCATGTTCTAATCCAATGCAAGAAAGCTAAGAACCTTGATAAAAGGTTACAGGAACTGCTAACTAGAATAACCAGTATCAAGAACATAAATGACCTGATGGAGCTGAAAAACACGGCACGAGAACTTCATGAAGCATACACAAGTATCAATAGCCGAATTGATCAAGTGGAAGAAAGGATATCAGAGATTGAAGATCAACTTAATGAAGTACAGCATGAAGACAAGATTAGAGAAAAAAGAATGGAAAGGAATGAACAAAACCTCCAAGAAATATGGGGCTATGTGAAAAGACCAAATCTACATTTGACTGGTGTTCCTGAAAGTGACAGGGATAATGGAACCAAGTTGGAAAACACTCTTCAGGATATTTTCGAGGAGAACTTCCCCAACCTAGCAAGGCGGTCCAACATTCAACTTCAGGAAATACAGAGAACACCGCAAAGATACTCCTCGAGAAGAGCAACCCCAAGACATGTAATCGTCAGATTCACCAAGGTTGAAATGAAGGAAAAAATGTTCAGGGCAGCCAGAGAGAAAGGTCAGGTTACCCACAAAGGGAAGCCCATCAGACTAACAGTGGATCTCTCAGCAGAAACCCTACAAGCCAGAAGAGAGTGGGGGCCAATATTCAACATTCTTAAATAAAAGAATTTTCAACCAGAATTTCATATCCAGCCAAACTAAGCTTCATAAGCAAAGGAGAAATAAAATCCTTTACAGACAAGCAAATGCTGAGGGATTTTTGTCACCACCAGGCCTGCCTTACAAGAGCTCGTGAAGGAAGCACTAAATATGAAAAGGAAAAACTGGTAACCAGCCACTGCAAAAACATACCAAAATGTAAAGACCATCAACACTATGAAGAAACTGCATCAATTAATGTACAAAATAACTAGCTAGCATCATAATAACAGGATCAAATTCACACATAACAATATTAACTTTAACTGTAAATGAGTTAAATGTCCTAATTAAAAGACATGGACTGGCAAATTGGATAAAGAGTCAAGACCCATCAGTGTGCTGTATTCAGGAGACCCATCTCATGTGCAGAGACAAACATAAGCTCAAAATACAGAAATGGAGGAATATTTACTGAGCAAATGGAAATAAAAACAAAAGCAGGGATTGCAATCCTCTTCTCTGGTAAAAGAGACTTTAAACCAACAAAGATGAAAAAAGACAAAGAAGGGTATTACATAATGGTAAAGGTATCAATGCAACAAGAAGAGCTAACTATCCTAAATATATATGCACCCAATACAGGAGCACCCAGATTCGTTAAGTAAGTTCTTGGAGACCTACAAAGAGACTTAGCCTCCCACACAATAATAGTGGGAGACTTTAACACCCCACTGTCAATATTAGACAGATCAACGAGAGCAGAAATTAACAAGGATATTCAGGACTTGAACTCAGCTCTAGACCAAGCAGACCTAATAGACATCTACAGAATTCTGTACCGCAAATCAACAGAATATACATTTTTCTCAGCACCACATTGCGCTTATTCTAAAATTGACCACATAATTGGAAGTAAAACACTCCTCAGCAAATGCAGAAGAACGGAAATCTTAACAGTCTTTCAGACCACAGCGCAATCAAATTGGAACTCAGGATTAAGAAACTCACTCAAAACCACATGACTACATGGAAACTGAACAACCTGCTCCTGAATGACTACTGGGTAAATAGCAAATTAAGGCAGAAATAAATAAGTCCTTTGAAACCAATGAGAACAAAGACACAATGTACCAGAATCTCTGGGACACATCTAATGCAGTGTTTAGACGGAAATTTATAGCACTAAATGCCCACATGAGAAAGTGGGAAAGATCTAAAATTGACACCCTAACATCACAATTAAAACAACTAGAGAAGCAAGAGCAAACAAATTCAAAAGCTATCAGAAGACAAGAAAAAACGAAGATCAGAGCAGAATTGAAGGCGATAGAGACACGAAAACCCCTTCAAAAAAATCAATGAATCCAGGAGTTGGTTTTATGAAAAGATTAACAGAAAAGACTGCTAGCAAGACTAATAAAAAAGAAAAGAGAGACGAATCAAATAGACACAATAAAAAATGATAAAGGGAATATCACCACTGATCCCACAGAAATACAAACTACCATCAGAGAATACTATAAACACCTCTATGCAAATAAACTAGAAAATCTAGAAGAAATGGATAAATTCCTGGACACATACACCCTCCCAAGACTAAACCAGGAAGAAGTTGAATCCCTGCATAGACCAATAGCATGTTCTGAAATTGAGGGAGTAATTAATAGCCTACCAACCAAAAAAAGCCCAGGACCAGACAGATTCACAGCCGAATTCTACCAGAGGTTCAAAGAGGAGCTGGTCCCATTCCTTCTGAAACTATTCCAAACAATAGAAAAAGAGGGGATCCTCCTTAACTCATTTTATGAGGCCAGCATTATCCTGATACCAAAGTCTGGCAAAGACACAACGAAAAAAAAAAGAAGAAAAGAAAATTTCAGGCCAATATCCCTGACGAACATCAATGCAAAAACCCTCAATAAAATACTGGCAAATCAAATCCAGCAGCACATCAAAAAGCTTATCCACCATGATCAAGTTGGCTTCATCCCTGGGATGCAAGGGTGATTCTTAGATGTTAGATAAATATTATTTTCAACAGATTTTTTCCAAAATGATTACTGTATTTTCATAATAGTAATTATTTCTCTTGTACTATGACATTTTTATTCTTGAAATTTTTTATATTGAGTTATCCTTAACTTGGGGTAGTAAGTCTATGAAGTGAGTGTTTTCCACAAACATGGGTGAAAAAACACATTTCGTGAGTGAAAAATTTGACTCTTAGGTATACAGTTTGTGGGTTACAATCTTTCCCTTTACTACACTATAAACATTATTTTATTGTAGCCAGCTCTCTAGATTTTTTTTTTTAAAGAAAAGTCCAAGGTCAGTCTGTTTTTTCTTTCTTTTATATAGCATGTTGTTTTTAACATTTTTGTTTTTTATTTGAAACATTTTAAATTTATTCTTAAAATTAACACAATATTGAACATGTTTATATATCATTATTTTTACTCATCTTTTTTTAAACATTGTAAGCCATTCATCTGTCCCAATTTTATCTTCAACTCAGAGAAGATTTCTTCTCTTATTTTTATAATTACTACCAACCCATTTGTTTACATTTTTTTTTCTTCTGGACTGCCAATTATGCAAATCTTTGATCTTTTTATTATTTTCTGTATTTTTTCTTTTATTGTTTTATTCCCTTATGATTTTCTTTAGATCTTTAAGGAAAACCTTGAACTTGTCTCCTACTGTACTGATTGGTTATTTTATAATAACCAATTCTATATTTTCTGCTTTCATGCAATTTAAAATTTTCCATTAAATTTTTCCACTTATGTGCAGTTTTACCTGATCTCACATATATGTAGACTTTTTATTATGGCTAACTGATCTAGTTTCATGGACAAAATGTTCTTTTGAAACCTATTGAAAACTCAAATTAAAATATTTAAAAAATATTGATACTAATTTAGTAGTTTCCTAAATTTATTAGCCAGGAAATCATTACTTCTGATTTTGCCAAGTGAACTTTCATTTAAACTGCATCATATTCTTAGTGATTTTAAGATTTCTTTACTTATCCTTACAGAAGGAGGTTTACTTTTGTCTACATTGGCAGATAAAGTGAGTTTGGTAAGACATCCCTGTCCATTTCTCAATACATAATACTTTGATGGAAAATAAAGGTAAAATTTCATATTAACTGTCCATTACTTTTCCAGGTCAGAAGTCCAGAAGCCAAAATGTGTGTAGGGGTAGCGTGATACAGGGAGATGAGACACTGGAGTCAATGTAGTAAGAAATAGTTGCAGTAAAGATCCTTTTCTTTCTTTAGAAGAGTTTCTGTCCATATTTTGTGTGGCAACCAGTAATTAGGAACGTATAGTCAAGTATATGCCAGAAGATTATGTGGTTTAGACACCCTTCTCAGATTAGTCCTGAAGCCAAGAAAATCTTCCACAGCCTCTGACAAACGTTGCTTCGTTCACTTCACCAGCTTTCTCTCTCATTGTAGGGCAGTAGTGGGATACTCCTGGGGTCTCATCCACCACTCTCTTGGCTTTTTAGTCTTTCTTCACAAGTATATTAGAGAAGACATTATTTATCCCGTTATTCCGTATTCCTATCTATGATATATCTCATAGAAATATGGGTTGAAAGCCTAGAAATTTTTGACATCTAGGTGTCATCCTTTTGTGGCTTCCATTCCTTATGCTTTATTTTCCAATTTTTAAATTCTGTTTCTCACTTTGTGAGTAATTAGGATTGAGGGATTGAGGAGGTGCAGTCATATTATCTCTTACCTGGAAGTTATAATGCGTTACCATTTTTAGTCAATTTTCCTATTTAGTCAATTTTATGGTGTTGTTACAGTGTGATGGACCCATGTAGCCTAGTTTCTTTATTTTAGCAACTTAGATTCTACAGTGGTGAAAAAAGACATGTTCCCAGATATGTAATTATTATGATTTTTAAATGATTTAAATGATTTTTAAAATTTTGCATGTTTCTTGGGATGACTCTATCTGCTTAAATTGGAAAATCTAAAACAATAGCAGCAACAAAAACCTGATCAGTTCTGAGCTGTGTTAGAATATATTTGGCTGCTAATTTCCCAAATGTTTAAAATAATGTAAATTTAGAAATAGTTGGAAGTGAGAAAAGTATTGTTATCAAGTAATATTTACTTCATATATGTAACTATAATTGATTCATTAATTGTTTATTTTTGAATTTATTCCTATAAAAAATCTTTCAAAGTCATCAACATTAAATAATGTTTAGTGATAGGTTAAACAAATTTACTTTATTGAAAAGAACAAAATAATGTGAAGTTGACAATGTTTGGTCATGGTGCATGCAGGGATAGCTTGATTTTTCTTCCTGAACAATGTGATGGGAGCATTTCCAACTTGTTTTGTTCTCATAGCCACATGGTTGTAGATAATTTACACATAGGGATCCTGGATTTGTTAGTTGAGAAATATGAAGTTCCTCAGAGTTTCAAACCAATAAGGCAGCTATTCTTTAAAGGGACTATTTTTGAGCATGGGTAAAAAGAGTGACAGAGTTTCTGGGTATTTGTGTGTGAGGTGTCATTGCATGAATTGCCCAGACCCCTGTCATGATCATCATGCCTTATCTGAGAATCAGGAAGGGAGGACATCATATTCTTTAATAACCAAGAGCTTCCGTTGTTTGAGCTGAGGACAGCATTCAGCAGTTCCAGGATATTCACTAAACAGACGTCCTGTCTCTTCTACTTATTTCCTTGTTTGTATACTTTATAAAATGTTATAAAACATACTTAACTTGATTGTAGATAAATGAGATTGCCAAAAAGACAGTGGCCAAAAATGTATCTACCTAGTGATATCTATTGATATATTATATATATATATGTTTATGTACAGCTGCACACATATTTGCATATGCTTCTTTTGATCACAGTGGGATCATATTAAAATACTGTTTTTGTCTGTTTTAACTCACTAATATATGACATTCAACTAAATTTTGTTTACTTTGTAGAGGTAGTCATTTATTCATGAAACATTTAATTAGCATGTACTGTGTATCAAACACCATGCTAGATATTGGAAGATATAGCTAAAGAAGATGCAACTCCTGCCTGAAGTATTTTACAATCGAGGAGGAGCAAAAAACAATTAGACTAATAGACATAATGTGATATGTTAAAAGCTAGAATAGAGGCAAAATATAGGTAGGATATTTCTTCAAACGAGAATACCCGTATTCCCAGAGGTTTGTGAAAAATTTCCAAGAGGGCACTTGGACACTAAGATTACTTTAAGGCAATTCAGTTGCAGTTTCTCAGTGCTCATTTGTATTTTTTCTTTCCACTGAGCTGCCCTAGACTGGTAAAAATGTAGTCAAGGCACATGGGTAGGGGGAGGCTTAAAGTGTAGTCTGTGATCTTCTGCACCTTTTTTGATAGACTTTTCTTTCACTTTAGAGAAAGGCAAACGTCTCACCCTCTGCGATTCTATAATGTTGCATTGGCCTGGATGCAAAGACCACTGGATTGCCAAACGAAGGGACAATTTGAAATCATCCTGTTGATGTTGAGAAAGTGAGTAATGGTAATGCCTGAGAACCAAATCTTTTGGCAAGTCAGGTGGTTCCCAGTTCATTACTTTAAACATCACTGGAGCAGGACCGAAATGAGTTGTTCACTGAGAGGTGATTAATAATAAGGTGTGGTTGAATATAATCAAGTGATGTTGGCAGTTTATTCAAAATTCAAATAATTGTATGACATGGTTATAACAAAACACCATCCTACCCCATCCATAGTATTTATTTAGATGAACAAATTTTCTCAGTCCTGTATCTATACAAATGAAAACTAGATATAGTATTGATGTTTAGCTCTGTTTCAGTCTAGGAATAAGTGATATTTACCAATGGACATGTGAACAATTAATAACCATAATCAAGAAGTATTTTTAAAACATTTAGAATCTTAAATTTTTATAGTAGAGATGGATAGGGTGACCCATGAAAGGTGTTTAATTATATAATTATTACCTTTGGATAAAAATTTGTTGGTGATATTGAATGGAAAATCAAGTCAAAAATAAAGAAGAATGATGCAAACCTTCCAATTGTAAAAAACTATGTAAAAAATGTAGTTCATTTATTCTTCAAATAGAAGGTGATTATTAAATTGCTATGCATTTAGATTATATTGGATGTTTTTAAAGACTAATGCAATTATATATGTAAAGTGTCAATATTTATAATACACAGAACATAACATCTTTTATAATTACTTAGTTTTTTTCATGAAAAATTTGATATGTCATTGTAAAAATGTTTGAGGGCATACTGTTTTTCTAAATTATCTTAGAGTGTGTGCTTAAAAAGTATGGTATAGTACAGTTGCCACATGAATAGTTTTTAAGGTAGGAAAAAAGTGGAGGTGAACTCTGAATATGTGAATACCTAGTTCTATGACCTCAAGCAAGTTGCTTAATCTTTTTAAGCCTTAGTTTTTTCATAAATAAAGTAAGTTTACAGTACCTACTCATAAGATTTCCATGAAATTAAAGGTTTAACAAGAAGGGGTATGCTCCACAACAGTGGGATTCCAAGAGAATCACACATTGTGAAATATTTTAAAAATATATAAAAAGTTAAATCTGTTTAGATGCCGCATTCAATTATTTTTTATTTTTAAATTTTTGGTGGAGTTGGCAGGACAAATGGGGAAGATTCTTGTTCCTGGGAGTCATTTAAGAATCCCAAAGGAATAATACAGTTCTGAAAACTTGGACGTGGGTCTTTGGGATATCAGGGCTGCCACTGAAGTCTTCAACTTTCAAGCCCTCGATAGAATGAAGTATTTCTTCTACTCCTCTTTTTGCAAAGCCTATAATCAAGGCTCTTTTGATTTGGTTTTCAAAGTTCTGACCCTTAGTGTTTTGATCCCGTGACATCCACATAGATCACCCTCCCCTGGCAGAGAGCCTAACCCCGCTCAAACCTGCTGTGTTAGAGGAGAGCATTGGTCCCTGCCACTTTCTAAAAGGCTATTCTTATCTTCTTTTTCCATCTCAGAGAAGCCACACCAGGAATCAGGTCATGTTCTTCTTTATCCCTTTCTTCTCACAGAAAATCTAGCTTAATACCCTTCTATGAATCTACACTCCCCCAGGAGCTTGAGATTTTCTTCAGGGCTCTAGATTTGGACACAAAAGTTTGGCCATCCTATATCTAAGGGGATGTGCACAAGAGAATTATCGTAGCAGTCTTGCATCTGCCATTCTTAGAAGGGCCTTCTTGCAAAGCTGGCACTTGGCTGGTGTTTAGGAACTTGGATTTTTGGAGTGTTCACTTTTTCTAACTAATGAAAGTGGCTTACTGTGCCTTATCTGTTTGTGCAAACAGTATGGTTTACTCTGGGCACCTGCTTTACTTCTTCTGAGAGTCTGGGATTTTGGCAGAGGCAGAAGGTGAAACCAGTTCCCAGGAAAACTTTGGGCACTGAGTCCCTAATGAGCTTCCTTGGTATAAAAAACAACATTTTATATGTGTTGTCACAATTCAGTGCTGGAGGAATTAAATGTATTCCATATGATTCCACTGGGTAAGGACCCTTGAAAACTTGTACCTTATTTTTGTTTGGAATACAACTCTATGCTGAGTCCTCTGAGGTTTCCCAGTCAGGCACCAAAACTTGAAGTGATCTTAGGGCCTGCCTACACAGGGAGGAATATGAAAAATTATCTTTTAATATTTCCTAGACTTTCTAGACCAGTAAAAACAGTATAACTAAGACAAAATTAGTATCTTAATGAATTATAGAAATTAAAATAAAATGCCAATAATAATTAAACCCAAAGAAAATTCTCCATAGAAGATGACCCTTGGTAGGTCTCAAAGTCCTGATGTTTAGTTGTTATGGTATAGTTTAGAAAAGTTTCTTAGAAGCGGGAACTCTTGAGTCTAGTTTATATCTTCTAGAGATGATCTCTTTTTCTTTACAATACTTGAATTCTAAGACCATATCCATGAAGTTATAGTTGAACCTGAAATCCTCCTTTTTCTAGAGAGTCTAGCTGGATGGAAAGATAATACAAGATGTACTTTTTTATTTTCTTGATTTTTCTCTTTGCTATTTCTCTTGATACAGTCATTTGCTGTTTAAATATTTTGCTAAAAACTGTGTGTGGGTGTGCGTGCATGTACCCCACGACTCAGGAATGAGCACAGTTACAGAAATCCAGTGAATAATCCCAGAACTTAAATAAAAAAGAAGTCCAATGAGTAAATAAAAAAATAAATAATGGAAAAATTATAAAAACAGTCTCTAGCATTGTTGAATCTGTTTTCTGCTTTGCTAACAAGCATATCAGACTTTTCAAAAATAATACCAAATAGAGCTGAAAGCAGATGATTGAATATATGGTAATCTTATTAAATTACATTTTATTTCTTAATCTCAATGGATGAATTGCTGCTCCATCTTAATTTTTCACCAGTGAATGTTGATACAAAATATTTAGTTTTAAGCTGGCAAAATCTGGACAAAATAAATGTCACTACCCTTAGATAGCAACCCGTTTTTGTTGTTTTTCTCAGGTAACTATTTCTCAAAAATCCTCTATTTATATCTTAAAACAACAGAAATAAAACATATTGAACAAATAAACTTATAGACACCCTGGCACAAAACATTATTGTTTAGGTATCGGTCATAGAGCTCTTCCAAAATGGTAGAAGACTCTTGGCATTCACAGTCAACGGCTCATCAATAAATCAGCTTGTGGGAAAATTTAGACTGCCTTTGAAATAAAAAAAGAAAAAGAGAGATAAGATTTGATGTACCTTATTTTAAAATCTACAATATTGTCATGTTGGATATAACAGCAACAATAAACGTCACCACATTTATTTCACAGAAATCATCATTTTATTGATTGGCCACCCTTTCCATTTTCTATCTACCAACTCTTGCAACTGAATCTCTGTTTAGTGCTAACAAACTGTCAAGCTTTGCTCTCCTTCAGGACTGGGTGTGTGTGATACTGGCCTTCTAGGGACAAGTCAGTAATGCTTCTCTCATATACCTCATGTAGTTCTTGCAGAATTAGTTTTTTTTTCTACCAGTGCATACACACTCCTGCTCCCTCTTCCTTACCCTTTCATTTGCATCTGAACTTTGTAGACATGATTTTAACAGAGGGTCTCCCTTCTATGCAAAAGTAAATGAGAAACTACTTATGCTGACACTTCTCAAAAGAATATATAAAAAGAAATATTACATTTACTGACATGCTATATAATTTTTTACAGAATTTTTCCCCTGTGTCAGTTTATTTGTTTTATTTGTGGAATGGAAGTAGTTTCTGCTAAGTTTTCTCTTACGTAGGCTTTTTGGCTTTGTAAATAATAAAAGGGCCTTATTTTTAATTGCTAATTTTAGAATCTCATCCTGTTAGCCAATTTAAAGGACTGGAATCATTCCCTCTAGCTGTTATTATTTTTTATTCTCGTTTTTATAAAAATTATCTAGAGGGCTGCTAGGGGCCACCAGAGGTATACAGCTGTGATCCACCCCACCGATTGTTGTCCGTTTTCAGTGAGGCCTCACTCACTCCCCACAGCACTCCCAAGGTTCTCTCCTTGCCCCACAGAGGAGAATGAACTGCGACAGGAATGGCGCCCCTCTCATAGGAGCTTCTGTGTTTTTCTTGTATTATGTCTCAACATCTATGAGAATTTTCCTAGTAAGGAGCTGTCTCATCTCCTTAGTGTTAACCCTGTATCTCCATCTTGGATTTTAATCCCCCGAGGAGGTTTCCTTCCTCCTGAATTAGTGTCATTAGTTTTTAGTGACCCAATTTTGCCTCTCTTCTTTCAAAAATATGGTCTTCTGATTTATTAGTCACCTTCTTGTGACTCTGCCACTGTCTCCATAGCTGTCATCATTTTTATCTATTTACTGCTAAATTTCTAGAATAAATGATTTCTATTAAATCATCCATTAAATGCCTCTATTTTCTTATCATTCACTGTTTTCTTGTTTGTAAATGTCTTAATTTTTGTTGTTTAATGAATGTCTCCTATTATTTTTTCAATGACTGAATTCAGTAGCCCTACCTTTCCATTATTCTGGCACTGTTTTGTACTTTCTTGGAAGTTTCAGTATCTTACGCTTATTTTCCTCTTTGAAATACGACTCCTTCTCTTTGGATTAGATTTCTCCTACTGCTCCTACATTTCGGTCAATCTTCTATGCTTCAGGACTCTGTTTTTCTTTGTTATATACTAACCTGTCAGAGAAGTTCCTCATAGTCTTGATTTTGAGTGTTGTTTCTACGTTGATTTTAACTCCTAACAACCTATCCTCAGTCCTGTCCTCTACCCTGAATGGCAGGTCTAATGCATCCAGTACAGATACATACATGGTAAGCATGACCCTAGTATGAATTAAGTGACTTATAAAGATAAATACAGCATGGATTTTTATATAAATATTTGTTAGAAAGGCGAATTTTAGTGCCTAATCTGAGAAATTTTAGCCAAAGAATTACATTATAAATTAAAGTAAAGGTCAACTTCGTCTGGGAACTTTGTCAGAGAATAGGACAAAGGGCCACCAACTTTGACTCGAGTCAGAAATTTCTAAGTTACAATGAAATAGCTTCAAGTTCATCTTGTGTTAGTTCCAGGATGAGTAACGATATCAGAGGGAGTAGTACTCCAATTTTTTTTTTTTAGAGTCTGGCTCTGTCACCCAGGCTGGAGTGCAGTGGCGCGATCTTGGCTCACTGCAACCTCTACCTCCCGGGTTCAAGAGATTCTCCTGCCTCAGCTTCCTGAGTAGGTGAGATTACAGGCATGCACCACCGTGCCTGGCTAATTTTTTTTTGTATTTTAAGTAGAGACAGGGTTTCACCATGTTGGTCATGCTGGTCTCGAACTCCTGACCTAGTGATCCACCCACCTCAGCCTCCCAAGGTGCTGGGATTACAGGTGTGAGCCACTGCGCCTGGTCTCCAATTTTTTTTTAATAAGGCATTTTAAAAATTTCCATCAAAGAAATCAAATTTCAAAATATCTTCCCAGAAATGGGAAGATAGGGGTGCTATCTTTTGATGTTTACATTTCAAAGAGATATCTCCAAGTACTAAGAATACTAATTTTTTTCTGTAGTGATATTGACTCTAAAGAGTTAATGTTTATATTGTGTTAAATGTGAAAAGTCATACAAGTAATGGCAAGAATGTATACTTTAAAAATACTAGCGAGTTTATACTTTAAGGTTTTTCCTTGGTTTTAGGCATTCTGCGGTTTTACTGTGATGTCTCTAGGTGTTGATTTATTTTTATTTATCGTGCTAATGTTTCTTTAGTCTGAGGACTCATGTGTTGGGGGAGTTGTTTTCCCATCAGCTTTATACTTTTTAAATGTGAGCCCATCTTTAGTGTGACTTGCTTTCTTCTGTGAAAACGCCTTGTGACCTGCATTTTGGAAGCTTCTCTCCAGAATGGCCCTTCATTTGCTCTGCCAAGCACCCCAGGGATAGCATCAGTTTTACCTTAATTTTTCAGCTTAGAATTTTCTGTACCTCTGAGGAACTGCACATTTGGCCTCTAGATCCTTGTGAGGTACAGGGCTGGGCTTTCAATTTCCCACCGGATTCTGGCTTTTTCTTTCCCGGAAAGAAGCTCATTATTTCCTTGCCTGCTTTGTTAGAATTTTTTTAGTGCCCCCTTCATGGTAGTTCTTGGTGTGTCTTGGCTTACAGCCATGGTGTCAGCTGCAACATTCCTCTTCACATCCTTATCTCTTCAGTCTTCCCCTAGAAGCATGGATGTTAACACTCAGTCCCTAGTGACCACTGGATTTAATCTCTATCTCTATCCCTCACACTGGGAGTTTAGGATCTCCCTGAGTATTTTGGTAAAGGGAATATCAGGGAGAGACAGTATCATGCAATGGAGGTTTATTATTTCCCTCTTTAAAATAACAGATCTCTTTAACCACATGGGACAGGTGATCATTCTGTTGATCTAAACTCGTGTAGGAACCCAAATGTTGAATATGAATTTTTTATGTGGGTAGCATGACATCAAAGCACAAGGCAGTTATTCATGAGCTTCTCTAACTTCCTTCCTTTCTCACTTCCAGGCTGAAAGAACTACAGGCCCAGAATAGAAGAATTAATAGTCTAAGGATTCAAAATCTAATCTATTTTAGTAGTTCCATAAACTATAAACATACCAAAGGACAACCCTATGCCAGTTTCCTTGGTAGGAATAAAATCTGACTTAGAAAAACAAGAAAGAATTAGAAAAAGTATGCATTCCAGAGGTGGAGTGATAAACATAGGGGATTTGTTCATAAGCAGCACTATGGCATTACTGTTGAAATCATTGGCTCAGGAACCAGATGCCTAGATTTAAATTTTTATCCCAAATTTCAAAAATCATATGACTTCAGGTAATTAACTTCTCTGTGCCTTAGCAACTCATCCATAAAAGGGAGATTATAATATGACCTGCCCAAGAGTCGTTGTGAGAATTAAGTTATTGGATGAGAAGTACTAGGAATACCTGATACAAAGCAGGCATATGTAGTATTAGCTATTATCTTGATGACAATAGGGGAGTTGGTGATGTTCTAAAGCAGGAATTGTAAATGTAAAGGCATTCAACTTCAAATGCTTTTAAAACACAGTGGAGGCAAACCAAACACCTCTGTGGACTTGTATTGGTCAATGTTTATGACCTGACTAGTTTATGACTTCCATTAAGCATAGACATACACAATTAATGTAGAGCCATTATAGAGGATGATTGTTCAGTTAAAGCAAAATAAGACAAAGCAAGCAAATATAGGAATAATGGCACCCTTAAAATAGCATGTCTATGAATCAATAGATATTTATTGAGTATTTAACATGTACCTATTATTTATTTGAGTTAATTATTCATAGAGCTAATGAAGCAAAAATGATCAATTCAGTTGCTCCTGTGAATTACTTCGTTCCTTTTTGGGGTTCTAAACTGGTCACAACCACGTGCTACTTGGAGGGTTTGTCCATGGTTCTTACCATATGTTGAGGAAATAGAAGTAAAAACAAATTCTTTTCCCAACCCAGATATTCTCTCCATAAAGACAGAAGAGAAAGAAAACACTTTCCTGATTGAACAAGCACTAAAGCAGAATGTGATGTACATCACAGGCAAAAGATTGCAAAGGCAGAAAAAAACTTCACTATTTTATATAGTCAAGTAAACACAACCTGTTACATACGTGTTTTAAAGATAAACAATAACTTATTCTAAAGTAGGAGGACTTGAAAGCATCATTTTTTTATACATAGTTCATTCTAACTTCACCTGGTAATTGGGGTGACCACCTGTGTTAGCTAATTAATTGGCTTTACCCAGGGGAAAAACAAACTTCCCATATCTTTATGGCAGAAGGTAGTTTTGCAACTGGAGCAAGAAACTAACAATAGTTAGGCTCTTACCCTCCCACAGAAATGGGAAGATAGGGGTGCTATCTTTTGATGTTTAGATTTCAAAGAGATATCTCCAAGGTCCTTGAAAAGACATTCCTTGGTTATAGAATTGACAAATGGCCTATCTAGTTTTTAAAGGATTTTTATGCATTTCCAAGAGGGGAGAAAGTAATTACAATTCCAAATGTAAATTAAATGCTCAGAGAAAAAGGAGGGAAGGAAAATTTCCTGTTTTTGAAATACGAAGACTTAACTTTCTTATTTTTAGTTTATATTTGTTCTTACACATACACCTGACATGGATCACCTGAACATGGTTAATCTCCATTTCACAGATGAGTTTCTGAGGCACAAATAGGTAAATTACCTAATCAACAGTTGATGGTTAAAATTAAGGTTTTATACATTTTTAAAGTTGGCAATTCATGGTGTATCTCAGAAAAGAAATGAGTGTACTCCAGATAATCTTTCATATTAGTTAGCATTCTTTCTTTATTACAAGAACCTTAGGGAGAAACTCTTGACTGCTTTAATTTAAAAAGAATTGCTTATTAATTTTTTCAATATGCAGACCATTTACTATGTTAAATCAGCCTGATGTTAGAAATGTTTAATTGTTAACCACAATCAGATTAGTAGTATGTCATTCTATTAGGAAGTTTTTCAAATGTTCTCACCAAATGTGAATTTTAGATCAACTAAATAATCTGGAGGAAAAGAAAAAGGAAAAGAAAAAGGCAGAGGAAGCAGATCCTGTGATAAATTCTCTTTATGTGCTTGATAGGAGCCTGAGGCTGCAGATGAGGAATAAAGGATTTCGATACTGGCAGTAATGACGGTGGTAGGAAGTGGGTGGTGGTGATGAGGAGGATTTCTGGGGAACTTAACACTTGACATTCTTTTTGCCCTTATTTCATATTTTCAGTTGTGGGAGATTATCTGCTTTTAGTTTCCGCTAAGATGCAATAAGGTTGTTGAGTTCAGTGACTGATTTACAGAATCAAAGTTCAAATAAAGCTCCCTGATTACTCTCTTTTTTTAGTCTGACATTTTATTACATGGGCAGTAACCTTGCTCTGTGTGCTGTTTTAATTCATGGCCTTATCTCACAGAAACCTTTGCTGTGGACAAAGTGAAAACATTTATTTGGAATAAACAGTTTTCCCTTCTGCTCCAGTTTTTTTTTTTAAAGTATATATAGCTTTTATGACATTTTAAAGGCATTATTCTTTACAGACATCAGGCAGTTCAATTCAAAAGTGGCCTTAGTGACTCACAGACATGCTTTGCATCATTGCTGAGCTTAGGGTAGTGCAGCCTCCTGGCTTAGCAGATGTTCTTGCATCTTGAATAGGTCTGGTCAGAGAATTGGGAATTCTGGATCTATTTTTATAGCTTAAAACATTTGATGACCTTCTGAGGAGTATCCTTCTGAAAAAAATGTAAAGATTAGTGATTCTAAAGTGTAAAACTGAAAACTTGAATTATACTTTATTTAATTTAGATTAGAAGTGTGTTAGAGAACATAATTATTTATCTTGTGGCCAAGTGAGAGAGAAAGAAGAGCAGCAGCAGCTTTTTTAATTTTGAAGTTGGAATGGAGCATGCAGCTTGGATCCAAAGACACAGTATGATGCCTCCTACTTTTTCCCTTGCTTCTAAGTCTAGGTCTTGTGACCCTCTTCCTTGGAAAGCTAAGTTTATTCCATGTGGAAAAACAAATGAGGAGTTGGAGTTGAAATTGTTTACTTTCACTTTGTTTCTTTTAGGGGGAGTGATGGAGGTAGAGTGGAAGACTCTTTAGAAGCCTAAGGAGTGAGAAGACAAGTGCCTTTCTTACTATAAAAATAATTAAAAGCAGAACACTTGTAGAGGAAACTGAACACAGAATCGAAAACGCTTGAGACTTGCAGGGTTTATATGACATACTACCTTTCTCGTTGAAAAATATTCTATCAAATTTAGGTTGAATAAAAATTGATTAGGATTTGAGCTAATAAGTTTAGCTGTTCTTTCGTCATTTCTTATTTCTGTCACCATTAATTGTCCTTCAATAGCCACAATGTCAAAGGCACATCTCTGTTTCTTGCTGACCTTTGTGCGAAGAATGGCAAATTTACTTATATGTCTTACTGCTTATGTACAGAATTTATTTGAAGAATTGTATATTTCAAAGAGAAAAGTGGCACTAAATATGTACCTTGGTTTTTATGGTTGACAAATGTAAAAAACAGTATTTGTAATCCTTTGAGAATGAGCAGTGGCCAAGCTATGATGCAAGGCAGTATAAATTAGTTTTTCAGCCCTATCGCAGACATGAAAACAGTGCTCCTTGTTACTGTCTTTTTCTTCTGATTTTTTTTTATTATTCTTTAAGTTCTAGGGTACATGTGCACAACATGCAGTTTTGTTACATAGGTACACATGTGCCATGTCGGTGTGCTGCACCCATTAACTCATCATTTACATTAGGTATATCTCCTAATGCTATCCCTTCCCACTCCCCCCATCCCATGACAGGTCCCGGTGTGTGACGTTCCCCTTCCTGTGTCCATATGTTCTTGTTCAATTTCCACCTATGAGTGAGAACATGTGGTGTTTGGTTTTTTGTCCTTGTGATAGTTTGCTGAGAATGATGGTTTCCAGCTTCATCCATGTCCCTACAAAGGACATGAACTCATCCTTTTTTATGGCTGCATAGTATTCCACAGTGTATATGTGCCACATTTTCTTAATCCAATCTATCATTGATGGACATTTGGGTTAGTTCCAAGTCTTTGCTATTGTGAATAGTGCCGCAATAAACATACAGTGTGCATGTGTCTTTATAGCAGCATGATTTATAATCCTTTGGGTATATAACCAGTAATGGGATGGCTGGGTCAAATGGCATTTCTAATTCTAGATCCCTGAGGAATCGCCATGCTTGTCTTCTACAATGGTTGAACTAGTTTACAGTCCCACCAACAGTGTAAAAGTGTTCCTATTTCTCCATATCCTCTCCAGCACCTGTTGTTTCCTGACTTTTTAATGATGGCTATTCTAACTGGTGTGAGATGGTATCCCATTGTGGTTTTGATTTGCATTTCTCTGATGGCCAGTGATGATGAGCATTTTTTCATGTGTCTTTTGGCTGCATAAATGCCTTCTTTTGAGAAATGTCTGTTCATATTCTTTGCCCACTTTGTGATGGGGTTGTTTGTTTTTTTCTTGTAAATTTGTTTGAGTTCTTTCTAGATTCTGGATATTAGCCCTTTGTCAGGTGAGTAGATTGCAAACATTTTCTCCCATTCTGTAGGTTGCCTGTTCACTCTGATGGTAGTTTCTTTTGCTGTGCAGAAGCTGTTTAGTTTAATTAGATCCCATTTGTCAATTTTGGCTTTTGTTGCCATTGCTTTTGGTGTTTTAGACATGAAGTCCTTGCCCACGCCTATGTCCTGAATGGTATTGCCTAGGTTTTCTTCTGCAGTTTTTATGGTTTTAGGTCTAAAATTTAAGTCTTTAATCCATCTTGAATTTTTTTTTTGTATAAGATGTAAGGAATGGATCCAGTTTCAGCTTTCTACATATGGCTAGCTAGTTTTCCCAGCACCATTTATTAAATAGGGAATCCTTTCCCCATTTCTTGTTTTTGTCAGGTTTGTCAAAGATCAGATGGTTGTAGATGTGTCATATTATTTCTGAGGGCTCTGTTCTGTTCCATTGGTCTATATCTCTGTTTTGGTACTGTTTTTTTTTTTTTAAACAAAAACAAAAACAAAACACACACATCCCAATATCCAATTCTGGGTGATGTTGATGACTTCAAGACTGGAGACTGGGGATATGGGGAAAAGTAGCCAGATCAAAGAAGATAGGAAGCTGGCTAATCCAAAATAAACAGCTAGTAATGTGCAAATTTATTTATCCATTTCCAGAAAATAAGAGTCCATTCACCCACTTAGTTGTATTTTCATTCCCTAAATATTAAATTAACATATAGACAGTTGTAGAAATAATAGATGAATCAGCTAGCCACCTAACTAGTGTAAACTCAAGGATTTGAAAACATTTCTCCTGTGTAGAATACTGGAACAACCTAAGGCTAATATTGATTTTTTTTTTTTCTGAGGTTTTCCTGTTGTAAAAAAATGCAAATGCACTTCGGACAGGCAATTTCCTTGGAGTATCACAAATTTAGAACTTGTTCTAAATAAATTTATTGGACAATGCCCCGAAAAACTTATTTTAGTGGAATGGAGATAGAAACAGTTTGAGGCCACCGTGGGTATCTAGAACAGAGGTTGCTAGATATCTACAACAGATGGCTAAGTTTGTAGGACTGTAACCATCCAATGGATTCACCTTGCTCGCTGCCTAGACAGAGCCGATTTATCAAGACAGGGGAATTGCAATAGAGAAAGAGTAATTCACACAGAGCCTGCTGTGTGGGAGACCGGAGTTTTATTATTACTCAAATCAGTCTCTCCGAACATTCAGGGATCAGAGTTTTTAAGGACAACTTGGTGGATGTGTGGAAGCCAGTGAGCCAGGAGTGCTGATTGGTTATGTAGAAGATGAAATCATGGAAACTTGAAGCTCCCCTTGTGCTGAATCAGTTCCTAGGTGAGGCAACAAGATCAGATGAGCCATTTTATCAATCTGGGCAGTGAATTTAGGAGCACTGAATTTAGGAGCAGTTCAGGGAGGATCAGAATCTTGTAGCCTCCAGCTGCATGACTCCTAAACCATAATTTCTAACTTGTGGTTAATTTCTTGTCCTACAAAGGCAGTCTAGTCTCCAGGGAAGAAGGAGGTTTGTTTTGGGAAAGGGCTGTTGTGGTCTTTGTTTTAAACTATAAACTATAAGCTAAGTTCCTCACAAAGTTAGTTCAGCCTACGCCCAGGAATAAACAAGGACAGCTTGGAGGTTAGAAGCAAGATGGAGTTGGTTAGGTTAGATCTCTTTCACTGCCTCAGTCATAATTTTGCAAAGGTGATTTCAGGACAGAAATGACTGAAGATATAACTGACTTTTTCCAGTATTTTATAAAGGACTTTTTTTTGTCCTCACAACTTTAACATATGCCAAATATTTAGCCAGGCCAATACAAGTTTTCATGCTGATATTTGTTACTTTGGCACATCAAAGCAATGTGGTAATGTTACATAGATAGGGAAGGAAAAGTTCATATTAGTTTAGCCTGTTGTACAGGTTAGCAAAGAAATGATTGGCAAGGGGGAGCTTTTGTATACTATCTGTCCCATAATCCTGTGGAGTGCTATGTTGAAAAAAAATTGATTCATATTTCCTTCTACAAAATAATAAATAAAAAGTACTAGGTGAGGAGTGGGATGTATGTCTCATATTTTATTTAGTACTTAGATAGCATTTTTGATGTGTTCTGCAGTGAGTAGGTCTATACAAACCTACTCCTGAAGGTGGAGGAAACTGAGAGGTTGAAGAAAGAAGCTGACAAATTCAGCTTCTCAGAAATAAACATTTAATAGGATTTTATGAGCAGAAGCCACTTCTTGACAGCCATGAGACAAGATGCTGGATCCCCAGGCAGTTACCCCCACCCCCACCAAAACTAGGGCTTATATACCATAGGAAATTTGCCTAAGGTTGGGATTTATGGTAAATATGTGTTTATGATATCATCAAGGTTGTTTTGACCAAAGGGCCGTATTTACAGTATGTATGTGAAAGTAGAAGTCTTAGAGGCACTCCCAGAACAGGGGTTAATCAGAAGTCAACATGGTGGATTAGCATCCAAGATGAAGTCACTTTGGCCTCTGCAATGTGCAATTCAAACAAATTAATGGATAAATATTTTAAGTGAGCTCATAAAATAAGAAAAAATTTTAATGAGTATTTAAATACAATAAGTCCCAAACTTTTCATGTCATGACACACACAGAAAATTATAATATTTGGGGTAATTGGAGTAAAGGGAATAGACATTTAGGAGTCAAACTGAGTAGATAAACATCTCAGCCCCTAAAACCCATTTCAGTGTCGGATGGAGAAATTCTGCCTCAACAATTGAGTAGAATAATATTGCTGTATTTCAATCACACCATTTATAATGGTTTCCAATACTATATCAAGTGACAATGATGCTTAGAAATTAAATAATAAATCTATTTCCATAAGATCAGAACTGTGAAACTGGAACAAAGCTAATATATTGTTTAGTGTTTTTTTTTTTTTTTTTTTTTTTTTTGAGACGGAGTCTGGCTCTGTCGCCGAGGCTGGAGCGCAGTGGCGCAATCTCGGCTCACTGCAAGCTCCGCCTCCCAGGTTCACGCCCTTCTCCCGCCTCAGCCTCTCCGAGCAGCTGGGACTACAGGCGCCCGCCACCACGCCCGGCTAATTTTTTTATATTTTTAGTAGAGACGGGGTTTCACCGTGGTCTCGATCTCCTGACCTCGTGATCCGCCCACCTCGGCCTCCCAAAGTGCTGGGATTACAAGCGTGAGCCACCGCGCCCGGCCTATGTTGTTTAGTTTATAAACTTTACCTTTAAAATCAGGCTTAAACAGGTTATCAGAATGAATGATTAGCTTCTTTATGTATGAACAAATGTCCTAATCCCTTCTGTGAGAAAAACGATCTCTTTCAGACTATTGCATTACTACCTGGAAATAGGTGCCTCAAACTTACTATGTCTAAAATTGAACTCCATCATCTCTGCCAATCCTGCAACTCCTGTGTTTTCAGTTTCTGTAAATAGCTCTACAATCTTTCCATTTAACCTAGTCACTCATCTGGCTACATGCTTTTATTTTTTGCACCCCTATATAGAATTTGTAAAATAAGAGGTCCTATTGATATTCTACTTATTAAATTACAAAAACAAATACTTTAAAAAATAATAATAAATTTAAACTTTTCAGAGTGCGTAATCAAAACAGGGAAAGTTTCTGGCTTGTCCCTTTGTTCCCTGTAAGACTCTGAGGGGCCATATGAAATGCGTCTCAGAACTGCATGCCACACAGAAGGGAGCTTAGGTGTACCCAGTATGGGCTGAAGTGAGGCATGTTCACCTTGCACCCGGGCAAGGCTGGTCAAAGTCTGAGGAACTGGCCAAGGCAGCAGTGTTTGTAAGAAGTGGGGTTGAGGCCACTGAAAGTAGCAAAAGAGGTGTCTGATAATATATCCTTATATAATTTTATCTGCATTATGTACATATACAATCATGCATTTCTTTTAAACAAAATACTGAATTACATCTTTGTTCTACATCTTAAAAAATAAGAAAAATATGGCTGGCAACTTTTCATGTCAATATTTATAGAATTATCTCATTCTTTTAAAGTTTTTTTGGAGGGGATCTATTGCATTGATGTATGACAATATTGAAACTGCCTTTTCAAAAACCATAACTGAGAAAAGTATTACAACGAAAGAGAGCTGAACTAACCTACTTCATCTTGCCTCTAACCTCTAAGCTGTCCTTGTTCATATCTGGGTGTAGACTGAACTAACTTTGCGAGGAATTTAGTTTATAGTTTAACTTTGAAACAAAGATGATAACAATCCTTTTCAAAAACAAACCGCCTTCCTGCCTGGGGACTATACTGCCTTTGTAGAACTAATAAATTAGTCACAAGATTAGAAATTACGGTTTAGGAGTCATGCAGCTGGAGGCTGTAAGATTCTGACCCTCTCCAATAGCTCCTGGGAATAGCGTCAGTGTTGTAAAACCTAAGATCAGTGCTTGAGACAACCAATCAGCACTCCTGACTCACTGGCACCTACCCACCAAATTATGCTTAAAAACCTCTGATCCCTGAGTTTTCAGGGAGACTGATTTGAGTAATACTAAAACTCCGGTCTCCCATACAGGTGGCTCTGTGTGAATTACTCTTTCTCCACTGCAATTCCCCTGTCTTGATAAATTAGCTCTGTCTGGGCAGTGGGCAGGGTGAACCCAATATGGTGAAATAGAATTTTTCTGCTGATGGAAACTCGTTTCCAATTTATTTTATTTTATTTTATTTTATTTTATTTTATTTTATTTTTGTTATTGCAAACATCAATACAATAAACATCCTTAAACATATATTTTTGCTTTTGTGTTATTCATTAGATATTTAAAATATGTCAGTACATTTTTACAGTTTTTTTTTTCATATAGTCTTGTATATCGTCTTACAAATAAACCAACAAAATGAGGACCTGGTATGAGAACACTCACTATGGATGCTGTAGAAAATCAAATGCCTCCATGACTGTTTTTGGTAAAAGAGCCCAGCAGCCTCAAGGTCTTCAAATTTGCCCTCTAAGTCTCTTGTGGGTGTATCTGGTAAAAGCTAGTCATAAGTTTGTATACTAGAAGAAAGGATGCTGGGAAATATAAATTTTGGATTCAACCTGGAAAAAGTTGTAGAACTATCAAAATGGAGAATGTCCAAAAGTCTTTGGATAACCACAAATGACAGATTTCCATCACATCCAGTCTGCCGTTTTGTGTAAAGCTTCATTTTTTTAAAAAAATTTCAAATATTCTGATATTTATTTGTATATTCATTCATTCAGTACACATTTATTGAGAGTCTATGATGTGCCAATCATTGTGCTTTTAGTGGAAATACAATGGTGATCCTGACTTCCTGGAGTTTTTAGTTTAGTAGAGGAGACGGACATCAATTACCGCAGAAATAAATTTAGCATCACAAATGTGACCCTTGTGAAAAAGGGGAGGAAGTGGTGTGCTGAGAGGATTTATCAGGGATAATTGACCCACTAAGAAAGGTCATCTAAGAATTTGCTCATGAAGTGGTGCTTGAACTGAGATTTGGAAGATGATTAAGCATTGATTCAATTCAGGCCTTGAGGGAAGAGTGTTATAGGCAGAGCAGATAACATTTTCAAAGTCTGGGAGCAGGAGTGCACCTGCCAAATACGAGGATTTGAAAAAACTTTATGGTGATTGAAGTATACAGAGCGAGAGAAAATGTAGTTCTGAATGGTCCTGGAAAGATAGGTAGAGGCCAGACCATGAAAGACCTGTGGCTAAGATTAGCATTTTGGTCTTTGGCAAGTCCCAGCCTCAGGATTTAGTGTGGAAAATAGTTTGGAAGATTTGAGTTACCTTGGATGGACAAATTTGGAGGTGATCACAGTTATTCAGAGAGGAAATACCCAGTGCTCAACCCAAAGAAATGTTTGACATATGTTGGCTGAATAAATGAAGGAACTAAATGCCAAAGGCAATACTGTACATTTTCTAAGCAATAATAAAGAAAAAATAAAGGTAGCTGGAGGGAATTCTGTGAAATTTGATGAACAAATCCAATATAGAGTGGAGAATAAAGAAGCTATTTGATACAGATTAGCCAGGCGTGAGATTTCTAATAACTGAAAATTCCAAGTTATAATACAGAGAGCATCTAGGCTGCATATAATTACTGTGTTTAGTTCAGGTTATTCATTTTGAGAATTTAACATTTTCATTGTCTGGCTAATGAGATTTCCTAGTAATAACATGTAAACAGCTCAGTAGAAATCTATTAATTTAGATCTTCAGGTTGTGTAGAAGCTTACTTAAGAAAACACTCAGAGCCTACCAAATGTACTGTTAACTATGCTGGTTAATAAGGTCATTTGTATAAAGGAAATAATCTGTCACGCCTTGAGTTTACATGTTAATGGCCACTGAGGAGTCAGAAAGGAATTTAGTAGTGTAACCTGTAAATGTTTTTGTATGTCCCCAATATCTCAAAATGCTATGAATGCCAGTATAAATAATAACCTTGAATCAAAAGCTGCCATAACAGCTACCAGCACGTAAATGCAACGTTTATAAACATAGCAGAGAAAATATCCCTCACAAACTCCCAAGTTCTCTTCATCAGCCACACAAACAAATTCAACACAAACCAAATGTTGTTACCTAATTTATTTGTAATTCTTCCTTGAAATACCATGCAGGGAGACTTATGCTAGAGCCTAGAGGCAATTGGCAAGATACAGCAAGTCTTATAGCTGAAAAAAATTCTGTTCTATAAACTCTTGTTCATTTTCTTTTTCTTTCTTTTTTTGTTTTTTAGTAAACTTGAATCCTTTTGCCCTCAAATTTTTCTTGTCAAAAGTAACATCATCCTCCATTTTAACATCCCATTTTGTCCTTGTTTACTTATTAAAAAAATGACTCTTAAGTCATAGTTTCTCATTCCGGATGAGTGGGCTAGATCCTCTTTGATGGAAACAAAGGGTTAAGTCAGCACTCAAAGCAACAAACTCCCTTGGTTTTCAACAAGTCATGTCAGAATGAATTCCTTTATGTTAGTGATAAAGACGAGAAGTGACATGGGTTTAGGATTTATCTGCGTTTGATCACAGACATATTTGTGAAAGAGCATATATCTTCATTACTCAAAATTCCCCTAACTTACTGGGTTCTGCAACCCAGCCTGTTTCCTAGGCCTTACACCACAATTTAGCTAAACCTCATATTTTCCCACTTATTTCTATTTACCTCATTTGCATAATAATATAATTAATGGAAGGGAGTAGTCTGTAAGCAGAACAGTAGGGAATAGAGCTTGTTTATATAAGCTTTACTCATATTCATTAATATGTCTTTTTCCTGTCCTTCCAGTCACCTTGGAAATCTCCCACCTCATCTTCCTTAAAGTTGGGCAAATTAATTACCACAAATGGGTTGTGACTGGAGGTGATTTGCGTTGCTTTTGGGCCAAGGCATTGAATTTTCCAAGCAAGAGACTTCAGCTGTCTTTTTCCCTGCCACGTTGATCATGAAGACACAAGATTAAAGCAGCCTAATTGCTGAGCTGGCAGAGGGACAACACAGCCTTGAAAGTCACAGGGATTGATGGAAGACTTTTTATGGGACATAAACATTTACTATATTATGTCACTGAGATTGTGTGGAATTATTCATTCCTGCAGCATAACGTTGCCCATCCTCACCATTACCCTGAAATGTCTAACCTAATTAAACACAACATTCTTGACTCACCTAGTTCTTTTAATTTACTTATTTTTAAAAATTTTGTGGGCACATAGTAAGTATATATATGTTTATAGGGTACATGGTATGTTTTGATACCGGTGTGCAATTTGAAATAAACACATCATAGAAAATGAAATGTCCGTACCCTCAAGCATTTATCCTTTGAGTTACAAATAATCCCATTTCATTGTTATTTTAAAATGTATAATTAAATTATTATTGACTATAGTCACCCTATTGTGCTATCAAATAATAGGTCTTATTCATTATTTGTATTTTTTTTGGTATCCATTAACCATCCTCACTTTCCCCCATCCATCCCCATACCATTCCCAGCCTCCAACCATTCTTCTACTCTCTATGTCCATGAGTTCAATTGATTTGCATTTTAGATCCCTCAAATAAGTGAGAACATTAGATGTTTTTATTTTTGTGTCTGGCTTATTTCACTTAAAATAATGATCTCCAGTTCCATTCATGTTGTTGAAAATGACTGGATCTCATTCTTTTTATGGCTGAATAGTACTCCATTTTATATGTCTACCACATTTTCTTTATCCACTCATCTGTTTATGGACACTTAGGTTGCTTTCAAATCTTAGCTGTTGTAAACAGTGCTGCAACAAACAGGAGTGCAGAGATCTCTTCAATATACCGATTTCTGTTCTTTTGGGTATATGCCCACCAGTGGGATTGCTAAATCATACTATAGCTCAATTTTTAGCTTTTGGAGGAACCTCCAAACTGTTCTCCATAGTGGCTGTACTAATTTACATTCCCACCAAGTGTACAAGGGTTCTTTTTTCCCCATATGCTCAACAGCTTTTGTTATTACCTGTCTTTTGGATATAAGCCATTTTAACTGGGGTGAGATGATATTTCATTGTAGTTTTGATTTGCATTTCTCTGATGATCAATGATGTTGAGCACTGGTAGGTTTTGGCACTGGTCCCCCAGTCAAAATCTCATCTTGAATTGTAATTCCCATGTGTTGGGGGAGGGGCCTGGTGGAAGGTGATTGAATCATGGAAGCTGACTTCTCCCTTGCTGTTCTTGTGATAGTGAGTGAGTTCTCATGAGAGCTGGTTGTTTGAAAGTGTGTGGCACATCCCCCTTCACTCTTTCTCCTGCTCTGCCATGGTAAAGACATGGTTACTTCCTCTTCACCTTCCACCATGATTGTAAGTTTGCTGAAGCCTCCCAGCCATGCTTACTGTATAACCTGCAGAACTGTGAGTCAATTAAACCACCTTTCTTCATAAATTACTCAGTCTCACGTAGTTCTTTACAGCACAGTGAGAACAGACTAATACAAGTACCTTTCGTATGTCTGTTTGCCATTTTTATGACTACTTTTGAGAAATGTCTATTTGAGTCTTTTGCCCATTTGTTAATTGGATTATTATTAGACTTTTTCCTATGGAGTTGTTTGAGCTCCTTAAATATTCTGGTTATTAATACCTTGCCAGAGGAGTAGTTTGCAAATACTATCTCCCATTCTGTGTATCTTTTCACTTTGTTTCTTGTATCTTTGGCTGTGCAGGAGCTTTTTAACTTGATGTGATCTTATTTGTCCATGTTTGCTTTGGTTGCCTGTGCTTGTGAGGTATTTCCCAAGAAATCTTTGCCCAGATTAATGTCCTGGAGAGTTTCCCCAATGTTTTATTGTAGTCATTTAATAATTTGAAGTCTTAGATGTAAGTCTGTAATCAATTTTGATTTGATTTTTGTATATATAGAGAGATAGGGGTTGTTGTGATCTGATTTATTTATTTACTTATTTACTTATTTATTATTATTATTATTATTTTTTAAGACAGGTCTTGCTCTGTCACCCAGACTGGAGTGCAGTGGCATGTTCTTGGCTCACTGCAACCTCTGCCTCCTGGGTTCAGGTGATTCTCCTGCCTCAGCCTCCCAGGTAGCTGGGATTACAAACATGTGCCAACACGCCTGGCTAAATTTTGTATTTTTGCTAGATATGGGTTTCATTATGTTGGCCAGGCTGATCTTGAACTCCCAACCTCAGGTGATCTGCCTGCCTCGGCCTCCCAAAGTGCTGGAATTACAGGCAGGAGCCACTGCACCTGGCCCTAGTTTCATTCTTTTGCATATGGATATCCACTTTCCCCAGAATCGTTTATTGATGAAACTGTCTTTCCTCCAATATATGTTCTTGGCATCTTTGTCAAAAATGAGTTCACTGTAGGTGCGTGGATTTGTTTCTGGGTTCTCTGTTTTGTTCCATTGGTATATGTGTCTCTTTTTATACCAGTACGATGCTGTTTTCGTTACTATATCTCTGGGTTCTGTAACCCAGCCTGTTTCCTAGGCCTTCAAATATAATTTGAAGTGAGGTAATGTGATTCCTTTCATTTTGTTCTTTTTGCTTAGGATAGCTTTAGCTATACCAGGTCTTTTGTGGTTACATATAAATTTCATAATTTCTTCTATTTCTGTGAAACATGTCATTGGTATTTTAATAAGGATTGCATTGAATTTGTAGATTGCTTTGGATAGTATGGACATTTTAAGAATATTGATTTTGCCAATCCATGAACATAAATTATTTTTTCAATTTTTTTGTCTTTCTCTTCAATTTACAGTTTTCATTATGAAAACTTTCACTTCTTTGGTTAATTCCTAGGTATTTAACTTTATGTGTGGCCATTGTAAATGAGATTTTTTAAAATTTCTTTTTCTTATTGTTCACTGTTGGCATACAGAAATGCTCCTGATTTTTGTATGTTGATCTTGTATCCTGCAACTTTACTGAATGTTTATCAGTTCTAATAGTTTTCTTAAGCAGTCTTTAGGTTTTTCCAAAGATAAGATCATATCATCAGCAAACAAAAATAATTTGACTTATTCTTTTCCAATTTGGATGACTTTTTTTTTGTTTGTTTTTTGTCTGGTTGCTCTAGCTAGGACTTCCAGTAATATGCTGAATAATGATGGTGACAGTAGGCATCCTTATCATGTCCGAGATCTTACAGGAAAGACTGTCAGTTTTTCCCCATTCCATATGATACTAGCTGTGGATCTGTCATATATGGCTTTTATTATGATGAGCTATGTTCCTTCTATAGAGTTTTTTGAGAGTTTTTATTATGAAGGGATGTTGAATTTTATCAAATGCTTTTTCAGCATCAATTGAAACGATCATATAATTTTTGTCTTTCATTCTGTTGATATGATGTGTCATGTTGATTGGTTTGCATATGTTGAACCATTCTTGCATCTCCTTCTTTGTTGAGAATTTTTGCATGAATATTCATGAAAGATACTGGCCTGTAGTTTTCATTTCTTTTTCTTTCTTTCTTTCTTCTTCTTTTTTTTGAAGTGTCTTTGTCAGGTTTTGGTATCAGGGTAAAACTGGCCTCATAGAATGAGTTTGAAAGTATTCTTTCCTCCCTTATTTTTTGGAATAGTTTAAATAGGACTGATATTAGTTCTTTAAGTGTTTGGTAGAATTTAGCAGCGAAGTCATCAGGTCCTGGGCTTTTCTTTACTGGGATAGTTTTTATTATGGCTTTGATCTGGTTACTTGTAATTGGTCTGTTCAGGCTTTGGATTTCTTCCTGCTTCAATCTTGGTAGGTTGTGTGTATCTAGAAACTTGTCCATTTCTTCTAGATTTTCCAATTTATTGGCATATAGCTGCTCATAGTAGCTACTAACGATTCTTTGAATTGCTGCAGTACCAGTTATCATATTTTGTGTTTCATTTCTAATTTTATTTATTTTGATTCTCTTAGTCTGGCTAAAGATTTGTCAATTTTGTTTTTTTAAAAAACAACTTTTTGCTTCATTAATCTTTTGTATTGTATTTTTATTTCAATTTTATTTATTTCTACTCTTATTTTTATTATTTATTTTCTTCTGCTAATTTTGGGTTTGGTTTGCTCTTATTTGAAATATTTCTTCTTTTTTGATGTAGGCACTTGTAACTGGATACTTCCCTCTGAGCACTGCTTTTGCTGTATCCCATAGGTTTTGGGATGTGTTTGCATCATCATTTGTTTCAATACAATTTTTCAATTTCCTTCTTAATTTCTTCATTGACACACTGGTGATTCAGGAGCATATTGTTTAATTGTCATGTATTTGTATGGTTTCCAAAATGCTTCTTATTATTGGTTTCTAGTTTTATTCCATTGAGGTCAGAGAAGATGCTTGATATTATTATTTTTTTGAATGTTGTTAAGACTTGTTTCATGACCTTACATATGGTCTATTCTTGAGAATGATTCATGTGCTGAGGAAAAGAATGTGTATTCTGTAGCCCTTGGATGAAATGCTGTGCAAATATCTATTAGATCCATTTGGTCTGTAGTATAGATTAAGTCTGATGTTTCTTTGTTGATTTCTGTCTATAAGACCTGTCCAATGCTGAAAATGAGCTGTTAAAGTCTCCAGTTATTATTGTATTGGGGCCTATCTCTCTCTTTAACTCTAATAATATTTCCTTTATATATCTGGATGCTCCAGTGTTGAGTGATATATGTTGAAAATTGTTATATCATCTTCCTGAATTGACCCCTTTATCATTATATGGTGACCTTCTTTGTCTCTTCTTATAGCTTTTGTCTTGAAATCTATTTTGTCTAAGTATAGCAACTCCTGCTCTTTTTGGGTTTTCATTCGCATGGATTATCTTTTTCCATCCTTTTCTTTTCAGTCTCTGTGCATCTTCATAGGTGAAGTGTGTTTCTTGTACGCAACAGATGAATGGGTCTTGTTTTTTTTTTCTTTAAATCTATTCGGCCAGTCTATGTCTTTTGATAGTAGAGTTTAGTTCATTTACATTAAATGTTATTATTGATAAGTAAGGACTTACTCCTGTTATTTTGTTATTTGTTTTCTGCTGTTTTGTGGTCTCTCTTTTTTTCTTTCCTTTCTGTCTTCCTCTAGTGAAGATGATTTTCTGTGGTGATATGATTTAACTTCTTGTTTCTTATTTTTTTCTGTATCCATTGTATGTTTTTTGATTTGAGTTTACCATCAGGCTTGCAAATGCTATCTTGCAACCCAGTATTTTTTTTTTTTTTTTTTTTTTTTTGAGACGGAGTCTCACTGTCATCCAGGCTGGAGTGCAGTGGCGCGATCTCTGCTCACTGCAGGCTCCACCCCCTGGGGTTCATGCCATTCTCCTGCCTCAACCTCCCGAGTAGCTGGGACTACAGGTGCCCCCCACCTTGCCTGGCTAATTTTTTGTATTTTTAGTAGAGACGGGGTTTCACCGTGTTAGCAAGGATGATCTCGATCTCCTGACCTCGTAATCTGCCCGTCTCGGCCTGCCAAAGTGCTGGGATTACAGGCGTGAGCCACTGCACCCGGCAGCAACCTAGTATTTTAACCTTATAACAGCTTAACAGTATTTGCATAAACTAATAAAAACTCGCTTTAACTTTGTTCTCCTGCTTTTAAAATTTTTGTTTTTTCTATTTATATCTTATTGTACCGGCTATGTCTTGAAAAGCTGTTGTAGTTATCATATTTGATTGGTTCATCATTTAGTCTTTCTACTTAAGATAAGAGTAGTTCGTACACCACATTCACAGTGTTTTGATATTCTGTGTAGTTACTATTACCAGTGAGTTTTTTACCTTCAAATGATTTATTTCTCATTAACATCCTTTCTTTTTCACTGAAGTACTCCCTTTAGCATTTCTTGTAGGACAGGTCTGGTGTTGATAAAATCCTTCAGCTTTTGTTTGTCTAGAAAAGTCTTTCTTTATTCTTATGTTTGAAGAATATTTTCATGGGATATACTATTCTAGCGTAAACTTTTTTTTCCTTCAGCACTTTAAATATGCCATGCCACTCTCTCCTGGCCTGTAAGGTTTCCACTGAAAAGTCTGGTGCCAGATGTATTGGAGCTCCATTGTATGTTATTTGTTTCTTTGCTCCTGCTGCTTTTAGGATCTTCTCTTTATTCTTGACCTTTGGGAGTTTGATTATTAAATGCCTTGAGATAGTCTTCTTCAGATTAAATATGCTTGGTGTTCTATAACCTTTTTGTACTTGGATATTGATATCTTTAGATTTGGGAAGTACTCTGTTACTATTCCTTTGAAAAAACTTTCTATCCCTGTCTCTTTTTCTACCTCCTTTTTAAGGCCCATAACGCTCAGTTTTGCCCTTTTGAGGCTATTTTCTATTTCCTCTATGTGTGCTTCATTGTTTTTTAAATTTCCTTTTTTTTAATCTCCTCTGGCTGTGTATTTACAAGTAGCTTGTCTTCAAGCTCACCTATTCTTTCTTCTGCTTGATCTACTCTGCTATAAAGGACTCTGATGTATTCTTTAGTGTGCGAATTGAATTTTTCAGCTCCATAATTTCTGCTTGATTCATTTTAATTATTTCAATCTCTTTGTTAAATTTATCCAATAGAATTCTAAATTCCTTCTCTGTGTTATTTTGAATTTCTTTGAGTTTCCTCAACACAGTTATTTTGAATTTTCTGCCTGAAAAGTTACGTATCTCTGTTTCTCCAGGATTGGTCCCTGGTGCCTTATTTAGTTTAGTTGGTGAAGTCATGGTTTCCTGTATGGTGTTGGTACTAGTAGATGTTCTTTGGTGTTTGGGCATTGAAGAATTAGGTATTTATTATAGTCTTCACTGCCTTGGCTTATTTGTAGCTGTCTTTCTTGTATCCACTCCCTAGTTAATGCCTGTGTTTGCTTAAGGCCCTGGGGCTCTACAATCAGCAGGTGGTAAAACCATCCAGGTCTCTGTCCTTCCCTTTGGGGCAGTGAGGTCCACCAGGCCCCAGGTGGGTCTAGAAGTGTCATCCGGGAGTCAGGGACTAGAGTAAAAAACCTTAGAAGTATACCTGGTATTCTATTGTATTGCAGCTCGGCTGGCATTTAAATCACATGATGCAATTCTTCCCACTCTTTCCTCCCCTTTCCGAAAAGAGAGGAGTATCACCCTATAGCCTCTGCCAGCCCTGGTCAGAAGGAGAACTGCCAGACTACCACTGATGTTCCCTTAAGGCCCAAGGTCTCTTAAGTTAGCTTGTAGTGAATGCTGCCTGGCCTGGGACTCACCCTTCAGGGCAGTGGGCTCTCCTCTGAGGGCAGGTCCAGAACTGCTGTCCAAGAGTCAAACCCTGGAACCGGGGACCCCAAGAGTCTGCTTAGTGCTCTACCCCACTGTGATGGTGTTGGTACCTAAGGTGCAAGATGTCTCCTTTACTTTTCTGTCTGTTTTTCTCAAGCAGGAGGAGTTTTGCCCTGTAGCCACCACACCCTATAATGTGCTGGGTCTCACCTGAAGCCAGCAGGTCTCAGAGGCTCACCAATGCCCTCGATCTAGTACTTGGGATGTTGCTATTGGTTATTCAGGGCCCAAGGGCTCTTCAGTTAGCAGGTGATGCATGGTGGCAGGAATGGGTTCTTTCCTTCGAGGTAGCTGGTTCCCTTCTGGCCCAAGATGTGTCTAGAAATGTCATCTGGGAGTTAGGGCCTGGAATGGGAGCCTCCTGACTCTGACTGATGCCCTATGTTGCTGTAGCTGAGCTGGTATCCAAGATGCAAGACAAAGTCCTCCCTACTCTTGCCTTTTCTCTCTTTGAGTGGAGGGAAGGATCTCTTTTGGAATTGTGAACTGTGCAGCCTGGGGTTAGGGGATGGCACTTTGGCTCTCTGTGGCAATGTTTGCACACACTCAAGTTCAGACCACTGGGATTAGTGGTTCCCCTCTGGGTAGGGGTGGTTTAAAGTCTCCCTTTGTGGGTGGGCATTAACTGAGTTTGGTCGTTTTCCTTTCTGCTCTAACAAGACAGCACTGAGTTCAGTGCCTTATAATTGCTGTGTTCTCCCTCTCCTAGTGCCCAGAGATGCTCTCTGCACCTTGCCTCCACTGCTGGGGGTGGGGAGGGATGGCATGCGTGATACAAGGCTATTTTTGCTATCTCTTCAGTGTCTCTTTCAGCGATATGAAGTTAAAACCAGGTACCATGAGTGCTCACCTAATTTTTGGTTCTTATGAAGGTATTTTGTGTGTGTGTGTGTAGATGGTTGTTGACTTGGTGTTTTTGCCCCAGGGTGACAATTGGTGGAGTTTTCTCTTCTGACATCTTGCTGGAGCAAGATGAAAATGTTGACTCAATTACTTCTTAAGGTCACAGGAATATAAACCCTCTGCATGGAACTTGTTTCACTATCTGGTTTGTGTTCCCAATGTCCTGCCGAATGGCACATGCTTTCTAAAAATAGACAACACATTTTATTGCTGCTAAATAGACATAAACCCAAAAGTTAACAGTTACAGAATTTCTTCTATAAAATCTATTATCAAATACATGTTAAAAACTTGTTTCTCAATCTCGTGTATTTTTTTCTATGCAATAGATTTTTTTCTTTTTATCAAAACTACCTACCAGTCACTAAAATTCTAAAACCTTTAAGGATACATAGAAATGTTTTGTCAACTATAAAGTTTCTATGCTACAGTGATAAATTAGTTATATTATTCATGTTTGCTTATAATTTTCATAGTACCCTGCAGATATGAGTGACAAGTTATAGGAAAGATTTACATCTAATACCTCAGAATTTCCTAATAGAAGTTGATTGGTTAATCTGGCAGTATTAAGTAGCTGCCATGATCTCCTTCAGCTTCTTATCCTCCCCAGCTCCATTTGTTTAGGCTCCCAGTAGGGATAGAAGCACACTGGTCATCAAATAGGGATAGCAGTCACAGCAGTCTCCCTTCCTTTCTCAGGGAGAAGGAACCTGCTCCTGGAGGATAATTATCAGAACTGATATTTGCATGGCTTTTGGCAAGAGTAAAGTATATATCCCACATTATCTTTAGAATAAACATAGCAGGTAAGTTGGGATGGTTGTTATTTTTGTCCTTGCTGATGCTAGTATTGTTATTCTTTATTACTTCTGATAAAGATAGAAATTGAGATACAGACAAAAAAGAAAACTGTTTTAGAAAACTTACACGAGTTGCCCAGTTTCCCATACATAGTAAATGGCAAAGCATAGACTTGAATCTTGATCCTTGAACTCTAAACCCTTTTTTCTTTTCTATTGGCAAACCTGAATGCCCACTTAAGGCTAGGCATTAGACTAGTCCCCTTACCATAACTAACTGATAATTGTGAATTTGTGACATATTTCCAGTTTTTCAGAGTTAAAGCATGTTGAGTATCTTCCTATTATTGATGCTTGAATAATAGCTTCCGTTGTAGCACAATCCACAGTACAATCTCATACTGCATATCTCCAGGTTTCTTTTTTCTTTCTTAGCTTTTATTCATCCTGATGGGCAAATTCCTGTGTTAATCTTTCTCTCTTAGTGTTCTTTGTTGAGAAGTATTTTCACTATGGGACATCCTCTCTTACTACTTTATAGGCAGCTTCTTTTTTCTCAGTAGTGAACACACCGTGCTAAGGGATATGTCGTTTGTTTTATCTTCTTGAGGCATTTGAAGTTCTAGTAAAAAGACTGACTACCCAAAGGCATCACCCGTTCTGGTAGAGTTCTGTGCTGCTAGCTTAGATGAATGAGGCCCATTTAAAACCATCTTTACTGGGCTTCTCATGAAATGACTCTTACAATATTAAAGATTTTAAAAATTTATTTTAAAACTCTCTTTTTAAAATCGTTAAAGTTTTATTTTTTATCAGAGAAATATATGTCTATGTTACAAAGTAAGAAAGACAGAATAGTTTTAAATACATAATGATTTTTTTTGTCCTCACTCCTTCCTATTCTCACACCTACTTACCACAGGCAACCTATTATTTTAATTGTATCTGTTTCTAGTTATTCTAGTCATTACCTTTATCACTGTAAATACTATGATAATTCCTTTATTTTTTGATTTATGATCACTAGAGAAGAGCTGCTGACATTACCTGCATTCCTAAGGAATGCATTTTTCTCCCTTGCATAATTTCCACCACTTTGCCCCATTTTCCTTCTTTCCATTTCTTCTAATTTATAAAATTTCCTATTGGTTCCCATTCTAACTTCTAGTAATATCCATATATATTTATTATTTGACATTCACTTTATTTTATTTTATTTTTTGAGACAGGGTCTTGCTCTGTCACCTTGGCTGGAGTATAGTGGTGTGGTCACAGCCTCAACTTCATTGACTCAGGTGATTCTCTCACCTCAGCCTCTTGAGTAGATGGGACTAAAGGTGCATGCCACTATGCCTGGCTATTTTTTTTTTTTTGTATTTTTGTAGAGATGGAGTCTCTCCATGTTGTCCAGGCTAGTCTTGAACTCCTAGGCTCAAACAATCCTCCTGCTTTGGCCTCCCAAAGTGCTGGGATTACAGGCATGAGCCGCTGTGCCTGACCAATTTTACATCCACTTTCAATATTGTCCTTTGAATCCCTGATATGTAAGATGGATGTTTGAGAGTCACTAACTTTTCCACACAACTGTCTTTCCATCGCTCAACTTCTAGGAGTTATAACTCTACATTTGTCAAATTGAAAACATTTACAATTTATTTTGTAATCATAATCTTGTGCATTTCTATAGGCTAATTCTTAAATCTGAAAATTATTAAAAAGTGTTTACATCATTACATCAAAAGTGTAATAAGTTACAAACTTATTACATCATAATAAGTTTTTATTTCTGTCTCCTCCCCCATGCCACTTGGGGAAGAGTGTGGCATCAAGGCCAAATAAAGCATTTTTTCTTACACTTCAACATTTTCTCATAATCTTGTACATTTTAGTTAGCAACATTTTGGAGTTGTGACTCTTCTGCATAGTTTTCATTTTTCTGGGTCTTTTTGGTTGCTTTTTCTTTCTTCAAGATTTTCTCCTTGTCTTTGATTTTCTGCATTTGAATATGACATGTTTAGTCGTCAAGTTTTTAGTATTTATTCTGCTTGGTGTTCTTTGCACTTTGTAGATTTGTGGTTTGGTGTCTGTCATTAATTCTGGAAAATTCTCAGCCATTATACTTCAAATATTTCTTCCTTTTCTCTCTCTCTTTTCCTTCTGCAATTCTCATTATGCAGTTTACACCTCTTGTAATTGGACCACAGTTCTTGGGCATTTGATTTCATCTATTTTTCTTTTTGCTTTTAAGTTTGGACTCTTTTACTGGCATATCTTTAAGCTCACTGATTCTTTCTTCAGTCATATTCAGTCGACTGATGATCTCATAGAAGGCAGTCTTTATTTCTGTTACAGTGTTTTTATTTCTAGCATTTCCTTTTGATTCTTTCTTAGTTTCCATCTCTTTGCTTATGTTACCCATCTGTTCTTGCATGTTGTCCCCTTTTTCCCATTAGAACTCTTAGCAAGTTAATCACAGTTATTTTAAATCTCTAGTCTGATAATTCTAAAATCTCTGCCATATCTAAATCTGGTTGTAATGTTTGCTCTGTTTCTTCAAGCTGTGATTTTTTTTTTCATTTTAGCATGCTTTGTAAATTTTTTTGTTGAAAGCCAGACATGATGTATTGGGTAAAAGTAACTGAGGTAAGTTTTATGTTTATCTGGCTAGGAGTTAGGCCGTGAGTAGAAAAAAAAAACTTTAAATTTCTTGCATGTATGAAAATGCTATCTTACCATTCCCTTCCCTGATGGATAATTTGGGTATTCTAAGTTTAAAATAACTTTCAGTGTGGCTGATGAAGTCTGAGGACAATATGATTATAATTTCTTTAGAGATGTAACTTTTTAAACTATGATGAATTTTTAGAACCTTCATTTTTACTATGGGTATTCTGAAATTTTACAAATAAGTCTTTAGGTGTGGGCTTTTCATTCATTTGCTCAGGGACCAAGGAGATCTTCCAATGTGAAAATCATTTATCTCCAACTCTAGTAAGTTTTTATTCTTTCTTTGATAACTTCAAATCCTTTATTTTTCTGAAACTTGATTATTTTTTCATGATTAAGAATAAAGGGCACGGTTTGATTAAGCTAGTATTCAATGTACATTTTCTTCTACTGTTGTGTAAGCAGAACTGTTTTTTTTATGTTTCTCATCTAAATGAGAACTCTGTGTTTGTGGGCAGAACTTGTTGACTGGCAGCTTTCTTTTCAGACTATGTAAGCAGAGGTGAGCAAGGGTTTTTTTTTTTTTTTTTTTTTTTTTTTTTTTTTTTTTTTTTTTTTGAGACTGAGTCTCACTCTGTCACCCAGGCTGGAGTGCAGTGGCAATCTTGGCTCACTGCAACCTTTGCTTTCTGGGTTCAAGCAATTCTCCTGCCTCAGCCTCCCAAGTAGCCTGTGACTACAGGTGTGCACCACCATACCCGGCTAATTTTTGTATTTTTACAAAATAGTAGAGATGGGGTTTAACCATGTTGGCCAGGATCGTGTTGTTTCAACAGGCTGGTGAAAAAGAGAGATAAATGTGGATGCTTAGTCAATCTATTTGAACCCAGGATCCTTCTAATTTAAAATTTGTCTTAATTATCTAAATAATATATGAAAAATTGTTACTGTAAAATTCTAAGAACAAAATTATATGGAATAAAAAGTTAAAATCTGCCTTTATGTCTGCCCCACTTTCCCTCCAGCTGCTCATCATCAGTTGACCTTTGCCATATACAAGCCCCACTTACCCACCTACTTACTTCCTCACATATAACTACGTTAGTAGTTTGGTATATATCTCAGTAGACTTTTCTCAATGTATTTTGAATCAAATATAATTATAACGGTTTGTTCTCTGTTATAATAAGTACATTTATACTCCATGTATCATTTATGTAGCTTGTCATTATTATAGAATGACTATTAAGTAATATGTTTTCAATCTCTAGTCTTAATGAAATACATTTCTTCCTCAAATTAGCTGCAATAAATTTGGATTGAATCCTTTCCCTTAAGATAGCTATTTTGGATATTGTAAGTCTGATATCAAGTCATAATTATCTGTTAATCATTTTGTAATTTAGATTTTATTTATTTTTAATTAAATTATTCCTCTTAAGCATTTTTCCCTTTTACTATAAATTCTGCAAAAAATAGAAGTTCTAGGCTACGTACAATAAAAGCATTTTGGCTTTTATTAACCTCGTTTTTTAAAAGAAGAAATTGCAGTTCAGAAATACTGTGATTTTCACAAGGTCACATGGATAATGATCAGAGGACAAGAGTTTCCTGACTCCTATCACAGTGTTCTCCAGCCAGACAGTGTTTCCTTCTAATTGAAAACTCTACTTCTCCCAGGAGAAAAATAAAACTGCTAACAAATATGAGTGAACCTTTCAACTAGAATAAAACAAAGACTCTATAAAAAAATATGTAAGGGGGCATTTATATGAGAAATATATCCAGTAGCTCTTGGCACATGCACAGTTAAAAATTATCATATAATAAGCAAAGATAATCTGGAGAGTGTGTGTAAATCTTTTCTGACAATTTTCCTGACAACCTGCCCCATCCTGCCCAGCCCAGATAGTTAAACAGTTAATCCCTCCCTTTTCTAAACTTTATTGTCCTTTTGACTCTGAATTATGACTTGTTTCACGTCCATATCCTCTCTTAGTAGCAAATTCCTTGATTACAGGGACTTTGTCTTATTCATACCTGAACCCCAGCACCTGGGACAATACATGGAATGTGCAAGGTGCTCACTAAATGTTTCTTAAATGAATAGACACCTTGTATTACTATGCCAAATTCTTTAAATTTGACCCCTAAGGATAACTAACTGTGGGCTGTGACAAATATTAATTCTATGAATAATCTTATAGGAAGGAGATTCTAAGTATTTTTTATGACAATTATGAGATAAGACAGTGTAATAGCCTCATAATTTAAAGGAAACTTGGAAAGAAGTTTGTATCTATTTTTTTCACTCTGAATTTGTAGACAGAAAATATTACAATTTTAGAAATTGCACAAAAATAAGCATATCACCCAATAAAAACATTCAACTATGTTTTGGGATGACTATATTTTAAAATCTCCCTTGCTAATCAGCACCCCTCACCTATTGCTTAAAGTATGGGCTAAAGTATCTAACTGAAATATAATAATGTTTTGCTTTCTTTGTTTTTTATTTAGTTACAATAACCTGCCATTTATGGTCAATGATAGCTTTTTATTCATAGTCTTGGCGTTAAATTTCCCTTTAATGATAAACTAATTTATATTTTAAAATGGGCCAATTCAAAGAATGACAGTAAGGAAAGGATAGTACGGGGAGTGCCACATGATAATAATTGTGGCAGTTGCATATGAATGGCTAAAGTTTGGGCACACTAGGTTATAGCGTAAGGCCAGAGCTGGTGTCTAATTCTAGTAACAGATCAACCAAAGCCAAATTTGTACAGCTAGAGAGTCTGACTCAGTAGCTTTAGTGTAACTCCTAAATGGGTTGTGGGTGGAGAACTAGGATTTCTGGCCTAAGGTGAATGAATGTGGAGTCTTTTCGAAGTCCTGTGAAGCTTTAGAAGACCAGGGCTGTAAAGGGCAGGCCTAGCTGGAGTCCTGAAGGCCATTTACAGTGGACTTTCTTCTCAATTTCTTCATCTCCCATTCACCTTTTTATGCAGTCCTGTCTGGCATCCACCCATCTCACATTACTCTACCAATACAGCTCTCACATAGTCAGTAATCACCTTCCCAGGGCATTTATCAATCCCCATCTTTCTTAACCTTTCTCTAGCTTTAACGTGTATTTTCTTTCCACCATTCCTTACACATTCCTTTTCCTTGGCTTCACGACACCTCATTCTCCTGGTTGATTTTTAATCATATGGTTTCAGGAAGGCAACCAAAGGGATAGAGGTTAGCTTTGCAAACTCATTCTCACTTGTTAAGCCACTAAATGTGGGTTTCCTCAAAGCTGGAGCCTAGGATCTGTTTATTCCTCTCTGGACTCTTGCTCTGGACATGGAATCTACATTAACATTCAATTCTTACCCGTATGCAAAAGACTCACAAATAAATACTTCCAGCCAGATCTTATCTCTAGGACCTATACCCATCTACCTAATTGCCATGCTGACAACTTTACATTGATGAGGTGTGAAAATTCTGTCCAAATCAGCTCTTGGATTGCCCTCCTCCTTTCTGCCTGTCTCCATTAGCAAACCTAGTCCTTGTCTCCTGTCTTCTATCTCAGTAAACATTGTCATATTCCAGACATTACCAAAGCCAGAAACCTAGAGTCACCCTAATACCTCCTGGAACCTTACATTCTATATCCAAGCCATACCCAAGTTTTGGAAGCTTCACAACTTAAATATCTCTCACTGTTTTCTCTCTCTGCCTGTAGATCATTATTACTGCCATTGCCCTGTTCAAGCTACCATCTTCTCTCCTGAATGACTACAATGGCTTCTATGTCCCCCTCTCTATTTTTTTTTTTCATTTTCTTGCTACTTCCCTTCCACATTCTCTATGCTGTGCATTCTCTTCTTCCTGAGATGCTTCATCTGTTCTCTTCCAAACTTCACATCACACAAATTAAAATGTCCACCAAAGATCACCCTGTCAGAGAAACCTTAGCTCTTCTCGCTGACTACAGCAAATCCTCCCATGATAAACTAACATGACACTGTATGCCTTCCCTTCATGACACTTAATCATGGTAATGGTTTTACCTCTACTGTGTGTTTTTGTTAGTTTATGTCTATCTTCTCTGCTAAATCATGTTAGCTTTTGTTCACTTGAGTATTTACTTTTTTTTTTTTCTTTTTTTGGGATGGAGTCTCTCTCTGTCGCCCAGGCTGGAGTGCAGTGGCGCGATCTCGGCTCACTGCAAGCTCCGCCTCCCGGGTTCACGCCATTCTCCTGCCTCAGCCTCTCCGAGTAGCTGGGACTACAGGCGCCCGCCACCACGCCCGGCTAATTTTTTTTGTATTTTTAGTAGAGACGGGGTTTCACCTGTGTTAGCCAGGATGGTCTCGATCTCCTGACCTCGTGATCCACCTGCCTCGGCCTCCCAAAGTGCTGGGATTACAGGTATGAGCCACCGCGCCCGGCCGAGTATTTACTTTTTAGGAAAATTTCTGATACATACTAGATACTTAATAAATAGGTATAGAATAAATGAAGAACCAAGTAAGGCCATAAAGTTGGTGTTGGAAGAGCGCAAAGGTAATGAGATTTGAGCACGCCAAGGGCAAATGGTCTTTTCACTATTTAGCTATGGTGAGAGTGAGTGACTTTTCTGTCTACTGAATTGGAACTAGAGATACCAGAGAGAGTGAGATTAAGAGTAACTGGCGATATTGCTTCTTCGAATGTTTCTATTCTCTAATTTGCCCTTCTCCTCATGGGCTAGGTTTTTGGTGTGAGAGTACATTTATAGGAAATGGTTAATTGTGGGATTTGGAATATAGAAGATTTGCTTGATTAAAAGTATTTTCAATGGCTGGGAATATTTTCCTCGGGTGAAAATACTTACTCAAAGGTCGTTTCTATATTCAAATAAAGTTTTTTTGATGGCATAAACTAGATATTTTGTAAGGTACTTGCCAAAAAAATAAATCTTTGTTCATTTAAAAATCATACATTTGTGTGCAAGTAAAATTGCCTGTCATGATTTGAAAGGATTATTTATGGTTTCTAAACATTCGTCCCTCCCAACTTGGCTCATATATTGCCTTTACAAAGTGGAAACTTAATTCCATTAGAATGTTCTATTTTTCAATATATACACCTCGTTGTATGGTAATGTGATTACTTTCAATTTCCGTACTTGCTATATTAGAAACTGCCAAAGCACATTAAGTAATGTTTAAGTTTTTACTATAAACGTACTGATGACTGTGACTAATACTGTTGGTGATCATTTCAAAGGTAATCATTAGGAACAGTAATGTTTTGCATTGACCCAAGAAGAAAATAGTTCATAGTAATGTAGAAAATAATAATTATGAAAAATGGTTATACAATATACTCTCCAAGACCTTACAAGGTGGAAAGCAGAAGTGTAGCATTTATTTTATGTATTTTATTTTTTTGAGACAGGGTTTCCCTCTGTCATCCATGCTGGAGTGCGGTGGCACAATCAGGACTTGCTGCAGCTTCAAACTCCTGGGCTCAAGTGAGTCTCCTGGTTCAGTTTCACAAAGTGCTGGGATTACAGGCATGAGACACCATGCCTGGCCAGAAGTGTAGGGTTTAAATGACATTTCTCCGGATTTGAATTTTAGAAGTGATTTCTTTGGCTTACATTGAATTGCATTGTTTGATATTAAACAGGTATCATGTAAATAGAACATTGTATTAATATGATTTTTTGTGACTATAAAGTTCTGGAATTCTTGAACTCTTAAATTATGTTTCTCTGTCTATGAGATGGTGTTGCTTAGGGGTGAGGAACAGACTGAGGTCTGACAAAAGAGTCTCAATGATGCCACGTCCCTAAGAAATTATGATAAAGAGAGGCAATCAGACGGAAGAGTACCCATCAGACTTTGGAAATTGTGTCTGTTTTTCTGTTTTGGCCAAATGCTTGCTTCATAGGAGGAGACACCATCTGCTTTAGGCATTATTCACACTCGGGGGGGCATGAGCAGTAATTAAGAGGAGATAGTGCATAGGCTGCTAGCCACAGAAGAAGACTTCAGAGGAATTTGATACTGTGCACAAACATATAATTAGGAAGGACACTCATATTTAAAAATTTGAAGGGAAATGCACACATTTGGTACTAAAAACGAACTTATTTTTAAAGACCAGTTTGCACTTTTTAGACAAGAGCAGTCTGTATGATTTGAAATGTCTATGTCTTCCCATCTTTTTGTTCTCTTCCTCTACTGAATTTGAGGATAATTACTTTAGTATGTTGGTATGTTCTTTGACCATACTTTCAAATTAGAATATGTATGGTGGTTCTCCATAGCTACTTCTCTGTGCATGAGCAGGTGCGTTGGATGGGGGCTGTATTGTGTCCTGAGCATACACATTCATAAGGGGCTTATAGAGGTCATCGGCTTTACCTGGAATGAAGTCACTGATTGAAACTGTAAGTTTTGATCCAAGATTTCCACTGAATTGTGACAGCCACACTGTGGAACTAATGCACTGTCATCTTCTCTTTGTTTTTGTTGGTAGCTTCAAGAAAAATAATCTTTGCTGTCAGAGAAAAAAGCTTTATTTCCAGGTAAAAGGCACAACCATAGCAAGTGTTGGGATTATTATAAAACTTGTCAAATCATGGCAGGCTTTATTATGATATTATGATAATTTATCTTAACTCTCAGGAGATTTTGACAATTATTTCCCAATTTTAGTGACAGAGGAGATGTGTAGTGATCAAAAACCCAAAAGCATTGTTTGGCCTCCTGAGAAACTCAATTTGGTCTGTATATGTGCTTAGGAGATTTATTTTTGTAATAAAATGAAAGAGTTTTATAATCTTTCTTACTCTCTTTTTCTCCTAAACCATAGGGACAATTGGTATTAATGCTTGTATGGTTTTGTTTTTGAAAACAGCCTATGTGTTATGGGAATGCAATTTATAATTTTAGCTGTTTAATGGACTAGACTTACTCAAGGAAATCAATCATAAATTTATCTTGGGTTGTATTTTTTTTTCTAAGAACTAGTCTATAACCTCAATGACGGCAGGGACCATGACTGTTTCATTCATCTACATAGCCTGGGACATACTGTGTGCTCAATAAATATATGTTGTTTGGATGGTTAAATGAATAAGAAATAATGGCAGATTGCTGACCAGTATTATTTAGTAGGTGGCATATGCAATGAAGACAATTATTGTTTTTCTCTGCATGCTAATCATCATGTACTGTGTTATGCAGATTTAAAATAGAGGGTCCTGCTGACCTTATTAGACAGGAGAGGGAAGAAACAAGGTACAATAATATAATTTGTCCATGATGAGTGAACTGAAGGAAAATTCATTTCTATTGATGTCAAGTAAAAACTGATGAAAAGGTTCTCCAGATGGTTTGCATACAAGTACTTTGTGAAATAGAGATATTTATGAAAAGTTGTGTTAGTTGATAATATATTTAATGCTGAAGGAGAAATTACTACATAAAACAATTCTTATTGAAGAGTTCCTTGTAAATCTTTTGAAATGATGGAATTTATTCTTCATGTAAGTTAAGATTTCATCCTTTGGAAAAGCATAAAATGCAGAACAGTAGGACAAAGGACACACTGTTATTTATAATAAAACTAAAGATTCTTTTTATGCTGCCATACAATGCCTTCCATAAAAGAATTCTTGTAGAGTGCTATCAGAATCACACCTTGCTTTACAGGCAGAATGCAAAGTTTGCAACATGAGGCAAAATACACAAAAATAAGCCTAATGTCATCAGTTTTCTATAAAGTGACTTCTTTGTTTTTTCCATAAGAATCCTGATCTAAAGTCAAGTTGGGCCTACCCATCTACATATAAATATTTATATTTGAAATCTGTATTTTACTCTATCTATATATGTATTTATGTATCTTTCTATCTATCTATTGGCCCATTTATCTATATATGTCTCTATAAAAATCCCTAGAGGTTTTTAAGAGAGTGACTGAGCAATAATGAAAACTCTGCTCAATTTCTTATAGACATATGCAAACACTTATGAAAACCATCAATAATCTACCCTCCAAATACCAGGGGTCCTTTTGTGTATCCTACTCTGGCTTACCCACAGGGTCTACATATGATGTCCACACTGTGATGCTTTGGGCCCTTATTACTTAAGTGAGCTAATATGTATAAAGTTTTAAAAAGAGTACCTACTACATTTCCTAGGTACGATTAAATAAAACAATAAAGAAAAGAATAACTCACTAAAAAAGATAAAGTCCCTATGTCAAAATAGGTTTTGGGAGCAGATAGAAAAAAATCGCTGATGATTCAGCTGAAGGGCACTAGAAAGCAAGATATTAGTAAGTGTACATATACAGGAGGGAACATAAATAAAATAAAATAAAATAAAAACCTTTGAAGGCAACTGCAAACCCTCTTACCAGGAAGATTGAGTTCACCAAGTGATTTGTCAGCATCCATAAAACTGTAGCAGGCTGACTGGTAGCTCGAAGATAAAGTAAAATCTCAATCTCTTCACAGTTCTAGGCAGTTATCTCTTTATTTATATTCCACAATCTTGATTTTCACTTACTAATATCTTGCTTTCTAGTGCCCTTCAGCTGAATCATCAGTGATTTTTTTCTGTCTGCTCCCAAAACCTATTTTGACATAGAGACTTTATCCTTTTTAGTAAGTTTTTCTTTTCTTTATTTTATTTAATAGTACCTAGGAAATGTTTACATAGATAAACATGTGTCATGGTGGTTTGCTGCACCTACCAACCCATCACCTAGGTATTCAGTCTGACATGCATTAGCTATTTATCCTGATGCTCTCCTCCCACCTCTCTACCCTCTCCCGGCAGGCCCCAGTGTGTGTTGTTCCCCTCCCTGTGTTCATGTGTTCTCATTGTTCAGCTCCCACTTATAAGTGAGAACATGTAGTGTTTGGTTTTCTGTTCTTGTGTTAGTTTGCTGAGGATAATGGCTTCCAGCTTCATCCATGTCCCTGCAAAGGACATGATCTCATTCATTTTTATGGCTGCATAGTATTCCATGGTGTATATGTACCACACTTTCTTTATCCAGTCTATCATTGAAGGGCATTTGGGTTGATTCCATGTCTTTGCTATTGTGAATAGTGCTGCAATGAACATACATGCACATGTATCATTATAGTAGAATAATTTATATACTCGATTCCATTCTGAACCAACTTCTTCAGTTGCCAGCTGAAAAGCCTTTGAGAGATTCAGTTCAGGTGCACTACGGCTGTAGCACAGCATGAACTGTGGCTTCTGGTAGCATTTGGTAGCCACCCCCCTCCTATTTTTTCATAGTCCTCTCTCACAGTTGGTTGGAGATTAGAGCTAGAGATTCAGCACCTTATTTTTACGTGAAGGATTTTTAAAATTCCTCTTGCTCTCGGCATCTATTGCTTGCTTCACAATTTCTGGAACAGATAATCTGCTTTGACTCCTGTTTACCATTTGGCTTTTGTTCCCTGTCAAGTTGGTAGAGATGTCTATCATGTATTTAAACCCATGCCATTTTTCTTTTTATATTTTATCCATCTCTTTGGAGTAGAAAGGATTAATTACTTGCCAAGTCACTGTATCATCTTGAGCAGTTCACACCCTGAGCTGATTTTAGAGCTGTGATTTTAGGCCACGGTCATCTACTTTTATTCTGTTTTGTAATGCCCATCAACAGTTCCATTTCCTAATTAGAGGTGATGGTCTTGTGATTGTTGGATCAGCTGTAAGTCCTAGTCATAACAGAGTGCATTGAAACAGTCATTTTATGTTAACATCCAGCTGTAGGGGATTAGGCATGCATGTGCTTTTATAAAAAATAATTTAAATAAAAAATACATTCTTACTATACTTCCTCCCATAATTGGAAAGTTTGGTTGTTTTTTATTTTCCATGACTCCAAAATAAAATACCAACCACATATATTAGATTAAATACCAGGTTATCACATAAGAACACTCCTTAGGAAATCATCTAGAAAATGTTTGTCAATCCCACCCTGTGGCAGAAAGGACTAAGTAATTTTTTGATGTGTCTCTGTTAAATATGAGACAAAGGCAGAATGTTAACTCTATTTACCACACAGAGTAGACGTTATTTTCTCTGTTCACTTATTACTTTTCAAGGAGATGTTTACCAATGAAAGTTCAGCACCTGGTACAGTACGGAGCTCAATAATGAATGCATGCCTCAGTGAATGACAAGTTCACTTTAAGACAATATGGAAAAGGTTGAGAACTACATCAGTACACTTAGAGCACCTGTGGCATTAGTACATATGTTTATTCTGGAAACTATTATTTCATCTAGTTTCCAAAGGTTCATTTTGGTGAATTTCATTTTTTTAAATAAACAATATTTAATACAGCTTTAACTAGTATGTTGATGAGCTGCACTTGGTTGTATGATTATAATGACATGTTTAACTACACATTGCATGTTCATATTTTCTATTTTTAAAATAGACATCAATCATTTACCACAGCCTCAACGAGACATTCTTAGGAACAATGTTGTCAAGGAAACATACTGAAACTGTTACATAAAAGAATGTCTCTGTGAGGAAAATCTTTCAAAATGGTATTTCTATTTTTTCCCAGATTATGTAAAATTATAATTTACAAGCAATTAAATTTAAGTAAATAATTTATAAGCAGTTTATGTAATGGTGCAGCTGTGGGAATCTGTCAGGTAAAGATATTTTTTAATTTGAAGGTTAAGTGATTAGATGTCACTAACATAATACAAAGACCTAATCGGGAGGAGATTTTTAAAAGTGGTGTGATGCCTGATTCCCACATTAATTTAAGCATATAAAATTTCAGAGAAATCTTTAAGATACAAATGACATAGTTCTTAGTAGAATTAATAGATTAAAAAATGTTCCTCTATTTCCATGTTGATAGAGTGAGGGAGAGAAAAAAAAGAAGGATTACCTTTGAAGGCATAAATGTCAAAGTCCATGGGAACTTACTAGGAAGTATCATTAAACAGCAAATATATGTTATTTATGTGTTCAGGCAACTATGTTAGAAAATAGTAGTTGGAGACTAGGCTGGTCTCAGACTTCAATCATTAGCACTTGCTTGTTATCTATTTTAAATTTATCATTTAGCATTGAAGGATATAAGCTTGAATGAAAAATTTGTAGGAAGATTTCCTGGAATACATATCATATATGTTTTGTTAAAAAGTATAGATAGTCCTACATTACATCATAGAATATTTGAATTTGAAGGAACTAAAGAGATTATTCAACAGATGAGAAAATGTGCCAAGAAAGGCTATGAAAACTGCCTAAAGTTACTTAGGAACAAAGCCAGAAATAGAACCTGGTTTCCTGATTCCTAGTTCAGTGCTATTTCCATGATATTGTTAGCTTAAAGAACTTGGGTTACCACTCCTTTCCTGTGATTCTTTCCCAATCGTTAGCACTACTGATTTTCAACTGAAATGTCAACTACACATAGCATTTTGTATGCTATTTAAATTATTCCTTGTGGGATAGAGGAAAGAATATAAAAAGTAAAAAAAAAAATGTTTCTTTAAACATATAGGAATTCTCAATGGCCTTGATGATATATTAAGAAATAAAAGGCTATCCAGTAAGTGTCAAGGAACTATAATCATTTAAATACATTTTCATAATCAAAATTTTAAAAAAGAATAAGCTTTTGCTGTAGTCAAAGTAAAAAAAGATGTAAGCATGAAGTTAAAGATTATGCTTTCTCCTTTCATTTATTTTGCATTCATCTACATTCATACTATAAAATATTACACAGACAAACCCTGTCTAAGATGATATTCTTACCTGGCTTGTCTCTGGGAGCACCAGCATCTTGACTGGCATTGTCAAGTAGACTCATCCAGTAGATATCTACAACTGACAGAATGGCATTTATACTGCCTTTTTCAAGGCAGCAAAATGATCATTTGAATGCTAATTATCAATGATCAATTTTGGTTAATAATCCTATCCATCTGAAAATGTATGTATTGTTTTTCCTCCAGCTGTTTTATTATGCATTAATTAAAAATTTTAAAAATCAAAGAAATGTTCTCTTTGCCTTTGGTTTTCAGAGATTTACTAGTATGTGTCTACATGAGATTTTCTTTGCAATTATCCCTCTTATTCTGTTCATAGCACTTTTTGAATCTGTGACTTCATATATTTTATCAGTTTTGGACACTTCTCAGCCAGTAGCTCTTCAAATACTGTTTCTGCTTCATTTTTTCTTTCTCCTTCTGGGTCTTCAAATACATGTATGTGATACCTTTAAAACATATGCCATTTGTTATTTCTACACTTGTTTCTGTATCTTCCATCTTTTTTTTTTCCAGACTGTAGGTTGAATATTCTGTTTTAGATATTTCTTTTTTCTATGTCACTCATTTTTTCTGTAGCCATATTTAGTACTATTGATACCACCATACTGTTTCTAGAATTCCCATTGGGTTAATTTTTATAATAATTTTAGTTAATTGCTCAATTCCATTTACTCAATTCTATTAGGCATATTTATTTTAATGCTCTTGTTTCTGAATCCCTGGTGTGACTGTTTTTTATTACTTGTTTGTCTTGGGAGTTTAGATGAACTATCTTGTCTCCTATGTGGACTATTTTTGATCAAGTGCTAGGTATCACTCATCGAAAATTATGGATATAATTTGAGGATCATGATACTGTTATCTTCTATAAGAGAAAATTTATATTTGTTTCTGGCGCAGTTAGGGACACTAACAATTTCAGGCCAAAATTTTCAGTCCATGTGAAAATAGTTTTATTTCTAATTCCTACTTTTCCCCAGGATGTCGGTCTTTGTAATCTCAGCCCAGTCTTAGTGGTTGGCCCAAGCACCTTCCCTGTCTCTGCCCTTGATTGATCCTTGATTTATCTTTTATTTTCAATCTTGTCCTCTTAGCATCCTGATTGTAATGAAGGCTTTCTTCAGCTTCTTATTGGGCTTTTCTAGTAAAATGGGCAAATACCCTTTGGACACAAGCAGCTCTCAAATTCCAGGTTATAAATCTTTTTTTTTTCTTTTCTTAGATCTTATCACAATCTTCACTGCCTTAGTAGTTCTTCAGTGCCATTACACAGATTTTGTTTTATTTTGTCTAAACTTTCTATTTTCTTTCAGCAGGAAAATAGTTCCAAATTATCCAGTTTTCTATTACTGGAAGCGAACATCTCAAATTTTATCTTTGAAATTTGTCTCATTTTTATATACTTGTGAAGTTTTAATTTTTCTACCAACAAGTTTTTTGCGAGGGAGGGAGCTGCTGTGCATTTCTTTTTCTTTTTACTAGTGATACAAAGCTATAACATAGCTAAGAAAAAATTTAACTTAGTATTTTTACTATGCTCCTCTTAAAGTTTGCAGGTACAAATACAGTAGAATTGGTTGGGAGTGGAAGAAATGTAGCATTCTATATCTTCTTAATCACTCATTTAATGCCAACGTTGTTTCAGCTGATATCATATGTTTATTCCAGAAGTTCAAGAGATATTATTTTTATTTCCTGATCAAATGTTTGTATTGTGGAATATAATTAGCAAGTATAGAGTTTTCTTTTATTGATGTACTATTGAACATTCTATAATGTTAAGGAAAAAGTTATTAAGAATCAATTTTTATGTAATTAAAACATCTCATTTCCAGTTTTCAGAACATTACAAATGAAAGCAAAAGTTATCTGCTATTGTAAATAATTTTTTTTGCATACGAACGTTGTGTATACATATTTATATCTTTTACTGTACTCTAGGTACACAGAATTGAATTGCTCAGAATATTTGATCCATTGTCCACTTTTATTACTGATATATGTTGGTCCTCTTTTGTTTGTTTCATAAGTTACTTATTTTTAATGAATTAACCTCCATAAAACCACCACATGATCAGAAAACTAGACCCGAAAACATTAACAAAAACTTCCATCTGCCTATTTGTTTTCTCCATTCCATTTTTCTTTCTTCCTTCTGTCCTGATGTAGCCACTTTCTGGGACTTGCGCTCAGTGCCTAAACAATATATTGCTTAATTTTAGTTGTTTTAAAATTTTTGTTTAGAATCTTGACCTTTTGAAAGTAACAAAATCTTCCTAAGTGTTTATTGCTAAGCTTGCCGAATAGAAGGCTAATGCCCTAGGCATCTCAGTTCTATTGCTGTTTCCTATCCAAGAAAAAGAGAACTTCTACTTCTTGTTAAGGCTCACATCAAAACAGAGCTTAAGCATACATGCTTAATAAGCATTGGTGGGTGGGATAATTGTGCTGCTTTTACTGTATTTTTTTAAGCCAGGTTTATAGATGGTTTGTAAAGACAGCTAAGTCCATGTGGGCTACAAATAACTAGTATGAATTTTATGCCTGGCATACAACTGCAGTGCTTCATCAGTTGCCCCAAATTCCATTCCCATTTATGTTATTCTCAACTACATTCAGCAACAAGGGAGGGAACTGTGGGGGAGCTAACTGCTTAGAATCTCATGAATTGTGCAGTCTTCCATCCAACTTCATGGACTCACATGGGTTCTGAAAATAATAATTATGTTAACTCTGACAGTGGTTTTTTATTTCAGAGACTCAGATTCTGGTTTTACCCGTAGAAGTTGGAAGAACAAATGAAAAAGAATAGATGCTGTTAGTACATAGTGGATAGTGCAAAAAGTCAACAAAATTATTGTGAATCCAAAGCTTAAAATGGCAATTAAAATAGATTGTGCCTCCTACACTCTGTTTCTGGAATAGTTTTATTTGGAATTTAAGAGGAATGTCTTGATTTAAAAATATGCGTTGGTTTTATTATTAGAATAAGAATTTTGGGAGGAATGAAAGAAAAATAAAGTAACATAGACAAATTCCACCGGAGTAAGAAAGACTTTTTCTTAGGAGAAATGTTAAAATCTTAGAGGTTTGATTAGCTAGATATGACAAATTTAAGAAAATAAGCCCCAATTTATCGACTTTTTAAAGTGGGACTGTAAAAGAGGGGATTGTTTTAGTTCTTCTAGAATTAGGGAGGGTAAACAGAGCATAGAAAACATGGTTGTAGCATAGTAGCAGGGTCAAAGAGAGTGTAGTGTAATTGTTATGTTGAGCAATCCCAGATCTAACAAGCTTTTTTTTTTTTTAAAAAAAGAACTTTTGAGTAACCTTTATTCTAATCCTAATAATGAGATGTTTTAGGGACAGACTGACAATGTCAGGCTTTGTTTTGTTCTGTTTTCTTTTTCTACTATGTGGATCTAGAAGAAAAATAAAAGCCATTTATATAACTGACTCTACTTTAGGCTAATCCACTTTTCAATTTCATTGTAAAAGAGAAAGATTTTTAGAAACTTTACTTAGTCTATAAATATACTTGCCTATAGACACCATTATTACAGACACAGTTATACACAGATGTTTCATATTTTGGTAGAATTTAGTTTTTTAGAGTCATCTATGAAATTGTGGACTTAACAGACTCTTGAAAATGTTCCTCTTAAAGTTGTAGATAAGGAGTCTTTAATGAGAACTAACCACATGGCTATAGAATATCTGGACAGATGTGAAAAAGAATGATTGAAATAGCAGCCTATATTAAAAGAAGTATTGATGCAAGGAGATACACCTGTTGTAAGTGGGTGGGAAGATATTGTCTCTTTCTCAAGGAGAAGAAATACAAAATAAGGGCTTTAAGGGAAATGATGGGAGCTACTATATATTGAAAAAGAAACAAAATAATACATTTAATTCAGCCTGTCTCTAACGAGGCAATGATTGAGATGATTCAACCCAGGAGGTGAAGATTGAAAATATTTTTTTAAACAGTGGATGTTTTGGGCAGCACCAGAACTCGCTGACTATAATGATCTCAAGATAGGGTACCCTACCAGAAAAAACCTGGAGAAAATTATGTCATTAAAAACAGACAACTGAGCTTAAAAACAATGAGAAAGAGAAACAAAAGCAGCTACTCAGGTCTTATGGATAGTTATGCCTATGGTAGAGAAGGAAAGTAATCCATTTAAGAAGCAAGGTAAACTATTGTGAGCCTACTTGGAATAAGAGAATAGCAGACAGAAATAAAGCATTAGAGACCTTCCCTGTTGCAGAAAACTATTAAGCCAAAAGAGATGTTGCTCAAAGCCTAGAATATTCAAAAGCTGAGGAAAAGAAGGGCCTGCAGAGGGTGATTCTCCAGCAGAGACCAAGGCTGGGGAGAGGGGAATCTTCCCTAGCAGGCAAGTCTGATGCTCTAAGACATTCCAGAGCAAGCAGCGATAATCCCTGTGAAACAGGCCTGCATCCTGGACAGATCTCACCCTCAACTGCTATCCTGGAATGGGGGCAGAAAATTAGGCTCAAAGGGAAAATGAAATTAACAAGTTTTAAGTATGCTGCATAAGAAAGAAAGAAACTTCAATAAGACCCGCTGACTTGGGGCCGTGACTACTGCAAATTTCAAAACTTTGTCAGGAGTTTTTTCCCACTCTCTGATTGAGGAGACAGAATGCAAAAATGAATTCCTTTCCCCTTGATATTTGTTAAGCATAATTAATCTTATGGCTGACTTCACAATTCACTGCTTTTGGACCCTGAACAAGCAACACTGACCAACTGGAAGTCTAGAGTAGCAGACGTTGTTTCTCTGAATTGACTCTCCTTTCATTAGATAGCACTGAGCTTTTTATGGTCTTTGGGGACAGTACATATTGGTTCCTAGTTTCTGGAGACCCTTTTCTAAAAAAATTGGAGATATTCACTTTGGAGCTGCAATTAAGTTGTTTTAAAACTAGGATTCTAATAAGTTTCTGTGTTGTGTTAACTCTTTGGACTTTCTCAGTAGAGGAGCCCATGGGGAAAAGAATTTAATTTCTGATGTCTTGTTGTACAATATCCATTCCTATGGAACACAGCCCAGATTACAAGTCAACTAGTCAGGGCTTTTCTAGATAGTACACAAAGAACTTGAGAAAAAAACACATATATATATATATATTTATATTTCTGAATTTAAAGCCAGGTGTCTTAACATTGAGGCTTTAATTTCTTCCTGAGAACTTCGTAAGGGAGCATATTTATATTCCCATTTGGTAATTTTTGTGTTGTTGATGCTATTACTGGAGAATAATTATGCCTCTATTTGACTTCATTGTGTAACCTCTGGTGAATTATGATGGAGAGTGAGGCTGGGCACAAATTAGAATGAGAAACAAAATAGGGAGTAAAAATAGAACTTCGTATGAGGGTAGAAGTAGAGCTTTGGAATAAGTTTACTTAATGTATAATTATTTGGACACAGTGGAGCATTGGTTGGTATTTGCAGAGAAACCTCATAAACAGGGCTGTTCTGAATCTCATTTCTGTCCCTGGGGATGAGCGAACCCATCATTAGCCATTTGCTTAGCTGTTAGACCAAATACGTGAAGAGAATGGAAACCAGAGGAATATGTATACATGTGTGGGAATCTTATTTACTACTCCTCATATTTCCACAAGTAGAAAATAATATGTATTCAATCTCCAAGAAGGAAAATGGGCTAAAATCCTTCTAGACTTTTCTCTACTCACTTTACTCCTAGCCAAAGTTCAAATGATGAATTTTGGGATTGATACATTGGGGGAAAAGGTACTGAGCATGAATGGTTTTGATCTTTCTGGGTGTTCCTTTCTTTGGAGTCAACTTGACTGAAGCACACGCTAGAGGGAAGCTTACCAGGGCAGATTCTGTCTCTGCAGCAGGGCAGTCAGCAGTCTTGGATGGGGTTAAATTCAGATCAAAGTGAAATAAATGTATTAGGACACCCATTTGGCCACTGATCCAAGCCATGTTCTTTAGTTTAATGTTATCACTAATACAGTTGAATTTTTATATTCATTTCCCTGACTCCCTATTCTATATTTTTACTCTGGGAGGCTATAGGCACAAGAGTGATTATCATTCCTAAAACCCCATGAGATTTAGAGAAGTACCAACTAATGAAGGAGGCACAGTGAGTGCAAGAGCAGTCAGTGAGCTGGGAGAGCCCCTCACGGCACCATATATTCAGAAACATAAGAGGAAGATTTGGGTCATCAAAAGCAGAATAAAAACGATGACTTGTGACTATGACCACTTTTTTTTTTTTTGAGACGGGGTCTTGCTTTGTCGCCCAGACTGGAGTGCAGTGGTGCGATCTTGGCTCATTGCAAGCTCCCCGTCCCGGGTTCACGCCATTGCCTGCCTCAGCCTCCTGAGTAGCTGGGACTACAGGCGCCTGCTACCACGGCTGGCTAATTTTTTTGTATTTTCAGTAGAGACGGGGTTTCACCGTGTTAGCCAGGATGGTCTCGATCTCCTGACCTCATGATCCGCCCACCTCGGCCTCCCAAAGTGCTGGTATTACAGGCGTGAGCCACTGCACCCGGCCAACTATGACCACTTTTTTTTTCTGAAGCAATGGTTATGATTTCACATGTCTACAAGGTGAAATGAAAAGTAACAAAGGGCTGGACTTATATGTTTTTTGTGTGAGCAGAGGTGATGACTGGGAGGTAGATGTCTCCTCCAGAAGTTCTTGTGTGTGTTAGCAGCCTGTAGCTATGGGGCAATTGTTGGGTCTTTTTTTAAAGAAAATGCCGATGTAAGTATTTTTATAAGAAATTCCCTAAGTTTTAAATGTTGGCTTAAATTTATGGGAAAAAATTCTTGGCCAATTAAAACAGGTCTATAGACTTGAAGTGGTTTCGGGACTGTTGTAATAGAAATGATATTTCTTTCAGCATGTTGGGGACCTGCCCCCTAATGCACTTAGATTTGAGTTTCTTTCTTGGGAGTTTACTTTATTCCAACTGGCTAAGGCAGTTCAGTTTCCTGTCTGTTTGCTGTATTTAAACTTCTGCTCTACCTTTTTTATTACCACTGATTTAAGAATTTATCATATACTGCCCTAGACCAAATGTAGAGTTTATGAGTCCAGTGTTCATGGGACTTGACTGGATCCAAGAAAGTACATATGGGGAAATGTGCCATCTCAACGTTTTGTCAATTATGCCAGTATACTTGTGCCAGGGAAAGTGATTTCTCTCTCCTAAACACATATGAGCTAGAAAGAAGTTCTTTGATTTCTTGTTTTATGTGACATTCTGTCTGCAATTAGCAGACTTCCAGATGTTCATGCATTTTATATTCAACTTACACAGTCATTTATGTTTCCCACCAGAAAGCAGAGTGGTTTATGTTCCAGAAACTCAATCGAAAAACATTCCTACTAACTTGAACTTGAAATGACTAAATATTTCATGGTGTAACTTCTAATTATAAATGTTCTGTGAGATTAGAGGACTTTTATTTTTATCTGGGTAAGTTTGAATTTTATCTACATCCATTGAACAAACATTTGAAAATATTTCCTTCAGTTTGGAGCTGTTTACATCTTTCATTTTTTTCATTTATAGGATCTCTTCTGATAAACCGCTAAGACTTTGTAACTTTTAATCTTATTTTAAAAATTCATAGTTGTTCTGTGTTATAATTGTATATTCTATTTTTCATTAGGCTATGAGGCCTAGAGAGGCCCTTGCAACACTTCATACAGGACTTTCTTATACTAGGTGCTCAAGAAATTTACTTCATTTGTACTAATTCACTTTCCCTAAGAATTCAGAGAAAAGGTATTTGTAGATCAGTGATTTAACTAAGGGTGGAGACTTCATCAAGCTGGTCCCCTTTGCCAACCCATGTGGGATATGTGGTATGAACAAGAAATGGACTTTGTTAAGCTGTTATTTCAGGTCTGTTACTACAACATAAGCTACTCTATTCTGACTAGTAGACTGAAGAAGAAAGGTTAACAGACACTGGCCAGGCAGCTAGCTGTATCTGCCACATTCTTCCACAGAGCCTGTTTCCACTGAATCCTGCAAAACAGTGGTGGTCTTCACTTCCCTTCTAACTTAATTTTATTGCAGGCAAATTTTAAATAGATACAAAACCAGAGAGAGTGATATAATAACCCAATATACCATCAATATATGACCAATCTTACCCATTTCTACTCCTCCCCTTTTCTCTCCACTCTGATTATATCAATCAAATCCTAGGCATCACATAATTTTAAGTGTAAATATTTATGTATATGTCTCTAAAATAAAGAACATTTATAATTTAATCATAATATTATTTTCACAGCTAAAAATTAACAATGTCCATAATATCATCAGATAGTGTTCACATTTCACTAATTGTCTTATAGACTTTTTTTTATAGTTTATTTGTTCCAATTGAGATCCAAATAAAGTTTATAATTGTGATTGTGTAACACATCTTTGAATTCTCTGTTAGTCTAAAGATTAATCTAGATATTTCCCTAGTTCTAAAAATCCTGTCATTTTTTCCTGCTGTTTTCTGCAGTCTAGATGTTGCTATGTGTTCCCATGGCATCCGTTAAACAGATTCCTCCATTTGTTTTATTTTCTGATTGGATCTAGATCCAACTGGTCTTTAGATCTAGACAATTGATCAGATTGCATTTTTTTCATAGAGTGGCATCATGTCCTTTCATCAGGAGACACATGACTGCTTGTTTCTACCACTCTCCCTCTTGTCCTCTTTTTTAGTGCCTTGAACACCTTAGAGATAGCTTCTGTTTCTGTTAATGTTGATGCATGAAGCTTTCAATAGGAGCCTTATTGTATTGGCAGGGCCATCTTCTCATTTTCAGCAAAATTGAGTATTCTCTCACTTTTTGCTTAAAATCAACTTTCTTTGGGTATAATTTACATAAATAAAAACATCCATTTTAATTAAATAGTTTCAAAAGTTTTGACAAATGTATATATTAATGTAATGCCCACCCCCCCATTAAGGTACAGGACAATTCTGTTATCCCCAAATCCTTTGTCTCCTTCCGAACTATTCCCTCTCCCTGTCTCCAAGCAACCAGTGATAAACTTTTTATCACAATAGATTAGAATTTCATACAGACAATCCAAAGTTTCATGAAAATGAAATTATACAGCATGTACTCTGGTGACTGATGTTTTACTCAGAAAAATATAAGTAAGTTTCATCCATATTGTTGTGTGTATAAGCAACTTGTTCCTTTTTATATCTGAATACAACTATATTGTATGGATATGCCAATATTTGTGTATTCATTCACAAGTCAATTGACCTTTAGATTGTTTTTGGGTTTTGGCTAAGATAAAGTTGCTATAAAAATTTCTGTAAAAGTCTTTGAATATTTGTATGTTTTCATCCTCTAGGGTAAAACGTAGAAGTGAAATGACTGGGTTACAGGACAGGCATATATATAAGTTTGTAAGAAAATGCCAATTTTCCAAAGTTACAGTTGGAAATGTTATATATTCATCAGAATGTATGATAGTTTTATTACTTTACACTCTTGTCAACATTTGGTATTGTCAGTCTTTTTAATTTATCCAATCAAATGGGTGTGTAGTGGTATCTTTTTTTTAATATTTATTTCTCTGATTACTAATGATATTGATCATTTTTTCGAGTGCGTATCTGTCAACTTTTTATTTTCTCTCTCATCTATCTATTATCTATCTATCTATCATCTATATCTATCATGTATCTAATCTATCTATCTATCATCTATGCTATCTATCTATCATCATCGTCTATTTATTTGTATTGAGAAATAGAGACAGTCTGACCCATTTGCGTTTTTCTTTGATGTCCCAGATGATTCCCAAATGCTCTGCCCTCTGGAGGATTGGAATTTGAATGTTTCTCTTTTGTTTGAGCTCTGGGAATTGTTCATCTTAAGACTCCTTGGTTATTATTTTCCCTGCCTCTTAAAATTTTACATGCACAGATTAGCACTCAGTTCATTTTTAAAGGAACTTATGCAGGTTTTTGGATAACTTCCTCTTCCTCCACCTTTTTCTTTTGTAGCTTCCTTCTCTGTTTCATAACTTCCAGCCACCTGATTGTTCTGAAGCCCTAATCTCTGTCTTCTCACATTCTCTAATTTTTTGTGTTCTGCATGGGGTTCTCTACCTTAGCTTCATGATCCAGAATATTGGATGACATAGAAGCCAAAATTATTGTGAGGCTCACTCATTTGTTTTTTTGTTTTTTATTCTCAGGATCATATGTCTGCACTATTTGTTGTGCAATGTCTGAAAACAATTGTCTGATATATTTTTTTCAATTTCTTATTTTGGTATGAGGCTAAATATGTTGTTACTCCAAATGGTCAATGGCAAAAATCCTATGACTTCTTTTTTACGTATTCTCGAACCTCTTACACTCAGCTGAACCCTCAAAGCTTGGCTTATCAAAATTTACTGACTTTAAATTTGTTGAATCCTTTAAATTTGTTCAATTTCCCTCTACCTACAGTGGGTGTTCCTAATCTTTACTATTCTCCTTATGCTCCATCTAATCTTTCCTAGATTTGTTTTTGCAGATTTTCTAGCATTTTTCTTCTCTAAGAAAATAGAAAGGATCAATCATAACCTCCCTCAATTTCACTCCAGCATCCCTCCAATGTCTGGTGAGGTATCCTGCTCCTTGCTTTAAAGCGCAGTGCCCAATAAATATTAATAAATTTCACTTTCATAGAATTATATTTTCTTTACTCTTTCATTCTCCAAATTGACCTGTACATCAACATTTCTCTCCGTCTATTGTTTTGTCTTTATCTTGCCACTTAAAATTAATGCATGATCTTCATTCTTAGATTTCTCTCTTGCTATGGGTTGTCAGTTTTCTTCTTTGAGTTAGCACATTTATGAAAAGCCCTCAGTGTAACAGTTATTAAGGCTTGATCCAGCTGCCAAGTCTCTTTTCTTATACATTTTTATCACTTAATTTCTTTGAATACTCCTACAAAAGGGGATTTTCAGCCTCAGCCTTATTGTCATTTTGAGCTAGCTTAGTTGAGGGGGAAGTTTTTCTGTGCATCGTAGGATGTTTAGCAGCATCTGTGACCTCCACCAAGATGTCAATAATATCCATCCCTCCACCCAAGTTGTGACAAAATGTCTCCAGACTGCCTGGGCAAAATCATCCCCAGTTAAGAACTCCTGGCTTAGAACAATTTTCTCTGACCTAGAGATTTCCCTCAACTGTAAAATGAAGATAATGAAACCTATTTGCCAGGGCTGTTCTGGGGACTCAACGATGTTGTACAGGAATTTTTAGCATAGTGCCTGTTCAAAAATTGTTTGCTGTTATTACAATTATTATTAACTTTTCTGTGAATATACTGACTCCCCACTCTCCTTACTTCCTAAATCTAATGTATTATGTGTATGTCTACAGTGTGTCTTATTTATTTATTTATTTTTCCAAGATGGAGTCTTGCTCTGTTGCCCAGGCTAGAGTGCAGTGGTGCGATCTTGCCTCACTGCAACCTCTGCCTCCTGGGTTCAAGCAATTCTCCTGCCTCAGCCTCCTGAGTAGTTGGGATTACAGGTGCCCACCACCATGCCTGGCTAATTTTTATATGTTTAGTACAGATGGGGTTTCACCATATTGGCCAGACTAGTCTTGAACTCCTGACCTCGTGATCTGCCCACCTTGGCTTCCCAAAGCACTGGGATTACAGGTGTGAGCCACTGTAACTGGTCTCTCTTATTTATTATAATATTATCATTTTTTTCTGTTTCTTCTTTTTTATTTTATGTTTTTAAAAATTTTTATTTTTAATTTTTATGGGTACATATTGGTGTATATATTTATGGGGTACATGAGATATTTTGATACAGGCATACAAGGCATAATAATCACATCAGTGTAAATGGGATGTTCATCATTTCAAGCATTTATTCTTTCTTTGTGTTACAAACAGTCCAATTTTACTCTTTTAGTTATTTTAAAATGTACAATAATTATTATTGACTGTGGTCACTCTGTTGTGCTATCACGTTCTAGATTATATTCATTCTAACTATATTTTTATTCCCATTAACCATCCATCCTTACTCCCCTCGATTGCCACCATCCTTCCCAGCTTCTGCTAACCATCATTCTACTCTATCTCCATAAGTTCAATTGTTTTAGTTTTTAGCTTCCACAAATAAGTGAGAACATGTGAAGTTTGTCTTTCTGTGCCTGGCTTATTTCACTTAAAATAGTAACCTGGGTTCCATCCACGTTGTTGGAAAAATGAAAGGATCTTATTCTTTTTTATGGCTGAATAGTACTCCATTGTTTATATGTACCACATTTTCTTCATTTATTCATCTGTTGATGGACAATTAGGTTACATCCAAATATTGGCTACTGTGAATGGTGCTGCAATGAACCTGGTTGCAGATAATCTCTTTGATATACTGATTTCCTTTCTTTTGGGTATACACCTAGCAGTGGGACTGCTGGATCATATAGTAGTCTATTTTTACTTTTTTACTATTCAGCCATAAAAAAGAATAAGATAAAATACAAAACATAAAACATTTTGAGAAACCTCCAAATTTTTCTCCATGGTGGTTGTACTAATTTACATTCCCATAAACAGCGTACAAAGGTTTCCTTTTCTCCACATCCTCTCCAGCATTTATTATTGCCTGTCTTTTAGATAAAAGCCATTTTTATTGGGGTGCAATGATTTCTCATTGTAGTGTTGATTTGCATTTCTCTGATGATCAGTGATGTTGAGCATCTTTTCATATACCTGTTTGCCATTTGTATGTCTTCTTTCAAGTATTCTTTATTCAGCTCTTTTGCCCATTTAAAAAATTGGATTAATTTTTTTCCTATATTGTTGTTCATTATTTCTTTTTTATTCTCATTTATTATGGCATATGCATCAAATTTTGCATTTCTTACACTGACAACTTCTCTTTTCCTAAAAAGGTATGGAAGGTATGATTTCATACCTTCCCTAGACAGTTTTCTTTTCTTTGTTTTAGATTAACTTTTAAAACAGTGAACCTGCATTCATTGTTATAAATTCTATTTATATCCTAATATCTGGCCTCTATCCCAGTCAACTTACTGAAATTGCTCAGGCAAAGATCAACCATATCTTTTTGTTTAACATTTTGTAAATAGAAATTAAGTACGCAGATAGTTTAGGCAGTTTTCTCAAGGCTTGTAAAGAAACAAAAAATGAAAACAAAAGTTGCCATCCCTTCAGCCTTCATCTGGCTCCACCTATCTTCACTGCCCAGAAATCAAGCATTCTGTATTCATTTAGATGATTATTCAAGTATTTACCTTCATATTTTTCAATAACAGGCTGTGATGGCTAATTTTATGTATCAAATCAACTAGGTCATGGGGTGCCTGAATATTTGGTTAAACATTAATTCTGGGTGGGCTCGTGAAAATGTTTTGGGAAGAGATTAGCATTTCAGCCCTAGATGTTGTAAAGCAGATTGCTCTCCCCAATGTGGATGAGCATCATCCAATGCACTGAGGGCTTAAATAGACCAAAAAGGTGAAAGAAGGGGAGATTATCTCTCTCTCTCTGCCTAATGCTTGAGCTGGCACATTAGGCTGCTTCTGCCCTCAGACTGAGACTTGGAACACCAGCTGTCTTGGGTCTCCAGCTCACAGACAGCAGGTTGTGGATCTTTTCAGCTTCCATAATCATGAGAGCCAATGCCTTATAAGAAATCTCTATATAGAAAATAAAATGTAAAACGTAGATAAACATACACATAATTATAAACATATATATATGTATCTCCTATTGCTCCTGTTTCTGTGGAGAATCCTGACTACTACACATGCTTATAGTGTACTGATACAATTTTTTTTTACTTAGATATTATCTATTGACTTTTTACCCTAGAAAATTTATGTTTACTTTTCTTATTCCCCCATGTCCTGGCATGTGAACACACTCCTTCTTTCTATCCATTCTTGTTATTTACATTATTATTTTAAATGTTTGCATTATGACCACCTAAGCTGAACTGACTAGGCTCTTTCATTGGAAGATTCTGAATTATCAATATTTCAATATTTTTACTTTTATATTGGTCTATTTCCTCCTGGGGGAACCCTCTAATTTCCTGGGAAGATATACACTTTGCTGTATTTCGCTTTTTTTTTTTGGCTGTATTTCCTCTTGGGGCTAAGTGAAGAAAAAAGAACAAGTGTTTCATCATTCACTGCACAAGAGTTTCACCTTATACACTTGTTTTCAGTATGATGCACTCATCATCAGCTGGGCCTGTTGTTCTTGAGTCCTCTGTTTCACTTCTCCAAAGGAGTAAACCATTCGGCTTCTATTGTATGGAGCGGGGCAGTTGCCTTTCAGTGCGGAATAAGGGGTAGGAATCTGAGAATTGAAGTGATTCTTGTAATCTCCAGCACAAATTACACCACCAGTTTTTAGGAATAGTAGTTCTTTTGATTCCTGAGATATTCTGAGATTCTGTGTCATGAATACATTTGCTTCTTGGCTTTTCCTACTTCTGGCTTAGGCTTTGGCTTTACTTGTTTTGCTGATAGTTACTAATCAACTGTCTGCTTTCTAGGTAGGTTCTTTATTTTGTTGCTGTCACTTCCATTCATGTTACCTTAATCCTAGTATATTTATCCATTTTATCTATTTTTTTTTTTTTTGAGATGGAGTCTCACTCTGTCACCTAGGCTGGAGTACAGTGGCATGATCTTGGTTCACTACAATCTCTGCTGCCTGGGTTCAAGCGAATCTCTTGACTCAGCCTCCTGAGTAGCTGGGATTACAGGTGGCTGCCACTGCGCCTGGCTAATTTTTGTATTTTTAGTAGAGACAGGGTTTCACCATCTTGGTCAGGCTGGTCTCAAACTCCTGACCTTGTGATCCACGCACCTTGGCCTCCCAAAGTCCTGGGGTTACAGGTGTGAGCCACCGCACCCTGCCTTATCTATCTATTTCTTAGTTTTTCCCTTAATTTTATTTTAGTGAAGGTTTGAAGAAGAGCAGTTGCAAACCAAAATGTTCAACCCACCACATTTAACCTGAAGTCCACAGTGATGGCCCCTTTTAATCTTCATTCCTCTTGACGTATTTGTAGAATTGATTAGTATTAGCCCTTTTTTGGTGAACTTTCTATTCTCCTGGCTTCTTTGATATCACTTTTATGCAGCAACAAATATTTCTTAGAAAACTACTATGTGCTAGGCATTCTATTATATGATGGGACGCAAAGATGAATAAAATGTAGCCTTTGCAATGTGTGCGACTGATGTGAAAAGAGGTGTTATTGTGTTCAAAGTGTTATAACCGGGTGAAAGTGATTTAATAAAGTTTGAGGAGTTGGAGATAAGTACAAATTCATCAGTTGAAATTATTGAGGAAAATAATCAATAATAACGCAAATAACAATGGTTACAAGTATTTAAACTTATCGACCAGGAATTGGAGGGATCCAAAGCCTGGGTTTTAAATGACTGAACTATCCTGCCCTGTGTAGAGGGATAGTTTATTTAAAACAGTGACTCATGAAGGTGGTTGGCTGTCAGGACGGTGGTGAGCAGACAGTGGAGCCTCCATATTCACTGTTCCATTATCTACTGAGAACGTAGTATTTGTTAGGCATTGTTCTAGGTGCTGGGAAAATAACACTTTAATGTCACAGTCCCTGGCCTCACGCAGTTTAATCTGGGAAGGAGTATTGTAAGATTACCTGAAGAAGAAAGTGCTGCAGATGATGTGGACATGAACTAGAGTAGGTAAGGACTAATGATAGAGGGATCAGGTAGGAGGGTCAATATAAATTTCTGTAGGAGAGGCTGAAGGGTTAAATTGAGGCAATAAAAATGAATATGAAGAGAAGACATTAGATTCCAGAGACTCTTCTGAGATGTAAGTACAATAATTGATGGGGAATAAAATAAGTCAAGAAAAACTGAAATTTCCAGTGGGAGAATAGATTGATAGTGATACCATTTACAGAGGCAGAGAGGCAATTTCTGAGCAGCTATTAGAGAGTATGTTATATTTGGAATGCTCATGGATAACAAGGTATACTTGGGAACAGAAATCTGTAGCTCAGCAGGAGACCATCTAGAGAGAAGAAAAAGATCTGGGACTAAGCAGATAAGATGCAGAATTACTTAGAGACTGATGTAGGACTAGTCTAGCAAGACAAATGAAAAGAAGAACTTAGAATAAAGGAGTAGAGCGGTAGGAGAATTAGGAATGTGAGTTACCCAGTGAGCTAAGAGAGAAAGGAATTTAGATAAATAGAGTGGTTACTTTGTCACTTGGTTGAGGACTGAAGATAATATTTTGATTTTTTTTTTTTTTTTTTTTTTTTTTTTTTTTGAGACAGAGTCTCGCTCTGTCACCCAGGCTGGAGTGCAGTGGCGCTATCTCGGCTCACTGCCGGCTCTGCCTCCCGAGTTCACACTATTCTCCTGCCTCAGCCTCCCAAGTAGCTGGGACTACAGGTGCCCGCCACCACGCCTGGCTAATTTTTTGTATTTTTTAGTAGAGACGGGGTTTCACTGTGTTAGCCAGGATGGTCTTGATCTCCTGACCTCGTGATCCGCCTGCCTCAGCCTCCCAAAGTGCTGGGATTACAGGTGTGAGCCACCACACTCGGCCAACATTTTGATTTTTTGGTTAGGAGTTTTTGATGGCCTCAGCAACAGTAGTTTTAGAAATGGGTTTTGCCAGTGTTCAGTGTCTAATATTAATTGTATATTCCACTAGTCTTCAAATGTTCTCTAAAACAATTATATGACAATATCTTCACGTTCTTGCAACATCTTGGCAGTACAATTGATCTGTGTTAGGGACTTGAACTATATACTCTTTTAATGAAGACAGCAAGAGATCATGTTTGTACACAGTTTTCAATTTCACAGCACTGAGTTTCTGGAAAATATAAGTTACGCATATCATTGCAGTCACAATGAACTGGGTAAATAAACAACGCAAAGTGGTAACAATGCAAGCTCTTTATGATACCTTCCAGAAAAGCAAGCACTGACAGTAGGACAGCAAGGTATTTAGATTGATAGACTGGAAAGTTTTTTTGCATTAGGTGTGAGCTCTAAAGGATTGGTGGGCAGGTAGCATGCCCAAGAAGAACTCAAGCTCAAAGCAATTTACTTTGATCAATAGCTCATATCTTCATTTATCTGATCTCAGATCTCAGTTAATCCACTCCACGTTCATCCCTCTTTCTTGCAGTGATAAGAATGTCAACACTATATAGTTTTCTTATTATCAGGACTTAGTCTTCAATTATGATTGAGGCATTTTTGTTGATTAATTTATGCTATTCTTATTTGTTTTTATTTTTGTTAGCATAACACACCATATATTTCCAAATATATATTCGAAGTCCCTTTTCCAATGAAAGACGTATCCTTCTGAGTTGGTCTAATAACCTCTTCTACTAAATTTAATAGATCTTCTTTTGGTCATTAATGATTCATACTCAACACTTCTCGCATTCGCATACTGAATCACACATCCTGGCCTTTGAGCTTCAATTACTTCAATGTCTTGTTTGTTCTTCCATTTGCAGTTTTGAAGATTGATTCTTTGATAGGGAGGACAAAAGAAAAATAGGACTTGAGAAGTTCTGTGCTTTTTTTTTGCCATCTGTTAACATTATACCATCTGCTTTAAATACTGATTTAACCCTCTTTTTCTGTGCTTTTAAAATGAATCTGTTTCTTTTTCTCCCTTGTGTTGTTTGTGATTGTGTTGTCAGAATCTCCCTCCTGCCAGCCTCCCTCCCTCCCTCTCTTCCTGTCTCTTTCCCTTTCTACTTCCCTCTGTCCTTCCCTCACTCCTTTCCTCCTTTCATTCCTTCCTCCTTCCCTTCCTGAGAAGCTCATTTTCTTGGACTACTGTCTAGTATCTTAGACCAAGTGATTATACCTATTTTTCATGTAAAATGCTTGAAGGTATTTATTTAAAGTCTAGGATACCTGATTGTTATGCTCAGGGTTCTTTTCCTAAACTCCATGTATGCATGCATATGTGTGTGTGCTTGCTGGTATGGTGGGGTGGGACGGAGAAGGACTGGGTTGGCAGGAAGGCAGAAACGTGATCATCTCTGATTTGTGTTCTAAGTTACATAGCCTTGACTCATGACACCACCATCAACCTAATATCTGCAAATAAGAAATTCTCATGCTATCCTAGGCTCTTCCTATTTCTTATTTCTTGCATTCAATTAGTTCCAAGTGCCTATTGATTCTACCCAGGGATAGCGTTTCAGATAGACTGCTACCTTTTGCTTCACTGCCACCTCACTCCCTTAGTTTAGGCTTTTCTAACCTGGACAGTTTCACAGCTTCAGGCTGTACAGGCCCCATTTCTCCATCTTACTTCTCATGCTCTCTAGTCACCTGCCTCATCCCACATTCTCATTAACCTCATGATGACTCGTCATCACTGTTGGAAACTTTGACATCCACCTAGAGGTTCTAGCCAGCACAAGGTCTCTCATTTCGTTAAACTCCTAAATTTTAATTTTTGTTTTCTGCATCTTCTTAAACCAACAACTGCTATAATCATCACCAATAACTATCCTGCCTGTATATTTTTGATTTCAAACGTTTCATTCTCTCATTATCACTTCTCAGCCTTTCAGCTTTCTTGGTCTAATATTCTCATTTGAATAATTCCCCAAACTTTATGAAGACTTCCATCTATTGACCTTACCTTTTCTTCACTAGACTTAATTTTTCAACTTTTATTTTAATTTCTGTATCATTACATTCAAAGATAATTTTTATAGTTTTATAATTGGAGACAGTAGGCAATTTATTTCTTTAGAGTGTGTCTTTACCTACAATCTCAGACTCCCAGACTGCAAAGTTTGGGCAAGTTTTAATATTGCTTTTCCTTTTTTGTGAGTCCTAGTAGAGCTGAAAAAAACAATGATTTTAAGTCAACAAAGGATCTAAAGATTACAGTTCACTACACCAGCAGGCAAGACTTGGGCCATACTGACTGAAAAGAGGCTGAATGGTTATTCCAAAAACGTTTAGGCAGCAGGTGCAATAATAGCAACATGGACCAAGTGTATATGTTTTAGCCTTAAGCTAGATGGTCATTCATATAGGGCTCCCTTTCATGAGGTCAGCTGGTTTCTGTCTCTTCCTGTCTCAGACAAGTAAGGGTTGTGACTCACTTGGCAAAATTAATCCACCAAACCTTTTTCAGATATAGTTAAATTTCAGTTATATGCTTAAACTTCAACTGTATTAGTGGCTTCTAACTTCAAAGAACTTTAGTATTATAGATGTTTATCTGCTAGCTTTATTAACCAAAGTCTACAAGCTTTAACTACCTTAATAGATAATCTGGTGATCAAAGAAAGTTTCCCTGCATTATAGTATTTGCTTGAGGGGCCACTTACCAAGATGGGTCATCATCTTACTTGACTTGCAAAAATCATTGGACAGAAGTGACTGCTCTCTCCTTCTCAGAACACTTGCTTTTCTGTGCTTCTGTAATATCACACTCACTTCATTCCTTGCTGTCTCACCAGTCACTTCTCTTAGTCATATTTTCTAACTTACCCTTCTCCACCACATATTGAAGCACCGCTTGACTGTCTTTGTCTTTTTTTCTGCTACCTAATGGGTTCACTAAGTGATAACTTCCATAGCCATGACTTTAAATATTATCTATAGGTTCAGGTTCATCCAATTTATATGGTCAATCTTTACCTCTCCCCTGAACCCTAGACTTTTACATCTACTGCCTTATTGGCATCTCTGTTTCAATTTCTGATAGACAATTCAAACCCAGCATGGCCAACTTAGAATGTAGATCTACCTCCCACCCTATTTTTTTCCCTTCAACTTTTCCTCATCTCAGAATAGCAGTATTGTTCACCCAATAGTCTAGACCAAAACTTTAGGAAACATCCTTGATTTATCTTCTTTCCTCATATCCCCAAGCTCGTTCATAAATAAGTCTTGTTGGTTTGAATTATGGAAAACAGCATGGAGATTCCTTAAAAAATGAAAAGTAGAACTACTATTTGATACAGCAATCTCACTACTGGGTATCTATCCAGAGGAAAATAAGTCATTATATGAAAATGATACTTGCACACACATGTTTATAGCAGCACAGTTTTTGCAAAATCATGGAACCAACACAAATGCCCATCAATGAATGAGTGGATAAAGAAACTGTGATATATATATAATCTCCACACACAATGGAATACTACTCAGCCATAAAAAGGAATAAATTAATGGCATTCAAAGCAACCTGGATGGGATTGGAGACTATTATTCTAAGTGAAGTAACTCAGGAATGGAAAACCAAACATTGTATGTTCTCACTCATAAGTGGGAGCTAAGCTATGAGGATGCAAAGGCAGAAGAATAATACAATAGACTTTGGGGACTGTTGGGGGAAAGGGTGGGAAGGGGGTGAGAGAAGGCTACAAATTTGGTTTAGTGTATACTGCTTGGGTGATAGGCACACCAAACTCTCACAAATCACCGCTAAAGAACTTACTCATGTAACCAAATGCCACCTGTTCCCCAAAACCTATGGAAATAAAATAAATACTATGTTGAAACCGAATACTTCTTATTACCTTCACCCAAAATATCCTAATTGTAAACCTCTATCATTTCTCAGCTATAATATTTTAATACCCACTTAATTAATCTCTTTGCTTTACTTTTGCGTCTCCAAAAATATCATAAGACATATCATGTCACAAATATTCTTTCCATGTATATGTTGGATTATGGCATTCTTTCTGTTTGAAAATCCTCCAGTGGCTTCCATTACAACCTGAAAATAAACTTCTTACCCTGATCTGTATTTTCTGGCCTTCTGCCTACCTTTATGACTTAATTAATCTGCATTCTTCTTATTCACTACACTCTCCACAATGCCTAGAAAAGTGCCAAGTTTATATTTTTTTTCTTTTTCTTTTTTAACCCTAATCCTAACAAATATTTTCTTGGCTTGGAAATAGTTTCCTTTTTTTTTTTTTCTTGAGTGTCTCTATTTCACAACTTAGATATTATTTCACAGATCATGTCCTCCAAGAGAACATCCCTGACTACTCTAATTATAGCAGGCCTCATCATTTTCTTATGGTTATAGGACTGAGGTTTCCATTTTCCTACTAGCTATTGGCTAGGAACTGCATTGAACTTCTAGCTGTTGACACATCTCCTATAGTTTATAATATGAATGTTTGCTTTCTTCCAGACTAGTCATATTGTGCCTGCCTCTATGCCTTTCTCTTCTATGACCAGCTGAAGAAAACTTTTTTTTATTATTATACTTTAAGTTTTAGGGTGCATGTGCACAACGTGCAGGTTAGTTACATATGCATACATGTGCCATGTTGGTGTGCTGCACCCAGTAACTCGTCATTTAACATTAGGTATATCTCCAAATGCTATCCCTCTCCCCTCCCGCCACCCCACAACAGGCCCCGGTGTGTGATGTCCCCTTTCCTGTGTCCATGTGTTCTCATTGTTCAATTCCCACCTATGAGTGAGAACATGCGGTGTTGGTTTTTTGTCCTTGTGATAGTTTGCTGAGAATGATGGTTTCCAGCTTCATCCATGTCCCCCTATAAAGGACATGAACTCATCTTTTTTATGGCTGCATAGTATTCCATGGTGTATATGTGCCACATTTTCTTAATCCAGTCTATCATTATGGGACATTTGGGTTGGTTCCAAGTCTTTGCTATTGTGAATAATGGCACAGTAAACATATGTGTGCATGTGTCTATAGCAGCATGATTTATAATCCTTTGGGTATATACACAGTAATGGGATGGCTGGGTCAAATGGTATTTCTAGTTCTAGATCCCTGAGGAATGGCCACACTGACTTCCACAATGGTTGAACTAGTTTACAGTCCCACCAACAGTGTGAAATATTCCTATTTCTCCACATCCTTTCCAGCACCTGTTGTTTCCTGACTTTTTAATGATCGCCATTCTAACTGGTGTGAGATGGTATCTCATTGTGGTTTTGATTTGCATTTCTCTGATGGCCAGTGATGATGAGCATTGAAAACTTTGGTTTTAAATAACTTACCAAATTACTTTTGGTCCACTCAGGATAAACACCATTTTGTCATATCATGTGACATAATCACATGAATGATATTTCATCATATGCACAAGTTCACCTCACACTCAAGGGCATTATGTATGGCATTTACATCAGGGAAAGAAATTTTGGAGATCATATTAGGATTTTGTCTGCCATAGTTCTATATTAAAGGAAATGAATTCAGTGTTAATAAACTCCCAACAACGAAAACTTCAGGCCTAGTTTATTTCACTGGAAAATTCAACCAAACATTTAATGAAGAATGAATTCAAATCCTACATAAACGTTACCAGTAGAAGAGGATAAAAATTGTTTGCCAACTTATTTTATGAGTCCAGCATTACCTTGATACTAAAACCAAAGGTATTACAAGAAAATTACAGACCAGTATCCTCATAACCATATTTTCAAAAATCCTTAAGAAATATTATCAAATTAAACGCAGCTATATATTAAAATGATAATACATCATGATCAAATGGGATTTATTGCAGGAATTTAAGTCTTGTTTAACTTAAATCAAAACATATTTTCAAAAATCCTTAAGAAATATTATCGAATTAAACCCAGCTACATATTAAAATGATAATACATCATGATCAAGGGGGATTTATTGCAGGAATTTAGTCTTGTTTAACTTAAATCAATCTATAAAATTTACCATATCAATAGATGAAAGGTCACATAATCATCTCAATAGATACAGAAAAGTATTTGAAGAAAATCAGCATCCACTCACACTGACAGAGATAAAACAACACAAAAGTCTTAATGTACTAGGAAGTAATGGGAAATTCTTTAAACCAACAAAGGGAGTCTCCAAAAACCCTACTGCCAATATCATACTTTATGGTAAAGGGCTGATTGCATTCTCTTTGGGATCATGTAGATCTTAGTGCACTAAGGCAAGAAAAAGAAGTAAAGGGCATACATATTAGAAAGAAAAATACAAAAACATCTCCATTGGAGACGACATTATTATCTACTTGGAAAATACCAAAAAATTCACAAAAAACTAATAAAAATACAATAGTTAATCAAGTTTATATAATACAAGATTAATAAAGATAAATTATATATATATATATACTTTTTTTTTTTTTTTTGAAATGGAGTCTCACTCTGTCACCCAGGCTGGAGTGCAGTGGTGAGATCTCGGCTCACTGCAAGCTCTGCCTCCCAGGTTCACGCCATTCTCCTGCCTCAGCCTCCGGAGTAGCTGGGACTACAGGCTCCCGCCACCAGGTCCCGCTAATTTTTTGTATCTTCAGTAGAGACGGGGTTTCACGGTGTTAGCCAGGATGGCCTCGATCTCCTGACCTCGTGATCCGCCTGCCTTGGCCTCCCAAAGTGCTGGGATTACAGGCGTGAGCCACCGCGCCCGGCCGATAAATTATATTTTTATATATTGGAAATGAAAGTTTGGAAATTTAAATGTAACTATAATAGGTTCAGAAGGATTAAAAACATGAAAAACAGGAATAACTCTCACAAAATATTTAAAATATTTGTATTCTGAAATGACAAAATATTGATTCCAATTATAGAAATCAAAGGAGAATTATATAGATACACCATGGTCATGGATTAGAAGACTCTATGTTGGAATAAATGTCGATTTTCCCCAAATCTATAGATTCCATGCTATTCTAATTAAAATTCCAGTAAAATTTTGTTTATTGGTTAGGGAATGACCAGCTCATTATAAGATTCATAAAGAAAGGAAAGAACTTAGAATGGCCAAAGAATTTTGAACAATAGCAAAGTTGGGGGACTCATTACTTATTTCAATTCATATTATAAAGGCGTAAAAATGAAGTCAGTGTCATATTGCTTGAAAGACAGACACAACAGATCAATAAATCAGAATAGAGAATAATAGAAATAGACAAATTCAGGCCGGGCGCTGTGGCTTACGCCTGTAATCTCAGCACTTTGGGAGGCTGAAGTGGGTGGATCACGAGGTCAGGAGAAAGAGACCATCCTGACTAACACGGTGAAACCCCGTCTCTACTAAAAAAATACAAAAAATTACCCGGGCGTGGTGGTGGGCGCCTGTAGTCCCAGCTATTCTGGAGGCTGAGGCAGGAGAATGGCGTGAACCTGGGAGGCGGAGCTTGCAGTGAGCCGATTGCTTCACTGCACTTCAGCTTGGGTGACAGAGCGAGACTCCGTCTCAAAAAAAAAAAAAAAAAAAAAGAAATAGACACATTCATTCAGTTATGGTTGATTAATTTTTCATAAAGATGCCAAAGTAATTCAATGGGGGGTAGTGACAGCCTTTTAACATATAATGCTCAACTAATTAGACATCCGTAGGCAAAGGAATATACCCTAAAATTACCTCACTCCATATACAATATTGTCTCAAAATGTGTAATACACTCGTATATAAGAGCTAAAGCTATGAAACTTCCGAAAAAATGTACAGTAAAATCTTCAGGTATTCAATGAGATAAAGTTTTTAAAAGCAGGACTCAAAAACTATAAACTATAAAAGGAAATATTGATAAACTTATGTTAATTAAAATAACACCCCTCATTTGCCCTCTGTGTTATCAAATATTACAAAAATGAAAAGTTAAGACACAGACTTGAATATTTGCAAAACATATAACTGACAAAATAAGTAATGTAAAAAACTCTCACAACTCAAAATAGGAGCAAAAAAATCAATTAAAATGAGTAAATGATTTGAATAGACACTTGACCAAAGAAGAAATATAATTGAGAAACAAGTGCGTGAAAATATTTTCAAAATCATCATTCAATGTAATTTCAACATATTCAACATTGTTTGGTTATAGGGAAATGCAAACTAAAACAAAGAGAACTCATCGTTACACACTTATTAGAATAACTAAAAGAAAAATACCTGATTAGTATGCAGGACAACTAGAATGGTCATTTCTTAGTGGTGTGAATGTGCAATAGTACAACCACTTTGGAAAATAATATGGCAGTTTTTTATAAAGTTAAAGAAATACTCATACCATATGACTCAGCAATCTCATTCCCAGGTATTTGCCTGATAGAAATGAAGGCCTCTGTAGAGACCTTTTCAAAATCTTCTGTACAAATATTTATTTTATCTTCATTTATAATTGCCCAACCTGGAAACAACCCAAATATCCTTAAACTGATGCTTATATAAACAAAATTAATGTACAATGGTACAATGGAATATAACAGCAATAAAAGGAGAAAACTACTGATACATGCAACAGTATTGATGAATCTTGAACCTATTATGCTAAATAAAAAGCTACACTTGGAAGGCTATGTAGTGTATGATTCCATTTATATAACATTCTGGAAAAGTCAGACTGTAGATAGTAAACAGATCCACCGTTGTCAGATTGACATTTTCATCTAGTGTATTACCTCAAACGTTGTAGTTTTCATCTCTGTTGGTTTCATTTGGGTCTTCTATGTATCTCATGTTTGTAACTTTTGAATGTATAGAATGAAGTTATAATAAATGTTTTAATGTTCTTGTCTTTTATTTCTAATGTATGTATCAGTTCTGGGTCAATTTTGATTGATTTTTTCCTTTTCATTAAAATCATGCTTCCTTTTTCCTTTTCATGCCTAGTACTTTTTAAATAAAATTTAGTTATTGTGACTTGCATCATTTCAGGTTTATATTTTAAGCTTTGTTAGGTTGGAAGCTTTGTCAGATAGCAGAGCAAAATTTATTCTGGGGCTAATTATTCTCCATTATGGAGGCAAGTATACTCTACCCACTGCCCTGTGAATCTTGGGGCTTTTTATTCTGGCTGATATGGAGGGACACTCTCCACAGTCTTGTGTAAATCCTGAACAGTGAGCTTCTAATCCTTCTAGGTGACACTTTCCTCAGTCTTTATAGTTTCTTAACACATAAACTGATTAGTGGGGACCCTTTGGAGATGTCTCGTGTTCTGTCACGGTACAGCTACCTTCTCTACCTCATGAACTCTAGCTGCCCCAGCATTCCTGAAGCCAACCTCTGTCTCCTTGACTTAGGGACCATACCGGCCGTTTTCTTGATTTACTGTGCCTGTGTTTTGGCCTGGAAACTCTCAGGTCAGTAAACAGACAATCTCAAAGTTCACCTCACTTGTTTGCTGTATCTCAGGGATTGCCGCCCCTTTGTACTTGCTGTCCATTGTCTTAAAAACATTGTTTTATATATGTTTTACATATTTTTTCCAGTTTCTTTGATTAAGCCAGAAAAAGAAATCTGTTCCCTGTTAATCCATCTTGGCCAGAAATAGAAGTCTACAGGATATGTTTTTCATACTATTACGGTTCCTTCCTCTGTCTCATCATTGAATGAAGTGAGTTTCAAAACACAAGCACGTTTCAGGAAACTCCTTGAGAGGAGACGATGAAGTTCAAGATAGCATTCCAGTTTTTTTTTTTTTTAGTTTTATTATTATACTTTAGGTTTTAGGGTACATGTGCACAATGTGCAGGTTTGTTACATATGTATCCATGTGCCATGTTGGTTTGCTGCACCCATTAACTCGTCATTTAGCATTAGGTATATCTCCTAATGCTGTCCCTCTCCCCTCCCCCCACCCCACAACAGTCCCCGGATTGTGATGTTCCCCTTCCTGTGTCCATGAGTTCTCATTGTTCAGTTCCCACCTATGAGTGAGAACATGCGGTGTTTGGTTTTTTGTCCTTGTGATAGTTTACTGAGAATGATGTTTTCCAGTTTTATCCATGTCCCTACAAAGGACATGAACTTGTCATTTTTTATGGCTGCATAGTATTCCATAGTGTGTTTGTGCCACATTTTCTTAATCCAGTCTATCGTTGTTGGACATTTGGGTTGGTTCCAAGTCTTTGCTATTGTGAATAGTGCCAGAATAAACATACGTGTGCATGTGTCTTTATAGCAGCATGATTTATAGTCCTTTGGGTATATACCCAGTAATGGGATGGCTGGGTCAAGTGGTATTTCTAGTACTAGAACCCTGAGGAATCGCCACACTGACTTCCACAATGGTTGAACTAGTTTACAGTCCCACCAACAGTGTAAAAGTGTTCCTATTTCTCCACATCCTCTCCAGCACCTGTTGTTTCCTGACTTTTTAATGATGGCCATTCTAACTGGTGTGAGATGGTATCTCATTGTGGTTTTTGTCTCAGCCCAAAATCTCCTTAAGCTGATTAGCAACTTCAGCAAAGTCTCAGGATACAAAATCAATGTACAGAAATCACAAGCTTTCTTGTACACCAGTCACAGACAAACAGAGAGCCAAATCATGAGTGAACTCCCATTCACAATTGCTTCGAAGAGAATAAAATACCTAGGAATCCAACTTACAAGGGATGTGAAGGACCTCTTCAAGGAGAAATACAAACCACTGCTCAATGAAATAAAAGAGGATACAAACAAATGGAAGAACATTCCATGCTCATGGGTTGGAAGAATCAATATCGTGAAAATGGCCATACTGCCCAAAGTAATTTATAGATTCAATGGCATCCCCATCAAGCTACCAATGACTTTCTTCACAGAATTGGAAAAAACTACTTTAAAGTTCATATGGAACCAAAAAAGAGCCCGCATCGCCAAGTCAATCCTAAGCCAAAAGAACAAAGCTGGAGGCATCACGCTACCTGACTTTAAACTATACTACAAGGCTACAGTAACCAAAACAGCATGGTACTGGTACCACAACAGAGACATAGATCAATGGAACAGAACAGAGCCCTCAGAAATAATGCCGCATATCTACAACGATCTGATCTTTGACAAACATGACAAAAACAAGCAATGGGGAAAGGATTCCCTATTTAATAAATGGTGCTGGGAAAACTGGCTAGCCATGTGTAGAAAGCTGAAACTGGATCCCTTCCTTACACCTTATACAAAAATTAATTCAAGATGGATTAAAGACTTACATGTTAGACCTAAAACCATAAAAACCCTAGAAGAAAACCTAGGCAATACCATTCAGGACATAGGCATGGGCAAGGACTTCATGTCTAAAACACCAAAAGCAATGGCAACAAAAGCCAAAATTGACAAATGGGATCTAATTAAACTAAAGAGCTTCTGCACAGCAAAAGAAACTACCATCAGAGTGACGAGGCAACCTATAGAATGGGAGAAAATTTTTGCAACCTACTCATCTGACAAAGGGCTGATATCCAGAATCTACAATGAACTCAAACAAATTTACAAGAAAAAAACAACCCCATCAAAAAGTGGGTGAAGGACATGAACAGACACTTCTCAAAAGAAGACATTTATGCAGCCAAAAAACACATGCAAAAATGCTCATCATCACTGGCCATCATCGAAATGCAAATCAAAGCATTCCAGTTTTACTGCTATTTTCAATTTAGAAAATCTTTCTTCTCTGCTGCTAAATAGTGGACTGCTGCATCTAATTGTAGCTGTTTCTTTTTTTATAATGTATTTATATATGTATATAATTGACAAATAAAAAGTGTACATACTTACTGTGTATAACATAATGTTTTGAAATATGTATACATTGTGTAATGACTAAATCAAGCTATAAACACTTAAAATCCACTTTTAGAAATTTTCAAGAATACGATACATTGTTACTAACTATAGTCACTATGCTATAAATAGAGCTCTTGAACTTATTTCTCCTATTGAACTAAAATTTCATAATATTTGACAATCTCCTCCATCCCATAACCCCTGATAACCAGCATTCCACTTTCTACTTCTATGCATTCAACTTTTTTTAGATTTCACATAAAAGTGAGATTATATAATATTTGTCTTTCTGTGCCTGGCTTATTTTATTTAACATAATGTCCTCCAGGTTTATCCGTATTGTTGCAAATTACAGAATTTCCTTCTTTTTAATGGTTGAATAGTATTACAACCTTTAAAAAGAAGGAATGTGGCCAGGCGTGATGGCTCACACCTGTAATCCCAGTGCTTTGGGAGGCTGAGGCAGGCAGATCACGAGGTCAAGAGATCGAGACCATCCTGGTCAACATGGTGAAACCCCGTCTCTACGAAAAATGCAAAAAAATTAGCTGGGTGTGGTGGTGTGTGCCTGTAGTCCCAGCTACTCAGGAGGCTGAGGCAGGAGGATCACTTGAACCTGGGAGGCAGAGGTTGCAGTGAGCAGAGATGGCACCACTGCACTCCAGCCTGGCGACAGAGCAAGACTCCGTCTCAAAAAACAAAAAGCAACAACAGCAAAAAGAAGGAATGTGTGTACATATGCCACGTTTTAAAAATCTATTCATCTATTGATGAACACTTAGGTTGTTTCCAGAATTTGGGTATCTATTGTGAATAATGCCGCAATGAACATGGGAGGGAAGACATCTCTTTGACATACTGATTTCATTTCCATTGTATATAACTTAGTAATGGGATTATTGGAACATATGATACTTCTACTATAAAGTTTTTGGGGAACTGCCATACTGTTTTCCATAAGGGCTGCACCAATTTACATTCCCACCAACAGTGTGCAAAGGTTTCCTTTTTTGAACATCCTGGTCGTCACTTGTTATTTTTTATGTCCTTATTACTAGTCATTCTAACAGATGTGTGGTAATACTTCACTGTGTAGTTTTAATGTGCATTTCTCTGAGGATTACTGGTGTTGAACATTTTTTCATATTCTCATTGACCATTTATATGTCTTATCCCTTGCCCATTTTTAATAGGGTTGTTTTCTTGCTATTGAGTTGAGTTCCCAATTTATTTTGAATATTAACCCCTTTTTAGATATGTGATTTGAAAATATTTCCTCCAATTTCATAGCTTGTTTCTTCACTCTGTTTCTTGCTTCCTTGGCTGTGCAGAAACTGTTTCATTTGATGTAATCCTATTTGTCTGTTTCCACTTTTATTGCCTTGAATTTGGGGTCATACCCAAAAAGTCATTGCTCAAACAAATGCTATGTGGTTTTTATACTGTTTTCTTCTAGTAGTTTTAGAATTTCAGGTCTGACTTTTAAGTCTTTAATTCATTTTGACGCTTTTTTTATATATGGTGTGAGATAAGGGCCTAATTTTATACTTCTGTATATGGGTATTCAATTGTCCTAACAGCATTTATTGAAGAAACTGTCCTTTCCCCATTGCTTGTTCTTGTCATCTTTGTCATAAAATCAATTGAACATAAATGTGTGGATTTATTTCTGGGTTCTCTATTCTGTTCCATTGGTCCATGGATCTGTTTTTATGCCAGTATCTTGCTGTTTTAATTAACATAGCTTTGCAGCTGAATTTTTTTTTTTTTTGAGACAGAGTCTCACTTTGTTGCCCAGGTTGGAGTGCAGTGGTATGATCTTGGCTTACTGCAACCTCCGCCTCCCAGGTTCAAGTGATTCTCCTGCCTCAGCCTCCTGAATAGCTGTGATTACAGGCATGCGCCAGACCGCCTGGCTAATTTTTGTATCTTTAGTTGAGGTGGGGTTTCACCATGTTGGTCAGGCTGGTCTTGAACTCCTGACTTCAGGATCTGCCCACCTCAGCCTCCCAAAGTGATGGGATTACAGGCATCAGCCACCATGCCCGGCCTGTAGTAGAATTTTAAGTCAGGTAGTGTGTTGTTCTTTTTGCTTAAGATTGTTTTGGACAATTTGGGGTCTTTTATGGTTTCGTACAATTTTAGGATTTTTCATCTATTTCTGTGAAAAATTTCATTGGAATTTTGATAAGAATTGTATGGAATGGCGTCTTGCTCTGTTGCCCGGCTGGAGTGCAGTGGCACGATCTTGGCTCACTGCAACCTCTGCCTCCCGGGTTCAGGTGATTCTCATGTTTCAGCCTACTGACTAGCAGAGACTACAAGTGAGCACCATCACACCCAGATAACTTTTGTATTTTTAGTAGGGGCAGGGTTTCACCATGTTGGCCAGGCTGGTCTCGAACTCTTGGTTGCAAGTAATCCGCCCACCTTGGCCTCCCAAAGTGCTGGGATTACAGGCATGAGCAACCACACCTGGCCAAGTATTGTATGTAATCTGAGGATCACTTTGGGTAGTATGACCAATATTAATATTAATAATATTTATTCTTTAAATCCACAACAATGAAATATATTTTCATTTCTTTCTGCCTTTTTCGATTTTTCATCAATGTTTTATAGTTTTCAGGTCTTTCACATCCTTGATTAAATTTATTCTTAAATATTTTTATTTTTTGGTAGCTATTGTAAATAAGATTGTTTTCTTGTAATTATTAGTGTATAGAAATGCTACTGACTTTTGTATGTTGATTTTGTATCATGCAACTTTACTAAGTCAGTTTATTAGTTCTAATGGTGTTTTAGTAGCATCTTTAGGGTTTTCTATATATGAGATCATGTCATCATTCTGTGAAAAATTTCATTGGAATTTTGATAAGAATTGTATGGAAATTTTACAATTTAACTTTTCCAATTTGGATGTCTTTCATTTCTATCTCTTGCCTAATTGTTCTTGCTAGGACTTCTTGTACTATATTAAATAGAAGTGGTGAGAGGTGTAGACGAATAGAACAGAATAGAGAACCTGGAAATAAAGCCAAATACTTAGCCAACTGATATTCAAAAAAGCAAACAAAAACATAAAGTGGGGAAAGGACACTCCATTCAACCAATGGTGCTGGAATAATTGGCTAGCCACATGTGGAAGAACGAAACTGGATTTTCATATCTCACCTTACACAAAAATCAACTCAAGGTGGATCAAAGACATAAATCTAAGACCTGAAACCATAAAAATTCTACAAGATAACATTGGAAAAACTCTTCTAGACATTGGCCTAGAAAGAGTTCATGACCAAGAATTCCAAAGCAAATGCAACAAAAACAGAGATAAATAGATGGGGCTTAATTAAACTAAAAAGCTTCTGCACAGAAAAGGAAATAATCAGCAGAGTATAAACACAGAGCCCAGAGTGGGAGAACATCTTTGCAAACTATTCGTCCAACCAAGGACTAATATCCAGAATCTACAAGGAACTCAAACAAACCAGCAAGATAAAAACAAATAATCTCATCAAAAACTGGGCTAAGAACATGGAAAGACAATTCTCAAGAGCCAATATACAAATGGCCAACAAACATACAGAAAATATGCTCAACATCACTAATTATCAGGAAAATCAAAATCAGAATCACAATGTTATACTATCTTACTCCTGCAAGAATGGCCATAATTAAAAAATAAAGTAATAATAGATGTTGGCATGGATGTGGTGAAAAGGGAACACTTTTACGCTGCAGGTGGGAATGTAAACTAGTACAACAACTATGGAAAACAGTGTGGAGATCCTTAAAGAACTAAAAGTAGATCCAGTGTGTGTGTGTGTGTGTGTGTGTGTGTGTGTGTGTGTGTGTATACATATCATGGAATACTACTCAGCCATAAAAAGGAACAAAATAATGGCATTTGCAGTAACCTGGATGGAGTTGGAGACCATTATTCTAAATGAAGTAACTCAGGAATGGAAAACCAAACAATGTATATTCTCATTTATAAGTGAGCACTAAGCTGTGAGGACACAAAGGCATAAGAATGACACAATGAACTCTGGGGACTTGGGGGAGAAGGTGGGAGGGTGGTGAGGGATAAAAGACTACATATTGGGCACAGTGTACACTACTCGGGTGATGGGTGCACCAAAATCTCAGAAGTCACCACTGAAGAACTTATTCATGTAACCAAACACCACCTGTTCTCCCCAAACTATTGAAATAATAAAAAAAAATTAAAAAGATAAAATAAAGAAATGGTAGGGGGAGGATTCTTGTTTTGTTCCTGATCTTAGAGGAAAATCTTTCGCCTATTCACCAGTATGATGTTCGCTATGTGCTTATCATATATGTTCTTTATTGTATTGAGGTCCGTTTCTTCTATGCCTAATATTTTGAGAGTTTTAAGATGTTGAATTTTTTTCAAATGCTATTTCTCAAACTATTGAGATGATTATATGGTTTTTGTCCTCTATTCTATTAATGTGGTACACCACATTTATTGACGGAATTCCTGGGATAAATCTCATTTGTCATGATGAATGATTCTTTTAACGTGCTGTTGAATTCAGTTCATTAGTATTGTGTTGAGGATTTTTGCATCTGTGTTAATCAGGGACATTGCCTGTAATTTTCTTTTCTTGTAATAACTTTGTTTTGTTTTGGTATCAGAGTCATGCTGGGCTCATAATATGAGTTTGGAAGTATACTTTCCTCTTCAATTTTTTGGGAGAGTGTGAGAAAGATTAGTGTTAGTTTTTCTTTTATGTTTGGTAGAATTCAGCAGTGAAGCTATTATGTCCTGGTCTTTCTTTGATGGGAAACTTTTTATTATGAATTTAATCACCTTTCTTGTTTGTGTTCTGTTTGGATTTTCTATTTTTCCATGATTCAATCTTGGTAGGTTGTATATATCTAGAAATTTATCTGTTTTTCTAGGTTATTCAATTTGTTGGTGTACTCATGTTCCTAGTAGCCTCTTATGATCCTTTGTATTTCTGTGGTTTCAGTTGTGATGTCTTCTCTTTTGTTTCTGATTTTGTCTTCTCTCTTTTTTCTTTGTCCAGCTAAATCATTTTTAATTTTTTTGATGTAGGCATTCGTTGCTATAAACTTTCCTCTTAGAGCTGCTTTTGCTGTATCTCATTAATTTTGGTGTATGTTTTGCTTCTATTTTTCTTTGTCTCAGATTTTGCTAATTTTTTTTTTTTCATTTCATTGACCCACTGGTTGTTCGGGAGTGTGTTTAATTTTCATGTATTTGTGATTTTTTGAAATTTGTCTTGTTATTGATTTATGGTTTCATATCATAATGGTTGGAAAAAGATACTTTGTATGATTTCAGTCTTCTTAAATTAGTTAAGACTCATTTTATGGATCAACATATAATTTATTCTGGAGAATGTTTCATTTGTTCTTGAGAATAATGTGTATTCTGTTGCTATTGGCTGGAATGTTCTGCATATATCCATTAGGTTCATTTAGCCTAAAATGTGGTTCAAGTTCAATGGTTTTTAAACTAATTTTTCTCTCTGAATAATCTGTCCATTGCTGAAAGTGAAGTATTAAATTACCCAGCTATTGTATTACAGTGTATCTCTCCCTTCAGATCTATTAATATTTGCTTTATATATTTAGGTGCTCTAGTGTTGGGTGCATATATATTTATAAATGTTCTCTCCTTTTCCTGAATTGAGCACTTTTTCATTATATAATGACCTTGTCTATTTTTACAGTTTTTGAGTTAAAGTCTATTTTATCTGGTATAAATACAGCTACACCTGCTCTCTTTTGGTTTCTATGTGCATAAATATCTTTCTCCATCTCTTCTGTGTGTGTCCTTACAGGTGAAGTGAGTCTTTTGGAGGCAGGAGATAGTTGAATTGTGTTTTTTAAATCCATTAAGCCACTGTGTGTCTTTTTTTTTTTTTTTTTTGAGACGGAGTCTCACTCTGTCGCCCAGGCTGGAGTGCAGTGGCGCAGTCTCGGCTCACTGCAAGCACCGCCTCCCGGTTTCACGCCATTCTCCTGCCTCAGCCTCTCCGAGTAGCTGGGACTACAGGCGCTCACCACCACGCCTGGCTAATTTTTTTGTATTTTTAGTAGAAACGGGGTTTCACCATGGTCTCGATCTCCTGACCTCGTGATCAGCCCGCCTACCCTCCCAAAGTGCTGGGATTACAAGCGTGAGCCACCGTGCCCGGCCCACTGTATATCTTTCGATTGGGCAATTTAATCCATTAAAATTTAAGGTAATTATTGATAGACAATGACTTACTGCTGCCATTTTGTTGATTGGTTTCTGGTAGTTTTATGGAGCCATTGATTGTTTCTTTCTTCCTTTCTTACTGTCCTCTTCTGTGATTAGGTGATTTTCTCTAGTGGTATGCTTTGATTTCTTAATTTTTATCTTTTATGTATTTACTATAGGTTTTTGCTTTGTGGTTACCATAAGGCTTACATAAAACATTGTATCATTTTAAAAGGCTTTTTAAAGCTGACAACAACTTAACTTTGATTGCATATAAAACTCTGTATTTTTCCTCCTCTAACTCATCTTATGTTTCTGATGTCACAATTTACTACTTTAATATTGCATATGCCTTAACAAATTATTGAATCTATTATTTTCTATAGTTTTGTTTTTCAACCTTCATACTAAAGATATAAGTAATTGACATATCACCATTACAATATTAAGCTGTTCGGAATTTGACTATCCATTTACTTTTGCTTATAAGCTTTATACACTCTACTTTTATTTATTAGTAATTAGCATCCTTTTCTTTCAGGTTTTTTCCAGTTTAAAGAACTCTATAATTTAGCATTTCTTGTAAGACAGGTATGGTGTTACCGAACTCTCTCAGCTTTTTTTTTGGGAAAACCTTTATCTCTTTTTTATTTCTGAAGGACAGCTTTGCCATGTACAGCATTCTTTTTTGGCGAGTTTTCTCTTCAGCACTTTGAATATATTATCCTACTCTCTCCTGGCCAATGAGGTTTCTGCTGAGAAATCTGCTGTTCGCCTTATCAAAACTCCCTTATATATAATTTCCTTTATTTTGTTCCTCTTCCCACTTTCAGGATCCTCTCTTTTTCTTTTCTTTTTTGACATTTTGATTATAATAGGTCTTGATGCAATCTTGTTTGGATTGAATTTTGTTGGAGACGTTTAACATTCCTATATCTAGATGTTTACATCTTCCCCAAGATTTGGAAAGATCTCTGCTATTATTTCTTTAAATAAGTTTTCTATCACTTTCTTTCTCTTTTAAAAATCCTATAACTCAAATATTTTCTCTTTTGTTGCTGTTCTGTAACTTGCATAAATGTTCTTTATTCTTTTCCATTCTTTTTTCTTTTCTAACTGTATATTTTCAAACAACTTGTCCGAGTTCACAGTCTTCTACTTGATGAATTCTGCTGTTAATATTCTATTGTGTGTTTCATTTCATACATTGTATTTTTTAGTTCCAAAAACTACTGTTTGATTTTTAAAAAAACATCAATCTTTCTGTTAGCATTTTTTAGTAGTTTATTATTTTCTTTATAACACTGAATTATTTTTCTGTATTTTATTCAAGTTTTTTTGAGTTTCCTTAAAACAATTATTTTGAGTTTGAATTACTTGCCAGGAAGTTATTATATCTCTGGCTCTTTTGGGTCAGCTACAGGGAAATTATTGTGTCTTTTTGGTGGTGTTATGTCTTCTTCGGTTTTCATGTTCCTTGTTGACATACACTGATGTGTTTGCGCTTGGTGGCACAGTCACCTCTGTCAGATTTTATAGGCTAGTTTTGGCATGTAAAGACCTCCCTCCATGGAGGAGCAGTATGAAAGCACTTGTTGGGTATGGAGCAGCAGTTTTGGCACCAGTGAGAGTGCAGCTGTGTACTCTCTGTGTAGCTCTGTGAGTTGAGATGGGTGTTGTCACAGATTGTAGGAATTCTCAGCAGTTAATACAGTGGATGTTTGCAGTGATGGTGAGGATTCCTGAGGTCTTTAGTAATTATGATTGCTAATGTCCTCCTGGTCTCTTTCTCCCACTAGGCAAGTTGGGTTCAGAGCATCTCTCTTGAAATGGAGTCTGGCTTATGGCCTGCTCACAGTGATGGTAGCGACAGTGTCTGATGAGTCATGCCCGAATGTGTGGTCTTGTGCTGAAGCTGGAAACACAGGCATGTGTGGAGGGACTATAGTTCCAGGATATGAGGTGGTAAAGGTACTGATGTTTTGAGTGCAGGAACTCCTGGTGCTGCACTGGTAACACTGTGTAGGATACAGATGCTTGTGAAGCAGCCAGGGAGTCAAGAATGGGAACATAGGGATGTGCAGAGTTACCGTGGCTTCAGGGTCACGGCAAGGCCTAGTTCTTTATGGAGGCTGAGCTAGTGCCCAGAGAGCAGGCATGCTCAGAGAGAGCTTGTCTTGTGACCCAGATTGCGAACAAGCTCACTATGTCAAAGGCTCCAGTATCTGAGACATGGGTGGGTTGGGTGCATCCACGTCGGGAGTGCGTGCACTTGTGGTGCAGCCATCACTTGGCGGTCAGGGTACATGTGAGGTTGTGAGGCGGTAGCTTCTTTCCTGAAACAACTCTATAGTAGCTGCTTCTTGTTGGATGAGAAGAAGGAAGAGGTGTGCAATATTTCTCCTTCTGGAGTTCCCCAACGAGAATGACTGTCAGTTACCTCAGTGGCAAAAGATGCCAGTGTCCTCTGTGGAGCAGGCCACTGGGAACCATAATGGTTTGTTTTCTGGATAGCTATCTGCATTTATTTGTGTTGTGGGGGAATAAAGGCTATGGTATCTCCTACTCTGCCATCGTCGTGATATCACCCCAAGGGATACGCTTTTGATCATCAGTTAGAACCTCTCACTTTTATAAAACACATTTTGATGGAAGTTTTGGGTAGGTGCTGCATTAGGCAAATTTCACCCTAAATTTTTATTCCAAATTTTTCCTCCCTATCTACTTCCTTTACCTCAGCTGTTTTGGCAACACTTACACATATTTTAGAAGTTGGGGATTTTTCTATCTGCTTTGAAAATGGCATTTGCTTTATAAATTCTCCTTGTTGCTTTTGGATAATTTATACAAGGAGATGTTGAGATACTGATTTATAAAACTTGTTCATCCTGGAAGTCTTGCATTTTTAAAAAAACAACTAAAAATTGAAAGTAAGAATTGCTTAATATAAATGGAACTAATATTTTCAAATAACAGTATAAAAATACTTTGTTGATATGAAAGACATTTATTTAATATTATTGAGTCAAAATTTATGTTACAAAGTGTTATTTATAGCAGATATTATTATGGAAAAAATAGTATAACATGAAAAGGAAAATGTGGAAGGCTATGCACCAAACTATGGACATATTTTGGTGTTTAAATTTGGGTGTTTTAAATTTTCTTTGTTTTGATAACCAGCTTTTAATGTTTTTTAAACAAAAAGCACTCATTTATAATGTAGAATTGCCATTTCTTCAAATTATAGTAAGCACAGAATTTATGTTAGAAACCGGGCAATTTAATTTATAATGTAAACTAAACATTGTATCATCACTCCGTATTGCTATATCCTTCCAAGAATATAAATTCCAAATATACATACATGTGAGCTTATACTACAATGTTGACAGCATGACACAATTAAATTAAAAATTAAAAATAGAAATAATTTTCAGTTTTACTTTATAACAGGAATCACTCATTTTTACCAATATAACCAATGAGACCATCCAAATCAGAGCCAGACTTAGTAGGGATCAAACTTCAATGTAGAACACATTTTGTCCTTTAACCAGCAACTTGAATGGCAAAAAATTCGCAATGGAGCTTCAAGGATTGATGTGGATGTAGAATTATGAAATATATTACTCCTATAGATGGCACAGAGACTTACTGTATGATGTATATATGAGTTTCAACTGCTGCAAAAAAGTATATTCTATAGATTAGTTACACTGTTTCACTTTTTCTATTTTGCCATCAGTTGGATCGGCTGTCTGCTTAAGTTATTATTGAGCAAAGAGCATGAATTTTCTCTTCCCTAAGTGCATTTGTAGACTGTAAAAATGGCATTGCACCAAGATTGAAATACTCCATGCCTTGGTTTCCAAGAGTACTGTGAGAACCTGGGAATATCCATTCAGATAGCCCTCTCTATAAAACGCATGCAAGATGATGCTTCTTTGATTTGTAGCAGCATCTGTCTTTGCATTATCTGTAATATTCACATGTTTGTCATTTTAGAGTTTTATCTGAAGCCTTTGATTTACTATTCTTCATTACTGCTATTGATGGCCAGATGCCCACAACTATGATTTTTAAATTATATATCTCAAGTCTGCCTAATGCTGTTATACTATGTTCAGTTGGTATCTGTATGTCCTGAATTATTTTACAGACTGTAAATTTGAAAATCACCAGTGTCAGCCTTTAAATATGGTCAGGATATCTAGAACTAACTTGAATCTGAGTTTAATTTCTTTGTTCAAAAAATTCTTGGAAGTGCCATAAGGTACTGGGAGTAAAGGGATGAATAGTCTCTGTGTCAAATCTGTAAGTCCAAAACCATCAGGAATAGATCTATAGTCAAATGAAGTTAGATTTATTGACTTATGGCTATGAGAAGAGACCACACACATGGTGAACCATGAACCTTCATAAGAGGAAAATGTTAAGAATGATTTACTATAGGATTTGTGTTTGTGTTAGGTATTTTTCAGGAGGGTCGAAGGAAATGGAGTTTTCTCTGGATTGGGTACTGTCAGAAAGCAGGGTGATTATTCAATTGAATATTTTAATGAATCTTATCTAGAGCGTGGGAAGAATAAATATGAAGGTAAGTCCGTAACTGGCAAAACAGCACTTATTATTCATAATAATAAGGAGGATGTTGGTGATTTTTGCTGTTTCCACTGTTATCTTGTTTTTGTATGTGCTTTGCCAAGGTCACGAAATAGTCTTTTACTTTTTTTTTTTTAATTTCACTTTATTATAGTCATAGAGCTACCTGATCTGGTGTCAATGCTCTGTGAGGTTAATTTTAACAGAAGAATGTCACAGCTTAGCTGAGAGTGCCAGGTCAGCTCCTAACAACACCAATACCTAACTGTTAGTGTTAGATGAGTTCTTATGTTTCAGTGTTTGGTTTTGTTTTTTCTTGTCTGTAATTTTCTTGTACTGTCATTGTCTTGTTTGGGTATTGGGGTAATTATGGCATCACAGAATGATTAGGAAGTGCTCCATCTAATTCTGCTTTCTGGAGGAGATTAGGATGAGTTGGTATCATTCTTTCGATGTTTGGTAGAATTCACCAGTGAAAGAAAGCTGGTGCTTTCTTTTTTGGAAGGTTATTAATTATTGCTTTAATTTCTCTAGTAGATATAGAAGTATTTTGGTTATCTATTTCTTCTTGCATGGGTTTTGATAGCTCATGTCTTTCAAGGAATTGGTCCATTTCATCTGAATCATCAAATTTGTGAGCATAGAATTTTTCATAGTATTCCTTTATTAGCTGTTGAATATTCCTGAGATCAATGACTCTTCTTTCATTTATGAGGCTGATAATTTGTGTCTTTCTTTTTTTGGTTAGTTTGGGTAGAGATGTTTATCAATTTTTTTGATATTTTCAAAGTATAACTTTTGGTTTCTTTGATTTTTCTCTATTTTTTTCTGTTTTCAATTTTATCACATTTTGCTCTTTTTGTTACTATAAATTTTTCTTTTGCTTGCTTTAGGCTCAAATTCCTTTTTAAAAAATTTTCTAAGGTGAAAACTTAGTTTATTGATTTTATATCTTTTCTATTTTCTAATATAAGCATTACATTTTAATTTAGTTAAAATATTTAGAATTTTTTGAGATTTTTGTTTCATGGATTACTTACAGATGCTCTATCTAGTTTCCAAATGTTTGGGGATTTTTCCAAGTATCTTTCTGTTTGCCTTTGTCCCCTTCTGGTATTCCTGTTATGTGTGACACATTTTGTTATTGTCTCACATTCTTGAATGTTCTGTTTTTTAAAAAATTAGTCTTTTTTTCTCTTGCATTTCAGTTTGGGAAGTTTCTATTCATCTATCTTTACTCTCTCCTCAGCCATGTTGGATCTACTAATTCTCTCTCTGATAATTTCAAAAATTATGTCACATCATCTATGTCTGAGTCTGACGATTGCTTTGTCTCTGCACACTGTTTTCTCTTGGTTTTGTCTTCATGATCCTTTTTGAAAACCAGATTTGTTGGATAGAGTAACAGAAACGGAGGAAAATAGGCCTGTAGTGAGAGGTCATATATTAATATGGTGAAGATCTCATCTGTATTTAATGTCTTCTGTAGCCACAGGAGCCAGATAATTCAAATTTTTTCTAGTTTGTTATTTTTGTCTCCCCTCCTGACTTTGGGCTTGCCTAAGTTCTCCCCGTCAGAGAAAGTCCTTGTCTTATAGCTCTCTCACTTGTAACCCACTATTGTTATACTGAAGCTTTGTGTGTAGTAAGATGCTGGAGAGGGAGAGTATTTTATAATTTTCTGATTAGATTTCTGACTTGTAGCGGGTCTGTGCATCAGGGCTGTGATCTCCCGACTGTTTCTGCAGTGGTAAGGTTCT